>NC_136069.1:147578822-148279322 GCF_964261635.1 Lissotriton helveticus
GACTGTTCCCATGAGGATTTCCTTATGGCTGGGTCTGAACTGGGGTGGCAAAGTGAGCTAAAGAACGATGATGGATTCCACTCACATCTGTGACTGGGGGTCGGAGTGTCGGAAAAGTTTCAGCGCTCCGTCCATCAACTCATGCTTGCACCTATTAATTGGTCAGCTGCACATTATCTCTAGAATTCCAACTCTACATATGCAGATTTAGAATGCACATATCAAAAAGAAAGAAGCCACCAGATCCCAACTCATAATGCTCCATAAATACGCTCTTCTGTCTGAAGCAGACTTCAGGACACTGGTTCAAGCCGTAGATCTATCTCATTGAGATGGATACAGTTCCATTCTTGCTACTATCCCAGAATCCCATCCGACCCCTCCGATTAGTGTTCGTCATATTGCTGCATCACCAATGATGGAGTAAGGACGTTGTACAGAATCTCTGTATCCTTAAAGAACTCCTTGGACTCCCATCTACCAGCCCACATATCTTTATGAATCTCCTGCATCACCTATACGCGATCAACCATAACAAGCACGTAGAATCTCCAGTGGGCTACTTAATAAAGTCAACAGCAACTTTATCAGGCTTGAGAAAAAATGATGGAAGGAAAAGAGAAAATGCTCAGTGTTTATTTGCTCTGCTCTTTCAATCTCGAACTCCATCTCCATCCTCATCTGACAAGCTCCCTCACTTCTGTACTCCAGGAAAGAATTAAAAACCCTCTTCAAGAGAAGCATGTCCAAGGCTCAGCATACACATAATGGACCCCTGATAAACCTTCCTTCTTCTACTTGCATCAACACTTGAGCACCTTCTCTGTACTCCTACCCTCTTCCTTTGTATCTGTTGTTTTGTAGATGTGATTCTGCTATATAAATTCCCAAACAAACATGCATCATAGAACGCTATGCCTAGAGGGAATTATTGATCTAAGGGGAGAACCCTAAATATACAATTCAACTTAATTTCCAAACTGTATATAGCGCGTGGCTACCCAACGGGCCTCCCAGCACTGGTAAAACCTTTGCTCTGAATATGAATATCTGTGTATCCCTATAATAGTTGGGTTTTCAGTAGTTTCCTAAAGGAAATTTCGGATTCCTCCATCTAATGTAGGAAGGGAGCTCATTCCAGAGCTTGGAAGCTAGAAATCTGAAGGAGCTTCCTCCTCTCCTTGCCTTCTTATTCCTGGGACCCAGAAGAAAGCCATAACCCTCAGAACACAGGGTTCGTATGGGGGCATACTGAGAGATAAGATGTTGGATTGGGAGGGGTCCTTTCCTATGTACAGCTCGATGAACCAAGCAGAGGGACTTGAATTGCAATCTATTATGGACTGGCATCCAATGAAGGGCCACTAGAGCAGGGGCAGCTGTAGTCTGCTTGGGGATTCTGTGTGCTGTTGCATTCTGTACTGTTTGCAATCGGTTGATGACATATTTAGAACTGCCTAGGTAGAGAGAATACCCATAATCCAAGTGCGGGTTGACAAGAACCTGAACTACTATTAAGTCAGCTCGAGAATTTTCTTAAGGCTCAAAGAAATGCAAAGCAGCATGCTGTCAACTTTTTAGCCTGGACTTCCATAGTGTGCCTCACATTGATCCAGAAACCTAAACTCTTCACTGATGAAGAAGGTGCCGGGAGCAACCTAAGCTCATTCGGCCAACTAAGTTCACTCCAAAGGGATGGGTTTTGGCCCACTACCAGCATCTCTATTTTATCTCCATTCAGTTTTAGATGACTGTCTGACATCCAGCTGGTAACATGATTAAGACAAGCATTCAGCTGCTGTGAGGTGTTCCTAATGTCTGTAGAGAGCGAGACAATAATCTGAGTGTCGCCTGCATATGAAATAAGCGCAAACCCATATGCTTGCACAATTTCTGCCAGAGGGCATACATAAAGATTAACGAGAGAGGCACTCAAAAAGGATCCCTGGGGTACTCCATAGCTTAATGCAAAGGTTGCAGATAGAGAGGTATTCACCTGGAATTGGAAGCATCTGTGCTTTAGGGCATTTCCATTTATTCCTGCCTCCTTCATTCTCTGAATGAGGACTGGGTGAGAGTCCATATACAAGGGGGCACTCAGGTCCAGCCGGATTATTGCTGCTTAGCTGTCCTGATCCAGGATTGATCTTAGCTCTTCAGTTGCCACTAAAGGGGCAGGTTCAGTACTATTGCCTGGTCTGAACCCTGTCTTGGTGGGGTGCAGGACTGAATGAGTTTCCAGGTGTGTGTAGAGAAGCTTGTTCACATATTTTTCAAAAACCTTACTCTCTTCTGGGAGGGGTGATATGGAGCATTAGTTTTCCACAAAGGACTGGTGGTCGGCTGTTTCAATAGAGGTTTTACTACCGCATGTTTCCATGCTCGGGGAACCAATCCACTCTCTAGTGAGTAGTTGAGAAGATTAGTCAGTTCAACTAATAGTATGCTCCCTCCTTTCCTTAACCCTTTCCATGCGCCCGTTGGCCAACGGCCGTCGCGAGCACTACCTTCGTAGTGCTGCGCACGTCCGTTGGCCCGAAACGGCCCGCCCACCTAATTTAAGCGACTAAGATATCAGGAGGAGCAGAATCCAACTGAGATCCAGACTTGATAGTATTGAGGATCTCCTTTGTTGTCCCTATGTGTAGTTTGGGAAAGGCTGTAATTGTATGACTGCCTAAAACACCTAATATAAAAACTTGCAAGGCATGGCTGGGTAGTGTCTTGCGCAAAACCAATAGCAATAGAAAGGACAAATTTTATAATGATAGATGCTCTAGGGAACACATAGGCAACGACCACTAACGTGCCAAACCTATCTCCTGTAAAAACAGAAGAAATAACTGAAAACACAACTTTGTACCCGAGCAATCATGCACAATATTTAAAAAGAAATTTCAGTCCAAGAAGGGTCCTCCAGATTATGCTATTCAAATGAAAAAGTCTTTCTTTTCTTTTAGAGAAGCAGATTCCAACAGATGATCCTGTATAGTTGAAATCATCCAATGTAGCCAAACAGACAAACAGCCAACACGTGTTTCGTCTTGGGGTCCAATCACCCAATGACTTCCTCAGGGCCAGTAGCTTCTATAGAATTCTCATCATAGTAGCTTCAATGTGTGTATATACGGTTCCAAAATAATAATGGTCTAAAAGAAACATTAACATTCCGTCGTATATGTAATGTTCCAAGTAGCGCCTAATCAAATCCAACGGAAAGTTCTTAAAAAGGACTAATTATTCAGGTCCAATCAATGTATCAGATCACAATTCATTTAAATCTTTAGTGGACTGGGAATACAGGTCCAAAGTTTTTAAGATGATATAATAGATTCTAAGTCAGGTCCCGGAGAGTGCTCCTGCCATCATTCGAACGCCGTCAAAGAGACTCTTTTAGACCATTATTATTTTGGGACCGTATATACATACATTGAAGCTACTATGATGAGAATTCTATAGAAGCTACAGGATCATCTGTTGGAATCTGCTTTTCTAAAAGAAAATAAAGACTTCTTCATTTGAATGGCATAATCTGGAGGACCCTTCTTGGACTGAAATTTCTTTTTAAATATTGTGCATGATTGCTCGGGTACAAAGTTGTGTTTAAAACACCTAATTTATTATTAGCATGTTGATCAGTGTTAGAATTTGTAGGAAGAGCAAGCAGGATGTTATTCACCTTTCCTAAGAAGAAAGGGATATCTAAAGTAAAGATGGCATCCTATAAAAAGAGAAAATCAAGCATTAAGATGAAAATGTGAAGAGAAATGGGAATCCTAAACAATAAAGCACATACATCTAGAAAGAGGTTTTAAATCAGATTTGAGAATCTTAAATTAGATTGTGAAAAAGACCCGAATCCCATGTCAAAGGAACATAGTAAACAAAAACGGATGCCTATATTAGTGATATGTTCCAAATGAACTCAAATTAAAAGAATTATGAGAAGGTGAAATCTCTGAACAGCAGTTCCTTCTGTTGTCAAGACCTGCGCAGCAACACAGCACCCCAGCACCCTTCAGTAAGAAAGTGTATTCAGGAATTAGTATGTCAGTAGTAATAGTGGTTCTATTATCCATGTGGATCATGTCCAAAATGAGTTCCAAAAGTTTGAGAATTTAGTTTTGGAGCAGAGATTCAAGATAGAAAGATGAAAAATCTTTTTTTATTCCAGTTGTCTTGCAGGGAGCCTTCCTTCCTCTAGATCCAAGCTGGTGTTAAAGTGCCAAAAGTTTAAGCAAGTAAAAAAAAAATTGGAACGAGTGTACTACTGGCAGATGATCTTAGCACAACTTCCACAATGTGCCCAACTCCTAATAAATGATGTCGCTCCTAGGTTAATAGTAAAAAAAAAATCTCCTACAGCTCTTTGCCTGAACAATTCCACTAGGACGGACGTCATCCTTGCCATAAAGAATCTCTCTTGCCTCCTCCAACACCAACCATCACTAAACAAATTATCCCAGTCCAGCTTCTTCGGCTGACACCATGCATGTAAGATGGTCTTCAGTAAAATAGAAACAGAATGTCTAGTTCACCATGTGATGGTTATTAATCATTTATTATGCGTTATGCTTAATTTCCCCACCAAGGTACTTCTAAGTGGACAAGCTGTATACCACCCTGTGCATCTGAGCCATTACTAACAGCTCCTTTATCAATGGAAGAGCATATGCAACCCTTAATGGAGGAAAAGAATATGGGTAGGGCCTGAAAGACATCTGTAGTGTGAGCGAGAACTGGTTGTTTTATTTATTTTGCAGACCCAATGGGAATCCATGCAAACACAAAATCTCAGACCAGTCAGGGGCACAGCAGGGACCAGAGGACTGCTCCTATCTTCTCCTTTGCCCCTGCCTACCACCTTCGTCCTCTGTAAACTATCCACTGTGTGTGCCTGGGATGCAAGTCGTTCCTGCAAAATGAAGTTGTAAGGATAAGGTTAGTGGTCTTGCCTACATTATTTGACAGGCAGGTTCAGCGATTTTTACCAACAACTGATGTGTCATAACAATAACTTTGGTTCCAGTCATCTGAAATTCAGATCAAAACTATTCTTGGAGAAGACAAGAAGAATACCAATACTATTTGAGAACACCTGTCTGTCTGAGTAATGACTGAGGAGATGCTTCCTGCTTCCTCTTTAATCAAAGCATTGCAAGTTATTCTACAGGGTCAGAAAAGATGGGTTTGAGAAGTCCACAAAGAGGTAAAGGACAATAAAGAGCCCTGGGGATATGAGTTCTATTAACATGCAACAGAGCAAACACATTAATGTGAGTTTGATACAGACCCTAATTAAAGGCTCAGCTCTCAAATGTATATTACCTAATACTAGTTCACTTCCAAAACACAAAACAGAAATCCATTTCATTATCTGTTCTATGGATCGTAATATCTTATTTATCACGGTTAAAAGACACCTCAAATACAGATATTGCTTTATCCACCCCTAAAGAGCTTAGGACTCTTTACAAAGTTCCAACACCTCACCCAGGTAGTGGCCTGGCTATTTATTACACTGCATTAACAATCTCACACATTCATCCACCTTAAACGAAATTGGCTGAAGTATTATCTAAGTTAACCTTTACTGCAGCTCTTCAGTACCATTTCTGTGGGCCCTCTGCATTAAATCTTTTTTCTCTTGGCACTCAACATTTTGCAATGATCCAATTTCACGCAGGTAATCGAAATGTTTGAATAGATAAGAGATTAACCTGAAATCAATACATTCTGTGATACGTTGACCTTTATGAGGCTTAATTTGCAATACGGAATTTGTGCCTATTTGGGTTATTTGTTGTATTACAGCAAAATTAAGTGAAATTAATTTCGTTTTGTATTGTATACCTTCGAATTCCTACCAAGCTGGATGTACTTAAATGTATGTGTTTGATCACTTGTTTTGCACATCTCATGAGCACGGTGCTATTGCACTGATCTTTTTTAGGTCTTGTCCTATTAATCGCGCAAGCGATAATAGGACGAGAGTATAGAGGCTCAACCAAGCTCTGAAACCGTCGAGTGCATGTGCTCGTACACGTGCTTGCCCGAGCCTCCTGCCTCCGAGAGCTTAGCTTCACTTCAAAGGGATCCGCTCCCCTGCCCCCTGCTTCACACTTTTCACGGCTGCCAGGCCGTGTCTCGCATTTCTCCTCCCTCCCTCCCTCCCCACAGCAATGCCAAGAGCTTGTTTCCTTTAATGTTTATTTGTATGCTTGGAAATTGCGTGTTTATCTCTTGCCTTGTCTGCTATTACATACAACATGAATACAACTATAGATATTTTGTAATTTAGAGTGTATTATGATTGTATGTATCGTTACAGTGCGTGCGTTTGTCTCAACTAAGTTTATTCACACTCTACATTCACTTCAGTGAAAGCACCTTCCCTTTAAGACGCTCTAAGCACCACGTTTATTTAATTTGTAACCTCTAATCACACGTCAAGCTATCAGCGTTTCCGCCGATGCAAGCAGGAGGTTTTCTTCACCCTGGTAAGCACAGCACTGTTTTGCTGATTTAATGATTTTTTTAAGCGCTGGAATCTTCGTTCGAGCCTCGCCTCCTTACCGCTGGCTGTTGCATGTTTTACACCTTTGAAGTCACGATTGTTAGTCGCAGTGTGCACGTAATTTGTTACGCCTCTAAAAGCGTTAGGAACTTGCTAATTTCGGCGAATTTTAATATAGACACTGTTTTTTGCGCATGAGTATTATCCTGTGCACTTATCTTCACGTAGAGCATTTGCTGTCCCCTGATGCATGGTCCACGTGATTTGGCACTACTGCAGCCATTTAACATGAGCACTGTCGTTTTTTCGGTTTTCCATCATGTTTTTATCACGGTTTTGAGCAGCATGTGGTTTTCATTATTGCTGCATGGGCAAAGCATGCCATCTTCGTGCAACAACGTGCTGTATTATAGCCTTGCTATTAAAGGCGGCACCACCACAGCACCACTCAGCACCACAACAGCACCACTCAGCACCACCACATTATCACTCAGCACCACCACATTATCACTCAGCACCACACAGCACCACCGCAGCACCACTCAGCATCAGCTCCACCACAGCACCACTCAGCACCACCACAGCATCACTCAGCACCACCACAGCACCACTCAGCACCACCACAGCATCCCTCAGCACCACCACAGCACCACTCAGCACCACCGCAGCATCACTCAACACCACCACATTATCACTCAGCACCACCACAGCACCATCCAGCACCACCACAGCACCACTAAGCACCACCACACATCACTCAGCAGCACCACTCAGCACCACCACATTATCACTCAGCACCACCACATTATCACTCAGCACCACCACATTATCACTCAGCACCGCCACACCACCACTCTGCACCACCACAGCATCATTCAGCACCACCACAGCACCACTCAGCACCACCACAGCACTACTCAGCACCACCACATTATCACTCAGCACCACCACATTATCCCTCAGCACCACCACAGAACCACTCAGCACCACCACAGCACCACTCAGCACCAACACAGCACCACTCAGCACCACCACAGCACCACAACAGCACCACTCAGCACCACCACAGCACCACTCAGCACCACCACAGCATCACTCAGCACCACCACAGCATCACTCAGCGCAACCACAGCATCACTCAGCACTACCACAGCATCACTGGTTCAAATATGTTCTCTCAATGTTTCAAGCTTTATTACAAATGTCACAAAAAGATGTTAATATTTCACTTCTGTTCTTGGATTTTCGTCACAATAAAATACACTGAACATAATCTTCACAAAAGTTATTTACAAAAGTTTAAGCTATTGCCATTATAAATTTAAAAAAAATAAAAACCATTGTTATTTGTAATATCAATACATCTAAGTCACGTAAATACAAAACATGTTGCATTACAAATGCTATAGGTGTCACATTTGCGAAAGTTATAACTATTGGCATTGTAATTGACAAAGCTATTAATGTAGCTACTTTAAAAAACAACACATAAATAAAAAAATTGTCATTTACAAGACCAATAGCTCAAACTTTCCTAATGCGAGACCTATTGCATTGCAAATGCTTGTTTGTTGTGGAACAGCTCTGTATTGTTGAATAAATCAATGTGATATATTGTCGATGTTAAGAACCCTGTCCACATGTAGCTTTATTGGATTTATGTGCAGTTAAGCAGTACCTTTAATGCACACTTACTATATTCATTAAATTAACTTTGAGCTAGTTCTCCGACGGAATCATGTTGTGCTTCATAACTTAATTTGCATATTTATCAGATGACCCTTACTGCTGGCAACCCCTTACATCCTGTTTTCGCTTTGTCCACATCTCAGACCGTCACTTTATGTACCCCTTGGACAGATCATTATGGAGTCATTTATTTCTTTGTTTTGGAACACAATACCTTTTCCATGTGGGCTATAACAAATACAACCATCCAGAATCTGATTTAAAGCTACTCCTGATCATCTTTTCAACAGCTCTTGCTTCTCTCTGACCATTAATAATATCGCTCTTGATGATAAATGCTGTCAGCATAATATCTAGCATACTTCATCCCTGGATCCTGTTGCTTCAGCCAAAATGTCCTCGGCGTACCTTCCCAGACCCTCCTTAGTATGGTGAACTGAAGAACTGCTTGCTACAAAACACCAATGCAAGAAGAAGGAGCAATTGTCTAGCAACAGATAAGTCTGAGTTCTCTTCTTCACTAACAAAAATGTAAAGCTTTGATTAAAACTGCCAGGAGAATGCACATTCTCTCATGCACTGAGGGCCAGATGTACGACCATTCGCTTTTGCAGCTCGCAAATTGCATCGAAATTGCGACTCGCAATTTGCTACTTGCAAAAGTGAACGTAGAACAGTGTCTCAGACACAGTTTGAGATTCCCAATGGGGTCGCAAATAGCATGCCTCATTAATATCCATAAGGCAGGCGCAATTTGTGACGCCACTGGGAATGCTTAGCACTCCCAGGGATGGTGGCCTGGTGGGGTCAGCAGACCACCATGTCTGTGACTGCTTTTTCAAAAAAGGTGTTTTTTTTGTAATGCTGCCCGTTTTCCTTAAAGGAAACTGGGATGTATTTAAAAAAGAAAAATGAAACTTTTCTGTTTCATTTTCATTTTTTAAGGGCAGGCAGTGGACCCCAGGACCACTGCCTGCTCTTAAAATTTATTTTTGCACACTCACCATGGGGAAGGTGTCCCCTGAGGACTCCTTCCCATTTGCGAGTGTTCTACAACCTTCTTGATGTAGATGGTAAACTGCAAGTGTTTTGCAGCCGCAAATGCGGCTGCAAAACGTACATGGCATTGAGACTCGCCATTACGAAAGGCCGCCTCTTCCTAATAGCGAGAGCTGCAAACGCTATTTTGCGAGTCAGTGACTCACAAAATAACATTTTTACATGCCAGGACCCTTTTTTGCAGTCGCAAATGGGCTTATCTCCTGAGTGCAAAAAAGGGTCGTACACCTGGCTGTGAGTCTGCTCAAGAGCTATTTACCATCATCAATCAATTCTCTTACCCTGACTCTAGCAAAAATATCCTCCTGCTCTACTTTGATCTCTTCGACTGCAGATCTATTTTTTCAGAGTCAAGATCAAATCCTGTGCTTATTTTACTGCTGCTCCTCCTTTTTGTTGCCTCAACTACTCCAGTCATGACTGGGAATAAACTGATCAATTTTGATCTTATTGAGACACATACTACTTTCCAACTGGCCAAAATGATTACTTTGAGTTCTCCAGTGGACCTTTTTATCACTCATATATTCTTGACAGTTTGGGTTAATATTTGTTATGGATCATGTAACACCCCTCTTCTACCTGTTCTGCTGACTTAAAAAACATCAAGGTGGATCCTCTGTTGAAGAATCCGATTGTTGAGTTCGCTGTTCAAAGAAACTTTTGCCTTATCCTTTGCAGCCTTTTCCAGTTAGAATATACTTGGAAAGGCAGTTAACCAACAGAGTGTTAGTTTGATCAAATCCATTAATTCTCTTGAGTCAGCATAGTCAGGGTTTTGCCATTCACAGTGCTCTTCTCTCGGTCACCAAAGACCACCATCTTGTTCTTGACCTGGGTGACAAAGAAGCGCTCATTCTATTAGACTTGATCGCAGCTTTAGACATGGGCTAACTTGCTACACTAGGCCAATGCCTATATCAGTTACGCATTCAGGAAAGTTCCCTTGAATAGATCAAATGGATTTCCGTCCACTCCTTATTAGGCAATTCCACTACCACATTTGCAGTCCTGCTTTGAGTCATTATCCTGCACAGTACTGCAGGACTCAGACTCCCATCTTTTGAAACTCTATGTGATCCTGCTGATATAACACTAGTTTCCTATGTTAATGATGTGCACATTGAGCAGTAATGTAGTGACAACCTTAACTAGTCCAATTTTTGAAGCTGTATGCTCATAGTCTTTGATTGGGTGAGGACTAATTCTTTAAAATATACCTGCGACAAGACAGGGGTGCTACATGCACACCTTCCACTTCAGTCTGCAATGTAGGCATTATAATACATTGCGCTCTCCCCTTTATCAATCAACTAAATAAAGTGACTTCCTACTGCTACTTCATCCTTTGGCTGCTTTGCAAAAATGTTGTCATGTTACTTTCTAACTGTCGACAGGCAGTGGGGACCACAGGATTCCATAATGTCTCTCGTCAGATTACACCTTTACATGAAGCAGTGTGGTGCTCTAGTAAAAAATAACAGCAACAATATTCACCACCTTTCTGATGATACACAACTCTACTTGAAAGTCTTTTCTGATATTGACATCCACTGCCTCAAACACTACTTACATATCATCTGGACCTGGATTTCAAGCACCTACTTGAAGCTCAAACCAATCAAGACAGGTTAGTTCCCAAGAACAACCAACTAATGTATAGGTTTGACTCAACAACATGTGCCTTGAAAGCTTCAAACCCCAACTTTCACCAAATGCCAAGTCATTTGGATTCACCCTGGCCACCAACATCACCATCAAGGAACACAAGCCAGCCTGGCACCAACTCTCTTCTAAAGAAAATCATTCTGTTTATTTCAGAAAGCAACTTTAGAACTGCTGTTCAAGCCCTCCTAATCTCACATCTGGGTAGTGGTAATGCCCTACTGCACATACTTCACACTAGCACTCTTTGGGAGCATAATTTATACCACAGGACATTTTACCCAGGCCCTGATGAAATATGTTCATATCACTGTATCCTGATAGAAATCCATTGGCCCTTGACCACACACACCATCTTCAAAACCTGCTGTATCATTTACAAAGCCATCACAGCCAGCACTACAGCTTATTTTGCAGACAAGCGCACAATCTCCGGTCGTTCTCGGCACACCTGTAGCCGGGAAAACCATTAGACTGCAAACTAAGAGGTGTAAAAATAAAAAAAACAAGACAACTGGCCTTTTCCATCTATGCACTTATGATCTGGAACAACATCCACATATCTATAAGGACTTCCCCAATACTGCTCCAATTTAGGAAACAGTTGAAGAGTCAGCTTTTTAAAGAACACTACATCGCAATGCATTAACCGCCCACAACTCAGCTTCCTCTCCTTTTACAGGGAGTGGAAATGTGTAAGTCTAGATTTTGAGTAACTTTAAAATCATATTTTGTTAATTGGCCAAAATAGTAAAGTTACTCCAAAGTGTAAGAGTACATTTCACATGTATATTACTCACATGTGCAAGTTACCTTTGTGAATAGCAACCCTAATCTATGAAATACAGTCTCGGGCAGCCTTGTATATAAACCTTCCCAAGACTGTGGCTTTTCTAGTGATTGTTCTCTTAAATTCCCAATCCAGGATAGCACTAATCCATTTCCTGGGTTGTAATCTCCTTTTTAAACAATATATAAGGAGACACTGATAAGAGATTGATTAGTCACAATACATTCGTTCCAATATATTTTTTGGGTGTTCAGCATACATTTGCTACTAATTTTGTCCCTGATTTTTGCTCTACTTTGCAGCAAATCGTTCCTGGATTTGTAGATCTGGAAGTGCTGTGCTGTGCTCCTTTATGGTAGTTATGGTGTAGGTGCTTTTCAGCACCAGCATTAATTCCTCATCTCCAATCACAACCTACCAAGAAGGTTTTTTCTGTCATTTGTGGCTTTTTCCTCCTAATTCACAAAGCCTAAACGAGACACTTGACATCTTTCACATGTATATCAGGTGCATGACTGCATTATTACTACAGGAAGGAGTCTCCCTTTTCTCAGGCAATCAAGAAAGATACTTCGCCTTCACAGTGTCCAGTCCATCACAGGATGTAGGTGTGTATGACTTATTTGTATAGCATCAAAGCTAGCCAGCAGGGTGGGGGGGGGCGTGGCTAAGCACGCAATGGAGGCAGACTTGCCCGGGTAGAGCTCCGTGAAGAGCTCCCCTTCCACAGGCAATTTCTCCGCTCAACTTCATAGCACATGGTCCCTGGCGACAACAGAGCTTTATGTAACGGCTCCCCACGCTTTGGTGAAATCTGGGGCCGAAGGGTGGCTCCTGGTTGCTGCTGCGGGGGAGTGAGATTGCGACCCCTCCTGCGAGCCCTCTGAGCCGGCGTGCCTTCCTACGTGAGCCCGGGGCTGGGCAGAGTGTGACCGGCCTGGAATCGGCGGACCGGACCCGGCCCCTGCGAACGGCTGAAATCTGCCTGCGTCCCTCCGGTTGTGAACGGAGACCGAGTGGCTGAAGATCCGAACCCCCCGGTGGCTGCGGCTCGAGGTGAGAGCGGTGACTCATCTTGGGAAGGAGGGTCTGCAGCGGCCATATTGGCGTGCTCCTTCGGATCTGCATCGGGGTGAGATCGGGACTGGGCGCTGCGAGAGAGGGCCTGAGTGTGGACGGCAGCGCAACGGACCCTGTGGGCTATATATTGCTCCTCCTGCCTTAACCCCCTGGGGCCCTTGGAAAGCCGCTCTGAGATACTTCGAGCCCTCTGGCCACCGAGGTGCGGGGGAGGGGCAGATGCAGCCATCTTAGAGGACCGGCACGGACCTGGGAGATCACGGCGGCATCTATTGCAGCCCCCGGCGGCACTACTGAACCGGCGCACCTATTGTCTTCGCCTGCCCTGGCGGACTGGGGGACTGTCTGCCGTGTCGGAGAGGTCCTGGAGCTGACGGCGGCAATTGCGGTATTAGGGCCCTGAGGGGGAGAAGACTTTCTGCTTGACTCCCTCGAAGGTGGTATGTCTTAACCTGGAGTCGGGCCTGTGGGGTTCGCGGAGGGGCCCTTTATTCAGGAGGTGACGATGAGACCCATCTGAGCGAGGAGGCGGGTGTGTCTGTGGAGCTCTGTAAAAGAACGAGGTGAGCGCCAGGCTTTCTTGCTTGGGACAATTGACTACTCCCTGGCCCCCCTAGTAAGCGCTATTGATTATGAATTGGGGCCCCTTCCTCCATTGCGGCATATACAGAGTGCCACGCACTAAGGACCCATCCCCTGAATTGAGCCTGTGAGATGCGGTGGGAGTTATTGTTGGATAGGATTGGGAGCCTGCGCATGTCCTCATGACGGCTGGAAACACAGTGCATTCTAAGGAGGCACTGATGGACATTGCACGGAGTCAAGGCAGAACTATGTATATTGCTAATGTGAGATACGGTGATTAGACTTGCCTGAGTGATTACACAATCAAGCAGACTGGACTGGTGGAAACTGTGAATAAACTCTATCGCCGGTATTGGCCCTTCTGCATTAGCGGGACACATACCATTTGAGGGCCATGACCTGGGAAGGGGGCGCTAGTGTCTTTATCCTGCTGTGCTCACGGAGTGATAGGCACCCTCTTTGATGTGCATGGTGGTGGCCCGCGTGCAGTAAAGATACTGTTGCCCCATTGCTTCTTTGATCTACACCTCCCTCTCGCCCCAGGGGCTAGGACCTTGTCCCAGACTGTTGAAGGTCTTCTTACATGAGGAGGTGCCGTGTTGGCCTGCACCGCGTTGCCCATGTCTGTAGGACCTAAAACAAGAGCCGGAGCTGGCGGAAAGCTACTAAAAGGGAGGATGGCGAAACTGGCGGATCAGGACCAAACAGCTTCCAAACTGGACACTGTGCAGGCAGCTATGGAGCGCTTGGAGGAATCCCTACAACTTATTCCTACGTCGCTGGAGACGAAGATAGATAGCGTAGCCATTGATCTCACGGACATGTGGGCTGACCACAAGAAACTGTCTGAACGCACGACGACCCTTGAAGCTGCAGTAGCGGATATCACACCCAAGGTGGCGCAAACGGATAAGCATGTCCAGGATCTCCTAAATCGTGTGGAGTTCCTAGAAGACCGCGCGGAGGATGTGGAAGGGAGGGCGCGAAGAAACAATGTCCGTATCGTAGGACTGCCGGAAAGATGGGAAGGCAGAGAACCAGCAGTGCGGGCTGAGAAATGGCTTACGGAACTCCTTCCGGATGGATCCCTCTCCCCGCACTTTGTGGTAGAACGGGCTCATAGGGTACCGGCGAAGCCCCCCCCCGGAAGGCTCCAACCCGAAACCCATGCTTATCCGAATATTGAACTATCGGGACCGCGACACTGTGCTACGAGAGACAAGAAAGCTATCTGAGGTCATGGTTGAGAATGTGAAGATAATGTTCTTCCCTGATTACACCATACAGGTACAACGTCAAGACACTCCTTCTTGGCGGTGAAGCAGCGTCTTCGTAGCCTGGCACTGAAATATTCCTTACTTTTCCCAGCACGATTGTGTGTTGTGGCCCACGACAAAACTCACTTTTTTGATGCCGGGGAGGCAGTGGAGGCCTGGCTAGACTCGGGAACTGATACAGAACCTGGCACAAAGCCCTCCACGTCCACTGCATGACGGAACCGAGGCCCCCGGCGTCGCCGCAAGAGTAGGCACTTGCCACCGGACTGGACTCGGAGCGAGACTGACAAGGGCCCCTCGGCTGAAATCATGCACAGTGAACAGCAGGAGGCTCTACGGATGGTGGTAGAAATTAGTGGCCCGACGGAGGAGGATCCGCTTCTGGTGCCCAGCCCCCGTGACCTCCCCAGCGAGGAAGACCACATCTATAGCCTGCCGGATTTGCAGGTATCGGAGGACTTGCCTGATGTCACGCCACAAACTGCAGATTTTATCCATTGACTGCTTACTAGATTGATTGACCCTTCTTGCTGGGTGTAGTAACTCTATGTGCCCAACGATGGCCTCTTGCCTGCCTACGTTGTGCCCCGCTGGAACTCCGCTGAGCCTGGCTTGCCCCCCCCCCGTGGGGGTGGCGGGATTCGCCTGGAGAACGCCCCAGAGTCATCATAAACACCATCTGAAACTGACCAGAGAGACCTGAGTTACCTGTAGGGGAAGGCACTCTCTGCCTGCCCATGTGCTGAGCTCTTTAACTTTGGAATCGAGTGCTCAGCGACTTTCCCCCTGAACTTACGTTTTTCTTATCTCACTAAAGTGTTTGGACGATAACATGTTTTGCTGTCGACCTTTTGGTATTGTGCTACTGTTCCTGTGTGTTTCAGGATCATTTGTTCTTTTGTTTTTAGTTCCTCTTTTCATGCTGTGTGATGGGTGCGTGTGGCGATTTGTTGCTGCTCTCCGTGGCTGCCTGGGTGGTGCTGTGGGTCGGGGGGAGAGGGTGAATGACGGATGCGGTGGGAGCAAGTGGCTATCATGTCTGTAGTCAAATTCTGTACGTGGAACATACGGGGAATGCATACGACATCCCGCCGTTACCAGATCTATGCTTATCTCAAAAGACAGCATGTTCAAATAGCACTGTTGCAGGAGATGCATTTGTCTGCTACTGAGGCATTGACGCTTCGCCGCAAATGGAGGGAGCAAGTTTTTGCTACTGGATATTCAGCTTACGCGCGGGGTACACAAATTTGGGTACGACCTGGGGTTCCCTTTGCACTCTCCTATTGCATGGTAGACACGGAAGGTAGATATGTGATGATACAGGGTTCCTTAGATTGACAACCCATCGTCCTAGCCTCCCTTTACGCCCCTAACACTGACCAATCTAGCTTTTCTGACCGATTATCAGCTGTGCTTGCGCCGTGGCATGGAATACCGCTCCTGTTGGGGGGGACTATAACTGTGTCCTAGATGTAACCTTGGATCGTTCGTTAACCCCCTTAACCAGTGCGCCAGTGCATGGGGCTATGAGAGCACTGAAGGGCTGGGCCGAGCAGTGGGATCTACATGATGTCTGGAGAATACGCCACCCCTGCACTCAGACATACTCATATTACTCGGGGGCGCACACGCTAAACGTAAGGCTGGACAGATATATGCTGACGAGCGATCTGCTTCCCCAAGTGGTGGACTTTTGCTATTTGGGACGCACCCACTCAGATCATAATCCCCATGCCTTAGACTTTGCCTGGGAGCGTCCACATCCACCAGTGCCTGTCTGGCGCCTCCAACCAGATCTCCTATTAGATGCCCCGTTTGGAGGAGCACTGGAAACTGGCCTCCTGCAATATTTTGAGGAAAATACAGACACTGCTTCCTCTCCACAACTGGAGTGGGAAGCTTTCAAAGTGGTTGTCAGGGGGCACTGTCTGGGTACACAAGCTGGGATGCATAGACAGGTTGAGAGCGAACTAGCCCGAGTTGGATCTTCGCTGCTGGATGGGGAGCGAGAGGCGATCGAAGGTGACGACACAGTCTTATTGACAAGCAGGGAGCGCCACACGGTGCTACTAGACAGACTGAAGCACCTGAACTATGCGGCACACTCAGCGTGCACACATGCTTCTGGGGACAAGCCAGGCAAACTGCTGACATGGCTGATAAAGCGCGAAGCACATACTACCCCGTTGATGTCCATAACCACGGCTCCGAACACCCAAAGAGCCATACATAATGCCTTCACGACATATTACGAGGCACTTTACTGATCACGAATAGGAGTTACTGTCGACCAGATCTCTACATATTTATCCACCCTGCCCTTGCCAGAGGTCACTGATGAGCAGCGAGACGACCTTGGTGCGCCCCTCACATCGGAGGAACTTAGAACGGCCATATTCTCTCTATCAAATGGCAAATCCCCAGGCCCTGATGGGCTGCCCACGGAGTTCTATAAGGCCTTTTCAGTTTTATTGATTCCAGAACTCTTGCGCACATTTGCAGCGGCTGCTCGTGACGCTGCCCATCCACCCTCACTGGATGAAGCGAATCTTATATCTCTATTGAAACCGGGCAGAGATTAAACTAATCTGAGGTCATACCGTCCTCTGGCGCTCCTAAACAGGGACTATAAACTTTTGGCGTCCACATTGGCACAGAGACTCGCACCATTGGTGCCCTCTCTTGTACACGCGGATCAAAATGGGTTTGTGCCTATGGCAGTACGTCATATAATATCAGACGATTATTCCGAGTACAGAGTATGACCGTGCCCAGATGGCCCAACTCAGGGTGGCTGGTGCTTGATCTGGAGAAGGCATTTGACTCTGTGGAGTGGCCTTACCTCATGTCAGTGTTGCGCACATATGACCTGGGCGAAGGCTTTCTACAATTAGTGGAGGTACTGTATCGGAGACCCGTAGTGCGTGTCCGTACGGGCAAACTTATATCCGACCCGATTAGAGTTTGCAGGGGCACTAGACAGGGATGCCCCCTCTCTCCTCTTATATTCGCCCTTATAATGGAACCACTGGCGGCTTGCCTGAGAACTTCAGGCGAAAACTGGGGCATACGACTAGCAGACGGGATGCACTCGGTATCGCTATATGCAGACGATTTACTGCTTTATATTCAGGATCTGCCCCACTTCCCACCGGAGCTTACTAACATTTTCCGCGAATTTGGCGTCATGTCAGGGCTTCATGTCAATTGGGTGAAATCAGGAGTTTATCCTTTAAGTGCAACTACGCCTGAGCAGGATATCACTGTTTTAGGAGAGCGACTGGTGTGGTACCCTACCACATTCCGGTATCTGGGGTTGTTCATATATCGGGATCCTACAGATGTGTTGGAGGGCAACCTGAAGCGAGCGATCTCTTCGCTCAATGCTCAGGTGACGTTCTGGAACTCTCTTCCGCTGAATGTACCTGCTCGTATCACCCTAACGAAAATGGTAATGTTGCCCAGATTGCTGTACCTTTATGCCAATATGCCGGTCTATGTCCCTGCTCGCATATTTCGTGAGCTTGAGTCTCTGAGTAGGCGGTTGATTTAGAGTGCGGGTCGACCAAGAGTCGCACTACACACCCTGTATGCACCAGTGGAAACTGGTGGACTGGCTGTGCCAAACCACAAACTATATTACTTAGCTGCCCAATTACAGTGGGTGGCCTACTGGCTGAGTGGGAAAAACTTACACGATACTGCCACAGACACGACGGTTATGTCAGCAGCTCAGGTCCATGCGCTTTTTCACCCACTGTCCAGGTCCCGCTGCCCTACACAGTTACATCTGGCGGTGGCACGGAAGTGCTATATGCGTAGCCTAAAGCTTACAGGCGGCACCAAACCATATGCCCCTAATATGCCATTATTGGGAACGCCCTGGGACGCTGGAGTGTTCATGGAGGCTGCGTTGGGCAGCTGGACACAGGCTGGCGTGGAAACACTGGGAGACCTCTATGACGACGGCGCATTAATTCCATTTGAGACCCTGGTCACAGACACGGGACTTCCGGCAGGCCAATTCCTCACATATGCAGCACTCATACGTGTACTTACAGGAGCCTGAGGTGATCTTGCAGCAGAATTGCCACCCCATCTACTGATACAATACTTGCACGTGATGGGAAATGGATCCCATTTGGTGCATTGGCTAGCGCAGGCCTTGCACACACATACCCACTTTTCCACACAGTGCTTGCGAGAGAAATGGACTGCGGACCGAGGGCGGGACTGGACAGACAAGGAGTGGAATAGGGTGCTGGCTGGCGCGCTTGCAATACCGCGCAACTCAAGATTCAGAATTATTCAATACTACATTATACACCGAGCATATATATATATATATATATATACCTATCCCCAGACAAAATAAACCACTATTTCAGGTTGGCGACTGCGTCCTGTCCTAGATGTAGATTACTAGATGCAGACTTCTTGCACATGCTCTGGGTATGCCCTTCACTGCATAATTTTTGGATGGCGGTCTCAACCACACTGGCGTCAGGGACGGGTGGCAAACTGCCGCACACATGGGAGGCTTGTCTCTTGGGCCTTTATAGGCGGACGAAGTTGACGAAAGTCTCGCTAGGTTTTGGGACCTGGGCCTCATTACCGCGAAAAGACTTATTACCAAGTGCTGGAAAAGTGGTGAACCTCCACAGGCAATATACTGGCGCCACTCATTCGAAAATTGGGCTAGAGCAGAGAGCGTGGCGTTGCACAGGGAAGAGACCGCTGGACTTCGTAAATACCCTATAGCCCAGGCCTGGGATGACTTCTTGGCTGCTTTTCACCGGGTGTGTATACAGAGAGGCATTGTTTAGGCATACTTCCCCTTCCTTCCCCAGTCCTGGGACGACACTGAGACGGGGAGGCTACCCTGATGGCGCTCCCCAGCTTGCATCCCTACAGGGCGGCGACTCTTCCTTCCAGTCAGACGCATGGCAGCGTCTGCCTCGCCCGCCCCCCCCCCCCTCCCCCCCTTGGCGGCCTCCACTGCATTAGCCCACTCATGGTCCAGACGGCAGTACGAGCACCCTACACGCACACACGCATTTGTTCTGTTTTCAACTGTTCCGATTTGTATATTGTTCGGTCCCTGAATTCTTACGTACAAGTTTGGGTATATTATCCTCCGAATCGGGTATTGCATGTTGCCTCAGTTATGCCTTTCTCTGGACCCCACCCGACAGCCACCAGCGGGTTTTTACAAGGTACTGACACACTGAGGTTCCCCGGTAGCGGGTGCGAACTATTTAGATGTTGAACAGATGACTCAATAATATGAACGGGAAACATTATGACAGAATAGCTGTGTCTTGACACATGGGAACGCACCTAACGTCCCAACCGCACGTGCACTGGCGTATTCTCTGTCTGGCATAATACCTGTGAACAAAACAAGGCCGGCGCTGTTATGTTTTTGGCATGCCTGCAAGCCAGTGTGTGCCTGGCCGCGCCTGTGCTGTGTGGTTTTGGCGAAGGATGTCTAATTTTACTTCTCTGCCATGCAGGGGGACTATGGTACTGGTGTTCCTTGTGCAATACTGTTGTTGTTTATAATTATTCTTACGTGCATTTATTGGATGCGTATGTTATACTTCATCTCCCTTTGCTCAGGCTTGAGAAAAGTGTACAACAAATGATGTAAGTGTCAACCTGATAGATGTGGGGCGTTATCCTATGTGTCGCATTCATGTAACCTAATATCGAAAATGCATTAATAAATATATTCAAACAAAAAAAAATCAAATCTAGCCAGCAGTCTCTGGAGTGAGGTACAGAGTAAATCGCAAAGATACAGTCAGATCAGAAAAGAAGCTGGGTTCTCAGACTGGAGGTGCACTGTCACTTGATTGTGTTGTAGTGTTCTTGAAGAAAGTGTGTCTGCAGCCCTTGCAAAATTGGAGCAGGGCTGGTGTGGTCATGGTGGATGCTGGAATGCTGTTACAGATCCTAGATGCATAAGCAGAGAAAGTTGGAGCTGGTTGCCTTGCTCTTTCTCTTTTGGCACTAACGTGTTTGAATAATAGATCTGAATATTTTGTTTTTCATTGTGATGCTTATGTTTCCCTATCTGACCCCTTGTCACACAATAAGGCCCTCCCTGCCTGTTATCTGCTGAAACGTTTCCCATCCATATGCTACCAATAAGTTCTCTTCTAATTGAATCGTGGGAACCCCAATTTGTGGCAAGAGAAAGCAAAAACTACTCTTAATTCAGGTATGTCACAAAGGGAGCAGCAAGAAAATTTAAATACTCCCTCACTTTAAATTGAAGCTCTGATGGCACCAAGCAAGCAAAGCAAGTGAGCCGAGCCCTCCCTAGAAGAGCTCCCTTGTCTATTCATCCAAGGATCTATCCATTCACCTTTTCACTCTTCCATCCACTATTTCACCTTTACATTCAGTCAGCCAGTTATTCTTTCATCCATCAGTCAATCTTTCCCCATTCCAGCAATCCATCTGCACTGCCATCCATTGATCCATTCATCCAGTCTGATATCCATCCATCCATCCTGTCTGCAATCCATCCATCCACTCTGTCATACGTCGATCCGCTCTGTAATTCGTCCATCCACCCATCCATCCAGTCTGCCATCAATTCACTCATCTATCCACTCTGCCATCCAGTCACTCGCTCCTTCATCCAATCATTCACCCATCCCCTTACTCTGCCATCCTTTCACCCATCCATCCACCTATCCATCCATACATACATACATTTACTCTGTTATCCTTTCACCTGTCCATCACTTATTCATTCACTCACCCATGCATGTATCTATCCATCCACCCGTTTTACTGTCATCGTTTCCCCTGTCCATTCACCTATGCTTTCTCACCCTTTCACCCATTCATCCATCTACCCACTCATCCATTTATCCTTCCTTCCTTTCACCATTGATTCCAATACTGCCTCATTCTTTCCATTTTCTATTTACCAGTTTTCGTTGTTCCTTGCTGCTGCTTGCTCTTCTACTGACCCTCTGTTCCTTTCTAGTATTAATGATGCCAAGTTACAAACAGACGAGGCCCATAAATCACCCAACCCCCGGTGTAACCGCTAAAGCGGGGGTTCACGACGCCCCTGTAATGGAATACTGGAAAGTGAAAACAAAGTGCTGAAGTGGAAACAGAGTGTGAGCATAAGGTAGAAGACATGAGTACCTGTCTCCCCAGCCCACAACAGCAGCCTGGATAGTGCTGCAAAGCTTCCTCACATGCTCTTTGCGCTAGAGGAGAGAAAATGGGTTCAGAACTCAGGGCACCATGCTAGAGCCCAAGGGTGATGGGGCATGTCATGGGAAAAGAAACTAGCAACGCCATGGCATAGTGAACAGCATGGTGACATATTGAACAACATGGTGGCATATTGAGCAGCATGGTGGCACGTAGAACAGCATGGTGGCACATTGAACAGCATGGTGGCACATTGAACAGCATGGTGGCACATTGAACAGCATGGTGGCACATTGAACAGCATGGTGGCACGTAGAACAGCATGGTGGCACATTGAACAGCATGGTGGCACATTGAACAGCATGGTGGCACATTAAGCACCATGGTGGCACATTTAACAGCTCAGTGGCACATGGAACAGTATGGTGGCACATTAAACAGCGTGGTGGCACATTGAACAGCACAGTGGCACATTGAACAACATAGTGCTACATTGAACAGCATGGTGGCACATTGAACAGCATGGTGGCACATTGAACAGCATGGTGGCACATTGAACAGCACAGTGGCACATTGAACAACATAGTGCTACATTGAACAGCATGGTGCTACATTGAACAGCATGGTGGCACATTGAACAGCATGGTGGCACATTGAACAGCACAGTGGCACATTGAACAACATAGTGCTACATTGAACAGCATGGTGGCACATTGAACAGCATGGTGGCACATTGAACAGCATGGTGGCACATTGAACAGCACAGTGGCACATTGAACAACATAGTGCTACATTGAACAGCATGGTGCTACATTGAACAGCATGGTGGCACATTGAACAGCACAGTGGCACATTGAACAACATAGTGCTACATTGAACAGCATGGTGCTACATTGAACAGCATGGTGGCACATTGAACAGCACAGTGGCACATTGAACAACATAGTGCTACATTGAACAGCATGGTGGCACATTAAGCACCATGGTGGCACATTTAACAGCTCAGTGGCACATGGAACAGTATGGTGGCACATTAAACAGCGTGGTGGCACATTGAACAGCACAGTGGCACATTGAACAACATAGTGCTACATTGAACAGCATGGTGGCACATTGAACAGCATGGTGGCACATTGAACAGCACAGTGGCACATTGAACAACATAGTGCTTCATTGAACAGCATGGTTCTACATTGAACATCATGGTGGCACATTGAACAGCATGGTGGCACATTGAACAGCATGGTGGCACATTGAACAGCATGGTGCTACATAGAACAGCATGGTGGCACATTGAACAGCACAGTGGCACATTGAACAACATAGTGCTACATTGAACAGCATGGTGGCACATTAAGAACCATTGTGGCACATTTAACAGCTCAGTGGCACATGGAACAGTATGGTGGCACATTGAACAGCGTGGTGGCATATTAAGCACCATGGTGGCACATTTAACAGCTCAGTGGCACATTTAACAGCTCAGTGGCACATGGAGCAGTATGGTGGCACATTGAACAGCGTGGTGGCACATTGAGCAGTTTAAGGCGTCCGCAACCACTTGGCTGCAACAAGTGATATACCGTTTCGAGAATGATCCTCTCCCAAATGACCCTTGGTACATGTTGTGTTTTTTTAGCTCCGTTCATTCACTGTATGGCAGGGGCTCAGAAGTCCAGGAGTGGACGGGGCTTCAAACTTCGCCATGGACCTGTAATGCAGTTTTTGCTGAGTGGCTGAAATGTAGCCGCGTTTGGTTGCGGGATAGGCTTTCCACTAGTAAAAATCAGGAACAACTTTCCTCGCCAAATCTGTCTTCACAGGGTTTCTGTTAAGGCTGGGTTTTTCCTCCTGCAAACCTGACTTTGGAGGGCATCTGCTCCAGCAACTTCTGATTAAACTTCGAAAACTCCTTAGAGTTAAAAGAAACTGTGACTTTTAAAAAAGACTGTGAAGTTTTAGAAAAAGACTTCAAAAAAGTGCTGACGAAAATGCATTGCGACTTTGCACAATCTCTTTGACTTTGGTGACAGCACTAGAGCTGCCAGTGGCCAGTCTTGGCTGTCCCCTCTCCAGCACAAGAGAGGATTCTGCAGCCAGGTCTGACCTCGTGAAACAAACACCCTCATCCGCAAGTCACCCTCCTGATAAACAAAAATAGTTTCCCATCTGCAGGCAGGGAGAGTTGGATGATCAGCAGGAGCGGAGTTAAATAGATCACGCTTTACAGCAACCTTTGACCACTCAAAGTCCATGTCTGTGCTGATTCCCTCCCCGGGGAGGCCCGCGGGCCCCGCTAGAGAGGAGCCCAGTTCCTGCCAGAGCCTCTCTGCGCTAGCAGCAAGGTAAGGAACTTCATGGTATGCAGGGGGGTTTGTGGGAGAGGGGTCGGGCGAGGCTTCTATCAAACGGACCGCCATGTTTTTATACAGACTAGTGCACAGTATTACTCAGGTGTCGCATACAAACTTCCGCGCCGTACTAGCTGCCTTTGTTAAATGTGTTGCACATTTTAAAATGCATTAGCGGTCGGCAGTAGGTGTTTCTGCAATGGGGCAAAAGCTGGAAGGTCTGCCTGGTGGCGGCGGGTGCCTGCCAGGGCACACTCTGTCTCGGTGCAGGGGCTGGGTGAGACATTGAGAGCGGTGCAGGGGGGACTATTGTTATATTTCTGCGGGGGGGTGGCTGATGGGCGTCAATTACAGGTAGCCGGGGTAGCTGCTTCATCTGACCTGCCATTCACATTTACACTTGCAATGCCTTTCCTTTCCCTGGTCTCTGGGATGCCTAAGGGAGCAGCGGGCAGAGAAAGTAAACAAGGCTCAGGCAGAACTATTTACTCTCTGTAGTAGGCAGCCCTTATTCTTCCTGTAGCCAGTCACTGAGGGCTGTTCCTGGACTCGGGGTGGATCAAGGGTCCCACCATCTGATGTCATCAGGGGGGTCAAAGGATGAGTGACGTCAACTCCCCTCTTCCTGGCATTTTAGTGGCCGCTTTATGCTGGGAGCTCTGGTCACTCTGGTCACTCATAGTGTCGACAGAAGCAGTCTCAGTAAGATTGATTTGCATTCATAGGACGGAGGGGACGATCGTGTTCTTGATGTTCTGCAAAATGTCCACAGGGCGTGGTGGACGCACTTTCACAGGCGGACGAAAGGCAGATGGGAAATTTAACCTCACACACCAAGGATGTGATGAAGGCTTTTCTTGCTTCTACCTTTTAACTGCAGTGGCTTCTACCCACTTCACAACTTCAGCGAAATCACGCCACCTCCCCTTCTACTCTGCAAAAGCCTTGGTCACTCCTGCTACTTAGCAAATGGGAACACCGTATTGTAGTGCAGCACCCATGTAGAGCTTGTACTCCTCATGGAGCCGCAAAGTGCCCAGTGCACAAACTGCTGCACAGACTTCCACACTACTCCCTCCAGATGCCTACCTTCACCACATGGATGCTATTGAGGCAGGAATGCCCCTTGCGAGGTGTACAGGTGGGTTCTGCTGCCCTCAGTGCCCAACTGAGTGCGTACCTGGTATCCTGATGTTTTAATGTTTTACTTTGGTTCACACTAATGTCAGTGTGTGAGCAGAGGCACACGTCAGTCTCTGACTATCAGTCTCTGACTATGATCCTGGACCTGTCCGGTGACCTGGAGGGTTGCACCAAGTGTGCCTTATGGCTGACAGTGGGCGACTGCCCCTTCATGAGCACAGCGCTTAGAACAGTGGTGGCATCATACAGCAGTTGAGAGAGATCAATATTGTGACCAAACCTTTTGCCACTGGGGTTGAGGCCTAATTGTCCACCTGTGTAAAGTTCTCCTATTTGAATACCCAGACCCTTGCGCTGACATCCCATGTGTGTGCCAAGCATGTGTAGGGAGTGTAATGCATGCATGTGTGAAGAAGACAAACTGATGGAGAGTAGTGGGATCTGTTGCACTGGCCCCTGCTTTCCTCCTCCCCTTTTTTGCTGAAATCGTTTTTGTTGGCTTTAAGGCTCTAGTTTAAGCACTTTACGACTGCTAATTAATGCTAAAGTGCAGGTGCTCTCTACTTAAAACATAGTAACATTGGCTTATCCACAATTGGCATAATTAATTTACATAAAAGTCCCTAATAAAGCGCTCTACATGTGCCCAGGCATTGTAGGTCAAATGCTACGGGTAGCCCCCACTTTAGAAGCCCTTTAAACAGGTCTCAGGCCTGCCATTGCAGAGACTTTGTGTGCAGTTTTATGCTGCCATGTCGACCTGGAGAGTTAACCCTCTTGCCAGGCCCAAAGCTTCCTTTTTAATATGAATCAGTCACCCCTAAGGTAGGCCTAGACAGCCCTAAGGGCAGGGTGCAGTGTGTTTAAAAAGTAGAAAATATACTTTTCAGTTTTACATGTCTTGGTAATGAAAAACAATTACATTGGTTTGTCACTACTGCAAAGCCTATCTCTCCCATAGATGAACATTGGGATTGCATTATTACATTCCATAAGTGTAACTTCCAATTGGGAAATCATGGATATTTCGCATTTGATGTCTTAAATAATCCAATCTACCCTTGTGGGCTTGGGTAATAAAGATTATCAGGCCAAGGTGCCAACAAATAATTCTAAATTCATAAAATCTTGAGATGTTCTAAAGCAGCATCATGAACTGATTTTTGGTTTTACAATATACACTAAACCACATGGACATTCAATGCAGGAAATAACATTACATGTATTGCAGTTGGAAAAATGTTTTATCTCAAACTGTTATCCACTGATGAAAAAGGTTTTGGTGTTTTTTGTCGTATTGCATGCTACACAACTGTTGCGCTTAAAGTGGCCTATGACACGTGTCAATGGCAGAATATTTTGTAATGTGGGTACAGCAGGTATCTGATATGCATAAACCAATCTGTCTTTTAAATTGGATCCTCTTTTAAAGGCAACAATAGGTTTCTCCTTAAATTCAAGAATCCCCTTGATGAGGATCATGTGTTTGCCTATTATCTTGTTTATTATGTTGGTTAAGATACCAAAAGTGGATACCAAAACATTGATGCATGAATCCATTTTATGTCCAATTGTTGTGCAGAAATTTCTGTAGGATTTAATCTAGGCACTATGTATAGGCCAGTTTTTGGTATGTTGTAGAAATGGTTTTGGTACGTTGCTGACTAGGACGAAGTGTTATATCCAATGGTTAAGCATCTGTCATCAAAGGAACTTAAAGTAACATTTGAACCCTGAAATCACATGTAAAAGGTTATAAATATGAAAAGAAGTAATACACCCAGCTTTGTTGAGATTTATTCGTTTGTTAAATGAGTTTTAATACATGTTTATGAAAATTAATTCATGAAGCTACAGTAGAGCAGCTCAAGTATTTATAAATTTAGAATCACTTTCAGGAAGTTGGCATTTTCTTATTTAAACTATTCTGTGTCAAAGCCTGTCTCTGAATACACATCTGAAGTGGGTGCCAGCTGGGCTTTTTTTTGTTCACTTTAGACAGCCACACACAAAGGGAGCTTACATGTGCCTCATGGGCTAAGTCTAGCTTGGATTTTCTAGCAGGAAGTGCCAGCTCTCCATGACCCTGGCTTTGTGTGTGGGAAGATCTTCCTGGCAGAAAACAGCCAGCGAGGACAAGTAAATTATCTTCTTATTTGATGGATGGGTAAGATCATAATAAACTGAGTGCATTTGACTAGTAGTAGATAAGAAGCACACCAAGCCTGATTCATGCTACTCCTAAAGTCACCAGAATGGGAACTCAAAGTTAGGGCGGATCATGTGGGAGTAGAGAGGAAACAGGTGGGGGGAGAGTCTACAGAGGAATTGCGCTCAAATTGTCCTATTCACAAAGGTAAATTTACATGTGCAGATTTACTCATGAGTAAATTTACTCTTCCACCTATGCTTAATTCTTCACGTTTTTGCTGTTCACCGTTTCCGAGTGTAGATTGACACTGAAGTGTAAACATAGGTCTTCACCTCCTGAAAACAGGTGGTGGCGACATCTAAGACTGAATTTACAAGTGTAAAGTTACAATTAGTAACTTAACATACATTTGATATTATTCATTTCAGTTAATATAACCATTCCATTTAAAACATCAGTAAAGAGATTCTGATATATTATTGCTTTTGCAATTCAAGAAAACCAATAAATACAAAAAGAGTGATAAAATGCCTAGTCTTCGGTTAAAGTGCTTTCAAGTGCAGGGTTCTAAGGTAGAGTGTCAGAAACTCCGCTAATCTTAGTTCTAAAGATAACAGGAAGAAAAACCCCATACAATGTATTCAAAAGTTTATCAGTGATTTGCCACAGTGATATGGCAGATGGAGGTGGCACAAATAGCTGGAGATCTCCACCACTTGGGGGGGGATCTCCGGCACTGGACTGAGATGTGCACCACACGGCGTGGAGCTCTCTCTATAGTAAAGGAGAAAAGTGATAGTTTATTGATTTTTTTTAATTTTAAAATAAAAATGAGCTTTAATTTAAAATGATTATTATAACCTATACCTAATAAAATAAAATGTTTCAGCACATTAACCCATCAGATTAAATATGTATTCAATATTTAACTCATTAAAATCTAATACATTAATTTTAAATATTATTTTAATACACATTTAAAAAAAATCCCATCCTCATTAATATTTCAATATTTAATTAATATTTATGACATGTATTTTGCAAGTAATGTGCTTAATTAATTTTAATGACTTATTTTTTAATTAAAAGTTATATATATGTATATTCAATAACTTAACTAGTTTTATGTTGTTTAAAAAATAGAAAATATTTTATTTTAGAAGGCTAGTCAGGAGTCTATTTATAGCATTTTTGTGGTCTTTTGGTCTGTAATAACTAGAATAGAATTATAGACTGTGAATAGCAAAGGGCTTTCTCTTTTGTGTTTCTATTAGCATGTTCCTCTATAAGCCCTCCCTAAACCCCTCCAAATGTGTAGTACATTTTTCCATTTTCTAGCCACTCTGCTACTTACAACTAAGGGCCTCATTACGATGTCAGGCAGAAAGCCTCTGCCAGACAATCGGAATTTCCTAGACTGCGTCGGACCGACTCAGTCGATTTACGATCCGGTCGGATTGTAAACTGCGAGGTCCTCCCGAATCTGTTCCGACTGGCTCTCGGAGAAGTTGTGTCGATTGGAACTGCATTGTGCAGCTCTACGAATAGCGTTTCTGACTAACCAATTACGATGTTGATTTCCAACAGCCATTCAGAGTTGGCCTGTCTGACATGAAAAGGCTGTCGCAAAGTGACTAGGGGGGCCCCTAACAGGGCCCCATTCATCCTGCAGCCTCTGGTTGGGGGCCGATGTGGTACCTAAGGGGCCAGCCTGTAAAACTCTGCACTTGGTGCCTGCCACAGGGTGCAGGGTTTTACAAACACACCCTATTTCCCCATTGGAGCCTGTGTTGTTGGGTGGAACACAGGCTCCCATAGGGAACAATGGGACTCCAACCAAACAGTGTTTGGTCGCATTGTAATCGGTCGGACAGAACCGCCGACCGCGAGTTGGCCGGTTCTCTAATCTGCAACGGTGTCAGGCAGAAAGATCCCGCCCGACATCGTAATGAGGCCCCTAAGTAGTAAACTTACATGTGTGAGGATCTCCCCATAGAAAAAGACAAGATAGTTGCAGGTGAAGATTTACTCCCATAGGTTTGTAAATTACTTTCTGAAGTAAGTAAGCAGTACTACTTAAGAACTACTTTCTGTACTACAAAATGCAGTTTGTGAATAAAGTCCAAAGACACAAACTTGTGTAATCATTGATTGTGTAGTATTTAGTGCAACTGTTGATTAAAGTACTAGGCAGGATATGATGATTATTGTGTTGGTTGGTTGATTCTTGAGTGCTGAGCTTGAGTACCCCCACACTACTTCCCTGAGATGCCTGTGACTGCTCTCCTTTCCTACCCTGAGAATCAAAGCCTGAAAGGGTTGTACTGTGCCCAGTTTGCAAAGCCATAGTAGGACAGGCTGTGGGACATCTGGAGCTAACAATCTATCCCCCCACAGTTGAGTCCCAGTAGACCTTGCCTGCCCCACTGCCCCCTGAATGGAGTCTGACCGATGCCTACCAATCTTGCCTGCTCACTCCATCACTTCTGCAATTAGAGCCTGACTTTTAAAAGTATTTAATATATTTTATTGTTACAAAAAATAATTATGTTTCCTTTATTGATTATCTTATGTCTTTGGTATCCATTGTTTGTTCCTTCTTTCATCAGGACTTTTCCTTCCTCCATGTAGACTGCTTATCCCTCTGACCATTGTCTATTACATGTATCACTTCATTTTCCATATTTAATGTACTTAGGTATCTCTGACCTAACTCCATGGCTCTACTCGGCATATCAGAATCAAACATGGGGCAGTGGATACTATTAGAGCTGGAGGGGCATCTTTGGGCTGGGGACCTGATCCCACCCAACTAGGAAAGCATCCCTAAAGGAGTGGTGTACAGTATTTTTTATATATCTTTGTATTCGTAGTTACATGGATACAATAGCACATTAGTACAAAAAAACACAAGTGGAGGAAGGCACAAGAACCGTTGCATCAATAATAGAATAATGCCAATATGTATATGTCAAAAGTCAAGAACAACTGCTACATATAGGAAATAATGTCAATACCTTTGTAATCCTGAGTTGATATCCCTAGCGAGCCATGGGCCTCATACTTTGTTGAATTTATTTGCACAGCCCCTCCACTTGCAAATGCCTGCAGCTGTACAGTAGTTCATACCTATAACACAGTCACCTACAGGTGGAGGCGCAAATCTCTGCCAATAGCATGCAATGTCTCTTTTCACCATCAGAAATGAGGTGCCACCTAAAATCTTCTGTGACCTGGAGGACATTCAGCTCTCCATAATTCCTAATACAGCCACCCTTGCATTGGGTGAAGATGGAGTGTTTAGTACTTCAGCATGGAATTCAAATTCTGTCTGCAAGTGTGGCAAGCTCAAAGGACAGGCCCATATTATGTGGGAAATGGAGCCATTGAGTCAGAGCAGGGTATGCAAATAGAACTCTTCACCCTACCCATCCCCCAGAGTCTTTCTGGGCTCTAATAAATCCTATAAACATAGTTGAACTGTATCATCTGAAAGTTGGAAGAGATGACCAAAGCATGAGCTTTTGGCCTCTTGCCAATGGAGTCTTCAAGTTCCCCCACGTCCCGTTCCGAAGCAAATCTCACCTCCATCAGTGAATGAGTGGTGTTAAGAAGGAGCGATCCATATATATATAATCTAGGGACCACTTTGTGACCCAGTGGTTCCACAATTAACTTAAGTTCAATCAGATTAAACTCTGGGACAGCCTCCAGTCTTTCTTTATATACATCTAATACATGGCCCAGTTGCAGATATCTAAAGAAATGAGATTCATGTAACTCAAGCTCTTCAGTTAGTTGCTCAAAAGTTGTTATATGGTCTTGATCCCAGGCATCTCCCAACTGCGAGAGATTGATGGGGTCCCAGGACCTAAACCCAGACAGTTTTGCCACTTGGCCCAAACTAGTGCCCACATAAAGCAGACTATGATTAGTAAGGACCTCAAGCCATTTAATGTGTTTGAGGGCCACCCTCCTGCACAGAAGATGAAGTCTTGTAATCTGTAGGAGAGAGCACTGGAAGGTCCACCATAGAGCTTGCCCAGAGTTCCTAGTTTTCTAAGGAAGTCCAACTCTAATTGTGCAGATGCTTCTTGTCTATTTCAAATTCATCAGAGTCTTGGCTGCTTTTAAACAGGCAATTGCCAATTTGTACCAAGTGTGCTGCCTAGTGGCAGATCCTGATATTCAGAACTCCCAAGCCACCCTAAAAAAGGAGGGATAATACATTTAATTTGCGATACCCAGGAGAGTTTACCAGTCACATGAATCTCGCAACCAACAACTGCATGTCAGAGAAAACATATGCCAGGAGTAAAAACTGATCATTCTGAAGCACATATAAAAATCATGGCAGTACTATAATTTTCCAGGGAACTAAGGGACATATTTACAAGGGCTTTATCTACGCTTGTTTAGCTTACCAAAAAAGCGGAGATAAAACCATCGCCCTATTTACAAGAGGGTGCTAACATGCATAATCACATGTTAGCACCCTTTTCCCCAACGCCTCACTTTGCATCTCCAATGAGGTGCAAAGTGGGCGAAATGGGCGTTACAGGGCGCACCCAAGATGGACTACCTTGCAAATATTGCTGATGTTTACATAGCGATATCTACAAGGCAGCCCACATGATTTTAGCACACATTAGATTTTTGCGAAAACGGCAGTTTTTGCCAAAACCTAACATCTGCTAACATCCTGACTAAGCCATCCCTAACATAGGGGGTGGATTAGGCTGATAAAACCCACGTATCAGCAAGGTTATCGCCCTTTTGCAGGGAACATCGCTGGAAAACCATCGATGTTCCCTGCAAAAGGGCAATAACCTCGCTATCTCTGGAATTGTTATTGCCCTGGAGTAACGTGTTGTTAATAATACGCTACCAGGGCGATAAATACCAGAGATAGCCTGCGATAATATAATTATGGCTAAGCACGGCCAGCGATAATTATCGCTGGCCGTTGTTAATATGCCCCATAGATGGTAAGAGGCATGCTCATACAATGGTTTATTGAGTTTCAGTATCATGGAAATTATTGCACACTAAAGATCTTCCACAGTGGTGGCTGACTTCCCAATCAACTCAAAAAGGGCAAAGAGATGTGGTGCCAGTTAGGAAGAGCATTTTTTTTTTAATGCAATTGGCAGGATAGATAGTGCCCATATCTGGAGCAATCTGAAGACCATTGATTACACCAATGCTGAGTTTTACCAACACTTAATTCTCATGGAGGCTGCCAGCAACGAAGGAGAGGTCACATGAGGTAAATAAGCTCTATTGTAACACATATATCTCACCTAACCCACATAGAATATGGAATATGCAGGATGCAGTTACACAGTTTCAACATGAAAGAGGTTTTGGATATGTTTTGATTGATGGGGCATCATTTTGGCTACACCAGATTTTTTTAAAACACTCATTAACAGACTGAATGAAGACCAGAGCAAGGCAGATGGACGGCACTAAAACTAAAAAAACAGACAATAGTACAAATCCTGTGCTGAAACCCACACCTTGTTTCTGAGTGAAGGGGAAGATCCAATTTAAGACTCTATGTTCCAAGTATACATCAAATTGGCACATTGTCTTCGGGAAACTACGGAGACAGGTGTGAGGCTACACAGTATAAAGAGCACTGAGATCAGCAGACACCAACAAGATCACCCAGTCCAGCAAAAACATAGAGGCCGATCCCTCTTAGTAAAAGTTCAAAACTATAAATTGTCCTCCCCAGGGCTCCACCCATGAAAAAAAGACAGTACTCTGAAGGCAATAAGGCAACATAATAGTACGGCACAAAACTTCCTAAGTAAATTTTTAAATTCTGTCAAGATTCATGGATGGAGGATTCCCATGAAGAAATTCTTCAAGAAATAAATATCCTGTCTCATTCTCAGAATCCAACCAGGGAGCTGTAGACTGTATTATTCAAGGGCAGTGACTCTGCTATTGTGGTTTTAGTGTTTAGAACAAGAATCCACACTTGGATGAGAAGCACTTAGATATGTAGAACAACATATGTGTTGGTTATGAATTTAATTTGAAGGCAAACTGATCAAAGAAAGCTACACTACAAGAACTCCAATGGTAAACTTTAGAGTGTTGGCATAAATATTAACTTTCTTCTTCTAAGCGTCCCGAGTTAATACATTATCTGAAAGTCAGTCAATGTCTTGCAAGGGATAAGAAGTCTGACCACAGCAGCTCCTCATAAGTTACACAAAGTCAATCAATATTTCTGGAGGTAGATATTTGCCTAGGCTCAACTACTGAATACAGCATAAAACAAAGGTAAACATCTTAAACTTTGGATAAGAGAGAAACTACAATTTTTAAATGGTTCACTTTTTACTTTAGTCTTGTAGCTCAACATTAGTGATCTGAATAACTCTTGTCGCCTTTGTTGAACTATGTGCAGCCTTCAATCTAGTACCAAGGGCCTTGCTTTGGACAATATTGGTTACAATGGGCATTCCATCAAATTTACTGTCTATTTTGTTAAGGTCGCAGGAGGAGAACAATGCCCGTGTAAGATGGGGGGACAAGGGGCACCACCCATAAGCATCTGGAAAGGGGTCAGGCAGGGATGCATACTGGCCCGCACCCTGTTCTCCCCCTATATAAATGATGTTGTGAGTAGCATGGACAGGAAGGGATATGATGCTCCCAGGGTTCGAGCCAGTAGAGTGCCTGCTCTGCTCTCTGCAGATGACACTCTCCTGATTTCCAAATCACTAGGATGTCTGCAACAGTTGCTGGAAGGCTTTAACATTTTCTGTCTGGTGGGGGATTAGAACTTAGTGTGAAAATTAAATTTATGGTTTTTAACCCTGATAGAACTGAAACCTACAGTTGCAGACCCTTTGCTGACACAACCACATTAGAGCAGGTATCGAATTGTGATTATGTAGGGCTAAGGCTAACACTAAGCCTAGATTTATTCATGCAGGTCCATAAAGCTGATTGTTCACTATTACACTATTCATCTCAATTACTAAACACATACAATAAAACTATTTCAAAGAAAGCTGCTCCAGCAATTGAGATTTATAATAGAAAGGCACTGGGAGCAGCTGTATACAGAGCAGAAATCTGGGGCTACGCCAACTGTTTTGCCCTCTCGCACTCCGAGAACAGGTTTATTAGGCAGTTATTTGCACTCCCAAAGAGCACTCCACTGGTCCCATTACACCTTGATTTGGCATTCAAGAACATTTCTTGGAAGGCTGATCTTCGCCAATTAGTGTATTGGCATACGAATTGGACTGTGTTAGATGCTTATAGACGGTGTAGCACGGTTACAACAAATTTTTTACAACGCACTACCATTACATCGCAACTTTTACCACGCAAACCATTACAACGCAATGCGCTGGGGGGCACTCTAGGATAGGGAATGTATTTAATATACTATCCAACACCTTCCCTGCTATCCACGGGGACTGGAGTTGGAATAGTAAATTAAATAATTCACTATCCAGCGCCTAAAAGCATTATGCGTTGTAATGGACTGCGTGGTAAAAACCGCGTTGTAAAGGCATGCGTGGTAAAAGCATGCGTTGTAGTGACACCAATCCTTATAGACAAACCCTCATAGACATTTTAGCTCTTCCCGGCATCCAGAAGACACTGTGGCTCTCACATATTAGGTTCTGGTTTAGGAAGTTGGGTCTGGGAAGTTTCTGAGAAGCTCCTAAGGCCCTCACTCCTGGCTCCAAAATGTTAATTAAATCGGCCTATATGGTACATCCAGAGCTCATGGGTAGCAGTAGAGGCACTTTGACTCTAGATTTTCTAGAGTTTAGGTCACCCAGTTATGAGGTTATGATTGATGAGATCACTCCCACTCTGGCCAGGAAATTTTGTACCAGTCTCTACTCATTATGGCCTTTCGTGCTAAGTGGGCAAATGCGATCTATCAGAGCATGGAATGCCCGGCGTGTAAGTGGCCACGAGAAGATGAATCTTACTTTCTATTCTTCTGTCCCGCATATGATGCCCAGAGGAGAAAAGGGTTATTACCCTTCTATGGATCCTTGGGTGTTACGAGTTACTTGGTTGCCACCAGGCTCTTAAGATGTGACACCTGTAGGCTATTGGAGTTTGCTGTTGCAAGATGCCTCAAAGGCAGCTTGGATATGGCGGTCCAAGCGCAATCGTGCCACTGATGTTAGTACACCTAAGGAGAAACATTAAGGGGGCTGGAGGTCCCCAAATGGGTACAGTCAGACCTGCCTCAGCCCAGGGGATTGAAATCTGAAATACAGATTATCATGCTCTTTTTATAAATTGTGTTTTTGGTTCTTTCTTTATATCATATTGTTTTAGTGGTCTTAAACACAGCTATTAGTCTAAAACCTTTTAAGAATGTTCATATCTCATTTATCTACTGTGTTGCTTGACAATTTGCACTATGCACTTTAATTCTTTGGTGATAACTAACATATTTAAGTCCCATTCTATTGGTTTTATTTCAGTTTATCTGAATGGCAAAACAGAGTCATCTGGAGCTACCCATGGCTCTCTTTGGGGGTTTTTGCTTTCTGACACCCTGCTTTATTATGCAGATATATTATTGGGGCTACGATGTTCGATTGATCAACCATGTGTGCTAAAGGATGGAATCTGGTTTGGAACGTATACCAGTTTACTTAACCGTACTGTAGCAAATTGAGTTTTGTAATTACATTGTAAGCTTCTGTAATTATTGTATTTGTTCGTATCTGCTTTTATGATTCTTCGCACCGAAATAAAGATGATGATGATGATGATCTGAATAAATGACACCCCAGTCCATTAACAAATATGACAGACACTCTAAAGTAGTCATTCGTTTCTTTATTTATTCTTTTGATTTCTTGGCATAGCATTCAAGGCCACGAGAAGCTTCAAGGCATTTTGATAGACAGTGATAAATAAGAACTACAGTAAATATTCGGACACAAATTATCTCTAAAGGAGGGTTTTCAACTTAGCAGGCATCTAAAGCCAAAAGGTGTTAAAATGTTTGTCATGTTATCAAAACGATTATTAAGGTCTTTAAAATGTCAAAGATCAATTGTGTGAAACATTTCTATTTAAAACATTCTAATATGTATCACCAGCTCTCCTAAAGCAGCGGTTCTTAAACTATAGTTTATGGACCCCCGGAGGTGAGCGACGTCTACTCAGGGGGTGCGCAACTGATGAGAATTAAATAATATTAACAGGTCACTAAAGTACATATAAACACATATAAATAAATAGGCAAAATGTAAAATTGTTAAACAATTTGTTCTCAAGTATGAGGAAATTTGAAATTAGAGGTTAAAACTTAAGGAGGTATCATTAAATTGATTTGTGGGAACAGTGCAAGTACGTCAAACGGAATTCAGTATGGACGATGGGTGGCCTCAGTTGAATTTAGAAAAACGACACCAGTACCACTGAAATTAAAATTTCAATGTTTCATTATTGTATGTGAATGAAATAAAATATGTAATAAAATATGTAATCATTTGTGTATTTGTTTGATGAATATTTGCTATTGCCAATTTTGTATTTTTTGAGCTTCAAACCATCCTAATTGCTTAGGCCCCAGCTTCCAGTTATGTCTCAGTTGGTGGTCCCTAGATTCCAATAACTATTCATTGGGGTCCCCAGATTCCAGTAATGAGTGGTCCACAGAAATCAAAAGGTTAGGATCCGCTGTCCATAAGGATCATACATCTATTTTTTCCACTATGCAAATGCTTCTCAGCAAAGCATGTGTGTTAGGGCACGTATGTTAATGGGAAGTAAGTATATGATTCTTGAGAAAAACATACATTGAGAAAACCTGTTCTGGAGTGTTGGACTGTGGTTTATAAGTAGTAGTAAGTAGGTACATACCACTAGTAATAAGGCCACAATCACAATATAAGGTCCAGTCAAGGTCTCAATAAACTATTCCCTTTCTCAACCCTTGGTAGCTGGCTATCAGCAGGAAGGCTTAACTTAGGAGACAAGTGTGTAAAGCATTTAAAAACACCAATACATTAAATATCTAAGACGCAAGACACACAAAAAGCACCAATTTATAAACGTAGGAAATATGTTTATGATTAAAGTGACACCAAAACGACAAACATCCAATGCAGGGAACCAGAGATATGAATTTTTAAAGAATAAACACTTTCTAGTGCCTAAAAGCCCAATGCGCCACTTTGGGACATCCGGTCGCGCTTGACCAGGACAAAGTCAAAGTTTCGAACCGATCATGATGGAGTGCAGGTCAGATAAACTTAGTGGTAGGGCCCGGTCAAGTTTTTACCTTCTGAGAGGGGCTGATTACGCATTCAGCGCTCCATCGGACCACCAAACCCATGGTGGCAGTTCCTGGACTGCCAGACTGGCGGTCTACCAGCTGTATTATGTTTGCGGGGGTGGGACTGCCACTGGCTCATCACAACCACCGGGGATCATGTATCCCGCGGCAGTGGCACAGCAGTGAGAGGTCCTAATATGCTGGTGGTGCCGCTGCAGTGTTGCCGAGCATATTACAAGTTTCCTTACTGCCACAGATTTCATGGTGGTGACCACGCTGTGGCAGTGAGGAAACAGAGGGGGGCTTATTGGTCACCCTGTTTCGTCAGGGCAATGCGATGCCTGCAGGGGGACATATGTTGTGCCTCCCTTTGTGCCTTAACCCCTTTCCTGCACGGCATGGACTGCACAGTTCATGCCGTGTAGAAACGGCCTTTGGCGCTCCCATTGTGGTGACTTTTTAATGTGTACCGCCATGTGACCGCTAAAGCACCGCCCGCCAGACAGAAGGAAACTCGTAATTTGGTGGGCGCTATCAGTAATGCTTTGGCAGTGTAAGAGAGGGGCACTGGTGTGGCTGCCTGTTCCCACACTGCCATAGTAATTAGGCCCTTAGTCACCTTTTTGAAGATGTTCCCCTCGAGGCTCCACTTCAGGCCAGCCTTGGGTTCAAAAGTAGAGGCTTGGCTCAGCGCCGTGCCTTGGTCAACTCCTGGAAGTCTTTTTGATGACAAAAAGCTCTGAAGCTTCAGTGGGATAAAACTGAATTCCAGGCTGAGTCGCCATTAGATGTCGCCAGCTTGACTCTCACCATATGGTGCTTTTTGCCAAAAAATCTCCAATCTTCTCCAAACTTCTGGATCTTCTTCCAGAAGTCATTTTGGGGTCCCAAAGTGTAGGAAACACCAATCTAAGGAGCTAGATCCCAGAGTTGTCCTTTGGATGTTGGTATTATGTTTCCCAGAATGCACTTGGCGAAATCCTTCAAAGTCCAGCTGAAGGTGGTTAGATGGCTTCTGGAGGTGATGCAGGTGGAGCTCTTTTAGCCTGTTGCTTTCAGGGAGTCCACTGCTTCACTTTTCAAAGCAAGGCAAAGTCCTAAGGGCTGTAGTTCCCAAAGTGTGCAGCAGGTGCAGTCATTCAGAGTATATTCCTCTTTGTGCAAGCTAGGGTTCCAGCAGGCTAGTCCTTCTTGTAGTTTCAGGAAGGGATCTGGGTTGTTGGGCAGCTCACCCACATGTATCCAGTGTGGCTGGGTGACAAGCAGGGGTGGCACCCCTGATAAATGCGGCACAGGGTGCCAGCCTCAGGTATTACAACTTCCTCCCAGGTGTAGCATATACTTGTCCCAGAAAGCACTGTTCCTTAAAATCCAAAATGGAGATTCTCTCTCCTGGAGGTTAAGATCTGGCTAAGCCATCCAACTGATGTGGCTAGCTTTCCCTAACAATCCCCTTCAAGCCCCTCTGCTAATTCAGTTACTGGGGCTACTGTCTGGCTGGGGGTGCAGGATGTGGAGGTGAGCATCTGTCCTGTCCTAACTGTCATTCCCTCTTTGAAGACCAGTTTGGCTACTCCACCCCCATCCTGCCTTTTGCTCTGCAGCTGCAGATCTCCTCCTGCCAGATGTCCTTTGTCTCTATGCAGGCCACTTCACACCTCATCAGAGAAGTTTGGCTCAGCCTGTCAAAGACCTGCCAACCAGAAGAGGCTGCTGGAAGGATGTATTTTTATTTATCAGAAAAGCAAGTTCCATAACTTCTTTTCTGTGATTGTTATAATACATCTAACCATGGCAAATTATTGGATTTATTCTAATGACCATTTAAGTTTTTGAAATATTATTTCAGCTCACTCAATAGTCATACTTTATTAAAGTATTCCCATGTTAGCCTATCGAGTCAATGTGCTACAATTGGGAAAACTAAATTGACATTTAACCCTCACCTGGGCATATAAAACATGTTTTAAAATGTCACTGCTTATACTTACAAGACACCCTCCCTTTGGGCATTGAGGGGAGACCTTGGGGGTGATTTAAATGTGAAAATAGGGAGTTTAAGATTTTGGAAGTACCTTTAATCCCAAAGTCGAACTTGCATATAGTTTTATTTCAAATGCAGCCTGCAAAGCAGGTCCACCTTTAAAATGACAGCAGGCAACACAACATCGCACACTTAAGTGCATTAAATCTACTGAGCCTCTAAATCCACTTGCCCTAACATATACTAGGGACTTACAGGTAGGTTGTTAGTACCAATTGTAGTTATACCTAATGACAATGTACGTTTAATCAGAGCACAGGCCCTGTGTCTGGTTATTAGAGCCAAGGGCACAGTCAGAGTCAGAAAACAGCATCTAGTGGTCAAAAGTTGGGCAAACGTGGGGGTACACTGCAAAAAAGCCCTGGTTTCTCACACAGAGAAGCTTTTTCCACTTGACAGTTCGCTGCACTGTACAGTACACATATAACATAGGAAAAGGTTTAAAGTTAGTCTAGGCATAGTATTTTGTAATGAAAGAGTATCCTTCCAGTATAAAACCTATTCTAGACTTGTGCAGACATGTTTGCACAATGGCGCAAAGGTGTGTGCATGGTGCTTGGCAGCCTGATTTTGCACCAGTATCTATCTCTGTAGATGTGGAGCTGTCCGGCTCTATCATTTTCCCGCAACCCCAAGCAATATTTTTAGCTACTACATCGCGTTGTGTGAAAATTCCGTAAATAGACCACTTAGTGTTGATCCTGCTTGTATGTGTTTTTGTGCAGCTGCCGTACAGGTTTAGTCATACTCCTCTAACACCAATAAAGTCAGCAAATAAAGTGGGTATTGTGTGGCATGGACTAGGTGTGTCATAATTTTTTGCTCCACGAAGAACATACATTATAATAATGGCTTCTTGGGCCAAATGTTAGCCGAAGAGCATCCCCCACTGTAACAAACAATTTAAACAGAAGATACACAATCAATGACATGCACCGATTGCTTAGCTCATTTAAAAATCTAAAAAATATATATTAAAACCTACAAACAATATTATTTTGGGTGAAGACGGGGGCTATTTATACGAGCCTCTTGATGGGGAGGGAAGCAGTAGTTATGCCGTTTTTATTTCTTTTTGGACTTGGCTTTGATTAAATTTCACAGCAAGAAGTTAGGCAAATCTCCCTTTTTCCAAGACTTTTGTATCTCAGTGTTAACCGGCACAATTGGCCCATAAATGTTCCCTCTAACCCTGTCTGTACCAATATTCATTTGCTCTGTCTGGAGATTTCAGCATTTGGACTAATAATGTCGTCTCAGAATTGATTAGGTGTTAGACTGAAAATGTGTATATGCCAGAAAGAGAGATAATAAAAGCCAAGGGATTCAAGTAAAATCAAAAGTGACATCTTCAGCAAACAAAAAGAAAATCCTCCGGTAGAAGAGATGAACTCAGAGAAGAATCACATGAGCAAGCAGAACATTGAAAGATAACCACAATATCATCACCTTAGTGAAACACTATAAGCAAAAACATCTAGTAAATCTCTCAATCCCCTCAGGGTCAATAAGTAGAAATGAGGAGGACTTGCCCATTGAATGTCTTATCTCTCCAGGCCTCTCCTCACAGTAGGCAACAGACCTGGTACTAAAGTATTTAGAACCTCAGCTGTCTTCTTCAATGCATTTATTTACAACCAGATTGGTTGATAAAATCTTGATAGATGACTCTCCAACAAGTCTCTTTGGAAAAGGAACTAACAACAAGAGAATTAGGATTCCTACATCGGGAGGTAGGAATATATTATCTGACCCAGACCGACCAAAAACAGGAACTTATCCATGATCTCAAATAAGATCACCTCTTCTTCACCTGCTTCTTCCATGTTTGATGTTCTGCTTTTAATGTGTAATGCAGAAGACCTTCAAGGAAATGTTTGAGCCTTTGGTTTCAAGTAATGATGCCCTGAAGTCTCATTCATTATATTTAAACTGTATTGCCTTAAAGTTAAGAGAATGTATTATCTGTATGCCATCTCGTGTGAGACCTTTAGTGGTGATTTTACCTACAATGACTGAGAATGAAAACCAATGGTCAGCTTTTTGTTTTTCATATGCAAATCCTGAGTAAAAGGTGAGGTGACTGGATTCATTAAAGAATTGTTATTTACTTCTATCTAATAACCAACAGAATTATAAAAATAAACATGAAACCACAGGAAAGGCAAGCCTCTATTAGAAATGAAATCCAGAATTAGGCAGTTAAGTGTAACTGTGAGAAATTTAAAAAGAAAACGAAAAAAAAATGCCCTTTTTTTGAATTTCTTTTGCGAAATGTATCTAAGGCCGAAAGTAATCACTGAGTGGGGAAGTGCAAGGCCACAATTTAACAAAGATATCCCAAAAGCTATGTCCAAAGTAATACAATAACAATCTCAACAAGAGTGCTCTGCAATAGTTAATACCCGGAGGAGGACAAAATGAATGGAGGATCAAGTATACAGATAGATTTTGCTGGTTGATGAGGACACCAAGAGTATTACACCAAAAAATAACTCCCTGTAGTAGGAACCCTTACATTACAGAGGTAATAGCCAATGGCTATATTTGGATACAATTATATTAGGGGAAAGATAGGTTAAATTTAAATAATTAAACTGCTCTAGTCTGCTCCAGTACTGTCCCTCCTTAAATGGAAGTACATCCGAAGACCTGTTGCATGTGAGTTTTATAATAACTTAAGAAGTGAAATAAGTTATAGAGCTCTGGTTACATTAAAATATAGTAAGAGAGTTAAATATGTAATCAGAGCAGAACTGCATGCACAGGGTATACCAATATTGCCTGTGCATTAGATAGAAATACCAACTCCCTGGGTTTCATCGTTTTTAAACAGCATGCTGGTTTAAGTTTAAAAAAAGTATTTTACCCAAAGGGGAAAAAATATTCGGATAACAGGAATAAACATTCGTAAATTTACAGACATGCAACTTAAGAATAATGTTACTCAGAAACAGAAAAGTGAGCAATCGCAGTAGAAGTAAAGTAAGTTATTCATCAAGTGACAACTGTTTTTTTTTTGTTTAAATCTTTTTATTAGGGTTTTACATTTTAGGTTCCCATGTGGGATGTCAGATCGATCACAGGTCACTCATCACACATATAATGGCTACACATTATCTACAAACATAATACATCATCAGCATTTTGGTTCCGTTCCACCACGTATGATCACTCATCATCTCTCATGGACTTGTTGCTAAGTCAGCTCGTTACATGATGCTGTGTCTCACTGTGTCTGGTCCCTAGGGCTGTATGATGGTGAAGACTGGTGTGGGTGTCTCCCCTCTGCTTGCATATGTGACCCCTTGCTATGTAGTCAATCATTAATATTCTGTAGGTAAGTCGGTATCCGAACCGCCGACTGAAACTTAACTAGAAACTGTGGGAAGAGACTTCTTCCAAAAGAGAGGGGAGGGGGAGTGCGAAGGGCGGGCGAGGGCAAGTGGCTGTGGCGGGCGGAGTGTGTGCTGGCCATCATGGTCCGAGTGGTGGGGTCGTGAGGGTCCCTGGGGGGGGAAGGAAGCGATCCATCGCGGGAGTAGATGATATTCCCAGTGGTGCAGGCTGCCTGTCCCATGTCATCCTCCTACCGGGGGTTTCACTCACCTGATATCGGGACCTGCGGGCTGGGGAGTTGGGAGTGGCTGCGGGGCTGGGGTGGTGACGGCACCGGTGTCTCCTCTGCTGTTGTCTCTTGTTTAAATTGTATTAACAGTTGCGCCCATTCCATAGAGATCTTCCTCCCTCAAGGTCTCTTCTTCTGCTGCCCCCCACTTGTTTACCGTTCCTATCCAAGCTGCTTCTGGTGGGCCTGTAGGGGCTCTCCAGTGCATGGCTGTGGTTCTCTTTGCTAGGAGGATTGCTAGGGATGCAAACCGCCACTGTAGTTTTTCAGACTTTTTCTTCCTGTACATTCCTAAGGCACATGCCTCCCATGTGTCGATGTGTAACAGGTTGACTATTGTGAGGAGTGTTTGGTGTACCTTAGACCAGTATTGCTGCAGGGATGGGCAGTCCCAGAACATATGTTGGAAGTTCGCCTCTAACGCTTGACATCGGGGGCATTTGAATTGTGTGTCTGGATAGTACCGGTGTAGTTTATCTGGTGTGAGATATGCACGGTGTAGGATGTTAAACTGTATGTTTTTGAACCGTGCATTCTTGGAAACCTTTTTAGAGTATTCCAGGGCTTGTGCCCATTCCTTGTCGTGGAATACTCTGCCCACATCGTCCTCCCATGATTGTCTCAAACCGACCAGGGAAACGTTAGTCAATTCCCGGTTCGCTTTGTAGTGCCATGTTACTAGGTGTCTACCTGTCCCCATTCGAAGAATCGTGTGAAGCACCGGGTGTGTTGGAGGTTCCCCAAATCATAAGTTCCAGTGCTGGCGACCGCTATCTAGGAGTTGCCTATGTGTAAAAAATTGTCCTTGCGGGAGGTCGTACAATTCGACTAGCTGTTCATATGTTTTCAGTTGCCCCTCGTGGAATAAAGCTTCTACCTCCGCCACTTCGTGATCGGTCCATACCTGTAGGGTTTCTACAGTATAATAGTTTTCCCCTCGGGGAAAGCCCACCAGAGGAAGCAGTGGGGAGTATAGCGGTTGCCCTTTTGACATTCTGTGTACTTGCATCATGCATTTGCGAGCTATGGAGACCTGTATCGGGTGTGTGTGGGCCGGCTTGGCGCCCGGTAGGAGCATTCTCCTAACGAGGCAGTCTACCGGTCTCTGTGATCGTTTCTCCTACGTATTTCTCTGCTGTCCAGTGAGATAGCCACTAAATTTGCGTGGCGAGGAAATATGATTCAAAGGACGGGGCACCTAGACCTCGGCATGTGGCGGGCAAATATAATGTGCGCAATGCTACTCTGCGTCGGCCATTCCCCCATATCAGCGTTGTGAGTAGTGTATCCAGTTCACGGAAGAAGGACCAGGGTGAGATCACAGGAAGATTTGCAAAGTGATACAGCAGTCTGGGCACCATTATCATTTTGGCTAGGGCCACCCGACCGATGGGTGCCAGGGGTAGCGTCTTCCAGAAACTCACCGCTGATCGTAGGCCTGCCAACGCTTTGCGGTGGTTACCTTCGTAGAGGTCCTCCGGGGAATGATACAGCGGTACTCCCAGATATCTGGGGGCCGCTTCACTCCATTTTAATGTCTGGGCGCCCATCCCTATGTCCTGCAGTGCCAAGTGAGGACTGAGTGGGTAGATCGTCAATTTTTCCCAGTTGACTTTGAGACCTGAGGTGTCTCCGAATTCCTGCAGGGCTGCCCATATCGAGGTGAGATCTCCTGTCACGCACGGACGTAAATCAGCAGATCATCCGCGTATAATGATACGCAGTGCACTGTTTCCGCAATCAGGATACCCCAAGTTCACCCCCTCTTGCCGTAACTATATGGCCAGGGGCTCCACTGCCAACGCAAAAAGGAGGGGGGAAAGGGGACACCCTTGCCTGGTCCCCCTCTCTACCGGGAATGGAGCGGAGATGAGTTTGCCGACCCTCACCCTGGAGGTGAGGCCCCTGTATGGGAGCTTTGTATATGCCATCAATATGGGGCCGATATTTAGTTTCCGAAGGACTGCAAACAGATGGGGCCATGTCAGAGTATCAAACGCCTTCTCAAGGGCAAAAATCAGGCATGCCGCTCGAGGGAATCTGTCCTGTACCCTGTCCTGGATATGAAACAGCCTACGCAGATTATGCGAGGTGTTGCGTCGGGGCACAAAGCCGCACTGGTCTGGGTGCACCAGGGCGGGGAGAATTTGACTGTAGCGATCGGGCAATATCTTTCCCAGGATTTTACAATCTGCGTTCAGGAGTGTGATCGGCCTATACGAAGAGGGGAGTGTGGGGTCCCTATGGGGTTTCGGAAACATCACCACCAGCGATTTGCTGAATGAGTCTGGCAGTATACCTCTGGTCAGGGCATCTTCATATGTGGACGCTAGGTGGGGCACTATCTGGGCCGCGAATGTGCTGTACTATTCTAATGGGAATCCATCCATCCATGGTGCTTTTTTCCTTGCTAACGACCTGATGGCGTGCTTTATATCTGAGGGTGTGATCTTGCTGTCTAGATCTTTCCTATCTGCTGGGTAGATTGTGGGCAGGGGCGATGCGCCCAGAAATTGTGTTAGCCCACATGGTGTCACCGGTGCTGGGCCGCAGTACACGTCTGCGTAGTAGTTACGGAATATGTGCAAGATGTCAAGTTTGGAGTGTTGGAGACGCCCGGTTTTGTCTGCAAGCTCTGTGATGCAATGTGATGTTGTGTTCTGTTTGACCACCCGTGCCAGTAATGCTCCTGTTCTATTGCCCTCCCTGTGTGTCCGGACTGCTCACGCGCGGAAATTGTATTTGCGCAGGTCTCGCATCGCTTCCGTGTGTGAGAGTTTCGCCGGTGAGAGCTGCGCGACTGTGGCCCTCCCTGGTCCGGACCCCGGGACAGATCCGCTAACGTTTTCTCCGCTCTGTTTAGTGCCTGTTCCAGTGTTCTCCGTACCCCCACTACCTGTTGGATACAGTGTCCCCTGGCACTAACCTTATATGCATCCTACTCTGTTGCTCTAGAGGAGGTTGAGCCAGCATTGTGTACAAAATGCTCCCGGATATATTCCCTGTGTATTCGGCGAAAGGTTTGATCGGTGAGGCATTCCTGGGGTAGTTTCCATTTTGGGACCGGGGTGGGGTGGTCTCCATCTAAGGGTCACTATGTGTGCGTTGTGATCCGATACTATCCGCCCCAAATTGTCAGTGTATTGTACCTTGGGTAGGAGATCTGTGGAGCATAGGAACCTGTCAAGTCTCACTCGTAGGTTATGGGCGATGGAGTGAAAGGAGTATAGTCTGGCATCTGGGTTCTGTGTCCTCCAGGCATCTGCTAATGCCCAGTGATCTACCCATCTACGGAAGCGTTCTGTTTGTTTGTGCACCGGGGAATGTGTTGGTGGGGGATGTGACCTATCTAGGTTTAAATCTAGTACACAATTGTAGTCTCCACCCAGGAGCCAAGGTATCGCTGTGTGGTGGGCTAACACGGTGGTTTGTCCCAGTCAGTATTGGTCTTGCTCTGCATTGGGGTGTACACACATCCTAATAGTATCGTTTGACCGTCCAGTAGACCAGTCATGATTACATACCGCCCTTTGTCTATTAATCGAGTTTGTTCCTTAAACTGCACCCCAGGTCTGATCCATATAAGTGTACCTCTGGCAAAGGCGGAGTACTCCATGGCACAGACTATGCCACGCCATTTTTGTGGAGGCAGCCTACTTCCTGTTCTGTCAGATGTGTCTCCTGTAGGAGGGCCAACTGAGCCTGTTGCCTCTTAATATAGGCGTAGACAGAATATCGCTTATTGGCCGTTTGCATACCTCTGACTTTCAATGTCACAAATTTTAAATCTGTGTTCGGCGCTTTATGTGCCATGTGTCACCGAATCAGTCCGTGTTCTTCTCTGAGTGCACGTTCCCCTGCATCCGGCCCACCCCATTGGCCCTTCTCCGTCCCACCTCCCTGGGGAAATCTGCAGTGTCCATTCTCTTCTCCCTTCGCCCGCCCTAGGATATCTGGGAGACTAAGGATATAAAGGGGGACAAACTGTAACTCTGGGGAACATTCCCAACTTGGGGGACCTATTGCTCGGGGCAATACGTCCAAACTGGTCATCATTTGTAGTCTTTAGTTCGTTGTTGTGGGGTAGTGGCTGTTCATCTCTCCGGCTACTGCTGGCGCCGTCACATATACATACGAACTTCGGGAATGTACCCTCGTGCATCACATTCGTTCTTGGTTGTTGTCACGGATTTGGAGCATCTCTGTTTAGTGCGACCACTACAGCGAGTCCTGACGGCCGTCGTTCTGCATCCAAACGCTTGGACGGTATTGCATTTATGTATTGGTCCGTCTCGGGTTAAGCCGCTCTCACTGTGCGTCCAGGGCCTTTATGGAGCTGTCATATCAACGTGTCCGCTGTTTGGGGGGGTCACTATTGGAGGCGTCATTGAGCCTTCTCGAGAAGCAGGTGCGTCACTGCCCTCGTCTTCAGAGCTGAACAGGTGGGGGCCTCCCTCCACATCCGAGCCCCCCGCGTGGGGTCAAGGGCGCCCACCGCCTTTATTGCCTTCTTACGCTCTGCGATGATTTGTGTTAGGTCCGAGGAACCGGTTCCTGCCTGGCTAGATGTCGCACTGAGCTGTGTAAGGGTGACTCTACGGAACTGTCGCCCCGACCGTCTTGCTGGTTGTCCGGTTTGTGTGTCCGCTGTGCTCAGGTGGTGCAATGTATGCTGTTCTACCCAGGCGTCCGCATCTTTTGGGTCCGTGAAGAAGTGTGTGGTGCCGTCGTGGATGACCTTGAGCCGGGCTGGGAACAGGAGGGCGTATTGTATTTTCTGCTGGCGTAGTGTGCGCTTTATCGCCTGGAAGGTGGCCCTCTGTTGTTGGACAGCTCGGGAATAGTCGGGGAACAGCATCACCTGTTTATTCTCCACTTGCAGCCTTCCGTGTTCTCTGGTCGCACGGAGAATAGTGTCTCTGTCCTGATAGTGCAGGAGTTTCATCAGGAATGGTCGAGGTGGCAGGCCTGGCTTGGGTCTATGCGCTGGGACTCAATGCGCTCTTTCAATGGAGAAGTAGGGGGTCAAATCCTTGGCGGGTGTGAAGGTTGCGATCCAGTCCTTGATGTATTTGATTGGTCCGGCCCCTTCCGCTCCTTCCGGTAGATTCATAACTTGAATGTTACTCCTCAGGGACCGTCCCTCCAAATCGTCCGTTTTTTGTTCCAGAGCCTTGATCCGGGATTGCAACTCTTTGATAGCATGATGGTGTTGTTGCACTTGTGGTTCCACTGCCTGTACAGTCTTCTCACTCTGAGTTACCTTGTCTGTTAGTTTCCTGTGGTCGTCCCAGAGAATGTTGAGATCAGTGGCGAGGGTGTCAAATTTGTTTTCCATCGCCACTCTGGAGTGCTCTGTGGCACCGAGGACTTGGTCCAGTTTTCTGGACATAGAGTCTTCTCTGGTGGGTTCCTCTTGCGATCCGGTCAGTACCGGTGGATGAGGCGTTATCATCCGTGTTTCTGTGGTGTGGGTTGTCCCCACCGCTTGATGATGACCCATGATGGAGGGTGTTGTGTCTTCCCCTCAGTCCCTCGTGGCTGACGGTGGTCAGGTTTGGTCAGACGTCCGCTACTACCCACTGCGTCACTGTGTCCGTTACTTGCTCCTGGTGCAGGACTGGCTAGTAGTGGTGAATCGGGGCGATTTCTCCCTGCGCGTCGGTATTGCATGTTCTTGGAAGGTGGCCCGGAGTTGCGACGGAATGGCGATGTCGCGGCAGCGGCCTTGTGCTATGAGGGTGACCAGCACTGGTAGGCCTTTCACTGCGCTGCAGCTGCGTTGATGATAGAATGCACCTGACAATGATTTCGGGAGGCTGTCCAGGTCAGGCTCCGCCGCTGCCCTGTGAGGGAGGCCACCGCACTGTCTTTGCGATCCCCTGTATGGGGGCCGTAGGGTTCTCACAGCCTCTGCTTTCCCGTCCCTCAGTCACTGTGCCTTCTTCCACCCCCTCCTGCGCATCAGGTTGCAGACGGGTGGAAACGGGGGGGTACCACGCGTGTGGGCCCATGTGCTGTGTCTGAAACGGGATTATGATCTGCTTATTCTCTGTCCCCTTGAGAGGAATAGGGGTGAGACGCCGTCAGGCCTTGTGGTGTGCTGATACAGCGGTGCCTGTCCGCCGCAGTCGCCTCCTCTGAACTCGCCGGGCCTGTTATGCACACGGGGCCTCAGGAATGGCCTTGTCTATTTCGGAACTTCCCGGCACTCACTGGTGAGATCTCCCCTCCATCTCCACCAACCAGACCATGCAGCGCTGTCGATAGGCTCCTCTCCCGCTCCGTATGGAGTGTTTAGCCACAGCTGGATCGCACACCAGCCCCCACCACGGGTGTCACAAGTGGCAGCCAGAGACATGCGGCAGCGGCCTGGGGTCGCCCCCGCTCTTCACTCACTGCGGGCGCCCCCTCCGCAGCGCGGTCCACTTTGCACCTCTTCTGTAGCGCCTCCTGCTGTCCCAAAGGCCGCACCAGCAGAGAGGAGATCCGGCAGGAGTGGGCTCCCCGCCGCGGTCGTGGCCCACCTCAGCACAGGGGAGCCCCCACCCCTCTGTTCACCGGGAGTCGGCCGTCTCCCGGCTGCCAGACCGGAGTCGCCACCGCCTCACCTGGGGTCTGTTGGCTCTGCGCTGTTGCCGGTATTCCCCGTCCGCCGGGACCGATCCGCCTGTTCCGGCCTTTAGTGGGTTCAGCCGATCTGTGGCGAAGCCGCCATTTTAGGGGATCTGACTCGGGTTACTCCGGGTGCGCTGTCGCTCACGCGCCGTGGTTTCAGGCACACCGGGATGATCCTTGGGTCTTCCGGTCTCGGATGATGCTCGTGTTGCGGCTTTTGGATGCGAGGGAGCTACATGGACGATAAATTATGAGGGCCGGCAACCGGAGCCTCAGGGATAGGTATCCGCCATCTTGGCTGGCTCAGCCACGCAATCAAGTGACAACTGTTATGCTTGCATGAGCTTGGATTGGGAATAAGACAAAGATATTTAAAGATTACGGGCCTGATTTTGAGAGCGGGAGGTCAGAATGCTGCCCGCTATTATGGCGGTCAGTACACCGCTCAACAAGCACATGGTGGTACAACCACCCAAATACGATGCGATTGCCAAGCTGGTAGTTGTAAGGTGCTCTTTTATACAGCAGTTTATGCTACGGCCCAGGAAAAGGGCTGCAGCACAAGCCGCAGTGTAAAGGAGCACTTTGTGCACATCCATGCACCATGTGCATCAAGTAGTGCATGGAACATAGTGCATGGAGGTGTGTGGGGGCGCCACATGTTACCCCAGGGCCACTTTGCATAGGCCTACGAGGGATGGGGGCCCTTTTTCTGGCCCGAGGGTCCATTTCTGACAGCCTTTTCTTGGCAGACAGACCGCCATGAAAAGGCTGTCAGAAAGGGACATCTTAATCCTGACAACAGTGCCTTCCTCAGCACCGCCTCCATTCGGGATCATGGTTCTAATTGCCACCCGTTAGGATCACTGATTGTGGCGGAGGCATCGTTCCATGCCCCAACAGTCAAGGGTCCCATCGCCAGCATTGTAATGTGGTGGTTGGACCAAAGGACTGTCGATGGTGGCGATCCCACTGCCATTGTATGAAGGTCCTAAGTCATATAGGTTAAGAAAAAAGCTCTTTGCACAATCCCGTCCTATTTTTGTGAAACATTTGTGGATTGAAAAGATTGGTGAAATCAGGTCCATTTCAAAAATGTATTTACAAGAGACAATTTATAAACAAGAGACATGGTTGTGCAAAGAGTTTCCTACCTCTTAAGTTAAATGCAAGAGCTAGTATCTCTGGCCTTGACTTGGGGGCTTTTAACTCTTATCTCTAATAAAATAGCTAGATATTTGAATGGTTTAAATATAAAATGTGAATATTTTTGGTTGCCAAAGTGGAACTATATAGAAATGTATCACCCAATAAGGGTATATTAGTGATACATGTTTATGTAACTTTTTTAGATACCTAGTACAATCAAAGTCAATTGCAAAAGTTTACCAAGGACTTGTCCTGTTTGCCTGGCAAGATCTTAATAGCGCATTAATCATAATGGGTGATTTTAATCTCTGTCTTAATCCAAAAGGATGCGACTGAAAATAAATATATGTATCAAGCAACATATAATATCCCCATAGCTAATTCCCCTGCCTTTGTTCAAAATGTGCACAGGAAATGTAAAACAAAATCTTCCAGTTCAAGGGAATGTTTTGTTTGAATAGTCACTTTACCTCTTATATACTGGGAGCCCAAACGTTTAGTAATGACTCTCAAAGATGCTCAATAGAGCATATATTTATACAGGGTTGGTATTTCTATCTGTTGTCTTATTTAAAGCTTTTCCAATGTGGTGACAGTGACCATTGTTCTTAAAGGATAACGTATTCTCAAACTGTAGGTACTAAAAAAGCAATACCCCTGATGATCGATTCCCCAAATTGTTTGACTACTTGAGTGGGAGAAAAACAATTGAAAATGTATTGTGCCTCCAGAATAATTTGCCTTCGGATAATTCTTCTGATTCGATGAGTGAAGTGGTCAACTGTCAATTAATTACAGTGAAGAAAAGCAACCACGTAGAAAACCACAATGGAAAATGTAGTAAATACAGGAAAAGGGTGGTTTGATTCTAAGGTGGCCATTCTCAAGAAGTTGATTAAGAACGTTGAGATGAAATAGGGGTAATCATTAATTACAAAGATACTAGAAAGATTTTGAGATTTGTGCAGCTAGGGATAGGTTGACAGCAGGTTTCAGATTAATGTATGGTTTCAAAAGAATACTGGGTAATCCACATGGAAGGAATGTATTGCCATAGATATTCATATCCACCAATTGAGGAATATATACTGTCCATGTTTGTAGACATTTCTAAATAAAAAAGACATTTTCTTAACTGTATTTATACTGTGCCACTAGCCCCCTGCTGTTGTTACAAAAGTCAATATCAATAGGTGAAAAAATAGGTTTACCCGTGCTTTTAAATGGTTTACACTTAGGGATTATTTTGCGATAGTTGGAATGATGCAGTGATACAATTAGTTTTTAAGAATGGAGATTTTAACAAACCCCAAAACTATCATTTAATAAATGCAAACATGTGCTCTTTGCTTTGAAAGATTGGACTGATTAGGAATAATAGATTCCAGTGGCCCAAAGGAGTTTTAGCCCGTTGGCTGCTGCCGTCGGCCATCGGCCGATGCCAGCACTACCTCGCTGGTGCTGCCGTCGGCCAATGGCCGACGCGACCGCGCCCGTTTTTAAAAACGGCCGCACTGCCGCAAAAAAGCGGAAGCAGCCAACGGGTTAAAGCCGGCCAATCAACAATACACCATTTGTTTTTGTCTTCGGTCTTTGCTTCTAAGAACAATAGTAACAATAGAGAACCTTTTCTGGGGTTTGTCAACTTCCAAGCTCCTTTTCGATTGGGTCTGTTGTGAGTTGCTATCAGAAAAATTAAAACAACAACAAGGTGATGGTTTGGAATGCTTAAATTAATCTCACCCACTGGCAATTGCTTGGGCCACATTCCATAACATTGGTTTTTGTCCAACATGCCACCTCAGTTTGGACCCAGCCATATGCAAATTCAGCATGACCCTGGTCCTATTGGGAACAGTTTAGCTCGAACTGCCAAGCCAAGTCCTCCCTGAACCAGAATACAAAGAGCCTAGGACCAGTTTCACCCTGATAAGGGCTCATCAGGTATAGCTTGAATCCAGTGGAACAGTGAGCACGGGACCCCCACATGGGCATACCCGTTGCACTTAGGACATCAACTGCAACAGCAACAAGGCAAATCATTGGAATGGTTGAATTAATTTCAGCCACTGGCCACATCCCAATCCATCATCTTTCATCCACCATGCCACCTCAATTTGGACCCAGCCACATGGAAATCAGTCTTGACCCTGCTCCTCATAGCAAAAGTGCAACCCAAACTGCCAAACAGGGTCCTACCTGAACTGGAATAGAAGTAACCTAGGACAGATGACACTCGGATAAGGGCTCATCAGCCAGGTTAAAAACGATAGATTAGGATGTAGCCCGATCAATTGCCCGTAACTGAGATTACTTCAAGCATTCCATCCATCACCTTGTTGTTTTTGCATGGGTAAAATTAAGACCAAGGAAATTCCAGAGAAGCTATTATTTATATTAAAAGATCATCAAAGTAATAACTGGGCAAAAGTTGAGATGATCTGGAGGGTACCCTGACTAGGAAAATTCCCTTATAGAAAGAATTATGCATACCTGCCCCTACTTTATGTGCTCTAATTTTGGAAGACTTACCATGCACTCTAATATCTTTCTATTCCCCGAAGTTAGGAGACACCCACCTACCAGTTATGACAATTTAGTAATAATGGACATCACTCAGATATGATTGCAAAGGAATTCAGATCCATTGAATACATAATGTGAAACTAATACATTTTGTATAAATATGGAAAAAGTAATATCTTGGGATTTTACATCAATGTAAGCACTATAGATGGTTTATTTGTATCTAAGAATTGCAGAGATATCCTTATATAGGCACTTGGAAATGCTGTTCCATAGTGGAATTAATACATTCCACTATGGAACAGCATTTCCAAGTGCCTATATAAGGATATCTCTGCAATATAGATCTCCATAAATCTCAATGTTTACAAAGAGTTGCTGGTCTTAGGAAAGTTATGAAAGGTTTTGGTGAGCCATCTTTAACCTTTGCGTTAATTGCCTTCAAATCTATGACGCAACCACTGAGTTAATATGGCATGAAACGTTTGGTCTTAGTGGAAACCTTTTGTGGGACAGAATAGAAAGTTAGTGTTTGAAATATTTGTTAGGAATACCTAAGTCTGCAATGGCCCAGGCTGGCAAAGTGCAAATCAATATGAGGGCCTGGAAATACATTTTTGGGATATGCTTTTGACCACCACCCAAGTAAAAATATGTTTACATGAAATAGTAGACAGTGAACGTAATTGGGACTAGGAGGTAAGGAAGCAATTTGACAAAATGGGAGTTATGTCATCCTTAACCATCTTAATCAGGCAGCCCCACCTATCTGATCTAAAAAAATTATTTTGATCCACGGTTGCATATGAATCGAAAATAAGTGATTGAAGTACTTGTATATGAAGAATGGAGTAGTTTCTGTCCTGTAACTCCAGTTCTGTAGTAGGGGTATCTCTGTTATAGTCATAATCTAGTGAATAGTCCCGCCCATGTGCGTGGACCCCGGAACAATCTAAAATAATCTCTTATAGTGTCAGAAAATGCAGAAATGCATAGACACTTAAGAGAGAATTTAAAGACAGATATTGCAGCCTAAAAAGGCTACACTGTCCAGTACTTCAACTAGAAATTCCACCATAAAATCCACAAAACAGCAAAAGCCTGTACAGATTTCCCTTGCTTTACCAGCAAAATCCCTCAGGAATGATAGAGAGAAGAACCTGGACAGACAAGCCCCATAGGCTGCCATTATGTGGCTCAGAACAGGATACTGTGCCTTTAAGAGAACTTTCCAGAACATCACAGTATCCCAGAATGCCCTGCAGGTCCCAGTTACTTTCAGTTCTTTTTGAAGGCGTAACACGCCAGACCTGTAGCATTCCGTACATGAATATCTCTCTCCACCGGGGAGGAGGGCGGGCGCTTATGACTATAACAGAGATACCCCTACTACAGAACTGGAGTTACAGGACAGAAACTACTCCTTCTGTAGTAGGGGATCTCTGTGTATAGTCATAATCTAGTGAATAGAATGGCAAGCCCATCCCCACACCAAGCGGCGGTGGAGAAAGAAGAAATAACACCACTATCGTGCGAACAAATTCCGCAGCGAAGCCTGCCCAACCTGAGCGTCTGCCCTGGCATCAGTGTCCAGGCAGTAATGCTTAGCAAAGGTATGGACCGACTTCCAAGTGGCCGCCTTGCAGATTTCTGCAATGGGAACATTACGGAGCAATGCTGTCGTGGCAGCCTTGCCCCTGGTGGAATGAGCCTTAGGTTTGCCCCCTAAGGTCTTATTAGCTTTGTAGTAACACAATTGTATGCAGGACACAATCCACCTAGAGATGGACTGTTCAGAGGTAGCAAGACCTGTCCTGACCGATCCATAATTGATGAACAATTGGTCTGACCTACGAATATCTTTGGTTTTATCCAGATAAAATTTCAGCACCCTCCTAACATCCAGGGAATGCAAAGACCTTTCCGCTGGAGATGAAGGATTCTGAAAGAACGTAGGTAAATTTATAGTCTGGTTGATATGAAAATCAGACACAACCTTGGGAAGGAACTTAGGGTGAGTACGCATAACAACCTTAACAGCATGAAACACAGTATAAGGTTCTTGGCAACACAATGCCTGAATTTCACTCACCCTGCGGGCCGATGTAATGGCCACGAGGACTGCCGCCTTCCAGGACAGGTGCTGCAACGAAGCCTTATGAATAGGTTCAAAAGGCTCCTTCATCAATCTGGACAGCACCACATTCAAGTCCCACGAAGGCGAAGGAAGCCTGACAGGAGGGAACACTTTCTTCAAGCCTTCCAAAAATCTTTGATCACAGGGATCTGGAAGAAGGAAGTCTGTGAAGGGCATTTCCTGTAGGCAGTCAAAGCAGCCAGATGAACCTTAATGGAATGAACATTAAGGCCGGACTGCGCCAGATGCAGCAGATATGGAAGGATGACATCCTCCTTGCATGTAGTCGGGTCATAGTTCTTAGACTTGCACCAGATGCAAAACCTCTTCCACTTGTAAGCATAAGAAGTCCTAGTGGAAGGTCGCTTAGCCTCCTTCAGTATGTCCATACAATCCTCAGGGAGATTCAGATGGCCGTATTGCACTATTTCAGGAGCCATGCCGGCAAACTCAAAGACGAGAGGTTGGGGTGCACCATCCGCCCCCCGAACTTCGTGAGAAGGTCCGGCCTGCACGGCAGCTTCATGTGAGGAAGGAGAGACCGGTGAAGCAGGTCCGTGAACCACCACTGTCTGGGCCATTCCGGGGCAATCAGTATCATCCGCGCCCTGGACTGGGACAGCTTGATGAGAACCGTCGGAATCAGGGGAATGGGCGGAAAAGCGTACAGAAAGCTGTTCGACCAGTTGATCCATAACGCGTTCCCCAGCGTCCCTGGCTGGTAGTACCTGGAGGCGAAGTCTTGGCATTTGCTGTTTTCGGCGGTGGCGAACAGATCTACGTCTGGCGTTCCCCACCTTGCGAAGACTTCTCCTAGTACTTCGTCGTTTAAGACCCATTCGTGGTTTTCCTGAATCAGTCTGCTCAGTTCGTCTGCCTGAACATTCTGTACACCTGGCAGATGCGTGGCTGTGATCGACAGTCCTCGAGCCAGAAGCCAATGCCAGATCGCCTGCGCCTCCTGTGACAGAGTGCGTGATCTCGAGCCCCCCTGCTTGTTGAGGTAATACATCGTTGTCGTGTTGTCCGTCTGAACAAGCAGATAGTTGGTCTGAAAGGACGGATGAAAAGCCTTCAGTGCCAAGTGAACAGCTCTGAGTTCCAGGAAATTGATGTGGTACGTGGACTCCGTCGGGGACCACGTCCCTTGAATCTGTAGGTCTCCGGAGTGCGCTCCCCAGCCCTGGAGAGAAGCATCCGTCACGATAGTCTGAGTGGGAATGTCCTTGTGGAAGGGAACCCCTCTGAGGAGATTCTCCGCTGAACACCACCACTTCAGAGACTGAAGAGCATGCAGCGATAGTCATATCTTGTCATCCCAAGATCCTCTCCTCTGGTCCCACTGATCCTCCAAGCACTCCTGCAGCGGTCTCATGTGCAGCCGCGCATGTGGCGTCAGGAAGATGCAAGAAGCCATCGATCCCAGTAGAGACGACACCGTCCTCACTGTTGTAGATGGAGCGGCTAGAAGAGCCTGAGCCTTCCGAAGGAGTGATAAACGTCTCTCCTCCGAAGGAGACACGCTTGCTGACAGCGTATCGATGGAGGCTCCCAAGTACTGGATGCACTGGACCGGAGTCGGGACAGACTTGGACATGTTGATGTGCAACCCCAGCTTGTTCAACAGAACGCACGTCTTCTGGAAGTGTGCTTGAGCTTCCGAGAAGGAGGAGGCCTTGATCAACCAGTCGTCCAGGTACGGGTAGACAAACACCTTGTTCTTCCTCAGGTGTGCCGCTAGCACTGCCATGCATTTCGAGAATGTCCTGGGTGCCGACTTCAGCCCGAAGGGAAGCACCGTGTACTGATAGTGATTGGTGCCGACTTGAAATCGCAGAAACTTCCTGTGTTTGCATGCAATGGGCACATGGAAGTATGCATCCTGTAGGTCTATAGCACACATCCAATCTCCTCGTTGCAGCTGAGGGTAGATCTGATGCAACGACAGCATGCGAAACTTTTCTCTTCGAATCCACTTGTTTGCCTGTCGCAAGTTCAGAATGGGCCTGAACTCGTTCTTGTCCTTCTTGCGGACCAGAAAGAACCGGGAGTACAGACCTCTTCCACTTTGAGACAGAGGTACGTCTTCTATCGCCCTTTTCCTTAACAGGATATCGGCCTCCGCCTGCAGCTCTCGTAGCTGGTACTGCGAGCTGACCGGAGGAATCGATGGAGGAGGGCTGATGAACCGAAGACTGTATCCATTGCAAACAATATTCAGCACCCACTTGTCCTGAGTAATTTTTCTCCACTCTGCCAGAAAAAATTGAACGCTTCCCCCCACCGGAGCGGGTAACGGATGAAGGGGAAGTAACCGCTCAGGGTCGAGACCCGGCCGGGCCCTTGTTCGTGGTAGAGGACTGCTGTCCACCTCTACCCCTCTGACGTTTCTGGAAGGGTCTTCTGTATTGCTGCTGTTGTTGCTGCTGCTGCTGTTGCCCAGAAGACTGTCCTCTGCCTCTACCCTGCGACCCGAACCGTCGTTGGAACTGGCGGTAGGGTTTCTTGTCCTTGGGCTTCTCCAAGCCCACAGCCATCAGGGTTTCAGCTTCGGCCTTCATCCGGGCCATTTCGTCATCTGCATGTTTCCCGAATAAAGTCTCGCCGGAAAACGGCAGATTCGCCACTCTCTGCTGCGCCTCAGGCTTGAGCGACGTAAGTCGGAGCCAAGCATGGCGTCGCTGATTGATACCGTGGCAGTATCCATGCGCAGCCAACAGGGAAATGTCCGCCGCAGCGCTGATAGCCTGGTTCGAGACCAGCATCCCTTCCTGGACGATTTCCATGAAGTCCTCTTTCCTGTCACGCGGGACAAGATCCGCGAACCGTTCCATGGAATCCCACAGCGCACGGTCGTACCGCCCCAGCAACGCCGAGTCGCTGGAGGCCTTCATCGTCGTGGAAGACGTCCCACACGCCTTCCTTCCAGCCGAATCAATCCAGCGGCTCTCCTTATCCGGAGGCACGGTGGAGGACGGGGAGGTAGCATGTAGTTTCCTAGCCGCCGTCACAATCACCGAATCGGGCACTGGATCCATCCGTAGGAAGGCCGGATCCGATTCGGGAGCCCTGTACTTCTTGAGAAGCCTGGAGGGAGCAGCTTTCATCACCGCTGGCGTAAGGAAGAGTTGTTCCGCAGGCTCAACCAGTCCTGGCACCAAAGGCAGCAGAGGGCGAGACAGGTGCTTCTTGTGCAAAGTCTCGAAGATCACGGACGTCGTAGGTGTAGGAGCCGTCACCGTGATCCCCAACTTCGCAGCCCCCCTCAGGAGAACCTCCTGGAACGTACCAATGTCATCGATCGGAGACACCCGCGTCTCCGGTGAATCCGACAATGTAGGTGAATACGACCTGGTCCTAGAGGTGGAACGGGACCTGGACCTATGCCTCCTATGGCGATGTCTGGATCTAGTGGAGGACCTGTGTCTGCTCCTAGATTTGTCTCTCTTCCTTGAGCGAGACCTCGACCTCCTGGGTCTGGGACGGTCTGCCGGCTTCCCCGGGATGGACGTCTTGGGCTTAGGAGGATCCTTTGATTTAGGAGTCTTCTTTGGGGGTGTCGGAAGCCTGGGCAATGACACCGATCTCGGTGGAACCGGAGGAGGAGGCGTGACAGGCACAGGGGCCCGTGGTCCCGATGGAAGGGGAGGTAGAGGAGGCAGCGGCGGAGGAGTCGGAGCCCTCGGCGGAGGACCCCTGGGCAAAGGAGGAGGAGGAGTAATAGACTTCTTCGGGGTATACACCTCCGAGTACACCGATCCCGGTGACCCACCATCCTTTCCGGACTGAGGGGAGCCCCCCACAGTCCTCGGTCTGTCCTCACGACCCCTTGACTTCGAAGAACGGTGTCCAGACGTCGAGCGAATCTCCCTCGACGTCGAGCGACCCTTCGGCGTCGACCGTTTTACATGCCTCAGCGTCGACCGGCTTCTATGCCTCGACGTCGATCCCGACCAGATAGACGATCCTCTATGCCTCGACGGCGAGTGCTTGCGCCTCAACGTCGACCTCGATCGCCGCAACGGCAACCTCTTCGACCGCCTCGACGGCGACCTCTTCGACTGCCTCGACGGCGACCTCGATCACCTGGACGTCGACCTCTTCTTCGCCGGCGATCTCTTCCGCTTCGACGGCGGCCTCGACGAAGAGGATCCCCTCGACGCCAATGTCCTCGACCCGGACGGCGAACGGCGGTGCCGCCTCGACGGCGAGCGCCGACGCCAGGCCCGTCGACGCCGTCCACTCGACGTCGACGGCGACGACGATGAAATCGTCACTGGGTTCGACAGCGGCCGGTGTAAGCTCCTCGACGTCGACGGGCGACGTTTTCTCGTCCCAGAGCCCTGGGGAGACCGGGAACTGGCCGTGGACCGTCCTCTCGACGTCGTGGTCGGAGCCACCGACCCAGACGGAGATAAAGGACGTTTGCTGGACTTCCTGCCCCTGGGGAGCCCCCCAGAGGCCACAGCATGGGCAGATGAAGCCCCAGCAGACCCACCTTGAGCCTTTAGCCTCCTTTCCTCGAGGCCCTGAAGTCTGATCTTCATCCTGTCCTTCAGGATCCTGCCAGAGAAGCCTTTACAGATCTCACACTCCTCTGGAACATGGGAAGAGGGCAGGCAGAGGATACACACCTCATGAGGGTCTGACTTAGCCATCTTCCTGGAGCACTCAGGGCATTTGTCGAATAAAGAAGGCATATTCGACAGAAAAAGAGTGCAAACACCAAGAAGAAAAGTCACCAAGTACTTTGAAAGTACTTAAAACGAATTTGTCAATGAAAAAACACTAATAAACCCTAAAAAGGGAGAGCTCAATGCTCCAGGGTCCTGCTTGCAGGAGCCGGAAAAAAGAACTGAAAGTAACTGGGACCTGCAGGGCATTCTGGGATACTGTGATGTTCTGGAAAGTTCTCTTAATGGCACAGTATCCTGTTCTGAGCCACATAATGGCAGCCTATGGGGCTTGTCTGTCCAGGTTCTTCTCTCTATCATTCCTGAGGGATTTTGCTGGTAAAGCAAGGGAAATCTGTACAGGCTTTTGCTGTTTTGTGGATTTTATGGTGGAATTTCTAGTTGAAGTACTGGACAGTGTAGCCTTTTTAGGCTGCATTATCTGTCTTTAAATTCTCTTTTAAGTGTCTATGCATTTCTGCATTTTCTGACACTATAAGAGATTATTTTTGATTGCTCTGGGGTCCACGCACATGGGCGGGACTATTCACTAGATTATGACTATACACAGAGATCCCCTACTACAGAATCTCAAATATCATGTACGCCATCATGGATAGCAGATTCGGTGTATCTTATATTACCTTTTTGCCTAATCCAGAGATGAGCCATGCTATTTTTAGGGCTCACCTGAGACAACACATGTGCTGTCACTTGCAAGATATCTAAAGAAGTTCTAAATATGTAAGAAAAAGATGAAAAAGGGCTTACAGCACGCCCATTACTTACCACTCAACGTCACTTTCATGTCCTTGCTTCTCATTGGTCAGCACCTCTTGCTTTAACTTTCTCTTCCTGTGCTTGTATGTTCCCTGTGGCATGAACCAAGTGTAGCTTCCTATCTGCAGCAGTGTCTCTCAACTGGCTGTGCGCACTGGAGGTACTTTTCTATTTTCCATTTTGCACACCATGGTAGGGCATGTGTTTGCAGTATGCCTACCCCGCTCTGCATCCACGTCTGCCCCGTAGCACATCCACCCTCCTCCCGCTGTCCAGGGTTTGGCTTGCTCCCTCCCACCCTCAGTTGGTGTTTGTACTGTCCCCCTTCCACCCTCATCTGTTATGGTACTTGATCTCTGCCCCGTCCTACTGTCCATGGTGTAGCTTGCTCCCTCCCCACCTACCGCCACCCATAGTATTTCTTGCACGTCCACCCCCACCTTCCCACTCCCTTATCTTGCCTATCCTGCTCTTCTCTCACTGTCCATCCTTTTCTGCCCTCCTATAAACTACCCTCCCATCCTGTTCCGTGTTGCTTGCCTCTCCCATCCCACTATGCAACAACATACAAACAGTGACAAAGCCAAAATGCTCTTGCATACATGAGAACTATTTAGCTTTGTCAATGTTTTTTTAGTAACATGGCTGAGAGAAAACAAGCATTTGCTATGCAAAAGGTCTTGCATTACTGAAAGTTTGAGCTATTGGCATTGCTAATAATAATGCAATGCCAATAGTCAGACTTTCAGTAATGTGAGAGCTATTGCATTCCAAAGTAATTGCAGCACTCACGCTTTAGCTTTAAGCATCTCAAGCTAAGGCATGGGTGCATCGATTGCTTTAAAAGTAAAGAAATAGAAAAAACTGCACATTATTTTCCATTTCTTTCTTTTTTAAACAATCGCGGGACTAGCGTTTTAGCTCAAGATGTTTAAAGCAAAAGCACGGGTGCTGCCATTGTAACAAATGTAATTAAACAGAAAAAGGCATGCAGCTGCTTTCGCCACCGCAAATACCAAAAGAAAGATGCAGTCGCCATTATTCCAGTCGATGCATGCCACGCTGGGTACATTAAAAAAAGCATTACAGGAGAGCGTGTCCCGCCTGCAACAGCAGGCAGGAGAAAGTCATTTAAGAAAATAGTGCTTGGAGGCTGTACTTAAAACGTACTGAGTATCAACACATGTAACAGGGGGTGTCCTCATGGGAGGTTACAAGAAGAGAACAAGTGGTACTAAGGAGGGACTACTAAGCCTTTTGACCAATGAAAAGCCACCATTTACAAAAGACAGTGACAGAAGCCAATTGAAAAGTTGGGCGGAAAGTGGATGGAGCTTCATGCCCATATCCTGAATACAGTTATGTCTCGAGGGGAGACAGCGCATGCGCTGCCTAGGTGAGACCACCAGTGTTGACCCCATCATATCATTTTTTTCTTTCACTATCATCCATGCTGCGCAGCAGCCACTCTGTTGTACAACACGGCTTAAAAATATTGACAAAACCAACAGATCTTGTTTAGGCGAGACCTATCTGCCTTGCCAATGTTTGTTAAATTTAGATATGATTTTAACCCCTTGTATGCATTCGTGGAGATGCAGAAGGCTAGGAAAAGGGAAATAAGGTCTCTGCTGTTGCAGTTTAGGTATAAAATGCAATAATGTTAATTTATTATTATATTGTCCTCTCTTATTGTGAATAAGGCACCAATATCTAAAACCAGTTTTTCTTAAGTATGGTATAGATTCACAATTGGAAGCTCAGAAATGTTTTAAAGTCTATTTTAAATATAGAATTGTTTTAATGGCCATATGTATTTGCACGATAGTCCAAATAAACAGAATTGTACTTACTAGCACCTCTACCCCTACCTAAGCCTTAATTACACTACCCATACCCTAATACGTCTACCCCTACCTATGCCCTCATACCACCACCAAAACCCTAGCAGTTCCTTATCTATAATCCATAAACACCTCAGGGAATGTGTAACAACATGTTTCATTTATTGTTGAGAATAATCATTTGTACTTACTATTGTGCACACATTTTTCTTATCTCGTCATATAAGGCACAAGATTAGACCATATTTATTCAAGCTAATAGTATTGCTAAAAGCACCTTTTCCCTATAGTGTTTTGCTTATGACTTTTTACCCTTATTCCAAACTTAGGTATCTAATTGTGATTTATGCAACCCCTGCTCTCAATATAAATCGTAACCAAATTCACCAGATTAGTCTGAAATGTAGTTGTGTGAAATATAGGTTGAAGGATCCCAGGGCATTCATAAATTAGCTGGCCCGATTGTGGTAACTGGGGTCCCTAGCTTCTGGTGTCCTGGTGCTCCTGTACAGAACCACTTTTAGCACTTGACTTTCAGGGTAGAGAGGCAGAGCAGCCCGAAGCTTACTGAGGAAGGTGCTGCAGGCTAGAAAATCTGAACAACAATTAACACTCAACTAATCAACAAGTCAGTGTTTTTTTTCTTTACAAAGAAGTACTTAAATGCACACAAAACTAAATACTACGCACAAAAATACAAAAACCTGAAAATGGCATGAGAAAAACTAATAGACCAACAGGGAGTACACATTAATAGAAGTAAACAATTAACCTAAATGCAGATTAGACCCCATATGTCTTCGAAACCGTTAAAGGTTAGTATGCTATTACTCTGCCCTAACACAAAAACCAAACCATATAGCAAACTATGTGGTAAATACTTATAACAAAACAAGCATATTAGCTTTGTAGCATGTGCATTCAACAATAACAATGTCACAAATATAAGCATATTTTGTCTTTCACCATTAGAAAGCCATACATAAATAGTCTTTAACATACTATCAACAAAAAACTCTGCAAAACAAGGCAAAGTTTCAATGAAAGTCATTAGTTCTACCTTTGAAATAAGTGATCTGGCAAGCTATCAGAACTTAGAAACTCAATGGATCCGCCACACTCCAAAGAAAGCATCACAAATGTTCAGTCCTAGGAATACTTAATGAGACCCAAAAATCACAAATGCTTTGACCTTGCAGACTTTGCAGACTTCAGATGTATCTTTCACAAAACAAAGATATGATGGGCCCTACAGGGGACCAATGCTGCTCCTGACAGCTCGCTAAACCGCGTAAAATATTTTGTTGTGTTACTTATTCCTCTGGGAACACCAAACAGGAGATATGCAAATTATTTTGTGTGTAATTTTCAGGCCGTCTTGCGCATGTGTTCAACTTACTTTAGTTTCTTAGATGTGGCAGCTGCCTGTAACTTTTTTCATTTTTACCAGTCCATTGGAGCTCCCTTACTTCAGGGGTCTTGCAAGTCCACTCTCTACTGTCCCAGAGAAGGAGCTTCGATGCTTGTTTCACTAGCTCTGGAGATGGAGTCCAAAAAACGTGCTAGGATACAAGTTCAGAGTGGGTCCGACAGACTCCATGCAGCATGGGCCTCCAAGCTTTCCTGTAGTAAAAACTACAAATGTTTATGCTATTGTAATAGTGACCACATTAAGCGAGATTACATTAGTGGCCACTCACCCAAGATTATCAGCAATGATCACATCAGTGCATCAGGCAGGTTTGCCAGCAGTAAGGTAAAACTAAGTTTTAGCAATTTCGAACTCCTCTACATAAGTAATACAGAGCAGCCATAGCTGCAATGCAACAAGGTATTAATACACCTCTGCAACATTGGATGATTTAGAACTCAAAGATTAGATTTAAATATAATATAACATAACATATATTTATAAAGCACACATTCAGCCTGAATGATATGTTGGAGCTGAAATAATGTTTATTGATACCGAAGTCAATGAATGGAACTGTTGTATTAGAAATTCAACTGGAAATTCAATTAGAAATTCAACTGTTTTTCTCCAGGCATCAACCTATTAATTTTTATTTTTAATTAGTTTTGTCACAAAGCATACATCGATAATAACATTGCCCCCCTCCCCACAATCATGCTTTATCCAGTCCACTCAAAGAAGTGCTAGGGGGTGGCATCCACGATGACCTGGCCATCTGGACCCTAGCCTGCTAGGCCGATCTTATCCATGCATTCGTAATGTGCAAGTTGGATACAGACTTTAAACTCAACTCCCCCCCCCCTCCCATCCCCGCCATCGGTGCGTGTAACAGGACAGTCGTCGTGGGTCTGAAGCATGGACGTTGTCAGTTGGAATGTTATGCAATGTACCTGTCGTGCCTTAGGGGTACAGTCCGGTTATAGTGTTTATCCTCACGGTCCTGACCTACATCATAGTCCCGTAATGTTTGCACCAGAGCCTCCCACGCCTGCGCTGTTTCTAGAGCCTTGTCGTTCTGCAAGCGCCGTGCCATTTGAAACCTCAATGTGCTCTCGCCACCCGCCCATTTAAGGAACTCATGTCGCCATTTAGTATCTGCTGGGCCCGTCTGTGATTTCCAATGTCGTGTGATTTCGCGCTTCGCCAGGATAAGTCCCATATCAATAAATTTGCTCGTAACCTTATTTTTAGGGGTATGCGGAAACCAATGCAGGAGCCCTACAGCCATGTCGAATTGTAGTTCGCGCTCTGTCAGTGGAGAGGTGTGGCTCACCGGTTAGAGGCGGCAGACCTGTAAGCAGAGAACGGCCTGGGACCAGGGTTCAATTCCCGACGCGGCAGGGTCTTGGACCAGGGTCAACGGACTTGATAATTCTCGCCTCAGTGCCTACTCTAACCAGGGAACACACTCGGTAACTCTGGGCATTAAGCTTGCCTCATCTCTACAACGGCCCCCCACAGACGCCGGGGATGCCTGGTTTCACCCTGGAGATACCCAGAAAGGGACCATCTCACAGGGAAAACCAGGACGGGTTCCCCAGCGGTCTACAGCGCCAGGACACTCGGGTAGAGTAACAGTGCGCTCTACAAGTATCCCACATACATACATACACTGCTTTGAGTGTGTCTCCTACTTTCCCCCAGTAAAGGCCTAATCCAGGGCACGCCCACAGCATGTGGTCGATCTCCACCCCAACCGCCTTACATCTGGGGCAAGCTGCGGAATCCGCCGCAAAGTATTTTTTTATCTTCCCCTGGGTCAAATATGCCCGGTGGAGGATATAAAAATGAACTAATTGAAATCGCGCATTGCGCGTGCTCTTCCAAGCTCGGCGCAGCAGCTGCGCCCAGACTGTCTCAGGGATTTCTTTCCCTATATCCGCCTCCCACTTATAATTAAGCGATTCCAGTGGAGGCACGCATCAACCTTTTAATCCTGAAAATTCACACATTTATGTCTCTAATGCATGGTTTTCAATTTTGATATATTTATATATTTTTTTTCAACTAAGCAAACACTTCTAATCTAGTAGGTTGGGCTGCACACAGGAGAGCTACTTATAGGTAGCTGGAGAGCTACGAGTAGCTCACGAGCGACTCGTTGGAGTAGCCTGCTGTTAGAACTGGGGGTCTCTAGTTGGCAATGGTATACACCTTTGTCCAAATAGGGACCCTTGCTTCGGTGAACGACCAAAATGTAGAATCCAAAATATAGACAGGCCAGAATATCGACTCCAAAATATAGATAGGACAGAATATCAAATCAGCAAAATATATTTAGTGAGAATATCGAACTTGGGGTAGGAAATATCGATTTCCATAATATCAAATTTAAAATATTGATTTCCATAATATCAAAAATGTATAGTAGTATATGTGTTAAAATATGTATTTTTTTTGTAATGTGTGTTTAATTTTTATAAAGTAATGAATGTTATTGAATTTAATTTGAGTGTATTTTAATTCAGTAGTGGATTGTGGGTTTATAGGGGAATAGGATGGGAAGTAATTTAATTATAGCAAATTAAATATAAATTTTTATCTATATGTATTGATAAATAATTGATTAGTAATTAATTATTACTTGTTAATTAATTTGTATTAATTGGTAATTAATTTGTATTAATTGGTAATTGATTTGTATTAATTGGTAATTCGTTTTTATTAATTGATTACTTGATAATTATGTTAATTGTATTTTTATTATGTGGAGCAGGTTGTGGGTTTATAAGGGAATAGGGTGGGAAGTAATTTAATTGTAATAAAGTAAATATTTATTTGTATGTATATGTATTGATAATTATTTATTAATTGGTCATTAATGTTTTTTATTGGTAATTAATTTTTATTGATTGTTAATTATTTTTTATTGGTATTGATAATTAATTTAATCTTATTTTAATATTAAATCATTACTTTCCCTACTGTTGCACTCTCAGGAGTGGTAATAGCAATTTTTACCCCTATGTCATTCAACGCTTTCCCTACTGTTGCACTCTCTGGAGTGGGTATAGTAATTTTTACCCTCCCGCTATCCAATGCTTTCCCTACTGTTGCACTCTCTGGAGTGGGATTAGTAATTTTTACCCTCCCGCTATCTAACACCTTCCCTACTGTTGTACTCTTTGGATTGAGAATAGTAATTTTATCCCCTACGCTATCCAACGTTTTCCCTACTGTTGCACTCACTGGAGTGGGAATAGTAATTTTTACCCTCCCGCCATTCAACGCTTTCCCTACAGTTGCACTCTTTGGAGTGTGAATACAAATTTTTACCCCTACACTATCCAACATTTTCCCTGCTGTTGCACTCTTTGGAGTGGGAATAGTAATTTTTACCCCTAGGCTATCCAACGTTTTCCCTACTGTTGCACTCACTGGAGTGGGAATAGTAATTTTTACCCCTACGCTATAAAACGCTATCCCTACTCTGTGACTCAGTGGCGAGGGAATAGTAATTTTTACCCTCCTGCTATCCAATGCTTTCCCTAATGTTGCATTCTCTGGAGTGGGAATAGTAATTTTTACCTGCCCATTATCCAACGCTTTCCCTCCTGTTGCACTCCTTGGAGTGGGCATAGTAATTTTTGCCCCTATGCTATCCAACGTTTTCCCTACTGTTGCACTCACTGGAGTGGCAATAGTAATATTTACCCTCCCACTATCCAACAAAATCTCTACTTTTTTTTACATTACATTATTTTTACATTTTAAGCTTTTTTACATTATTTTAAGTATGTTTTATTTAATTGTTTTTAATATTTAATTACTCTTATATTATTATTCATACATTTAAAAAATCCAATATTTTAGTTAACTATATTTTAACAATCTATATTTTGGATTCGATATTTTAGTACTTACCTGTTTGTAGATAGGGATTCTATATTCTGTACTTCGATATTTTGGAGTCGATATTTTGGGCATTCTATATTATGTCCCTCAAAATTTAGTCACTGAACCCCTTGCTTCTAAGTCAGGATAAGGGGATTACACTCCTAGATAACCCCTGCTCACTCCCTTGGTAGCTTGGCACGAGCAGACAGGCTTATCTCAGAGGCACTGTGTTAAGCATTTGTAAATACACACAGTAATACAGTGAAAACAATTCAGATGGACACCACAAAGGTTTTTTAAAAGTAAGTATTCTTTATATAGACTTAACACAAGACCACAAACAACAAAAATCCACAATACTGTACTTAAGATTGACTTAAAGATGGTAGAAGTTACTTAGTTCAAGTTGGTGATAAATGCGACACAGTTCTCACAAAAGTACCTGGATGCGTAACGCAAAATAAACAAAAGGCTCACAGAGAAGGAGATGTGTCGGTTCCATGCTTCGGGGGAGACGGTGCGTCGCGCCTAAATGCTTGCGCAGAGTAGGTGATGCGTCTTGATCCTTACCGGAGCGGAGGTGACGCATAGATTCTCGGCCTGCAGTCCGGTTGCGATGCGCAAGATGGCGCCGTGATGCAACAATCCCGGTGCGATGCGATAAGATGGCGCCCTTGATGCGGCTATGCGAAGACGATGCGTACACGCCCTGGCAGCCTTGAAACGACTCTGTACTTTGGAGCCGCGACATGCCCTGCGACACGCTTCTCCGGTGATGCGATGGCAACCCTCTTGATGGCCTCGTGCTTCTCCGGTGATGCAACAGGAGACAGCTGCGATGAAGACAAGCTTCTGGGGAGATGCGGCGGAGGCACACTTCTCCAGCGATGCGACGACTACAGCTGCGGCGTCGACATGCTTCTTCTCGTTGCGTCGCACTTCCAGCTCCCAGCGACTCACAGGCTTCTGCAGATAGAATTTCCAGCAAGGAAATTCAGAGGGGAGCTGGTGGTGAAGTATTTTGTCCCTGAGACTTCAGAAGGAGGCAAGCACAAAGTCAAGCCCTTGGAGAAATATTATGTAAGATGATGAAAGTTCTTTTAAAATTCCTTCTCCTTTCCTTGGCAATACAGAAACCACTGCAGGTCAACCCAGCAAACAGCACACTGGCAGAGGGTCAGTCCAAATTCCTGCAGCTTCCATGGTTCTTCGCCTTGGCAAAAGGTTCAACTTGTTCCCAGAAGTGATCTAAAGTTCCTGGGTCTGGGTCCCAATATTTATATTCCATTTCTCTTTGTTCTCTGAAGGCAGGGTGGCCTTTTCCTAGTCCAAATCAGTTCTGGGGCACTCTGTTGACGTGAATCCTCCTTCTCTCCTTTCACAGTGCATGGCAGAAACTTCAGACGCCCCACAGGAGGTGGAGCCAGCAATGTGGAGGGAAGGCACAGTCCTGGAGCACTCTGTTGACATGATTCCTACTCTCCTTTCACAGTGCAGGGCAGAGACATCAGACACACCACAGGAGGTGGAGCCAGCATTGTGGAGCCCTACTCAGGTGCAAGGTGCAACTCATCCCTCCTATCTAGATGCAGATCTCTCCATTCACCACTGGGCTGACTCCTCCTGTCTCCTGGAATCCCCCTGCCATGTCACTCAAACTCCAGATACTCAATACACAACCTAGCAGAGGCAGGCTTGGATAGTTAGGCAAGAAAATACCTACTTTCTAAAAGTGGTATTTTCAAACACAGAATGTTAAAACCAACTTCCCTTAAAGAATAATTTTATCATGCTGAGTTCAGGCATAATAAATTTGAATTTCTACCATGTTCACTGGGTCAGTTAGGATTATAAAATGTAATAATCTACCTGCCCATTCTGGCCTATGGAGAACAGGGAGCCTTGCAATAGTGTAAAACAACAAATGGCTGTAATTCACTACTAGAACATGCCACACACCAGGGCATGTCCTACCTTATCCTTACAATGCACCCTGCCCTTGTGCCTACCGTAGGGGTGTCTGATATGAAGAAAAGGGAAGGTTTAGGGACTGGCAAGTGGGTGGACTGGCCAAGTCGAAATGGCAGTACTAGACTGCACATAGGCTCTGCAATGGCAGGCCTGAGACACACTTTACAAGCTGCTACTGTAGGTGGCACAACCAGTGCTACACGCCCACCAGCAGCATTGATTTACAAGCCCTGGGCACACATGGTGCACTGAACTAGGGTCTGACAAGTAAATCAAATAACCCAATCATGGAGTCACTAATTAGTATAACAATATAACATAGGGAGAACTTGCACTGTGGCACTGAAAAGCAGTGGCACAGTGCCCAAAGCATCTAACCAGCAAAAACATATCAAAAACAGAGGAGGCAATCCGACAAAATGGAAGGGAGACTCACACCAATGATGCCGGGTCTAACACCTGCTATACAGGGATTCATCAGTAAGCTGGTATTGCTCCTTGCCACTGTTGGTTCACTTATTCTCTTAAGTTCTACCCTGTGCAGGAGTTTACAAATGAGAGTAGAGATTTTCCGGAAGGAAGGGGTCCGTACCCATTCTAAAGATTTCACATCTCCTCTCAGTCCCTGACTGGCATATCCAGGGAGCAGCCCACAAGCTGTCCAACATCCTTGCAGAGTATTCTGGGTAGAATCAAAATGGCAGCTTGAAGGGATATTGGGACAGACTGCTCCCTCTGAGTCAGTCTCTGCCCAGACAAGTCTGGTTTCTTCCTTCAAAGAAAAACCTTTGAGGTGACTGCAGTCAATGGCATGTATGCCCTCCCTTTTGTCCCAGGTGGAAACATGCTGCCATTGCTTGTCAATGAGAACCTTATAGAGGTTTCCTCTCTGCCCCTTGCTCTGCCAGGAGAAAGACAATATCCGAGAATGGGTCTATTATTCCAGTGGGAGCTTTCAAGTGCCACCTGTCCAACAGAGTTATTAACTGACCCAACAGTGTAGTTCAAAGCATGAATTCCATTAAGGCAGGCTCAAGAAAATATACACAACTTTAAAAGTACATAAACGTAGAGTAAAATTAATTTTGCACCTCCGTTTGCGACTCAGAAATTGATAGGGGAAGACGTCGGAATGATTTTGCTACCTCATGCCAGTCAAAAGTTAAGGTTTAGCATACTTTATCCTAAGTGTAAAAGTATGTAAACACTACAAATGTTATACTTCAGACAAACAGAAATGGGACATTTGTTCTTGAATGACCAATTAAATTATAAGGACTTGGCAGGCAAGCATTTAGCAAGCCATAACCAATTTATTCTCGGTCTCATCTGCCGCAGTGCTTTCTGTGCATAGATGCCAGGCTGAGTGAGGCAAAAGTCTTCCTCGCGCAGCCTGCACTTCTGTTACATCTTTGCTGAGAGCAATTTGAAGAACTTACTAGAGAGCAAATTTGTTCAAGAAGGGAAAAGGCTCTCCACATGCTGCCAGGCAGCTTGTTCCAAGACTATGCTCAGAGCATGGCTGAGCATCTGCTCCCCTAGACTACTCAGCCTTCTCGCCTAGACTACTCAGCCTTCTCCATGCATGCGGTTACCTGAAGGGGTGCTCAACGGGCTGCTTATAGCACCACTCATAAGGTAAGGCCACAGGACTCTGTAATTCAGTATAGAGCAAACAATGTCAAAGTCGGGCTTCCTGGTTTATCAAACAACTGCTATAACTTTTGGAAAGTGGAGTGGACAAGGCTTGTGACCAGCCATTCACAACATGGTGTAAACATAGGGCGTCATTTGAGGTTCCCTATCTAAGATGAATTTGAGCTTTTTCTTGTGATGCCAGTTCCTGTTGGAATCATATATAAGGTAGGCAATTACGAAAGTAAGATATGTCGCAACTCATTTGTTCCCTTATTTTTTGTCGCATGCTTTGCTCCCTCGCTAATATTTTTCCCGGGTTGTAACTTCTAACAGTTGTATCGTTTGGAATTCTACACTAGGGATAATTGCTTGCCTCTTTTTTTATTTCCTGTTGTCAGGAGAAGTTTTGGTGCCTTGCTGACTTCTTTAGTATTAATCTTCAACTTCAATCACAAGCTGCAAGATTGTCAAAGGTGGTTTTGACTCCAAGATGCAACACTTTTAACGAGACATTTTACACACCTCACATATGCTATTCTGCACAGTGTAGCACTGGGGCTACTGAGAGGAGTCAACTTTCATCAGGCAATCAGGAAGGGTGATCAACAGGCAGTCTCTTACCCCAGCTTTGCCGGAGCTGACTTTATTTTAAAAAGTGAGCACTGAAGTCATTTTCCACAGAAGCTTAAAGCAGCTGAGACTCCATTAGGGAGGATTCCTCTCTGCAGAGGTCCAAAAAACCAGCTGCGATAAAGCAAACAGATAGGGTTTCTCACAGGTCAGAATCTGCTTTCCAGCAGTGGTTCTTTAGGTTTCCTCCAAGGTTTGAAGTACATTTCCTACTTTTTTTTTATTTTGAAAAGAGTCCAGGAGTGCAGTTTATAAACTGTAGTAGTCACAAGTCCTCAAAAGCACTCCTAAAATTATTTTGTAAATTCCACTCATGACTATAAGAAAATATCTTCCTGCAGTATCACTGACAGAATATTGGAAACAGAAATATTGCGGGGACATAATATTGTATGATTTTTTTTTTAATTGAGGACCAAATTAAGGTAGAAGGTAAATGCAAATAGGTAAGTATAGATGTACTATTCTTAACTCCACATCTTTGCCCCTTGAAGGTATATATGTGATCAAGTACATTTCTAGTTATATATAGTAAAACTTTGCTAACCCATAGGAACTTACCATCACAATATTGTTGTTCTCAATATCCGTGACACAATATTTTGTCCCACAATATTTCTGTGTCTGATATTCTGTCTAAACTCCTTCTTGTGTGGAAATGTTCAAAGCGTACATTTGCAAATTTAACACTTTAAAACATATTTATCTTTTGTCTCCGTGAGGAAATATTTTCAGATAGAGAGATCCCAGCCACTAATCCCCATCAATTTCGGAGGTGGTCCCTTGGTGTACTCCTGATTTTCACAGAGATACCTCTCTGATTTTATATATCGGGTAGGGATGGGATCAGAAAAGGTTTGTGAAAACACATAACTGACTGTTTCTGCTTGTTCCTACACTTGCATTATATTTTTTACCCTACAACGTCCACCTGACAGGCTTCAATCAAATAAAAAAGTACTTCTGAGTAAATCAAATCTTTTGAATGTTTCTTTATGCTTGTTCAGAAGGCTATAACAGCTTAATAGGGCATAGATTCATAAAGCAATCACTTCATTTGGTAATGTGTGTTCCATCACTGCCTGGTAGGTATACCAGCTGCCATGCGGGTGGCTGCAGAGATATGGTTCCTTGTAAATAACTGTAAAGACTCCATTGTTGGTGGCTTATAAGGCTTTGTGTACCCATGCACAGATGAGTGGGGTATGATGAGGCATACTTGGGAACTTTTGCGGGGGTCATGAAAAACACTAGGGCAATCTAGATTGACCTCTTATTGCCGAATGAATGGATTTCCCAGGAGAGGAGAGACTTAGGCAACCGAGGACATTCTTCACTTTAATCATTTAAGTAATATTCGGCGATCTGCTTAGAAAGTTATGATTTACACCATCTAATGTCTTAGGGAGAAGCACTGTGACACCACAGCTCAACTGTAGTAAGTTATTACAGGTGATTAGTGCTGTCATTTTCTCATTACCGGTGCATAGTGATGCCTAGACTGAAAAACAATGGTTTCTAACAACAATAGCCCAGTTGAATCCAAATGCAATTAGATGTGGGAAAAAAAAAAAAATTTAAAACATGTAGGAGGAGGTAATACATGTGCCTGCTAGTAATGACATCATTGGGCAGGGTTTCAATGAGTCGTCCTCAGTCCATCACAGCTGACCAAACACGAAGACTCTCTGCATTTGCTTCTTCTTAAATTCACTTCTGTCAAAATGCTTGTCATGGATTTTAACCAGCCCCCCCCCCCAACAGGTTTAATCCACATTTATTTTGTTAAGTCAAATGATGAAGTTACAGTCAGTATATGTCCACGTTTTTTAACTAATTAATGTTCACTGAGACTTCAGTGTTTGCCAGGTTTTAGTATTATAACAGCCATATGCATAGAATACAAAAAGAGATCTATACGGGCACATAATACATAGAGGTGCACTTCTGCTGCTGTTTGAGTTTCATTACTAAGGTGTGCCCCTTTCTAAGTGCCCATCCTGTCATACTCAGGGCTTAATTTGTGCTGGTGCTTTCCGGTGCTCAGCACCAGCACTTAATTGCCAGCACCGTGGCTTATGACTGTCTGCCACATGGTAGTGGGGTCTGGCAATTTAGGTGCGAGCACAACAACTTCTGTTTATTATTGCCATTTCAATTTACAATTATTAGTATTTGCCTCGAAAGCCATTCTTATAGCTTTGGGGGCCTGTAATAGTATGAATGGGCACACTTTTAAGAGAGTGATGATTAGTAGTCTGTTGGTGCTGTGATTGGCAGTGCTGCCAGGGGCAACAAATGGTGCGAGCTCTAGTGTCCTCCTTTCGAGAGCCCCTGCACTAGGTTTTTTACAAATTAAGCACTGGTCAATATGCGCAGCCATCGGACTGACAAACTGGAATGAGAGCTCGGAGAATGTCTCATGAGAAATCCTTCTGTCCGTTTTTTCCGTTTTTAAAATAAATGCATACAGGTGAAGAAACGTGTTCCATTCTGCGTGTATATGTAAAGAAAAAAAGGAAAAACTGAAACCACAGGCTTCATTTTAATTCGGCGGATGTGACCCGTTCACTCTGTGGACTTGGAGCCCCGTGGCTGATTCATTCCATGTCACTTTATGGCTCAGTCACGGAATCCCATCATCAGTCACACCTGCCCACCTTGCCCATCAGATTGAAGAAAGGACCTTTCCACAATCTCCAGAGAGCCAATATGTAGGCGGTGCTGACAGTCTTTATAGCCGGCTATCCTGTGGCATTTCCAGCGAGCATCAGCCCCTCTCACCGCTTCACCAAGATTACTCAGCAATCACGAGGTGCTCCTTCTTCAGGAGCAAAGGTCTCAGCTGACCTGGCGCGGAGCGGAGGGATGGGGAAAAGTCCACCCTTCTGCCAATCAATAACTGCTGTGTGAAGCACTACAGCCAAGGTAAACCTTTATCGCAATACACCTTAACCTGGTCATGGCTCAAGTAATAAGTAGGATGTCTACCCGCTGCTACGCTGACAAATTTAGAGAGAGAGCACACTTTGGGGCAATTAACGAACCCCTTGAGCAGCCACGGCGTCAATTTTTGTGTCGGTCAAGCGACACATAATACAAAATCATTTTTATGAAGCCACACAAAGCCACTCTGCTGGCTTTGAATGGCCTTATAGATATGGAGTAAGACAAGGCAGCACAAATCACTGCTTTGCCTTACTCTGCGCTTGGGAGGTGTTTCATCGGCGTTGCAGTGGCATTTCCTACTTCCAAGGAGAGGAGGCATAACGTGGAGAAATAACTTTATTTCTCCTTGTTTTTTACTTCTTGCTATGTGTGCTTCATTCTGCAGCTCACATAGAAAGAGGAAAACGCCTTTTAGGATTATTTCTGTGTAGGTTGGTGCCCAGTCCTGCACACAAACAATGCAAGGGTGCCTGCTTTGGCGCTAGGCTGCTGAAACAGCGCCAACGCTGGGGAAAAGGACAGGAATGTACCATATTGCATCAATACAGTGCATTCCTGCCATTTCACTTTGGTGTAGGGCAGCGCAGCAAGCTGAATCCCTGCACTGCCCCACCGGAAATCCCCATAAACGAGGGCACATGTGCATGGCAAACCTCTGGTGTCTTACCAGGATCAACGTTTCTGGAGCAGCATTAAGAGCTCATCCATGTTGTATGTCAGCCTGGGAAAAATGTGAATTACGTCGGAGTAATCGGATTTATTTCAGGAATTACCCATTACTCTTGTGATGTGAAATTACCGAAAGGACACGATTACTTCATCACACAAACTAAAAGAGATCGAACGAGCAGCTGCTGGCTACTGTTGTTTGTTTCCTGTAGCATTTAATGCTGTGTTCATAGCTCAAAATGCATCATTGGGCCCATTTTGAATACCAGGGTAATTTTTGCACAAAGAAAATAGCACTAAACATTGGAGTATGCTTCTCAGGTAATTACGCATAATTACGAATCATTTTTTGAAAAAAAAGGATAATTATGCTAGAGAATTGTGCCCGTTATGCCTTTGTTTTGTGCACTTGTAGGGCATAAAGCCAATTCATTTAACCCGATATTTCTTTGAGTTAGTGCTTTATTTTTAGCTAATACAGCACGTAAATTATGGGCAATGTTTGACTCTTTCTGTTTCTGAGCTGTGCTACCTGAAAAACAAAGCACTAGTTCAGAGAACTGTATTAGGTCAAATGAATTCACTTTATACCATACAGTTGCATAAAACAGGTGCTCAGCTTTGTGCTATGCCTGACATGCTCATCATGATACGGCCCCTGGAGTAGTGTAATGATGCCATTGTATGCGCTGCGGAGCATAAGTGGTCTGTGCCTTTCATTTTGGGGTCTTAAGCACAAGCATTAACTCGCAATATCTCTAACAGTGCTCAGAAGCACAGAGCAGTTGTTGCCTCCTTGTGTTTCCAAGCTCTGCAAACAGTAACACATACACTAATGTCGAGATATTTAGAGTTAATGTGTGCACTAAAGGCGGCAACAAGAAATGCACAGGCCACTTGTGCTCCGGCACAGAAAACGGTGTCATGCTTCGGCCCCTGGTCACATTTGATGCACCCCGGGAAGGATTTAAGCACTAAAGCGAGTGTGAAGAATGCATTTCAGAGCCACGCTCTCTCTCCCCTTGAGCTTGGTATTTCTCTTCACATCAGATGCTCTTTGCAATAGATATTAAAAAAAATCCCTCGGTTACAACACAAACAAACTGTATCTGCCACACAAGTGAATGTGTTGCCTAGAATAGTGAACTTTCATAGAGGAGACCTTAGCCCTTGTTCTGGTGGGTAGGAAATGAGGGGAGATGCATTAGAGTCCTTGCTTCAATGGTAGGTGGGTTTGGAGTGGTTCCGGTTATATGATGGGAGGTGTATGAATTTGAAGGGAGTTTGAAAGTGATCAGACCACTCAGGAATGATTGAATGATGAATTTTGATCTTGTTCGGCTTTGCAGTGATTAGATTGATAGGTCATCCTTTGTGTTGGCTTTTGGGCGCGATGCAATAAGTTGATTCCTGTATTGGATGAGTTGTTCCTCTTGAGCTTAAGTCACTAAGAAAAAATCTTTTTGTTGCTGTAACTCTTTAAGTAGCCATAAAGTCGATGACGTTTTGCAAATTTGTTTATGTTGGTGGGGGGGGAGGGTAGGTAAGATGTGAGTAGGTGGAACACAGATGGCTCGATGAATGCACTGGATGGGCCATTGGTACCCTTGTGTTTGTAAACTGAAAGTGTTTTTGTGCATGACAACTACTCCACCACTGGTACTATTTCCATTGTTGGAATGTATTATGCCATATCCCTGATGTAGGAGAATGTTCATCTAAGGTTCGATGTTAGAGGACAGCCATGTTCATGTGGAGCAGGCGGTCTGGAATTAGGTTCTTTAAGACAGCTGAGATGGTTGTGGTTTTAGTTACTACCGGGCTGCAGTTGTGGCTGATGCAATGGATTGATTTGGCTGTGCTGTTATTTGGGTGTTTGCTGTCATTTTGGGTATGTATTTGTCTGAAGCAGAAATCGCATACTTCACATGTTCTGGTAGTGGAGGTCTACTGTCTTGCTGTGGATTTTAAAATGCACAAGTTTCAAAGAAACAAACTGGGATCACTCAGCGTAAACTCTAATGGTGAGATCCTTTCTCAGGTGCAAGAGGTATGTAATTTTGTGCTGGGGATAATACGGGCATATGGGTGTGAAAACTATCTTGCGTAAAGATTTAGGGGTCATACGGTTGAGGGGGTTAACTATGAAAGTATGTAAGGAGTACACCTTAGATGTTGGAACTGCTATAGGTACTACGAGGGCTACCAAGAGGTTGCATAGGATTGTTTGTAGGAGTGAATATTTTGGGCTTATTACAGAGTTCGATTTAAGGTGAGAATGTATGTAGTCTGTAGTGGGATATTGTTCTATACGTGTTAAGGATAATTTCTTCCAGTGATTCAGGAATGTGAGAAAAAGAGAGTTGTTGCACCAGTTAGATTTTCCCATGAAAAGTCAGAGGTGTGCCTCTGTGGCAATGGTGTTTGTGGGATGCCAGTCAATTAAATTGTCGTGTGAGCGAGTCATGATCTTGTGAGTAACTTGTGTTGAGTTATCTGTTATACAGTGTTTATTTTGGTAATCTTTGGGGGATTATTTATCCTGGGTATCTTGAATACGACAGGCTACTGGGAACGCTTTGGTTGAGTTTTGATGTACCTCAATGCTCTATTTTAGCTTCCATATTGTTCAACGCATGCCCCAAGCCCTTCGGTGAAAATGTACTCATTAGGCATCATTATACTGACAATACCCGACTCTACCGTTATATTAACTCGCTAAACTCAGCCGTTCACACCTCAAGCTTGCCTTGAACAAATACACATCTGTGTGATCTTCAGGAACTGAAATGTAACCCACAAAAAACAATTCTTATTGATCAAAATCCATCATTACAACCTTCTGAGCATTCGCCAATCTACTAGGAGTTGCTCTAACATCATTGCCAGCACTAACTCTTTAGGCATTGCATTTGGAAACAAAATAAACAAGGATGCCCTCATAACAAACATAGCAAAAAGGATGCAGCATCAGCTGAAACTCTATAGAGCCAAGAAGCCCTGATTCCCAAATTATTGTACCAAGTCATGTCCGAAGTATGGAAACTACCTCCGCACCTAGTGCCCATTCAACAAATTGTCTCCCTAAAAACCTTTGTTCTTGTGGCTACTAGACACATATGAATATAAAAAGCTCTTTGACATGACTCATGTCCTAAAAATCATTAATGGCAGTTTTTCGAGGAAGCTGCACTCTCCAAAGCACTTCCATTCTTTATAAACCCTTGAGACTGAACACCGCAAGTTACTTGACAAATAATGTATCCATCTCGGCCAGATGTAGTACTTTTGCCGCAAAGCAACACACTGATCCTCTCTATCTAGGACCACGTATGAAGATGCAGAGCAATGTTCCACAATATATCAGACTGGTTGCAAGCGTCTCCTTCTTCAAAAATGTCTTGAAAACCCCCTGTTCATGTATAGGCTGCAAACCCCACATGTGGAGATTCCAACTTTATTTTTTTTAAAATATTTTCATCAATCATTTTCAATATTTATTTTTGCTCCTCGCCCACCTGCTCTTGAAATATATGCAAATACCCTATATGTGGGGATACCGGTGTTATGATTTTATTTTTTAAAATATTTCCATCGAAGTGTTTCCATATTTATGATTCCTCTACGCACACCTGCTCTAGAAAAATCTGCAAACATCCCATATGTAGAGATAACAGTTTCATGATTTTTTTTCAATATGTCCACCGATATTTCTGCATATTTCCTTTCCTATCTGTGGCCATATAATTAGTTTGTGGGTTTCAGTTCTGTGAAAAAGTGCTGAAGCATTTAGTACATTTCCATGCTTATTTGCCCAATACAAGTGTACTCACATTTGGAGTCTGTCGAGTTTTAGCACTACAAGCAGCCTTTATGATAAATTAACTTCACAAGAAAACATTTGCATTTTACAACCCATATTCAAGGAACTCATTGCTTTTTAACACCCCCATGCTGTCAGTCTGCAAGGATAACGGCTTGATACCTGACAGCATTTACGGTCACTCAGAATACCAAATACTTTCTGCATTATTCCGTTTTTTTAACTAAATACAGACAGGTAAATATATATGTATTTTTGTGTTAATTTCAGCAAAATCAGAAAACTGGCAGCCTTAGCTACATGGGATCGACTTACTAAATGTGTCTGCTTATGCGTGCCTATGCAAGTTGTGATGATATGTCAACATTTCCCTTTTCCCAGCAAACATGGCCTCCCCTCTCCAGCCAAGAGAATGCATCGTCACCAAGCAGGAGGGGAAGAGCTTTGGCTTTTTTCTGCGCATTGAGCGGGACACAGTTGGTCACTTGATCCGCGGCATTGAATTCACGGGTCCGGCTGCCAAGGCGGGCCTGAGAGATGGGGACAGAGTTTTGAGGGTCGACGGAGTCTTTGTGGACAAGACTGAACATCCACAGGTAACTAAAGTCTCATTGATGGAAAAATGATCTTCCTGTCATCCCTTGTAGAGTGCCTCCAGCTGTGGTATAAAGGGGGGCTTATCCTCAGTGCCCTCTCTGTGCTTCTGTGCCTGAATACTAGATCATATCAATAGTCTCAAAGTCTCAAAAACTTTATTTCGCATCGTTTTCGGTGCATAAAAAGTGCATACATCACAATAAATCCAAACATATTGCAAAACATCCATATATCTTAAAACAAGCACGGTAAAATAAATACTGACTTACAGAACATCTTTAAACAGGTATTAAAACACAGTTTCTTTTTGCCTAATTAATTCCACAATTCAGATATAATTATAATAATCCTCATAAAGCCTTAGTGTAACATTCAGGGGTCTTGTAGCCAAAAACTCCATAAATTATATTAAAAGCAATTTGGCCAGAAATGTATAGTCCTATATTCGGGGCCACTTTGCACATCTTATTCTCGCCTAGCCATAACACAGTAAGGGGTGTTAAATTCATTCGGTTACAGCTAGCACGGCTTTGCAGGAAACCTTGAAGGACCATATTCTTAGGACACACATTTCCCAATCCATAGGTCCAAAGTGCTTTCCTGCACTTCACGGCTGACCAAAGAAAAGTAGCAAGTACATAGCACATCAAAGGAACCTCAAGCTGTTGAAAGTGTAACATTGCTAATCTATATTGAGTAAAGTTAGCACTACACAAATAAGGCACTACTATTATTTCATTTTGTTAGGAGTAGAATAAGCAGAAAAATAATAAGTGCTTAACTGACTGGGCGGATATGCCATCGCAAGGGCATAGCGACAGATTTTTGTGTGAGTAGGTATTTGACGGATATCCCAGCAAGAGTAAAATGAGGTTTAAATTATACCGAACCAGAATTAAATGATGCTGCAAAATGAGAGTAGTTGAAGTGTACAGAACACTTGTTCCCTCAGTAGGTAATAGAGTGAGTGAGTAAACCTCACCTGTCCTGCAAAGCAGGAGTGGCCTGTGTAGGTAGGAGCGGTGGAGGGGTGGAGTGCAGTAGCGGTCGGTGGTGGGAGTGCTGCCGGGCGGTGACGTGCGGCGGGGCGGGGGGTAGTAAACTATGGAATACGGCCAAATACAGGTAAGTAAACATATAAATAAATAAAACGAATTTCGTTGTGTACACTGCATCGCCAAATTCAATGCAGTGCGCGCAACAAAATTTGTTTTATTTATTTATATGTTTACTTACCTGTATTTGGCCGTATTCCGTACTTTACTACCCCCACCCTGCCTCTCACCCGCCCCACGTCACCGCCCGGCAACACTCCCACCACCGACCGCTACTGGATTCAGGTATATGGAGGGGTTGATTAATTTAGGCGTCCAAAGGCATGCAACACATTATGGCACTAAAGGAAGATTATGCAAGTTAATCAGGGGCATTATAATGTTACTTCATGGTTCAAAAGAGATCCCAGTGCCATGCAAAATGCCTAAACTATCTGATTCTACTCAAATTGGATTTTTCAACATTTAATAATTTACCCTTGCATGAAAGCACAGGAATATTATTTTAATATAACTTTACATTAAACTCTCAATGTAAAATAGACTATCTGAAACATGAAATGAACAAGGCTATGTTCAGCAGAGCACAAACTTTACATCTACTTTATTGTATTATATATTTTGCAAATAAAAGGAGTACCTTGATTAAGTCAACATATTCCATTTATGTTCTAAAACGGCATAATTTTCAGACTTACCCATGGTTAAACAATTAAGCCTCTGGAAGCCCTTTCTTCAATTAAGAAACGGCCCTCATGGTCAGTATTGTACATATACATTTATAATGCACCTATCTCACTAGAAGGTATTTAAGATTTCAAGACATCTAACATTAAAAAGAAATGAATATATTGAGGATTCTTCTACCATTTGAGTGTACTCTTGAAATTATAGGGACTTTGATGTCTGTGACGGACGGATGATTCAATGTGACTTTATACCAAACCGTTTTACAAGGTAAAATGAATCACTCTTTTCACACCTATTTGGATTTAATTCACATAATGTAGCCCTTTATTTTCTAATGTACGTAAAACACATTCCACTTTTTAATTACATAGGGATGTTGACATTATGTGGACAAAGCTATCACTTCTTTATGACTGTTCTGCGCTCTCCCTTTCGCGCAGCGCAGCACTGCAACTATACTATCGTTATGTGACTTGCATGAAAATCTAGGCCCTGGTGCAACTAAAGTTGCTGCACTACACAAAGAGCAGAGAGCAGAACATCACAATATCTACTAAGATGTAGCATTACTTTCCTCTCTCCCTGTCCTGGCATACTTTAGGCTGCTATGCGCCAGTGCACACACTCGTACGCCATAGTGCAAGGGTCTGTTTGCACTATAATAAACAGAATTTGTACTGGAAGGATCCAGTACAAAAACTATCCTTCACACCTTTCTTGATTTGCGGTGTGCTGTGCAACGCAACATACATGCAAAATAGGAAAAACAAGGAGAAAAGAAAAAAAATGTCCTCATTTTGCCTGCCTCGAGTAAGCATAGGTCTTCGGAGCAAATTCCTGTCTAGGATTGTTTGTAGATAGGGATTTGCACCAAAACGCTTGGGTGGTTGCATAGGAACGTTCATGCATCACCCATGGAACTCCCCCTTGATGTACAGTAATACAAAGCAATGCACTGCACAACTTTGGGTACCTTTGGAAAACTATCCAAAGTAAACCCTGATTCGTGTTGGATTGCAGATCATAGCATCACACTTTGCATCAGGTTTGCTTTACTAAAGTGAAGCAAACCCAGCACTAAGTATTTGTAAATCTGGGCCTATGTCTCTACTTGGAGTAAATGTTTGACAACATCATATCTTCTAATAAATGAAAGACATTTACCACAAACTTAATAAATAAGTGCATACAGTTATAACAGGCCAAATCTATGAAGCTAATGATCACCCTTACATTAACCCCACAAAAGAACACCCTTAAAGGAAACTTACATTTATTCATTTTACCTACAGAGGTAATAAAAGTAAATAATGAAACCCCTAAAAAAATAATCTACTGTGTCATTCCAAATGTTACTATCCAATGTCTATTGAAATGTATCACACTGGTGGTGTATGTATGTCATTACAACGCGGTCTTTACACCAGAATACCTTTACGACGCGGTCATCACAACGCAAGTCGTTACAACGACGCGCTAGAGGCGCTGGATTTAGTAATAGTATAATTTACTATTCCAACTCCAGCCTACGTAACAGTAGGGAAGGTGTTGGAATAGTAAATCATACTATTCCTTAGCATATAGCGCCATCCAGCGCAAATCATTGTAACGACTTGCGTTGTGATGACCGCGTCGTAAAGGTATTGAGTTGTTAATTCCGCGTTGTAATGGTTGTCTCCCCACTGGTGCAGGGGAAATGTTCTCTGCACTGAGATAATATGTTATTGATGCACCTTAATGAGAATAGAGGAACCAAACACACCAATACAACAAGGGAGCTGACCTAATGATCTGGTGACAGCCAAAGTTGCCTGTACCAGACCTAAAAGGGTGCTCTCTCAACTGATCTTTGCCATTGGAACCAAAAAAGGCAAATGGACTTGTATTTTTCATATCTAAGAGTTGTCACCCAGTTATCAGGTGCTAATGGAAAGTACCTTAAGAGAATTCACACACATCCCCTTTTCATTGCATGAAAATCTTCTGGTGAGAGGTGACTGTGAAAGTTTCACAGAGTTGGGTGAAAAGTATGTGTTTAGTTCCTAGGGTTGGATGGGGGTGTGCTTGGACCAGTCATGTAGAGCTAAACTTTATCTGGAAATGGGGCATTGGCATCATATTATAAGGAACACCATGCCACAGGCATAGCAACCTGCAAGAGCACCCAAAATAAATGTTCCCTTTCGTGTTGCCTTCTGCTTTTAATACCCCACCAGCCTCAAAGATACAAATAAAAGCTCAGGACTGGGGGCTCATTCAATGTATTTTTAATGTATTTGAAAATGGCGAAGCTATCATCAATGTCTGTGCCCTGAGCCCTCCTCCTTCCTCCAAAAACTACAGATTGGTAACGTGTTTGTTCATTACAAAACAGTTTGCATAAAAAAGCGAAAGCTTGTGATGGATACTGCTCCGGTCAAGAGAAGGCATGCAGGGATGTTGCCAGGAATATGTGTTTTGGGCGCATAGCCCCAGTAATGACAACCACATAAAAGTTCAGGTACACTAATGAAAGTGCATTTGTAGAGGAGAGTAGCCTAGTCTGTAAGATTCGGAGTGGGAAGGGGGCAGGGAGTGTGCCTCTCAAATTCCCCAACTAAAAAAGCAGAAGGCTGCAGTGTGGATGGGTGAGATGAACAAGAATTGGGGGGACTCTTTCCAAGGGTCACTACTGATTTGCATCAGGTGGGGCTCTGTCTAGAGTGGCACAGTGGGTAAAAAACAGCGAGTTGGGATTCTACTGCAAGCGACTGACACTGGTTTGTCTATGTACAAGCATTCATCCCAACACCTTTTGGGTGTACGATGATCAGTCATATGGATGGATGCCATAAGAGTGGCTCGGCTTTTCATCCCTATTCTGTCAATGTTTGTGATTTCCAAATAGTACTACTATGGGTGCAGTTTCATTACTTTTTTGGTAAACCAGTCACTATATATAGTTACTTTCTGCTTCAAAAATGAACAAATTCAAAGCTTTTAGTGAAATGAGAATGATGAAACCCCCAGCACAGACAGAGCAGACATGGCTTAGGGCCCCCAGACCCAACTACAAATCAATAATGCATTTGAGGGGTGTCATACCCCAAAACACCCTCCAAAGCTATGCCCCCGCCCATCCCACTTGGGCCTGGTAGTTCTCCTTGGGAACGCATGACTGTGGTCATGTAAAACACAACAACCTGGAGCCCCTACCCTGGGATCACCTATTTTAACACCTTGACCGCGGCGCCGATTCCGCCCCTGTGCTGGACATTCCAGAACAGGGCGCGGTCGTGACGGAACCGTTCCGTCATCAGCACAGCTCAGCCGTGACTGATGACAGAACGGTTCCGTCATCAGCATCGAAGGGGTTAAATGTATTTTCCCTGCATGCACTCTTCTTTGTCTCCGCTCAAGAATTCTTGATGGTAGAGTTGCCAAATCGGTACAAGTCAGCGGGGCTCCATGTTTCCAATCCTCGCCTAAGCCCAAGTTGCAAATAGGGATGGGCGATCCAACAAATTAATAGGTCAAGACAAATCAGAGCCAAGCCACTGGTCTAGTTTAGCTCTAAAAATCTGTGCACGAGGAAAGCTATAAAAAGGGTTTGGCATGTATATCGTACAACATACATACTGTAATAATATAATAAAATGTCTTAAAAATTTAAAACAGTGTATTTCTTTAACATGCGGAAGTGTTTCATCGTAGATCATGCAATTACATCACTGCATATAAGGCATTTATTAGAAGTAATAGGTTTTAAACATGAACCTAGAAACATTAATGGCTCGTCGCTGAAAGACAATGCCATTAGTGAACAAAGAGGCAAGTGAGTACTCATATAAATCCTAAGCGTGGCCTAAATTCTGATTATACATGGTGCAACCTAATAGCCTATTAAATCAAATATAAGTAGAGCTTGTGCAGCGTTCATCCTATACACAAGTAGGTAAAAGTGCTCTCATAAGTGGTAATGAAGAAAATGGTGGTTCTGTGAAATACAATGTTTGCCTAGAATCACATATGTGGACAAGCAAGAAAGTTGGTATTGATTGCAGATTATCGCGTTTTACATTTTAAAATGCAGCAATCAGATGTTTAACTCTCTCTCCTTTTTTACAAGAAAGGTCACTGTTATATTTGTTTTATTTGTTATTCTTGATGCACAATGAGAAAAACGAATACTGACATAGCGGCCCGGCTCAGGGGCCCCCAGACCCAACTAGCAAGCCAAGAATGCACCCCTGAAGATATGCCTCTGATTTTGTATTATATCTTTTTTTTAATGTTTTTATTGGTATTTACAAGTTACATACAATAATATACAAACGAGTAACATATCAACGTATTATGCCCCCTTAAAGAACTTTTTGAATTATGGAAAACTCCTTGGTCAACTTTGATTGTAATACATTAACTAAAGATATGGAGATGTAGGCCAAAGAAAAGATTCATGGGATATGACAGATAGGGCAGTGAAATGATGCAGAAAAAGACAAAAATATACCCAATTGAATCACTGCAAATGGTACAGACCTTTGGCAATCAAAATGCTGGAGACCAGGGAAGGAGTGACTCTTACAATCAAAAGTTGATTACTTAGTCAAATAAAGCAATGGCTTAAAATGGCTCATCAGAAGCCCTTCTATATTAATGGATTTGCCATGTTCACAAGATATATGCAAGACGGCTAATGCTGTCTTTAGTTTAGTTTTAGTTTAGTTTAAAGGAGTTTATAAAGCGCCTGGTGACGCCTCCCGGCTCCCGGCTTTAGCCTGACCTAAAATTGGTAATATGTATTATCATCTATAATAGCGGATTGGTAAGGGAGTGAGAAAATAATTCTGCCTCCACAATTTAGTTCTTTGTCAACTTTTGCAGCTCTCTTAGCTTGAAATCTAACAGACCATGATATTGTTGTTTTATTAGTCTGATGTTAGTCCAGACTGTTTGGTTTTACTAAATGTATATGTATAATAGACCTACTTGCTGAGGGGGTAAGTCTGAACTTTTCATCCATTGGTCTGTTTTTGTGTCATTCACTTTTGTCTTCATCCCACTCAAACATAAATGCAGCATGGAGCGATGGATCAGCCCATTTCACTAACTTCACAGTGAGTTACGAGGTAACATCTGTACACAACGGAGTACCCTTTAGTACCAGGGAATACTATGGAAATGTGTCCTTTACAAGACAAAAAATATTTTTACTTTTAGCCAGTGTTGTTTCTTTAAATTGATGAGTGCCCAGCAGTTTTCCCCAACAATAAAGTTTTGCAAAAACCATGACAAAACAAGTTTTAAGAAAGCTAAAAGCTTGTCAGACAATGCCAGGCTTATAGGCTTTGCCAGTGCTTGGTTGTTGATGTTGATAAGGGCCTGAAAGATTGTTAATGAAATAAAAGATGCAAGGACTACAACTACCATAATGTTGGGGCAGCTGAAGACAAACACCTGTGAAAAGCTTTTGGGTGCTTTCTGTGCTATGCTAAGTTTGGCATCCGCATGTTAGTCTTGCAAACCAACAACAAAAATCACATGCTCACAAAAATCACATAGTCATATGGTGAAAGGTAAAAAAAAGTAGCACTTGATACAGTGGGGAGGGCTGGGGTAATTGATTAACTAAAAGGGGGAGGATTAATTTCCCTGTTTATGGACTGATTCCTAGAGCCACCATTTCACTTCAAGCTGTGTGCCTGACCTACCCATGGTGGCGTCACTTCAGCTTCCATGACAGCGGCTGCCCTTCTTTTCACAGGTGGTGGAGCTCATTAAAGCCAGCGGGAACACGGTGAACCTTTTGGTTCTGGATGCAGTCTCTTATGAAAATGCCAAGAAAAATGGAGAGAACCTGGAGAACTTGAGTCAGAATCAGCCGGCTCGAGCACCAGAAACAGTGTCTACAGCAAACCAGATTACAACACCAGAAACAGTGGTTACGGCTAACCAGGTTACAACCTCTGCACAGAAACCGCGCATTTGTTACCTGGTAAAGGACAAAAAGGGCTACGGCTTTTCTTTGAAAACAACACAAGGTGAGGAATTATTCATGTTCAAAAAAATAAATGGAAATAAACAGATCAATTAAATATCAGATAACCCAAGAGCACCTGGAAATATATTGCTTCAATACCTGAGCAAATATTTCTTAATAATTCTCTTGTAACATGGTATATTTTTTGATGATTTCCACAAAACAATGCTTCTTGCTCACCGGGACAAAAAGTAAAAATAGAGGTGTGGGCACTATAACTCGGGTTCAGACCCTTCAACAACTGACTTATAGTAGGCTATAATGCTATATTAGAAGTGTGAAAATAAAAATTACATTCAGAAATCGGAATAATAACAATCTCCACTAATGAAGTGGCTTTACCTATGTTGGTTAAATTGAAATATTTAGTACTTAAATAAAAATATGAACTGAGATAAAAGAAAGGCTAAAAATATACATAACTTTTAATTTATCCAGTAATCCCAAAAGAACTTGTGAAACATGGATATACTAGAAAAGACCTGTCCACCAGCTATTTAGAAGACTGGCACAATATCGGGTATTGGGCTTTACATAATGGCCCTACCTGAGAATTAATATCAAAGCCAAAAAAGGCGATAAACTCTCCAAAATAGAATACAAGCAAGAGTCTGATACAGTGTTTCGTCACTCTTGACCTTATCATAAGAGTGTGTCTTTTTCAGTGTTATTAATAATCTCAGCCTTTTGCGAATGACAGATAAGTACATAATTTACAACTGTAAGAGATGGGCTGAAAAGTTGAATTTTGACGAGAGGGGTTGACAGAAGTTGATTTGCTTTCAGGGAACTTCAGATCACCCCCTGCGCCCAAGAATCGAACACGGACCCACCCGCCACTAATGGTGAATGAATTTAGGTTATTACAACAGATCCCTCAGTCCTTCGCCGTTTGAAGCGCCAGACTCGGCATCTCTGTATCTGTAACTATAATCCTACTGTCTCAGCATTGCTGAACCCATACCTGCCAACTCACACAGTGCCACAGTGTGACACACGATATCGGCTCCCATCACATGGTCTCCCAGTGAGGAGTAAAATCCATCACTCTTTTCACACTATTTGAATTCAGTTCATATATTATAGCCCTTTAATTTCTAATGTACGTAGAACACATTCCACTTTTTAATCACATAGGGACGTTTACATTATTTGGACAAAGCTATCACTTCTTTATGACTCTGTTCTGCTCTCTCCCTTTCGCGCAACGCAGCACTTCAACTATACTTGCGTTATGTGACTTGTATGAAAATCTAGGCCCTGGTGCAACTAACGTTGCTGTGCTGCACTGGAACTCCCCCTTAATGCACAGTAATACAAAGCAGTGCACTGCACAACTTGGGTTCCTTTGGAAAACTATCCAACGCAAACCCTTATTCGTTTTGGATTGCAAATCACAGCATCACACTTTGCATCAGGTTTGCATTACTAAAATAAAGCAAACCCAACACAAACCATTTGTAAATCTGGGCCTATGTCTCTACTTGGAGTAAATATTCAACAATATCATATCTTCTAATAAATTAAAGACATTTATCACAAACTTGATAAATGAGTGCATACAGTTATAACAGGCCAAGTCTGTGAAGCTAACGAGCACCCTTACATTAACCCCAAAAAAGAACACCCTTAAAGGAAACTTACATTTATTAATTTTACCCTAAGGGGTAATAAAAGTAAATAACGAAACCCATAAAAAAATACCCTACTGTGTCATTCCAAATGTTACTGTCCATTGCCTATTAAAATGTTTCACACTGGTGCAGGGGAAATGCTCCTCTCCACTGAGATAACATGTTATTGATGCACCTTTATGATTATAGAGGAACCAAACACACCAATCCCACAAGGCGGCTGACCTAATAAACATGAGATCTGGTAACAGCCAAAGCTGCCTGGACCAGACTTAAAAGGGTGCTCTCTCAACTGATCTTTGCCATTGGAACCAAAAAAGGCACATGGATTGGTGTTTTTCATATCTACGAGTTGTCACCTAGTTATCAGGTGCTAATGGAAAGTAGCTCGGAACTGTCCTGGAGATTCATAAAGGAAACGTCCATAAGTACCTTAGGTGTATTCACACACATCCACTTTTCATTGCATGAAAATCTTCTGGCGAAAGGTGACCATGAAAGTTTAACGGAGTTGGGTGAAAAGTATGTGTTTAGTAGCTAGGGTTGGAATGGGGCTGGGCTTGGACCAGTCATGGAGAGCTAACCTTCGTCTGGAAATGGGGGATTGGCATCATATGATAAGGAACACTATGCCACAGGCATATCAACTTGCAAGAGCACCCAAAATAAATGTTCCCTTTTGTGTTGCCTTCTGCTTCTAATACCCCACCAGCCTCAAAGATAAACATAAAAGCTCAGGACTGGGGGCTCCTTAAATCACACGGTCTCCCAGTGAGGAGCCGATATCACACTGTGGCACTGAACACGAGTTGAAAACCACAGTAAATAGTGGTTTTACAGCTAGTTTGAAAGAGCCTTTGAACTGCCGACATTGTGAAAACACCCCAGGACATCAGCACCAGCTTCATCACGCCTTTTTTTTGTTTTGGGAGTAAGGGGACTTGGGGGGTGGGGTGATGTCCATAAGTGCTTCCTAGGTCATTTTCAGGAAGAGGCCCTGATCCCTTCAAGGCCCCACCCCCTCTTCACACTGTGAGATTGTTCTTGAATCTGGCAGGTATGTGAACCAAATCTCTGAGATGTTCCATTTTAGAAAAGAACCCCAACACAATATTAGCACAGAACACAACAACACACAGCACAGGCACAACACAACCTAACACAAAGCACAACGCACACTGCATTACAGTCACATTACAGTCACATAACACCACAATGACATAACAGCACAGGGCCAACGTTATTAGCAACAAAAAAAATCATTTTCTTTCCCACCCAAGGCCAGATCATAAAACATTTGTGTTTGTAGCTAATAGGCATTGCCACCTTTCCCAGAGAAAGAAACAGCAAGATGTTGTTACTTTTTAGGTTCTAGGAGGGTCAAAAGCTGGTGCTTCAATACAAAGTTGTTTAAAAGCATTTGCATCCTTTTTTATTATAGCTATTCTGCCTTTTGACTTTAGTAATTATTTGGGAATGTTGCAGACAGCTCTAAAATATGTGATTTATTCTGTACTTGTTTTAAGTTTGCATTTCACAGTGAAACATTAACTTGCACCCTCGCCATGCACTGCTAATTATTCCATTTATTACATCGTTCATGACATATTCTGTGACATTACTGATAATATCACAACAACATTTGCAGTGAAATTGTTGATAAGAAAACTGCATGGTGTGGGAGCGAGTTATAGCTACCTTAGGTGCCCTAACTCGTGCCGAGTTACAGTTAATTGAGATAACTGTAACTGGTGAATTTCAGTGTTTTTTAGAGTTTAAAACGTTACATTGTTACCTAACATTTCACCAAACTATAACGCTACTTTAACCTGTGTTTTTGCAGCAAATACATATATATATATATATATATATATATATATATATCGTTTTTTTGATCCTGAATGCGATTTAGGATTTACTCCTGCTTTTTTCAAAGGAGGTTTTGATAATGAAAATGACCTGATATTTAGTATCTATATGAATGTTCTTAAGAATTTTGTATACGCTTCTTTTGATAAGTAATTGAAAACTGTTGATTACAATGAATTAATAATGAACTAGATGAATTCTTGCCAGTCTCGCTACTAATGATGGAGCCTGCTATTTTAGTGGATTTACCAATGAGGGATAATTGCCGATCCACGGCTAGATTGGGTGGTATGTTCCATGTATATGTCTGTATACCCATTGCATCTTTTTTATATATCGATATACGGTTTTATAATTGTAAGTGGGTTTGTATATATACTCTATTACCCACTTTAAGATGGCGACCTATTTGACAAAAAAGGGTGAGTCCCTTGTTTGTTGCCACTGGGAACGCAAGGCTTCATTAGGAGTCATGGGTCAAGTGTCATTGACACTGACGAAGGCTGAACGCCGAAACGCGTTTGTTGTGAAAAGAAATAAAGACAGTTGAAAAATCTGCCACCACCCGAGTGCTGTTTTCCTACTGTTATACGAGAGGAAATTTTGAGCGATATATATATATATATATATATATATGAATGAGCAAATGCGCAAGCGCTTTAGTGAGGGCACACCGCAGCACCTTGACCCTCCGGTTTAGCGTGGCTCCCTGGCGGTGTTTGGAGGCTCCCTCTTGTTTCAAAGAGAATGTCCGACGCGTTTCGGGGCCAAAACCCGCCCCTTCTTCATGGACTTTGAAAGGAGAACATCACACTCAGCTTGCACTCTTCAAATTTATTCGTTTGAAAAGGGCGTCAACCGCCCTGAGTGGGTGGAGTTTCAGACACCAAGACTTATGGTAAGTGTAGTCTTTACATGTTGGGTAGTTCGTTCAAATCTTAAGTAGATTGACGTCTCCTCTCAGATTTCAATGTCTTTAAAATCCTTTAGTAGGAGGCGAGGGTAGCCTCAAAACATCGCTCTGTTCGTGAAGATGCTGTGCTGGCAGGCGATGAAAGTCAACATTCTCTTTGAAACAAGAGGGAGCCTCCAAACACCGCCAGGGAGCCACGCTAAACCGGAGGGTCAAGGTGCTGCGGTGTGCCCTCACTAAAGCGCTTGCGCATTTGCTCATTCATATATATATATATATATATATATATATATATATATATATATATATATATATATATATATATATATAATATACACACACACACACACATATATGTGTATGTATTTATATATTTATCTTATACTGAAGTCAGTCTTGTTATCACTGCATGAGTTTGGTGGTATGTATATGCATACCTTTCTGACGAGAACCTTTGCGTATCACTATACTTTCTGTCGCAGATTAAAAACTCATCTCGTTTGATGTCTTTAAGGCTGTTAGATGAGGAGTTCCAAACGTGTGTTCTACAAACTGGGTGTGGCTTGGGCACCAGGAAGGCACTTCTGAAAGACTGCACACTCCACACATCTTGATATAACATAGAGCATCGTATTTGCAATGTGCTTGTATGTGTGAACTACTAACATATCTTTTTCCAGGTCACAACGGTCTGTTCCTAACGTCACTGGTCCCAGAAGGAGTTGCGGTGAAGGCAGGTGTCAAGGACAATGATCGTTTGATTGAAGTGAATGGGGAGAACGTGGAAAATGCCTCACATGATCAAGTGGCAGCCAAGGTAACAAGACTATGCAATGCAAACAGAGTCAAACTTTGCACTCTTGTTTGTAGTATGAAGGAACCTTCGACAAAACGCGATATAAAAATTCCCAATGGAATTTGCCCCATTTAATAATATTGAAGTGACTGATTATATCACCTCAGAGACGCCTTATTCACTAATAATCCAGTGTGTCTCACAGTTATTAAGATTGTTTGATGGCAGTGGGAGATTTAACATTGTTGTTATGGTTATGGGCACAGAATATCTATCCAGAATTTATTCATGGTTTAACCTAATTAGTGAATAAACATTTGACAGGAATAGAAAATTACTGGATTGGAACTCCCTCCCCAAACACCTTTGAGCTTGCCCAAGGACTTGTCTATATTAGCATACGACCTGAGTACATGGTCAGGAATGGACACACTTTGTGCATTCAAATGTCTCCTGTCCCACTGGCAAAACCTAAAAAAATAAAATCCATTTCCTTCGTATCATTCAGTGGTCTGTTATTAACGCTTCACGCCTCACGGCTGGTAAACCTTGTATGCAGAGACATTTAAGGTCAAAATATATAGTATATAAGTAGCAGTGATGCCTGCACATGTTCACCTCAAAGTTCAACTCTCTTTGGGAATTCCTGGTCTGCAGGGTTTGCATTAATGTAAGGCTCTTAACGGCCATGCTATTCTGATTAAACATTCCTTCATGATTTGGTACTTGATGTGCTAAGTTTCATGGTTCACTTACTGCACATTGTGGACTTTAGATTTATCATTCTAGAATTCACAGAATTTTGGCACTGGACCAACACCAGAAAGTCAGAAGACTTGCATCAATAACTAATTCTTGTCACCTAGCTTTAATCTTCAAGAAAAAGCTAAGATAATACTAGGAACCGTCCACAAAGCATCCTGGGTGTAAAACGCCCACATTGCTTTCCAACATGAAAGGGCCTCTTCTATCCTCTACATCTGAGAACCTGAGGATGGTGATTAATAGTTTGCAAAATGTGGGTATTACTGGTGGTGTCAAATGTCAATATTTGATGCAGGTTGATGGGAATGTGGGTGATCTATTTGGTTCAGAGAACACTCATACCCCACAGTGATGCAGTTTTGCACTTGAGTCTAGATAAATCTTTGGTCAGGTTAGAGGAAACATCTGCCACCTAGGTACCTGTGCTGTCTTCAGGTCATCCAAATCTTTGTTCAGTTCAGAACAAAGCAGTTAGATGCACTTGGGTTCAGTGCATTATAGGTATAATGAGGATGAAAAAGAAACATGTCTTATAGAGGTCTGTAAGCTGTATGGTCTGAAAAAAGCTTAATTTAGTATTGTTCAGAACTGACACAAATAGAATGTGACAACCCTAGAGATTATCCGCCATGAAAAACAAGTAATTGCAGTGAGATGTTCCATTGAAGTTACATTGAAGTTACATTGAAGTTATCTCCTCTCTATTGCTAACTGGCATGTATATCTTTTTAAGGTTGTTTGGCCAAAATACTTATTGGCCAAAAGCAGCGGCTGCTGTAGGTAAGAGCGGTGGGCCGGCTGGGGGGGGGGGCCTCCCAAAACTCCTACGTGCAGGGGCTGCGGCTGTCCTTCAAGCTTATTCCTGGGGTCCTGTGTGCTATGCCACACTAAATTTTAAAACAAGGTACCACTTTACTTTTTGTTGTTTCTCCTCAACTCTCTCTTGCTTAGGTATCTAAGTACATCACAATTCACTCACCGTTCAAGCACACATCAAAAAGATGAAAACAGCTCCTAGCATCTCCACGCACAAGTTAACTGTTTACGCCTGCCCTTCCCAGGTCCGAAGAAAAATAAAAGATGCAGAAGTATGCTGTAAAACATTCCACTATAATACCACCATTTATTTTAAAATATTTTAGGTAAAACAGTCTGGAGACGCAGTTGTATTCCTAGTCATCGACAAAGAATCATACAAGTTCTACAGTGATTCAAAGATCCAGATGAAAGGCGAGATGGCTGATCTGAAGCTTCTTCCTTTGAAGCCAAGATTAGTGGAGCTGAAAAAGGGGACAGATGGCTATGGGTTCTACCTAAGGGAGGAACATAACAAGAAAGGTAAAGTTAACTAGCATTTTGACAGATGTTAATATGCTCTAAGACATTTGGTAGATTATATCAAATAAAGCTGCACATATGTGTTGTGGGATAGGGTTGGCTTTAAGTGCTATTTCATATTTTTAACTTTACAATCTAACTTTGCTCACTTTAATATTCCTCCTTTTATATCCCATTATATTTTTTGGGTGAGCTTTTCAGTCTAGTGTGACTCAATCAGTCAGTATCCCTTTAGTTCTTCTTTCGCCTTAATCTCTTAAAAGCTCCTCATTTCATTGTGATCTTTTTTTCTCCTTAAGTATCTATTTGTTGGTTTTAGCTGACCATCTTGGTTGATACATTTCTTTCCCGTTTTTTCTTAGATTTTATTTATTTTACTTTAAATGTATTTTTATTTTTTATTTGAATTATTGCAGCTTCAATTTTACTTTGTGTGGGCCCTCCTCTGTGAAAAGAAGTGCCATACAGATTTATTGAAGTTGAGGCTAATAATATTTTTATATGTACAAAGGCTATGCATGATACATTGTGAAAGAAAATCAATGATGTTTCGAAAGATAATGTTGTGCAAAGATAGTTGTCTAATGTTGAAGAAAAGTAGCATGGGTGCACTAAGATTAAATACATTTATTTTTATTGTATGTTATGTCCTTATTGACACTTTATTTTCCTGGGCTTTCATTTAACAACCTAATGCTTCCTGGATGCTGCATTGAAGGTTTTTTCCTGTTAGTTAATTAGAATTACATATCTAATAGCACTGACTTGTAGGTCAAGAGCCAGGCACTGGAACTAGTGTCTGTGATGACAAGGAGTGAGATGGTCACCCTAATGTTATATGTCAGTAAGGAGTTTTATGGCTTGTTAAAACCAGAATAATATAACACCAGAATAGCCGTTCACTTCAATAAAGTCCTAACCATAATACATTCCTAGATGGACTCAAACTGGCTAAAATGTTTAATTCAATGGTGAAAAGTCCAAAGTCATCCTTCTAAATAAAACAACAATCCAAATGGTTATGCATCCCATGACCTTTCCCATGTTTTCCCCTAATCTTACTTCTAAACTAGGGTCCTCATTATGATTGCGGTGAGACCGCCACTGACATTTCATCAGTGGCGGCCCCACCACCATCCATAGAAGCAGTCTGACGGCTGGAGGCATCGGTTGTAGTTACAGACCGCTGCTTTTCCGACAGGCAGCTATCAGACCGTAATCCCTACAATAGGGGTGGTTCCTGGTCAGGCACTGCCTTAGGGATTATGATGTCAATTTTCCTCAGTCTGTACATGGTGGTCTGACCGCCATGTACAAGCAGACAGAAAGGGACTTTGGGGGCCCCTAGCATGGCCCCAGTTGTTCTCCTCTATGGGGCTTGAGGGGAACATGTGGTGCCCCCCTAAACATCAATGGACCCTGTGCCAGGCACCTCATGGTGCCTGGCATACATTGCATGGATGTTTAAACATACAATTTTCCATTGTGGCTTGTGCTGTGGCCCTTTTCCGGGCCGCTGCACAATCCACAATAGAAAATGGCATGTTTCAAACTGCCTGCAGGGTAGTCGGATGGTACTTTGGCAGGTGGAACCGCCGACTACATGTAGACCAGTATCCATCCCCCAATGATGGCAGTCGGATGCTTGTCCGACCACCATAATAATAAGGCCCCAGATGCTTTTTTTATGTGACAGTTATAAATAGCAACTTCCCTTGAATAATGCACTACCACATTAACTCATTCATAGACTGCAATGCCCAAAATACAGCTGCCTGACTCTCCTTGAACCTTAGCCGCTGTGACAGCATCTCCCAAGGGTTTGGCACCATACACTGGCTCCATTCATGAAATACATGTAATTCAGGTCTCTCTGACTTATTTACTGGGCATTTCCTGAATCACTGTATTTCCATAAAACTTCATATGAGTTGTGGGCTAATGTACAATGAGAAGAAGTTTAGAGACAACCGTCGATTACATCACACACGCATATTGCTCTGGCCATCCTTTAAGACAAAGGCAGGTATTCGGATAGTTTAGCTAACTGTGACTAGCACTATTTGAACTTCATGCTGTCCATTGCTTGTGTCCAAAATAATTTCTAATTCAAAAAACTATTCAAAGGGGAACAATTTCCTGCATAGCCAGTAACAATAACTATATTGACCAATCACAGAGCTAATCAAGATTTTCAAACAACTGACCCTACCTCTTTGATGTTCATACTGCTATTACATATGCAGGTAACTTCATAAAAGACATTGACCCTGGCAGCCCTGCAGAAAAGTCCACTTTGAAGGACGGCGACCATTTGGTGGCAGTGAATGGAGAGTCTGTGGAGGACTTGCAGCATGAGGATGTGGTGGAGAAGATAAAAAAGGGTGGAAACAAAACCTCCATGCTGGTTGTGGATGCAGAGACAGATCGCCTATACAAAATGGTACGGCAGGAATTAAAAGCTTGGGAACAGAGTCACTGTTCTAGGGTTTAGTAAAAAAAAAACAATAGGGGTATTTAGAAGTAGTAGTGTATTTGGGCATAATGACTTGAGTTAAAAGGTGCCAAAAGAGGGTCCTACAGTATCATCATGGGTAACGGTTTCGTGTTTTATTACAATGCACACCAAAATGCAGTTGCTGTTTTTGTTGTTGTCTGGTTTTAATATAAGAACTGATTCATGGTGTCTAGCATGACTGCTGTTCAAGGTAGCATCTGCTATATTTTTAATGATTGATACAAACATCTCTGTGTTTTCTCTAGTGATTTTCCTCACATAATTCACCTTGACACTTATTAGTCTTCATTTTAGTTATACTGCTTCCAGCTCATCATGAGAGGGAGAATTGAGGGCACAGTGTCTGGTGGTTGCCCCATCCTTGTTTTGCTCACTATGCCAATTTAGATTGGACTCAGCCATATGCAAAACAGCATTGATTTTGCTCAAATAGGAACAGTCCAGCCCAAACTGCTTAGTTTGGTCAACCACAAACATTAAACAATCTGCTGCTTCGAGTTCCCAATGTCATGAAGCATTCACTCAAATCATAAGCACTACAGAAAATTAAAAAGATTGCAAAAACATACAAAAGAAAATAAACCATCATCCACATACCTTACTCTTAATGGAGGAAATGAACAGGTGCCCCCAGCGCCTAGGGGAGGGGCGTCCTAAGCTGCGCCACGGGGCGAAGCCTCCTCAAGGGGCCCCTGGACAAGGAAGGGGTTGGCTGACCGAGGTGATGTCATCGTGAGGCACGGTGAAAAACTAAACTTAGCAGAAATTAAACTTAGCACGCGTATTTGAGGCGATGCCTTGGGGGTTTCATCCTCTTTGTCTCCTCGGACCACAGACTGGCCACAGGAGCGTCGTCAACCACCCACCCACCCGGGGGAAGGGCAAGGCTTCATGGAGACGAAGCGCTGACAGTTAACAACAAAGAGGGATGCACAAAATGGAGGTGCAGCCATTCAATGTACCCCAGGAGGGGGTAGATTCCAAGTGTGCAGTGGGTCGGCGGGGAGGAGGGACTGACCTGACGGTAGTCCTGGACTCTACTGCCCTAATCCACAACGTATGGACTGAGTAGAATCTTGGGGAGGCTGCCTGTGTTCAGGTCCCTACCCCGGAGGGCCGGTGCGGTATGCGGTGCCCTGGATGTCAAGTAGTGCAACTATTGGCTGTAGCGCGTTGGGGCCTACCGGCACAATGTGTGCAGCAGAGTAGAACATTGGTGGCCGAGATGGCCAAGTTCAAATGTACGGCCAAGTTCTACTGTACGGCGGAGTTAAAAGTTAAAGTGTAAAGTTCAAATGTACGGCCAAGTGGTTCAAGTGTATGGTCGAGTTAAAATTAAAGTGTAATGTTGTGCTTAATTCCCTTACTACTGTTGACATGTTGATGCAGTTAAAGTGTGATGCTGTGAATAATTCTTATATATCCAAGAAGTATACTTTTTTTTGGTAAACGTCTGTGGTAAATTACTTGGTTTGATGTAAATAAAAGGCTACGCCGTGAACAACATACCCTGAATTCTGAGAGTTCTAGGGCGTAGTGGGCGGTAAAGTGACGAAAGTTGGGGAGGAGGGAATGTCTCGTTGTGCCCATACTATATTGTAAAACATGATAATTGCGAAAGCAATGGATGTATGACATTACAACGCATGCTTTTACATCGCATGCCTTTACAACGCTGTTTTTACAACGCATGCCTTTACAATGCATAGTGCTTTGGGGCACTGGATAGTGAATTGTTTAATTTACTATTCCAACTCCAGTCCCCGTGGATAGTAGGGAAGGTGTTGGATAGTACATTAAACCTATTCCCTATCCTAGAGCGCCCCGCAGCGCAATGCGTTGTAATGGTTTGCGTTGTAAAAGTTGCGTCGTAAAGGCACTGCGTGGTAAAAGTTGCGTTGTAAAGGATGTTTCCCGAAAGCAATAGATTCAAAAACCAAGATTTACAAATCCACCAATCACGCCAAAAAACTCACTGGAATTGTGATATCCACATAGAAATGTCCTAGTCCTACACGTCCCTTTATAATGTCAGAAAACAGAAACAAAGCTTAAACCACGTGAACATATTACACTTATAAAATGCACATATAGCACAAAATCACAACTTTTGCACCCACAGATTCATTCACAGGCCACCTTCCTGCTGCTATGGTAAAAGCAAGCTTAGCATTACCCAAATGTACCTCAACCAATACAATGTATAGCTTCCACACGGATGCATTCCATTATCCTTTACAGTAAGTTAAGTAACATCATTTTTTAAGACCTCATTTGGAACTCAAGAATTGCAACAATGTAAGACTTATCTTCTTAGATAACTATAAATCTTTGTGGCAAAGAACGCTATGCTTCAGAATTTTTTTTAGCAAACAATAGCCTAGACATAACCTCGTGGCAAGCTAATCTGGCAAGACCTAAAAAACACCAGTAACTTTCCATATAGCAAACGATTAACTTATATTAATGACATGCATGGACTTCAATGGCAAACTCCTTAATGTATTTCATTGTTCCTGTAAAAAATACACAATACACAATCAAAATTGAAAAGTCAAAGTCAGTCTAAGTTAGAACAACTTTTGAAGTTAATAGAGACATGTATTTATCTCCAAGCTTCCCAATCTGTACATGGCGCTCTTCAAAACTCTACTGTACATCAAAAGTGTCATAGGACTCCAATATTCAAACATAACAATGTTCTATTTGAAAGCAACAAAACAGCAGCACGATGTTACCTCATTTAGTGCCGGAAAGACTTTGGAGATTCAGTGTTACAGCACTATTAAAAAATAAACAACACCAAACCTTTTTTTTACCTCTTTGACCTACCCATTCTAGGCATAACTGTCAAGAATGAGCATACACGTTTACACTTAAATAAGACTTAAAGTGATCTCCAGTGCTGGAGTTGGATCAGATAACCAGCACATTAAGAATGCTGTGGAAACGATGCTGAACCTGCTATGTTTGATGCAATAAATAAATACATAAACAAAATCACGGGCCTTATTCACAAACCACTTTTGAGTACGTTTACTATTTTTCGGTATTCACAAATTCCACTTTTTTACTAACTCCTACTTTAGTAGTAACTTACACTTTTGTAGTAAGTACATCCAACCACTGGTGCTTCAACACACTCGCAAAGAAAATAGTACGGGCTTAAAACAGAATAGTGAAAAATATAAATCTAAATAATAAATCTAAATGAATGTTAAAATATATAAAAAGAGTATATATGTATTATCCAATTATAAAATATTTTAATTAAATATAATGTAAAAAATAAGGTAATGATTCAATTTATTAAAAACTAAATGCATTGATTTTAATTCAAACTACACATCCCTTTTAATAATTATTAATGCACATGATTCTTTTTCTATGAATGAGTATTCATTTTTTAATGTAAAACTTCCCAAAATATATTTAATTTAATTTAACATATTTCCATTGATTAAAGCTTTAATTCAAAATGAATTTCCTATTACATCGTATTGCCCATAATCAAGCTGCTTGTTCTCAATATGCACATGGATTTATGCAAAATATTCAGTTTTGCCAGCTTAAAAACATGTCATCTTGCAAAATGTGCATTTTACGCACCATGCATATGTAATTACTTGAGAATGTTCAAATGCATGAATGTTGCACCCTTTCATATAGGCAAGCATGCACATGGTGGACCTTATGTTTTTTTTAGGTCTGGCTACAGACAACATCAGCTGTCTGGAAGGACTAATACAGAGAGAAACTTGGCGTTCAGCCATCTGCTTTCAGTAATTACCTTTCATTTATTTTTCATGGTTTATGATCTTTTGGATGGGCATCTCATTCCGTACCAATAAAGGGAAAGACCTACCAATGATTAACTCAAGCCTAGCCCAGATTTACTTTATGATGATGATGCGGTCTTGCTGTCTTGAACATCTAATGGATTACAGGCCCTAAATGAAAACTTTGTACTTTACATGGATAACCTGGATATAGATACGAACACTACCAAAACTCACTACATGGTGTATGGTCTGCAGAGCAGTAAAGTCAGGCCTATCTTTAGAAAGGGCAATAACCTGTGTTAAGGAATTTTTTTATTTAGGAATGACCTTACATTTCTGCAACAGTTTCCTGCCTTGTCTCTCCAACCGCTGTCTTCGTTTAACCACGCTATTGGGACCCTGTTTGACGTTTCATCTAAAATAGGCAGTAAACCGATATTGCCTCTGTTGCAAATTTATAAGCTGAACTGTCGAGTTGTGTTATGATATAAGGCTGGTACATGGGGCTTTTGACACTGTGCTCGTCTCCAGTGGAAGGAGAACCAGTTTTGCAGATGCTCATTATGTGTAGACCCAGGCAGTGCCCATCATTTTCTGCATGAATAATTGGGCTTGGCGTACGTTACGGACGCAGTGAGGCTTCCCCACTCCTCCTCTGGGTTTCTTTATGCGTAACCAGAAAGCCCTTTTTCATTAAAAAGTTATAGTCCACTGCTTGGCATGCGATTTTGGGCTCGGTCAGGATCCAATGGCTGGATTATATAAAGAAAACAGTGGAAGCCCTATGAAGACCAGACTTGTCCACCACACCTCGTGCCATCTCAAAAGGGGAAGTTGGCATGGTGAAGGAGTTTTTACCTGCGGTGGGCAGTCGATGCCAGAGAGGGTAGGTAAATCATGAAGCCCAATATGAGAGCGTTGGTTAGCATCAGTGGCGTAGGAAGGGGGGTGCAGTGGGTGCGGGCCGCCCCGGGTGTCATCACTGAGGGGGGTGACAAAATGGCAAAAATATGTGTTTTAGACACCTTTTTTTGCCATTTTGTCAAGCCGGGTTGTGACAAGAAATCACTGAGGGGAGTGACAAAATGGCAAAAATATGTGTTTTAAACACATATTTTTGCCATTTTGTCAAGCCGGGGGTGACCAGAAATTTTCCAGCACCGGGTACCACATGACCTTGCTAAACCACTGGTTAGCATTCAAACCGTTATTGGTGTTGAGCCATATCTTTCATCTGTAAGCAATGCATAGGAAAGGGCACTTTTGACGGAATTTGCATAGGGACCATTAGATGCCATCTTTGCTTTCTTATAGGTCAATTTGATTTTAAGACCATCATACTTTGCCCATGTGATAAATCCTCCACCAAATTTTTTATAATTTTTTATTTTTCTGTAAAGGTTATCAATTATTCAGACGTAAACACCTAGGGGCCTATTACGATGACGGGCGGACTATGTCCACCCACCACCGCATCGGAGCACGGGACCGACCGCCAATGTTGCAGCGGTCCCGCCATTCAAATTAGGATGTGCCTGCCAGTGTGGCACTTGCATTTGTTACATTTTGGCGGGTGGTGCTGTAAGCAGCACCAGCCACAAAGTTAAAAAAAGCATGTTGTGAATTTGCATGCACAACGTGACAGGCACTGCACGGTGCCTGCCACGTTGTGCATGCAAATGTAGAGGGGTACCATAGGTACCCACCATGTGCACCCCCAACCCCCAAAACACTGGGGACCCGCAACGGGCCCCCAAAAGCAAGAACCGCCTGCCTTTCCATGGTGGCAACGCTGCGATGGAAAATCTGTTCTCCGCCTGCATCATAATATGGATGGCGGTGTCTTGCAGACACCGCCAACATATTATGCCCCTTTTGCGCCAGGTCGACGAGTCGACCAGCGGAAAAGCAGCGTACGGTCTTTCCGTCCGCCACGAACCCCCCCCAGCCATACTAATATGGCGGGGGCTCAATTAGGCATGGATGGCGGGCAGATCGCCCCCGCCGGGCCAGCGATGGCTACCGCCGGCCCGGCGGGGGCGATCCGCCCGCCATCCTAATGGGCCCCCTAGTATTAATTATTAACACACGTGGTTTTATCAGCATAAGCCTGAACTTTGTTTTTACTATATGCCGCCTGCCTATTCTATGTGTTACTGTGTGGAATTATTCTAAAAACACGCCTTAGGCTGGTGCAGGTTTATTTATTTCTAGCTCTCTTTCAAATCGGATGTTCATTTTATTGAACAGGTGCTGCATCGGAGCAATTTAATTGCTACTGACTTTATATGTTTTAATTTTTTAATGCATTTTTATATTAATGACACAATGATATTTTCTGCATTTTTAATTAATGTGACAATTTTGTATATCTTTTATGATCATGTGATCGAAATAAAGATTTTGAAGAAGAAAATGCTACTGACTCTACTTTTGTGCACGGCCACTTACGTGGAAGATGGCTGAATCACAGCAAGTGTAGCAATATGAAATGATCGTGTTCTCAGCGTTGTTTTTACGTAATTTTATTGCACTTTAATATATTTGTATGCTTCCTCTATTATGATTATATGTTTATAATCGAATTAGGAATACATTTCTCTCTACATTGTGATTTGTTTGATGTATTTACTTTGCTGCCACAACAATTTAGTTGCTGGCTTATGGCATTTTGTTTAGGAAGGGGGGTGCCTTAGTTAATAGTAGGCATATCACGTGTGATTCGTCCCACCATCCTTTGCCTCCCTTTTGGTCCACCACAAAAGGCACCACACAAAGTGTCTGGTCTTCACTGCGTAGTCTTTATTAATTCTCAGATAACGCTCTCTTTATTTGTTAATGCATTGTCAACATTAGACCAACTTTATTAAACCAATCCAACACACATTGATACATTGGGTCGTGCAATATTAGTTTGCACCACAGGTTACAATTGTATTTACAATACAGGTTCTCCAGAGCCACCTTGGATGTGGGTTGTACCAGCAGGCCACAACCCATCTCCATTGCTTCCATTCCATTCCAGGTAACTGCCTGTCGTCTACGCCCTAGACGCGGCCGCCTGGTACTGCTTTGCGCCTTTCCTTGCGTCTCAGCTTTCAACCCCCTTTCACCAAATTGCTTCTTCTAAGCACCGGCATCTCGGGTAGGGTCAGAGAGTCCAGGACCACCAGCAGGACGGCCCCCTCTCCCGCCAGCCTGGAGCCCCATTGACTGCCCTCCCGGTTCCAGGATGAGCCAGTCCCCGCCAAAAAGGAGTCCCCGCCATTTTTCTTGCCCGGGACCCCGCCAGTTCTACCTTTAACAACAGGGATGGGTGGGTGGGCAACTTGCTTCTGGCTGCGACCCACAGCGCCCGAGGCAAGAGGACAAAAGAGGGTTTCTCCCTCGTGCTCCTAGCTCTTATTTTTTTCCCTGGGGGAGGCTGCCTGCGCACCTAAGTGACGCACTCAGACCTTGCCCTACCTCCTCATATTTCCTGCTGACCACTCCCCTGTGCACTGGCCGAGCCTCTCTCTAGCCGCCTCCTCTCGCACGAAAATGCCACTAAAGGCCCCCCTCCCCTAGACGCGGGGGGGCCTCTCAAGACAACAGTATTATTCACTAATCGCCCTTGCACTCATTGATTTGTTTACTTTGTTGTCAAGTTTTCATGATGAAGTTCGGTTTAGTGTGTTCACAAAGTAAAGATACCTGTCCACATAGGCTTGTTTACAGATACAGTAAAATACTGTCTTTGTGTGCGTTTTCCATTGCTATTCCATTTGACAAAGTAAATCAGTGTGCAGAAATAGGCTTTTCGAAAAATGCAACTAAAAAATACCTGCCTTTTGCGCAGTTATATTGTCACATTGGTGATAAACAATTGATAAATTTCTCTTGCTAAAAAAACTGCAAAATTGGTGATTGCTAATTACACTTTGTTTTAAACAATATGCTTTGCCCACGCTGTGCATGTTATGGTTTTAAGCATCCTAAACAGCAATTCTCTATTTCAATTGTTTTGTACATATGGCATTAACACCCTATGCTGCCTACTAACACCCTATGCATACTTTTTCAAACATACTAAATATTTCCCATACTAATTTGTAAAACAAACTCCTCTTTTAGTGGTTTAAGTATACATGCATACATGTTTGCCTTTCTGTATAATGTTGCTATATCTACCCACCTTATCACACCCTGTTTGGGTTAAAAAAACATCCCCATACAATGTTCCATCAAAAATAAAAAATTCCTTTCAATGCTTATACACATTGTCCCAGGAGAAGGTTGCATTGGCTGGCTGTTCACATAAAGTATCTACTGTGGCATATTTTGTTGAGTGTGTTAATAGGTTCACAACTTACAATCTACACTTCATCACATGATTCCTTTTGAGTCACACACTTTTGTAAGTGTACAGCTTGTACCGGCTTTTGCAGTCTGTCTAGCAAAGGAGTCCGACACTCAGCTTCCATATTATCGTAGCCCTTTATGTGGGATCTTTCTAGTGGATGCACGGTTGCACCACACCCACATTCATACGTTCAGTACGAAACATGCCCTCTAACAACGAGCCAGACCTACTGCCTTTGCCAATGTTTGTTTTTTATTATCTTTGTGAATGAGACCTAATAAAATTTAAGGTAATGGTAAAAACCTTCTTAGGGATGTTTCAATGAAGATGATTTATTTGAACCTTTCATTTTGCAGGCAGGAGTTTCTCCAAGCCTCTATGGACGCGGAGAGAAAGAGGCACCTAAGGGTGGCCCGGTGGTGACTGCGGCAGCAAATCCAACCCCGGCACCAGCAGCAGCGAATACAGTCCCGGCTCCAGCAGCAGCAACCACAAGACTAGCCCCGGCCCCAGCCTCAGCCCCAAGCACAACGCCTATTACCAACGGAGAGGTGCTGCATAAGGCTAGGCTCTGTAAGCTGGTGAAAGGACCCAGTGGCTATGGGTTCCACCTCAACGCAATTAAGAATATGCCGGGACAGTTCATTAAAGAGGTACAAGCCCGTTTTACCTGTGATAGCCTTTCTATGAAGCAGCTCTGTAGGAGTGCACAAAGAATTTCTTTGGCAACCTCTGCAAAGGTCAGTGGAAAACTTTACAACCTCATGAATCGTGACTTTTGTGACAAAGGTGTCTAGACATTTCCCAGCTTGGCTTGTTTCAGGTAGAGTGAAAATGATCTCTCTGCTGTGAAACATTTGCTGAGGCATAGGTTAACTGGAAATCCTAGGGTGAACTTCGCAAAACTTCACCGGAGCTGAAAATACTTTGCTCTGTATGCTGTTATCAGAAACACCCATCTCATCGATTTCATTACCAGTACAGCAATGACAAAAAGACGACATTAACCAGAATGCAAAGTTGGGTGTAGTAGAAGGTCAGAAATAGATATTAGTTTCACAATAAGGACATTATGTAAATATAGCAAATTTATAGTTAAGAGATCTATGATGGTCAAACAATTGCAATGAAAAGTAATTATGAACGCATTCCTCAATGACACATATTGTTCATAAAAGATAACTTCTTCCAACCTTTTACACAAATCAAAACTCACTTACTGTTTGGTTTTAACACTCCATCTTGTCTCCCAGTTCTCCAACTTTCATAATCCATGCATTTAACTTTGAATTGAGAGCAGCTGGTTCTGTACCAGGCCTATCAGCCTCTTTTTTTAAACTTCTGGATTCGACCTCCTGGTCCTCCATAAGACGGACCTACTGTTTTCTTAGCCAGCCTGCTAGCACCTGGACCAAGTAAGGTGCTCTGCCTCATAGCCTGTATTCCTTCTAACCACTTCCCCCAGCTTACCATAAGCTGTAAATATCATTCCCACCTTTTTTCTTTTGTGACTTTTAACCCACAATTCTGCAACTAATTTCATAGATAATAAGGCTTCCTGGCCAACTTTGTTACCTTGTAATTTTTTACAACCACTCCTGCCTCCCTCGACTATGTTGAAGCAAAATAATACTTGCTGTCCTGACTTGCCTACACAATATACGTAACAATGTTGAATTTGGTCCATGGGCACAAGGGTAACACAGTTTGTGTTACAGGTGGAAATGCTTTCTTCCCTCAGTGCGCATGCCTCATGGGGATAGGAGGTGCTGGTGCAGAAGGCCACGCAGCAACCCTAGGCTGCCCAGTCATCAGCATACATGCCACTGCTGTGTTGTCCTGACTTTCCCCAGTGTCCAATCAGGTTCCACAATATTATGTTTGAGTTCGAAAAATCAAAAGAGATTTGAAAACAATGTTTCTCAGTGGCTGTGAAGGCACCCCTTGTTAAAAACATAGCAGCTTTCAAATGGGCAATTCGGAAAAAAGAGTGCAGGCGACAGAAGGAGGGCAGGCTGGGAAAGATGCAGTAGGGGTACATAGGGTCTTCTTATACAAAAAATACATTTTCACATGGATTGCTGTTCATGCCGGGCTCACTTGAGAGTGCGTGTTCCTCTTTGAAAAGCATACACTTTGGCAGACTACATGATAAATATCAATAACCATTTATGAATGAAATGAGGCAAGAATTCCTCTACTAAGAGCTTCTGCAATGTGGACAGCAGCTTTTCTAGTCCTTCTGCGATGCTGGTTTTTCATTTGACAAACGAGAACATTGTGTGATTTCTCAACTTGGCTTATTCGAATGGAACCAACCAGATTATTATGTAGAAACACTGAGTGTGATCCACAATCATTTACTCTGTAGTAAATCTGAATAGATCAATGGGTATCTCAGGTTTACACCCACTGTATTAGATTGTATTCACAAAGACCTACCATGGTGCCAATGAGGGGATGCATGGATAAGGTTTGGGGTGTTCACCTGCAAATAAAACTCAAAACATTTTCATCAAGTGCACTTAAAGGATGCTCCAGGATTCTCCACATGTAGAAAATATACACGATGGACTCAGCAGTTTTGTTATGGCAGTGTCCTGATCGGCTATTTGTACGCATACAGGCACTTGTCCACCCCTTCACTCTCACATATAGTAAATCTCAGCATTAAGAGCAACCAAAACTTGAAAAAACAACCTTCCACTCTATCAAAGCCATCCATCTGGAAAACGTCCAAGAAGAACTAAGCAACTGTCTTGCTTTTTTTCAGAACACCTAAACAAGACTTCAAAATACCAGGACACAATGTGAACACTCTTCAAAATAGGACTCTACACACTTTAGAATAGCAAAACACAATATAAACAAAGCTCAACACTCATTTACCAAGTAAAGGGGAATATTTATTGCAGCAAGTTCCCATATATCAAATGCCAATAATGCACATGTAGAATAAATGCATATAGTGAATGTATATATGCAAGAATAAATGCATAGAAAGATAATTGCATGTGCACAAGATTAAGTAATTAGAACTTGAAATACTTCACTGGCTGTCTGTTTAGCATTATCCTTGCCACCACAACTGGGTAACCTGTTGACAGTCTCAGGCAGGAGTTCTCAACCGGGCACAAAAGCCCTGGGCAGTTCGTCCACTCCCAGGAGAGTTCCTGTCAAAGCGCCAAGACGTCTCCATCTTTATACTCTCTAATAATACAGAGAGATTTCTCGAAGCACCCCCTCCCTTCATCTGCGCTGTAGGTGCTGGTTACACTCTCTATGTCAAGGTCACTCAATGGAGCTGACCAGGCTCGATGGGACCTGAGGCAGAATTCTTCGGTTTCTCATCTTTGGATACTGTATGCACACTGTCTGTTCTAGAAACGTACCTCTCTTGCACACAGAAGTGAGAAAACATAAACAATCTGTGTGCGTAAGTAACCTGTGCCTGCCTGCCTGCGTTCGCAGCTGAAAGGCAGGGTCAGACAGACACAAGATGAAACCGTGCTCACAAAATGTAGTTAGAGTAAAATGGAGTCAATGGTCAATACACAATCTGACTAATTATAACTGCCTGTAGTATTACAGCACCCTACCCAAGATGACCAAGAAGAACACACCTGCCCACCAAAGACATGAATACACTCCTTTACATCTACAGCACTACTATGAGAACTGTGCTCCATTAAACAAATTGATCCACCAAGACAAACCCAAAGAGATTAATGGAAATAAATGTATATGCAAAAACAAGAGAAGAAATAGAGAAAATCAAAAGTGCACAATGACCTCAACCTACACAAAACACAAGGCTTTGAATGCTAATCCCTCATCATCACAGCCGGGTCTGGTGGCTCAGTGGACTAATGCATCCACTGCAGGGCCCTGTGATCAACCTCATGGTAGCAGGTTCAAATCCCGGCGGGTCCACTCAGCCTTTCATCCAGTCGATAAAATGAGTACCATTGAGTTGGGTAACAATATACATCTGTTATTTCAGCGGCAAGATGCACCGTTACTAGGGTGAACGTGTGCTTTACAAATACACATGTTATGTTAAACCCTCTTACTATAAGGATACAAAATCGTTACCTTTTCCTTGTACCCCTCAGGTGTAGCCATCCCCTATTGCCACACAACCAATGGCCCTCCTTCACCACAGTCTAGCACCTGGATCTCTCCAATATCTTATCTCTCGCAAGGCAACCTGGGAGGATGAAGTATTTTCTTCTTCCATATTCAGATCACTCCAAGAAGAGTTGCTCACACCCTTCGTCTATATTGTGAACATCTCTATATGCTAAAGGATATTCCCAGGCATGTTAAAGCCAGTCTGATCCGTCTCCCAGCAGACCTAATTAACTTCCGCCCTACTAACCACTTTTCATTTCTAGGGAAAATCATCAAGAAAGCAATCTCTACCCAGATACAGGAGCACATCAGCAATAATATTATAGATGTAGGACTAACAATCAGGCTTGAGACCACAATGCAGCACTGAGACAGCCATACTTGAATTACTGAATGACCTCCTACCACCCAAAGGCAGAAACTACCCCTTCATCCTGGTCTTGCTTAACCTATCTGCTGCCATGGACACATTTGACTGTCCCGCTATCTTGAACACCCTGAAAACACACAAGAGATTTTCATGCTCTAACTTGAAATCATTCACATCCTACCTCACCATCTGGTTTCAGCTCATACAAATAGGTTCCAGAAGAGCATAGACAATCCACTCTTTCTCCCATGATCTTCAATCTCTAGATAGAACCTCTTGGATGTATTCTAGCACAAAACTGCATCAAGATTCATCAATATGTAACTAATATCTAAAAATACCCCCAACCAACAACATACAATGATTCAGATCCTGCCTCAAACTCATCCATCTTGGATGTCAACTACCGTCTATAGCTAAACAACAAGAACACTGAATTCTTCCTGTTTGCCAACAGCACCTCCGATTAGAACTTGGCTTTCATACTTAAACCTGCCAAGCTTCAACCCCAACACCCCACCCACCCACCCACAGACATGCCACACAAAAATGAATAATATCTGGGATTAACCCTCAACACAGACCTCTCATTGAAGCAACACATTGCTAGGAAGGCCAAGACAGCTTGGTTCCATCTCTCCCTCTTTAAGAAAATGTAGGTGATTCTCTTACAATACAACTTGGGAGCAACTGGACAGAGGCAATGCCCTGCTCTTTGTTTTTCTTGATACCACCGTAGTACCCTGGAAGGGTTTACTACATGTAGCGGGCTGGCTCATACAGTTATTGAAGACATTTGAACACATAATCCTCCACCCCCATGTAGAAAGACCTACGTTGGCTCCCCCTTCCATTCAGGATCATATTCAAGACCATCAGCATCACTTAAAATACCTGCAACAACAAAACCCTACTTCCTATCAAACAAACAACCCATCACTGGGGGACAGTATCAAACCATGAGCTTGGATATCATCAAACTGGAGACAAAACATTGCAATAAACCACCAGAAGTCAAACCTCCATTCATGCTACCGGGATCTGGAAAATTAGACCTGTCAACATCAGATCAGTACTGATTCTCCCATGGACATTGATTCATCAAAATGCCTGGGGTAGGGGAAGTAACATGATATGCCATGTGACCCCAGACTGAAGTCACTTCCAGGAAGTGACATCACCAGCTCTTTGACCCACCCAATGATGTCACTGGAAGTGATATTGCAGGGCATTTAACCTGATGACATACAGGAAGTGACATCACATTACCCTTAGACCCTGTGAAATCAAAGGAAGCAGCATGGTAGTGATGCATCTAACTTTTGGTCACGTACATCACACACAGAGGATAAAAAATCTCTACTGATGCAAAAGAAATACCCTATAAACAGACATACTTCAAATCCTATTGAAAATGCAGCACACATACATTGTTTCAGGTAATATCTTCAGATATACAATTACGGTAAGGTAGCATTGATTGGAAACCTATCAAATAGTAACCAACAATGGAAAATACTCTAGTCAAGTTGAAATCAGCCATTATCGATATCAAATAATTTATAAAATGGGAAGGTTTGAAGGGCCTATTATGTTCAAAACAAGTTCACTTCATCATTTGTTTTAGAAACTAAGAGTACAATGTAAATAAATATCAGTCTTGGAACGTAGATAACAGTGCTATTTAATGCAGGTCAAGTTCTCCCAGCAACCTTCCTTTCCTAGACATGGTATACATACTTGTAAACCTGTAGAGCGATTGAACCTTTCAAGGTTTACTATCATTAATTTCTGCAACAGACAACATACACATCACTGGTACAGTACTTGTGTTGACCAGTAACATGCTTGTGTTGTATTAGCATACCTTACCAGCAATAAACATCTTATCTAACTGCCAGAATGCCCAAAGGCATGAATGCTTGCTTTTCAAATGCAGATGTCACTGTCTGCATTTAAAAAATATTCCATTAATCACTGCTCTTAAAGCAAAACATTCCACATTTTCAAAATCCATCACACACATATACAGAGACAATTTATTATACGTGTGTAAATCAGTGTATAGAAAATGGTACATAAGGCAAAGGAGACTACACGTTGTAGGATTCCCATGTCATCTATACTGGTAGGCACTTTCTAAGAGGGCTTGGTCTGGAGAAGAATAAACACAGGATTCAGAACACAGTGGTTAGGATTGACTTTAATAATAAGAATTTATGTATACCCAAACAAACCTTTCTCAGGATAGAAAGACTGGATAAAAACATAACTTTCTAACCTGTACCATGTAGCTAGCATGCAGCTCTTAGATGCCAGTTCATAATTCACTGTGCAAGATTATGAATGTAACTCATGAACAGCACAGTAACAACAGGATCACTGTGACAAAAGCAGTAACCCACCGAGCTATCCACATAAAATATTGTTCTTTGATATGCATGGTACACATTGTTTAAAGTATGATATTTACCCCCTGTGCTACCTTATATAAGTGAAAACTGCCCCTAGACAAAACTCCAACCTCTCTCCAGCAGGTACATTAAGAAATCACCAGAGTTAACTTGACTCTTATATTGTTGCTCGAAAACTGCGGACTATACAAGTTTCCATTGCTTTTAAAACTGCTGTACTGCAACAAAACCAGCCCGCACTAGCAAAACCTGCCCCCCACATTTCCAGCCTCCCAAGGAAACGCCCATCAATTGCCCGATGCCCGGTTTGGGCATTCTGGTCCTAGTGGTGTTTAAAACAGACGATTTATTGTTGGCCAGTCCAACAGCACACTCTGACCAGCGTGCGCATACTGTGGCTTCACAGATGCAGTGTTCGACATATAACAATGGCAATTAATGTGTTATTCAGATAACATAAACAATGGCTAGACTTCTAGAAGGGTTGACCCTGAAATGTGTTCTCTTTAACAATCATTTCTGAAGTTTTGCAGGGAATTTGATAATCTTGTCCACTTCAAAAATAGATATTCATATCTTACTTTACCTGTTGCTTCTGTCAGAGGTTTACCCAGGGCTAGCAGCTCACATGAGTCACAATGACCAGCATCACCACAATGGGAGACGGAGAGTCAAGACTCTAGTCGTGTCGATGTGATGACTCACTCCGTCTCACTCTCACACAACCTCATCTGCCCTACGGCCCACCCCAGGTCCAACTGTCCGACGCAGTCAGAGAGTGACAAGTAAGTCACTCACAGCCTGGATCCAAACTTGCATTAATTCCAGTCAGTCACTCTAGAGTCTTAGAACCTAGCACCCATTCAGCAGGCACAAATCTGAATACATTCCGAGGCAGCACTGATTCATTGCAGCTTTTATTGCCATGCGGGGGCTGGGCAATCATTTTCATGTGCTACCAGACTGACGGCCCTGGGACCCAGTCATAAACACGGTGGTACATATACCGCACCAGGCACCACGTCCTCAGCTAGGGTAGGGTGCAGCAGGTGCGTGCTGGCACTTACACACATGTGCTGCTAGCTACAGCACGTGCAGTTAGTCACTGTCCAACCATGCCCAGCCATGCTGCAGATGCTTCATGCTCACCCGCTCAGTCTCCTGGTCCAGGCCCACAGCAGATGCATACAATGTATAAAATCAAGGACTGCACCAGCTCGCCTGGGGTCTCGATCGCAACAAGTGAGACAAGTTCTTTCCCCCAACCAGCCCGGATTGCAGGCCATCATGATGTCTCTGCAGGCAGAGCTTCAGCACAGCAGTACAATCAAGCATTGCTCACACTGCGGCTGATTTTATGCCACCAAAACGCTTGCCAAGGTTGACAAACCGGTACAAAAGGGGGTGGTGATGGACAGAGCATCTGAAGCAATCAAACACTCACACCCAGTCAACAGATCTGGGTTTAATCCATCACCATTCTTTAGCCCACTCTGCCACCCCAGTTCAGACATGGCCATATGCAAATCAGTCTGACCCTGTGCCTCATGGGAACAGTCCAGCCCGAACTGCCAAGCCATGCATTCCCTGGACCAGATTCAAGCTTCCTAGGACCGGTTTCTGGCATTACAGCCGTCTTCAGCCAGGCTTGCTTGAATCCAGTGGCTAAGTGAGCCAGGGACTCACGTCTGAGTATACCCTGCCAACTTATGGCGGCCAAAGCGGTACAAAAGGGGGTGGTGATGGACGGAGCATCTAAACCAATCAAACACTCACACCCAGTCAACAGATCTGGGTTTAATCTATCACCGGTCTTTAGCCCACTCTGCCACCCCAGTTCAGACATGGCCATATGCAAATCAGTCTGACCCTGTGCCTCATGGGAACAGGCCAGTCCGAACTGCCAAGCCATGCCTTCCCTGGACCGGATTCAAGCTTCCTAGGACCGGTTCTGGCATTACAGCCATCTTCAGCCAGGCCTGCTTGAATCCAGTGGCAAAGTGAGCAAGGGACTCACGTCTGAGCATACCCTGCCAACTTATGGTGGCCAAAGCAGTACAAAAGGGGGTGGTGATGGACGGAGCATCTGAACCAATCAAACACTCACACCCAGTCAACAGATCTGGGTTTAATCCATCACCGTTCTTTAGCCCACTCTGCCACCCCAGTTCAGACATGGCCATATGCAAATCAGTCTGACCCTGTGCCTCATGGCTCATGCTGTTGACAAACAGCAAGGGGTTGCAAGCAAGGTGACAGGTGTCACAACGGGTGGCTTAAGGGTTGTATTTGCTACACCTGTCGACACCCTAATTGACATCCATGGACTCTCCTACAATTTAGAAAAACCGGCTTCCATAATTGCCTCTTCCCTGTCCGCCATTTGTACATATGAATGTGACACCTGATTGTTGCAGGCTTCCATACTTGCCTCTTCCCTGTCCGCTGTTTGTATATATGAAAAAGACACCTGATTGCTGCAGGCCCTGTTATTTTACGAAATCACAGGAATTTGTACAACATGTTTGGTCATCTTCTTGAATAAAGGAAACCCTGAATGTGACAATACGTGCTAACATATGTGCATTACCACAGGTGGCGAAGGGAGGTCCCGCCGATGTAGCAGGGGTGGAAGATGAAGATATTGTGTTGGAGGTGAACGGCGTGAATGTGGAGACAGCCTCTTACGAAGACGTGGTGATGAGAATCCGCGATGCTAAGGGCCATCTGATGCTACTGGTGGCCTCTTCCGAGGCGTATGAGTACTTCAAGGCTCACAACATTCCCATCACTGCCTCGCTGGCAGAGCCCAAAGATGACAACTCTGATCCGCCGCCATATTCGGACGCGCTGACTGCCATGAAGCTCGTTGCAGAACCTACGAGGAAGGTAAGCAGTATTGAATCATCCAATGGGGTCAAGTTAAAGGATGAGTCAGAACTTAGGTAAAGGTTTTTCATAATCATTACAGGTTTTGCTCGTAGCATGAAATAATTCATTACAACTATGTAGCCTGTAGACAAGACTTAAGAGTTTCTATTTTACTGATTTTTACAAGTCAATAAAGACAGAAACAGTCTGTTTCCTGTCTGTATTTATTTACAAAAATGAAAAGCGCATACATTAAGTTTTTGAGAGTGTCTCTCCATGATGTTACGTATGGCAAATGCAGTGCATATTGACAGCATGAAATATTACAAGCATTTGCAATGCAAAAGGTCTCGCATTTGCGAGAGTTCGATCTATTTGCATTGTAAATGACAATGACTTTTATTTTTATTTTTTTAATTTTTTTTCCACAATTATAGACACATGATTATAACAGTTCAAGTAAGATACAGAAAAAAACTCAATAAGTCAGAAATACAAGAGTTGAGTGCCCAAGAGAGTTAATACATCCAGATATTGAGAATTCCCGAATCCTATCATATATACAATGGCTACTAAATGGTCGTAAATCGGAATTAGTGATCATAAATTAATATACACAAATAATCATACAGTCAATCCTTGAGAGAACCCTGATGATATACACAATGGCTGATAAGTACTCAAAAATCACAGTTGGCGATCATACATCCATATATGAGTTAGGTAATCATACAATCAATTATTCATATGGGCTAGAAAAAGGTCCCATATCATCAGCCCTAATTTTCGTTTCCTTGCACCCTTTAATGAATATAAACTTGATTCCAAGCTGGCTAATCTATACATTTTCGCCCTCCAAACTTCAAACCTTGGTGGTTCGGGGAATAGCCAATCCCCCACAATGCATAAACGGGCCACAGTCATTGCAACAAATAAAAACAATCTATGTTTATACATAATACACCCTTTTGAGACTGACTGCCCCATCCCTAGAAGCATCAAAGCAGGAGTGATGTGGAGTGGATCCCCAAAAATAATGGATAAAAAGCGTTCAATGTCATGTAAAAACAAATTCAATTTAACACAACTGAAAAAAATGTGTTCTATATCAGCATTTTCGGCCCCACAATGGAAGCATTTACCATTATAACGATTACCCCACTTTTTCATCCGCACTGGTGTATAATATAATATAAATAAAGTTTTAAAGAATTGAACTTTTAAGTTTGCTGACATAAGAACTGCTTTTGATCTAATGAGTGCCTCTTCCAATGATATATCGGATTCATTTTCTCTCAATATCAATGCCCATTGTGAGGTATGTTTTTCCAAGTCATCCTTTTTACCCACACTTAAAATCTTGTACAGCACTCCGATTTTGCTCTGAGACGTTAAAGCCTCTATCAAAGGATTAGAAATTAATTTTAATTTCGGTATTAACAAAAAGTCGCGTATTTCTAGAAACTTAAAAAACGGTGACTGTGATAAATTATAAGCCTTTGCTAGATCCTCAAACTGTTTAATAGTTCCCCTCTGATCATGCAAGTCACCTAATAACTCAATTCCTTTTTCTTGCCAAACCCTCGCCGTCCTATCGCCAAATATAGATGGAATCAATTTTGTCGCATTCATCGGAGTATAGTAAGAGAGAGCTTCTTAATTAATCAGTTTACGTACTTTCTTCCATATTTTAATTGCTGCATCTACGGTCTTAAACCTGGTTCTTTTAAAATAGCTCCATTCAATTTCCCGGAATAAACTACAATTAGCTTCAGTTCCTAAAACTAAATAATAAATGGAGCTGCTGGGAGTTATTGTTGTTGCATTGCCCTCATCCGCTCCACATAATAAAGCAGCCATTTTTTGAAGAAAACAGACATAATAGTACAAAACAAAATCAGGTACTGCTAAGCCGCCCCTAGCTCTTGATACTGTCATAAGTCTCATAGCTCTTCGCGGCTTCCCAGGAGCCCAAAGTAATTTAGAGCATAAAGCCTTCAGCTTCTGGAGTTGGGTTACCGAAATTTCTAATGGCATTGCTCTAAAAAGGTACAATGCCCATGGCAATATATTCAGTTTCAAAATGTTCGTTCGGCCAATGGAGGTGAAATGCAGCCTCCCTCACCTCTCCAAAGAATCTGCGATGTTACTATATAGTGCTCCCCAATTTGCCTCCACTACAGCAGACAATGATGCCCGGATCTTAACTCCCAAGTATGTAGCTTCCACAACAAGTCTTGAATCATCTACTACCACAGTGTCAGCACATACAAGCTGCGTTTTCATGGCATTTAACTTATATCCGGACATACAGCCAAATTTCCCAGCTAGCCGTTCGATCTCAGTCAGTGCAGAGGCCGGATCCTCTGATGTTATTGCGATGTCATCCGCATATGCGAATACTGTATGAGGGATACTACGTACCACAAAGGATTTAATAAACCGGCTTCTGGAGAGCATTACAATAAAAAGATTGATATATAACGCGAAGAGTAGAGGAGAGCAGGGACACCTCTGCCTCGTACCTCTAGTAATCCGGACTATTTTTGAGATTGATCCCATTGATGCTATTCTAGCTGTCGGTGACTCATATAAAGCTTGCAATGCGATCAAGAACTTTTGACGGAATCCCATACTCTCCATTAGTAGCCATACGTACTGCCATTCCACGCGTTCAAACGCTTTTTCTGCGTCTAGCAGAATCAACCCCAGTTTACGTCTCTCTACCTCCGCAATATCAAACAAGGTAATAACTTTATTCATATGTGTCACCGTCCCCCGGCCAGGTATAAAGCCATGTGGGTCTTTGGAAACTAAAGAAGATATGACTTTAGAAAGGCGATTGGCTAAGATCTTAGAATATATTTTTCCGTCACAGTTTAAAAGTGAGATGGGCCGGTATGAGCCACGGAGTTCTACCTCTTTACCCTTTTTACTGAAAACTACAATTGTAGCTTCATTCCATGTCTTTGGTACTACCCCGGTTTGAGCTGCCTTAAAGGTGGCCAACATCATCTCTTTTAAATCATCAAAAAAAACTTTATATATCTCCCCAGGTAGTTGGTCAGGGCCCGCTGCCTGTCCCATCGCCAGCGTTCTTACTGCGTTGGGTAGCTCCTCCAGCGTTATCGGAGCATCCAACATGTCAGCTACTACAGAATCTAATTTGGAAAGCTCCCCAAATGAAATGAGATTTAATTCCACAGTCGCACTTTGCTCCGTAGTGTATAGTTTAGAATAAAATTGATGAAAAATGGCCAAAATCTCTTTTGGATCAGACCTCAAAACCCCTGTGTTATCTTTTAATGCTACAATATTTCGGCTTGCTTCATTCATATGCAATTTAAGGGCTAAAGATCTTCCTACTGATTCGCCATATTCATGACAAATTTTCCTCTGTGCCATGTACTTTCTCGCATTCTCACTATCCCAAACTCCCAAAATGTTTGCCCTTTTTATAGCAACCTCATCCTCTAAGATGTCTAAATTACCCTGAGTAGCTATTCCCCGAGTCAACTTCTCCTCAGCCGATTGCAGCTCCAGATAATACATCTCCATTTCCGATTTAAATTATTTTTGACGAGCTAGCCCAAAACTTAGGACCTCCCCCCTAAAACAAGCTTTAAGGGTATCCCACACAATACTATTGTAAGCAGAGTCCCTGTTATTATCAAAAAAATCCTTTAACCACCCTGTCATATACTCTATAAACTTATCATTCAAACACAATTTCCGGTCAAAGGAACATTTTCTAACAGTGCCCAATACCCCCCACCCGGGAAGTATTAAAACAATAGGCGAATGATCTGACGCAATTTTAGGGTAAATCTGCATTTTAGCTTTGGCTAAGTACAAGGTACCCATAAAAAAATAATCCAACCTCACTTTCTTTTTATGGGGGTGGGAGTAAAAGGTAAATCCGGGGTCTGCGGGAAACAGAGTACTCCAAACATCCGCCAGACCATAATCCTTTAATATGTTAAAAAGCGCTTTACACACCTGTGGTTTCCGGCCTTTATACCTTTTTATCCCCCCGACAATATCCTGACCAGTTAGATTAATATTCATATCCCCACAGATAATTAAGGGGGTGGGCCAAGTTGCAAGCTCCATATGGAGTTCTTCAAAAATCGCAGGCTCATCTAAGTTGGACCCATATATGTTACATAAAGTAAAGGTCCCGAGCCGCCCGGCACGTTCAAGAATAGCCCATCGACCAATTTTATCTGCTAATTTCCGCCGTACAGAAAACAAACTCTTTTTAGCAAAAATAGCCACCCCTCGCGTCATACCTGTTTGTTGTGAGGAGGCTAAAACAGAAAGATCCAACTCTGCTAACAAATGATGCTTATTCCATGGAAGATGTGTTTCTTGAATACAAATAATATCCGGGGAGACATAACGTAACTCAGCAGCTACCCTCCTCCGTTTATTAAAGTTATTTAGACCTGAAACATTTAAGGAGCCTATTCGAATATCTCTAGCGGCCATGTATCCCCAGTAAGATCCCCCTATGATGTTTGACACAGCTAAGCAATACCATTGCCACAAAAAAAACTTCTTTCCCAGTGCATTCAAACTTTTAATTAACTCTCTTTTCATTTTATTGTTTTTATCTGAAAGTGTGGATTTTTTCTCCCCTTTTACCCCACCACCATAAACCCCCTAGCTCCCTTACACCCAAAAAAACCCAAACCCCCCCTATGCCCCCCCTCCCTTCCCAATAACAAGGCTTTAGGACTTATGGTCCTGCAGATGAGTGCTGGCAGCTTCCTCATACCCACCCACAAGCCCTCTGTAACACTGGGAAAAAAAAGGGAAGTTCCCTCCCTTACTTCAGGAGAGACTACATATGCGAGAGAACATGGATTATGAACCCTTCTCGCCTATCTTAATTTCACCTCTACGACGTGAAGAGAAAGAAAACAAAAGACAATGAAGAAAAGAGAAAAGACAGGCAATACCGGTTGTAAAGAACCAACAGGAATAATTACCAGGTTGAATACATATCATTACAGGTATTACAGTCCACAGCCAAGTCCAATCAATTAATCTTTTACACAGTAAGCCAAAAATTCCCCGGTTCTAAATATTTTTCAAAAATTCCTTAACCGGCCCTGCAGTAGTGAAAAATTGTGTGCATTCCTTATATATTATCTTCAATTTTGCAGGGTTCAAAAGCTAAGCTTGTGCTCCTTTGGCTTGAAGTGGGGTGATTAATTGACGAAGCTGCCAGCGATTTTCCATGGTATATTTACAAAAATCCGGGGTGACAAAAAATTCAAAGCCTGGGCCAGGTCTCCGCTTATCTGATCTGGCAAGTCTGAAGACATCCTCCCGGGCTAAGAAACTGTTAAAAGAGATTAACAATACCCTAGGTCTACCCAGGTTTTTCTCACCTAAGTTGCCAGTGGCCTGACCAGCGGATCCCCGAGTATTGAAAGGGAAGCGCTGTGCTCTTTCAATTTCCCTGTCCCAGTCCCATTTACTTAACTCCGGAAAAGCATTCTTAAATAAGTCCACTATAAACTTGCGTGGATCCTGGCCCTCTTTTCCTTTGGCACTTGGAGAACCCTCAGATTATTGCGACGTGCCCTATTTTCGAAATCTGCTAATTTCCACTGGGTGTCCTCCTTTATTCCCTGTAGTGCATCTGCCACCCCTTTCTGCTGCTCAACCATGTCTTCTAAGTTGGAGATGCGGGTCTCAGCCTCAATGAATCTAGTTGCGGAGTCTGCCTGCGATTTCGCAATCCGCCGAACCAAACTCTGAAGCTTGCGACATAAGGTTTGGACCCTTTGACTTTCTGCCCTTGTCTCATCGCGAAGGGACATTATAGACTCGTAAATCAAAGCTAATGAAATGTCGCCATTTGTTGCATTGGGAGAGTCCTCCTGGGACTGATGTAGCGCACCATCTTCGCCTATATTGACTGGGGGTTTCCCTACATTTTTGCAGACGGTAGATGGGCTGTCCTCCGCTATATCTACCGAGTCGTCCAAACAAATTCTACTAGCTCGGCTACCCCCTTCCATACTCATATGCTGAGCATATTGTGCGACTAAATCCTCACAGGATAAGGGTAAAGATGGTTCTGACATTTAATAAAAGTCTCCTGAGTCTGCATCCTGTTGTATAGGTTGTCCTCGCCCCCACCGCCGGTTCCTGATATCAAAGGTACACCATTCTCAACAGGTAGACTCTCCCCAGTTTGTTAGATCTCTTCAGTATTTGAGTTAATGTTAGAGGAAGATGCCTCTGTCATCCCTTTTGTGAGCCCTCCCTTAGACTTATCCTTTCCCAATGCTGCGGCTGCGAAGATTGCCGGTATAATTTTGTTCTTTTCTGCCCCCCCTCCCTTTCCTTTGGCTGTGTCAGGGAGGCCTTTAGAGTTGATAACAGCTATTTGCGCAGGGGTAGTCGCGGGGGTAGTCGCGTTTCTGCTCACCTCGGTGGGGGCGCCGCTCTCTCCTTGCTCGTCAGGTATCTGCGGCTTCCCCCTTGTACCTTTAGGCAGCATAGCGGCAGCTCACTCTCCTGGCCTCTATCCGGTGTTGCTGGTAGCCGGCTGCCTAACTGCTTTCTATCTGCTAGCTTCTGCCGCACACGCTACTCTCCTATCCAGGTTCGCCGCTCACCAGCCACTCGCCAGCCACTCCAGCCGATTGCCGAAGACTCCCACCAGCCGTTGAAGCCGCTGCGGTGGAGACCGTCGAAAAGCGTCCGCCCGACCGTCCGTGAGCTCAGCACCTAGAGCCACCACAGCTGCAGCGGCTGCTGCAAACGTGGGAGAAAGTCAACCCTCAGACTATCGGAAAGCCGCTGCAACTAGTAATCCACCACTCACTGCAACAGCATTCCTCTATACCCAGCGTACTCTCCCACTCTCGCTGCGTCTCTCCCAACCGTTTTGCAGGCTTGCAGGTGAGTCAAGGAGCGGTCAGCCTACCCGTCCACTTGCGTGGGCGCCATCTTGCCTCCGACAATGCCTTTTATTTATGTATTTTGAAAACCTGCAAGATGTGGAATACAAGCACTTTGTACTTATAGTGGTTGCTTACAAGTAGCAAGGCTGGCAGTAAATGCGCCTCTTTTAGAGAAGATAACACATGCTGCTGTGACTTTTAAAAGCAGTCACAGCAGCACGTGAAGCACCATCAACAAATAAAAGGCAAAGGTTTCTTTATTTGACGTGGATACCAAGAGAGATCTGGAGGCCTCGTAGGACATGCAGGAAAAATGTGCCTAGTGAAGAGCTCGCCGGTAGTGGGAGGAGAAGATGATGAAGAAAGATGCTTTGTGGAGCGAGAGCTGCAGCATGCAAATCTGACAGCACGGATAATGCTCACTGAAAAATGGAAGGAGGAACCCATTGAGTACTGAATTAAACCTGAAATTGTTTGTTGGCCTCGGGAGCTAACTTTTGTGTGTATACGGGGGTAGGGCTCAGAACTCTTGCTTTGGGCTGCCGCTGCTCTGAATCTTTAAGTAGTGATCTGGCGGCAGTAGCGAGGGGAAGCACAGGCTTCAACCCGCTTTCTGTTTCTAGTGGCGGGGAGGGTCACCCACCCCAACAGGCAACTGCATCTTTTAAGTAAAGGGTTTGAAGCAGAGTCGGCCCTTGGTAAGATAGCGCCCTGAATGGATTGACATTTGGCACCCTCCCTATAGCCGGTAAATAAAAATAAAGTAGTGTTTACAGCATCCACACATCAAACAGTAACTGAGCTCTTAGCACAAGGTTCTCGGCTGCTCCCTCAAACCGCCTGATTTACTCGCAGCATAGCTTGATCACTCTAGTGCCAAGTTGTTGGGAATGGTGGTGTTGATGGCTGACAGCAAGAGGGTGAGAGGGATATAGCTGGTGTCATGTATTCCTATAGGTTCTGAATCGATCCCCCTATTCCTGACCCTATTCTGGTTAAACTAACTATCAAGTTAACTAACAGTCAGCCCATGAGGCAAGAAAAGCCCCCATGATGCAGATACCGTTATCTGACGCAGTCACACTATGGCACAGGAACGTGTTATCTGATTAGGTCATAACGCTTGAGATCTAATTAGACAAGCGACATTCCTCCAGCCCCTGATAAGGCATACGACGTTCTCATAACAAATCAAACCTATGACAACCTGGAAAATCCGTGCGGCCATTGTTTTGATTTCACAGAGAACTTTAGTAAAGAATGTGCTAACGAGCAAGTCGTATGACATCTTTATTGACGTATCTATGTCCATCCTTACGTCAATCTCGGCACCTTTAAGGTATAAATATTGCCGATCTTGCCCTATGCAAACACACGCGTGGTGACGAGACGGAGCAGCCATACTTGCCGAAGCCGAGAGCAGAAGCAGACCCCGCTGGCAGCAGCCCCGCCTTCCTGACGCGCTGAGAGACGTGCTGCTATCTCAAGCCGAGAGACCCAGCACCGGCGCTTCTGGGCAGCCCTCGCAGGCAGCCTGGAATATCGAGAGCAGAGAAAGAGATACCATTCCTCATTCATCCTAAATTCCAGGTACAGAACTGAATAACCCCTCACAGAGAATTCTTTAGTTATTCACTTGGCAAAAACAAACTTAACTTAAACTGTAACTTTCTATTCCCGCCCACGCATTAGACTTAGGTCAGGTACACGGGGTAGGCGTATTTAGAAACACCAGTTGAGTACGTTTAGTCAAATGTATATGTGTATGTAAATATATTTTAATCATTTTCAAACATCATATGGCTCAGAAACCATATCAATGTTTTTACAGTATTATTTTATACTATTGCTTTTAATGTATGCACTTTACTTAACTATAAGTATTGCAATAATATCGATCCATTTCTCTTGTACGAGAAAAGAGACTGATCAATAAATAACACCTTTTTATTGAACACGCCCGTCTCTTCCTTTTCTCTACAATCTGATGAGACTAAGAATGCACGTACTGACTGAGTAAAATAATTGCCTTGTGCTCACACGACTCTCGAGATTGACTCTTGATTAGGGGAGAGCAAAGTTGTCATGTTCTATGGTTGTCAGAAACTAAATCCCTTCTTGTCTAATCAGGGGAGTTAATTCTTTCCTGGACATTCGAGAAAGTTTCTAGCGAACTCTGAGCTACGCTGGCAAACCCAAAACTTAAGTCTAGTATCGACAGTAGTAGACCTAGTTAACGTCTGGCCTAGGCCTTTACTGCTGTAGGTATTATTCCAATGCGCAGAGCCTATTGGGAAGATAGGAACTACACTACATGGCGCCCAACGCGTTTGGAAAGGGCGATAAAACTAACGTAAGACATTTAGAGTAACTCAGTCGTGCTTTCTCACTCAGACCCCTTTTCCCAAATACTCCAAAGACGTCTGGAGTGGGTGAAAGGTAATATCCTCCAAAACCTCGCAGGAGGGAACTCCTATGTAAGGTTCTTGGTTTAGTCAACGTTGAAGGATACACTGTTCCAAAATATTGTGCATCTAATCTCTGTTTCCATAAGAAACCTGATCTGCATGTGGAAAAGTAAATTTTGCCATGTTCTGTGTCCCTACGCCTCATCCATCATATGGTATGTGTGCATGACCAATATGCATATGTTATTCCCCATGTCCGATTAATGACGCAATTATAGTTGTGTCCACCTCTAGTATGCCAGTTTCCAGTCCTCGTGAATACTACGAATATCAGGCCTATGTAAAGCTACGTTGCCACGTTCCCCAGTGTGCACGTTATTTCATTATAAAGTCCCCGTTTCCAGGCCTCAACAGGGCCCGGACACTAGATTCAGCTCCTGTCTCCTGAAGCCTCGTTGAGGAGCGATACAGCCCCCACCTGTATCCTCGACCTTTCACTTGCTTCCTGCCTCACAGTGCCCGGTGCAGCCTGGCTCTGCCTCTGAGTCTGCCAAGAGTATGTTATGATTCCAGCTATCAGTTTAGTCCTCCTTCTCTGCATTCCTAAGCTACTGAACTGCATCAATAGTTTCCGTCATTGTCTAGCCTTCACGTCTCCATGTTAGAGAAATACTGTATTTACTGGTCATTTAATATTCTTCATCACGCACTACATGTAGAATAATGCATGGTCCAGTCTTAGAGTCAAGTTAGCTTTTCCCCTCATGACTTCTAGTTTATATCAACATGTTCCCTAAACATCAGATACTAGATAGGGTTTAGGTACATGTCGCTCCGACCCTCCAGACTTTAGTCTCTGCTCCTAGCACAGAGTTCATAGCCCCCAGCTTCTCCTCGTAACACGTCATTGCCAGTTTACGCGCACCACCAGGTTAGAGGTCCCGGCTCCTTAGGTAGCCCCCTCCAATGTTTCCGCCCCATTCATGACATATTCTGTTACGTCTGCACCACATGTCTATGTATACGCCCAGTTACACCTACTTTTACTGTTATCTTTCGCGACTGCTACGCGTCACACCTTCTGCTCCACCCACTGCTACGCCTACTGCAATGTAATGCTATGTGTTCGCGCTATGTATATATGCCCGTGTATTGTTATTAAAAGTTAGCGCGCTCATCCCAGACCCAGCCCCGGCAGCTGCCGGGCCACTCTAGCCCTGCCATTCTGTTCCTATGCAGGTTGTCCTGATCCTGTCCTTATGCTGTAATAAACCTGCAAAACTCCTACTACCTCGAATCTTGACTCTTATTTATTGAGCTATCTGTTATGATATATGCCTAGTCAAAAATAGGGTATTATTTATTTATTTACCACATAATGGCGCCCGAACAGGGACTTGCCCTTTCCCCACGCGTCGGTGAAGCCACGCCGACCCCCTGACCCTCTGCAGTCGTGACGGAACCATACTGGCCAAGTGCAGATATTTCTGCTTCAAGTATCCCTCAGGCCCACGGAGGAGACGGAGGAGGCGGTCCAGCATCCAAACGAGACGGTGGAGGAACGCGGCGAGTCCCGACCAGAGCCCAAGCCGAGAGTCCAAGGTCCGAGGTATCCGGAGGCCCACCCGTAACTGAAGTCCGAAGTCCGAAGTTCGTCGCCATCAGTCCAGTCCAGTCCGAGGCTTTCCGTTCCGTGCTGCCCGGTGAGTACCATTGCTGGGGTAGTATCTAGACAGGACCAATCTAAATTGACTCCTGGTCCGTGGGTTGGTGGTACCCAGACTCACAAACGAAGTGTTCACCTAGGTGGATACGGGTCTTGATGCGTCCCTTTATGGGACCGGTATGTTCCGTACTGTTACAGCAGTGCATCCAGTAACTCTAGTCTGTTCCGTTCTCGAGAAAATTCTTGTATTTCTGTTTTCAGTATTCCAGGTAATATTCTGTTCGAACTGTTATGTTATGATATTGTTTAATGTATTTTCAATGTCGTGGTATGCCTGAATTGTTTTCCCAATTGTTATTGTTCTTTGTGTATTGTATTGTGTTCCGATTCAAGTTTACAATGCCGCTCTTTTCCAAGTTACGTCAGTTAAAAACTAGAAAGGGTTTATTAGAAGAAGCAGTTCCTGTTCCGCCGAGGGACAGTCCAGGTCATTTTATGTATCAGAAACATGGCATAAGTGCCATATTGTATCTAGATTTATGGGTAGAGTATACCAAACAGTTAGAAGAAAAGTATAGATGGCCTGTATCGGGTACATGGGATGCCGAATGTATCATGCGAGTAGAAGAAGCATTATGGAAAAAGAAAGCCAGACAGTCACAGAAAGATGCCATCGAGTTATGGCGTAAAGAAGCGCATAGAAGAACCGAAAAGGAAGTCAGAAAGTCAGAGTTAAGTAGAGAATCCCAAGAACGAGCCCAAGAAAGAGAATTAATCGAGATAGGTGAACAAGTCAAAGCCGAACAGTCAGACAGACAGAGGCATGCCCTTATTAAGGGTATGTATCCTCTTCTTGCCGAGGGCTTGCCAAAAGCGACCCCAGAGGCATCCAGTAATTTCCCGCCACCATTAGTTCCGACCAAGCTACGTCACAAACAGACCGCAGCTGATATTTTTATTTCGTCCTATTTGGACGACACAGTCCCAGAATATGCAAATCCTGTTCGCGCTCCGCCAGTCCCTGTAAATCAGGTACTTCCCGCTCTTCCAGACACCGGAGTACCTGCTACGGTACCCCCGGTCCAGCCAGCATTTCAACTTCCCGCTCCGCCACGAAGAATGTCCGTCGATGATTCTAGTTTAGGGGCCGCAGGAGGAGGTCCTCCTCAAACCCCGCCGCCACACAAGCGTTTAACGTTAGCCGAATTACATGCACAAGCGTCACAGCGTACGCCTAGACATCAGACGGTAGCAGAAATAAGAAAATCCCTTGCCGAATGTGTCTATGATCCAGTCCCAGGCGAGGATAATATGGTTTTATATTCGTTCCGTGTAAGAAAGGTGGCCGAGTATCTAGTCACCTTACCGAATATGAAAGAAGATCTAGACAGAATATATCGTTTCATCCGTACAGGGGATGATCCAGAAAGTATTCACGAAGCCATGTCTCAAAGGAAAGCCGAGATCCAGCTCATGATATTAAAGTTTCTGATTAATTGTCTAATAAGAGAACAAGATTACCCGTCTAAAGATTCTGCCGAAATGAGAATCCTGACAAGGTGGAGTGATAATATAGCCGAGGGTAAGCACAAGACCGTTGGTGCCATGGAAAGTATGTACAAGAAAATCCGTAAAGAAATAATAAAGATACACGAACAGCGTAAAGCAGCACAAGTAAGCGAGAAAGAAAGTACCTCTGATCCTGAAGAGGAAGACGACGAGAATCCCGCCAGAATAGCGTATGTAGGAAAATCTAGATTTCCAGATCGCCATTTACGTCTAGAACCCAAGTCTATTTTCCATCATTCAGTACCAGAACAAGGTTCCCTAGAACAAGTATTTCAAGCTACCGATCACATTCTGAGATCACGAATCGGTTACAGTGAATTAAGTACTATGCATGAACAAGAACTAGTTCGATCAGCAGTCCGATGGATTACTGATTCTACCACTTTTCCAGACGAAATAGTGGCACAAATGTTTCTGAAATTGCCCCCAGCCGAGCAGCGACTGGTGGGTATGTATATGATCCAGCACCTCATTACTCTGTATGAGGGTCAGCACTCTGATCCAGGTCCGTTACATGATATCCTGAACGAGTTACTCCAGTATAAATGGAGAGGTCTAGGTACCGATTTAATTAGTGTCATTCTAGAACAGCGTCACAAATATAGAACGTTCTTGAACCCGCATTTTGTTCATGTCTCACCCCCAGAAAGTAAATCATTCTACATAGACAGACAGAATCCGTTACGAGAAGTCCACCCAGTTAAAGGAACGGGTGGCGAAATGCAGCGAGTGTTTGTATACACTCCAATCACAAAGATGGAACTCCTTGAAATGAAGAAATTAATTCCCTGTCATGACAAAGATCCAGCAGGGTTCCATCGAGAATTAAAAGACATGCTCCGTATGGGAGAATACACTTACCCAGATATCATTAAAATGTTAAAAGTTCTGCTACCCGCAGGGGTGTATGAAAAGCTAAAGGAAAAAGAATGGGAGGTGGGAGAGAAAAAGATCGATTGGACAGCTCTAGAAGCTGAAGACAAGGCACGAGTACCAGGTACCGGTCTTGGAGATAAATGTAAAGAATTACCAGAATTATTAATTCAAGTTTTACCCAGATTATTAACAACGAGAAAAGAAGACTGGGATGCAATCTCAGCCTGTAAACAGAAACAAGATGAAGATATTAGTGATTTTTATTCTAGGTTTGAAAAATGTTTCAGTATTAACAGTGGCCTCAAGACAAGTAGTGAGTCATACCCTCACCTTTTCGTTACTAAATTAGTCGAGAATTCAAGTCCACAAATTAAAAATCGAGTTTTGAAAGTCGAAAGCACCTGGCAAGCAAATACTCCGTCCCAGATGCTCCAGATGCTTCAGTATCACCAGAATAGAATCAGGGAAGAGCAAGAACACGAGAGAAAACGTATGAAAGACACGAAAATGAAAGTGCTAGTTGCACAATCTGTTCCTCAAGACAGTCAGAAGAGGGGTCCGAATCAAGCCAGTCATACTGCAGCTCCCGTTAAAGGGAACTGCAATTATTGTAAACAGCCAGGTCATTTTATAAACGAGTGTGCAGTTCTGAAACATAACATAGCTACTGGTAAGACTAAAGAAAGACCACGTCCGCCTAGACAAGAACAAGTTTCACAGATTCCTCAGCCACAGAATGCACCACAGACAGTTACAGCACCGCAGCCTATTGCTGCAACACAGCATGTTACATCGCAGATGTACCAGTATGCACAGTCTGAGTATCCAGAGTACCAGCCATATTCATGAAACAGCCTAGAGAGGGAGGTAGGCTTGCCTCTCATCGAGATACCTGTAGATCAAGAAGGTCCCTATGTTCACAGTCAAGTATTAGGGAAAGACAGAAAGTTTCTGATTGATACAGGGGCAAGTAGGACCACAATTAGTCATGCCGAAGTTCCAGGGGCTCCGCTCTCAGGCTCAAGAAATGTTTCCCTTGGATTTTCAGGAAAACCTATCGTTAACGAGATATCTAAGCCAGTCACTTTAGAAGTAGGTCCATTGTCCCGCACTACTGATCTGTTACTTACTAAGTCATGTCCAGAAAATCTATTAGGCATTAAAACACTGAAAGAGTTGGGTGCAGTCATATGCTGTTCCCCAGAGGGAATACGACTGTTCCTACGTGACTTTAAGGGTCACTATGTATTACGAGATTTTGATTCAAGACTGTCTAAAGTTCCGCAGCATCTATGGGCGCAAGGTCCAACTGATGTAGGTTACATGCAAATCACACCCCATCGTGTGACTCTCAAACCAGGTGTAGTGTTACCACGAATCAGACAGTATAGATTGCCACCCGAGGCTGTAGCAGCCTTATCCAAAATTATAGACGAGCTCATGGCTCAAGGAGTAGTTGTAGAAACTGACTCCAATGTATGCAATTCTCCGATCATTCCAGTCATGAAACGCACTGATCCAAATGCACCCCCAGTATATCGATTAGTGATTGATTTACGAGAGCTTAACAAATGTATTATTCCTCAATACCCAGTTGTCCCAGATATTTCCTCCCTGTTAACTGCTATTGATCCCGAAGCCATGTTCTTCACTGTCATAGACCTCAAGAATGCATTTTTTAGTGTTCCCATTCATCCAGACAGCCAGTTTCTTTTCGGATTTTGTTTAAATGGAAGGAGCTATATGTTCACACGCGCTCCTCAAGGTTTCACAGAAAGCCCTAGTATTTACAGTCAAGCACTCAAGAGACAACTAGACAATATTCACATGCCAACTGACACTGCCCTGCTCCAGTATGTCGATGATCTACTGATCACAGCCCGTTCTGAACGTGACTGCGAGCGGGCATCACTGACGGTTCTGTATTTCTTAGCCGAGATGGGGCACAAGGTGTCACCTTCGAAGCTTCAATTCTGTGTCCAGCAAGTGGTATACTTAGGACACTTGCTGTCCAAGAGGGGTAGGCAGTTGACACCAGACCGTATCCAGTTAATAGCGAGTCTTCCCCAGCCCAGAACCCAGAAGGAGGTACGTGCCTTTATCGGCCTTACTTCTTATTGCAGACAATGGATTCCCCAGTATGCATTTTTAGCCAAGCCACTGATACAGTTAACGACACAGGAGGCAGCCGTATCGACTGTCCTCCCTTGGACATCTGAACATACACTTAGTTTCAATGAGTTAAAGACAGCTTTATGCCAAGCTCCAGTTCTAGCTACACCGAACTACAGTAAGCCTTTTACACTTTTCGTCACAGAACGTGAAGGTACAGCATTATCTGTTCTCACACAAGATCAAGCAGGTCAATACAAGCCCTGTGCTTATTTTTCGAGCACATTAGATCCAGTCGCCCAGGCGTTGCCTGCGTGCCTCAAGTCAGTTGCAGCCACAGCACTAGCTATCAGACAAAGTGATTCCATAGTTTTAGGACACTCCCTGACAGTACAAGTTCCACACTCCGTAGAAGTTCTTTTAAACCGAACACAAACACAGCACTTGACAATTGCACGTTTAACAGGTTATGAATTGACACTGTTTCAGCCACACATAGAAATTAGACGCTGCAATATCCTGAATCCTGCTACACTGTTACCATCAGTTAATTCAAATCCTGACACACATGACTGCGTGGAAGTAGTTAACATTACGACAAAGCCAAGACAAGACCTGACAGATATTCCGTTACTAGATCCTGACCTGACACTTTATGTGGATGGTTCATGTATGAGAACTAGTACAGGAGAACTAGTCGCCGCATATGCAGTGACTACTGACACTGAAGTTATTGAAACACACCGTATTGATACCCTGTCCGCTCAAGCAGCAGAGCTAGTTGCTCTGACACAAGCCTGTATACACGCCAAGAACCTGAAAGTTAATGTTTACACAGATTCACGTTACGCATTTGGAGTTGTACACGACTTCGGAGTGCTCTGGCAGGAGAGAGGTTTCATGACTTCTCATGGAACCAAGATTCAGCATGGTCTCCTTATTCAAGCTCTGTTAGATGCCATACATTTACCGACATCCATTGCTATCATGAAATGCAAAGCACATACGAAAGTTACTGACATTATTTCTCAAGGTAATGATCTAGCAGATCGCACAGCCAAGCTTACAGCACAGACTCCAGACATTCCAGTTAACCTGACACACACTCCAGATCCGACTACATGTATGACAATTAAGGACCCTACTCAAGATGTCATAGATATCCAGTTACATGCTACTCCCGATGAAATCAAGAAATGGTCCGAACAAGGAGGGGTCCAGACAGATCAAGGATGGTTAACGAAGGGTAGAGCCACATGGTTTCTCCCCGACTCTATGGTTCAAGTCATCATTAATACCGCACATAGTCCAGCACATTTAGGAGAAAAAGCTATGTTAGACAGTATCCAGAACATTTGGTTCAACAAGCATTTACGAGCTGCAGCCAAGCAGAAAGTCCGTACCTGTATGATATGTTGTCAGTTTAATCCAGGTAAAAGTGTCCCGGTGGAACAAGGTGGTTTCCAGCCTCCTGACCACCCTTTTGAAGTCCTCCAGATGGATTATATTCAGATGGAGCGATGTCGAGGTTTCAAGTATGTCCTTGTAGTTGTATGCGCTTTGTCCAGATGGACAGAAGCATATCCAGTCCCAGATTACACAGCCGCGACCACTGCCAAGCAGTTGGTTCGTGAATTCTTCCCTAGATATGGACTCCCTAGAGTCGTATATTCTGATAACGGTCAGCCATTCTCATCTGAACTCATGAAGCACGTTTCCCTTTTGTTAGGGTACCAGTGGAAGTTCCATTGTGTACGCCATCCTGAAGCAGCCGGTCTAGTCGAGAGACATAATCAAACTCTGAAAATCCGTATCGCCAAAGTTTGTAAAGAAAAGGGTGTGGACTGGCTAGTAGCTCTGCCAGTCGCTTTATTTTATATGCGCATGGTCGCACATTCCAGATCAGGTCTGTCCCCGTATGAGGTCGTTTTCGGCCGCCCCCCTAACATGTGGGGTACTCCTAGACCCCGAAGTATTACTGATGTTTCATGTAATATGCTGACAGATTACCTAGCTTCCTTGATGTCTGCCCTCAACTCATGTCGTTCACAGGTTGCCGCCGCATTTCCAGACAATACCGAGGTGGCACCGCATGAAATCGTTCCAGGTTCGCTGGTGATGATCCGAAACTTTGACAGATCAAGTCCGCTGGAACCTCGTTGGAAGGAGCCCCGTCAGGTCCTCCTCACCACCCGTACAGCCGTGAAGTTGGAAGGCCGAAAAGGATGGATACATCTTTCTCATGTAAAACTTTTCAATGGATTAAAACCCGTTTCTAAAAACATTTCCAAGGATTCCCAGGATTTTAAGGACTGCCGAAATATTGTTCCTAAGGACTGTCCCGCAAAAGACATTGACACAACCCCTTCCCTGTTAGAGAAAACTCCGCAGCAGGAGTATAAGTTAAAGCTCCGGTCTAGTAAAATAAGTCAGTCAGTTTGATTGTATAAGTCCTCCCCTAGGTGAAACGGTTAGACTGTTTCTGACATGTATAAAATAGACCCCCATAGTGAGAGAGTTAGTCAAAACTCAATTCAATGTATCATTTTTCTAAGTTTCATATTATTCATCAGCATTATGATTTCCTGCATCAGCTATGCATTTTTCCTGTATTTTTCAGTTTCTCATGTAAATAAGTCTGCTAATGTTACAGGAGAGCACACGTTTAGTGATCTGCCTCCTCACGAATATGCTTACCGCCTCGCTATGCGTAACAATTCATTTATCCGTATGTTACATTACTCACACCAGACCAGCAATGCCACTAATTGTTGGGTGTGTGGTCGACTCCCCCCTTTCCAGACACCGAAGGGAGTTCTGCCACTTTTTCCTTATCCATTCTCACATAATGGTTCGTGTGGAGCATGGTCCACGTTAACGTCCTCCTCAACAGATATGTCTTTTCTTAACAGTACATGTTTCCCAGACAAGCAAGGTTTCCCCCACAGAACAGGTTTAGATCTAGAAAATGAAGTGTATAATTTAGGTAATTATTCGTCGAATTTTATGGTCCTGAATGTCCAGTCTGATACTACTCCAGACACACCTGCTATTTCAGTACTACCAGTCAAAGGCGAATTATGTGTCCGTAGTCATGGTTCTGTACACGTAGGACATAGTGATTGTACTACTATTATCAAGTATAGTGACAGTGGGAAATCTATTTTTAAAGCTTCACGTCATTCTTATTTTGTTTGTGGTCAGACCGCATATGTTCGTCTGCCCCTCGATTGGGAGGGAACCTGTTACATTGCCTTCCTACTGCCACCAGTTTTTCTAGCCCCACCTGACTATCATAGAAATACACATCTAGTACATACTAGACACAAGAGAAACCTCCCGATTGTCGATTATACTGAAACCGCTGCAGAACAATTCATTGATATTGATAAAGGTGTGTTCCCTTATTTAGGTACAGTTGTAAACAGTAAGCTAATCCGTAGGTTAACAAGAACCCTTGAAGCAGTAGTAGATGAGACTGCCTCCGCTCTAGGTAACTTAACCGAAGAGCAATCCTTTATGAGAATTGTCGTTTTACAGAATCGTCTCGTCCTTGACGTCATACTGGCCGATAGGGGCGGGGCCTGTAGAGTTCTCGGATCTAGTTGCTGCATTTTCATTCCTAATAACGCGCCGTCTGTTTATTCAGCTATAACCAGACTTCATAAAATTGCCCATCTGTTACACCAAGATCCAGGCACCTGGACATGGTCCGGTTGGTTCTGGAATATAATTTCCGCCTGGGGATGGAAAGTCCTGTCCTTTCTAGGTATCGCAGTAGCGATCATATTCAGCTGCTGCCTCTGTATACAATGTGGCCCTGCGATTTGCGGCATTTGTGCTACCTCTTGTATTCCTAGTCCCAAGCCCCGTTCTAAATCCCGTTCCAAGACAATTCGAGACGAACAAATGATACTATATGAAATGATAGATGGTATCATGAATATTGATGTTTCCTGATGGAAACGTAGTGACAAGGAGGGAATGTGGAAAAGTAAATTTTGCCATGTTCTGTGTCCCTACGCCTCATCCATCATATGTTATGTGTGCATGACCAATATGCATATGTTATTCCCCATGTCCGATTAATGACGCAATTATAGTTGTGTCCACCTCTAGTATGCCAGTTTCCAGTCCTCGTGAATACTACGAATATCAGGCCTATGTAAAGCTACGTTGCCACGTTCCCCAGTGTGCACGTTATTTCATTATAAAGTCCCCGTTTCCAGGCCTCAACAGGGCCCGGACACTAGATTCAGCTCCTGTCTCCTGAAGCCTCGTTGAGGAGCGATACAGCCCCCACCTGTATCCTCGACCTTTCACTTGCTTCCTGCCTCACAGTGCCCGGTGCAGCCTGGCTCTGCCTCTGAGTCTGCCAAGAGTATGTTATGATTCCAGCTATCAGTTTAGTCCTCCTTCTCTGCATTCCTAAGCTACTGAACTGCATCAATAGTTTCCGTCATTGTCTAGCCTTCACGTCTCCATGTTAGAGAAATACTGTATTTACTGGTCATTTAATATTCTTCATCACGCACTACATGTAGAATAATGCATGGTCCAGTCTTAGAGTCAAGTTAGCTTTTCCCCTCATGACTTCTAGTTTATATCAACATGTTCCCTAAACATCAGATACTAGATAGGGTTTAGGTACATGTCGCTCCGACCCTCCAGACTTTAATCTCTGCTCCTAGCACAGAGTTCATAGCCCCCAGCTTCTCCTCGTAACACGTCATTGCCAGTTTACGCGCACCACCAGGTTAGAGGTCCCGGCTCCTTAGGTAGCCCCCTCCAATGTTTCCGCCCCATTCATGACATATTCTGTTACGTCTGCACCACATGTCTATGTATACGCCCAGTTACACCTACTTTTACTGTTATCTTTCGCGACTGCTACGCGTCACACCTTCTGCTCCACCCACTGCTACGCCTACTGCAATGTAATGCTATGTGTTCGCGCTATGTATATATGCCCGTGTATTGTTATTAAAAGTTAGCGCGCTCATCCCAGACCCAGCCCCGGCAGCTGCCGGGCCACTCTAGCCCTGCCATTCTGTTCCTATGCAGGTTGTCCTGATCCTGTCCTTATGCTGTAATAAACCTGCAAAACTCCTACTACCTCGAATCTTGACTCTTATTTATTGAGCTATCTGTTATGATATATGCCTAGTCAAAAATAGGGTATTATTTATTTATTTACCACATGCAAACAAAAAGAATAACCTTTCTAACAGTAAAATGTCAGAAAGTGATGAAGAAAGAGAGGCAGTTAGATTAGCAGCTGAAATAGTAGCAGCTGATACTGCAGCACTAGATGCGGACGGGGATATAATACTCATCCCGGTCGCCAAAAGAAAATCTATAACCTTAAAACTTATAGAAAATGGACTGACACCTAGAGGTGGCACAGTCATATTCGTAATTGAGGCACACGAATATCGGCAGACAGAGGTATACTATACATGGATACATTTTCCAGCAGCGAATGCTGTAACAAAGTACTTCCACTATTACAAAATAGAGGTTCCACCCGACATTTACACTCCTTTCGAGGAGGTGGAAGTACCACTCAAATTCCAAGAGCATTTGCTCTTATTTGATGGCGCCCTAATACATAATAATCACATCACCAGGCTCGGTCCTTTAGGTAGACCAGGAGCAACGTGGCCGGTCTTAGCTGGATACACACCACACCCAGACATCGAAAGAATGTCTACAGGAGAGCTGTTAATGCAGCTAAAACAATTACTAAAAATTCATAGACAATTAGTCCAGTATGTAATGCGGACTTCAACAATTCAGCCAGCGATTAAACTTCCACAGCTGACCCCTCACCAGGGGAACACAAATAAAATCACACCACAGAACATCCAATCCTGCCTAGGTAAAGTTCCGGCTAAACGGGAACAGATACCATTCTGGTTGGCACAGAAAATCACCCAAATAGAGGCGGTGTTTCCTGACACCACCCCGCTAGAAAAACACAGGATTCTGACTATATGTCTCCCAATGGGAATCGCACCACACATAGAGGACTGTGACACTTGGGGTACAGTCTTTGCTTCAATCTACACAAAAACGCACGGTGTTCCATCCATTTCGGTAATACCAGATGTGCTAAAACAAATTCAAGATGAATACGGTCCAGAACCAGCTTTAACTCTTGGTATGAAATTACTGAAAGACTTCAAGCAGGTCTCGGCTATATTACTAGCCAATATAAAAGGTGAAGCAGCAAACGTGGCGATCCGCCAGAGGTTAAAAGAGACAGATATAGCAGACCAACCAGCCGAAATTGCCAGAATCATAGAAAAATCCTATGAAGAACTAGGTAGAGATAGTTTAGGTGGAATACCAGTAAAACCGCAACTGACTGAAAGTCCAGAAAAAATATTTTTTAATAATAATTCACCAAAAAAGAACTGGGATGGAAACAAACAATCCAATCCTAAAGAAAAGAAATTCCAGTCCAGAGGAAGGTCTCCTAGGCGAAGAGAAAAATCTCCAAACCGAAGACAGAGGTCACCGCAGAGTGACCCCTCTGGGAATAGATATAACCTTAGAAATAGGGATAATATTAAAAAACCTGATAGATATCAAGACATTGATACACGTCCCTCTGAATCTTTTCAGAATTCCTCGCAGAAATCGGAAAGAAGAGGACGATCAGAACAAAGAGAAGAGCACGCCAAGTCCAAAGACAAGGAACCTGCTCAGCTAAAAAAGAAATTACAATTTCCAAAAAAGAAGGTAGCCAGTATCAAGGTAGTTAACAATGCCGAGAATACTGAGGACACAACTGAAAAACGGAGAGTGGGCTCAGACAATGCTAGACAGCGCAGCAGAGGTGAGCATAGCTCGCAAAGTCCTTATGAATCATCTGGAGACAGTGGACACGAATGAATATCTTCAAGTGGAAACTGCAGACACCAGAGTTAGCAAACCCCACAAGATATACGAGATAACATTACGTATAGAGGGAGATAAGACTAGGAAAATAAGGGGACTATTTTGGGATAATCTCTCCAAGGGCTATGATATCCTTCTAGCTGAAAAAGACTGGCCACCAGAGTTTGTCAGGGAGTGCCCTCATGGCGAAGAAGTAATTATACCTGCCTTCTCGAATCAAATCCCGATTCATAAAAAATACACACTTGCTAGAAAGTGGGCAGTGGCCTTAGCACCTGCTTTATATAAAAATCATGTAGGATGGGATGAGGATTCTCCTCCTCACAAAATCCAGTTAAAATCACAACCTACTGCACAAAGGCAGTACCCAATTAAGCAAGAAGCTAAAAAACAGGTAAATGAAATACTAGATCAGCTAGAATACCAGGGGGTGATTGAAACTAGCACCTCACAAATGAACAATCCTTTGTTTCCGGTCTCCAAACCAGACAATTCATATCGTCTAGTTTTGGATTACCGACACCTTAACACATGTTGCAAAACCTTTGCAGTGCAAAACTCACACAGTGCTGCACTAATGAATAACATAGTGCGCAAAAAATACAAAACAACCTTGGACATCTCCAATGGATTCTTTTGTCAAAACATAGCACCAGAGAGCAGATATCTAACTGCATTCTCAGTAAATGGCACTCAAAAACAATTCTGTCGGTTAGCCCAGGGGTACAAGAACAGCCCGGGGGTATTCTCAGCGAGAGTAACAGAATTACTGCAACTATATGATGATGAAGCATTATCTTATGTCGATGACATTTACTTAACAGATGATGACTTGGATACTCACTTGAAAAGAGTGAACACCATAATACTTGGGTTCGCAGCAGAGGGTTACAAATTCAACTTTAAAAAGTCCAGAATTGCCCATCTTACAGTCCTGTTCTTAGGATATGAGTTATCAAGTGAAGGCAAAAGCCTGGCTGACAATTTCCTAGAGAAATGTGCCGTAATCCAAGCTCCTAAAACACTAAAAAACCTACAGTCAATTCTAGGCTTCCTAAATTTCGGAAGAACATACATTGCAAATTACGCAGAAAGGGTCAAACCCCTTTATGATCTAATTAAACCAGACTTTAAACGATCCAATTGGACTCAAACACACACAGAAATTTTGAGATCCTTACAAACAGACATGCTAATTAAAACAAAATTAGAAACACGTGATAACACAAGCAATCTTGTGATTCGAGTCATCCCAGGGAGATGCGGATTCACATACCTAACCTCTAATGAGGGAGAAAAGGTACCAATTGCATTCAAATCACACCTGTACACAGAAGCTGAACAGAAATTCAGTAATACAGAAAAAATCATTCGTGCAGTTCAAACCGCAATAGCTAGAGAAAAAGACATAGCTGACGGTAGACATATCACAGTCAGAACAGCAGAATCAGCCTTTGAGGCACTAACAACACCGTGTAATTTACCAACAACAACATTGAATCCGGAATGGATACAATGGGTGAATTCAATCACAATGGACAAAGTATACTACTACTTTGATCCAGAACTAGAAGAATTAAAAAATCTAAAATATGAAAAGACGTATCCTCTGCCAATCGACATTCTGCCTCTACGACATTACGCCTGTGTAATCTATACAGACGGACAGGCTCAACCCTCCGTTTGGGGAGAACATGCATACAACCCCACATGTGAGATTACAAAAGAAGTGTGGCGCGGAGGTAAACTAAGACCTCTATTAACAAAATCACACTCAGTAGAAACTAATTCAGAACTACAAACTGAAATAATAGCATTAAAAATGGCGCTGGATAATGCGGATCGCGAATTCCCGACACTTATAGTGTCAGATTCATATTACTGCGTCAAAGCATATAACAAGGATTTGCAGACATGGATTCAGAACGGTTACAAAGATGACACAGATGCACCAATAAAGCAGAAATTGCTCTGGGAACAAATAGCTCTTTTACAAAAAGAACTACCAAAGACTCACGTGACACACTCACTGAGTCATCAGCGTGATGGCGTTCACGTTGTAGGGAATTCATTGGCTGAAACAGCCGCAGCGGCAGCCACTAAACCGGCTCCCGTAGATCGAAAAAAGCGTACATTAAAATACATTGACGGTGAAACAGTGCTGGCAGTGAAAACGTCATCAAAAGGCGACTGCTCAGCGTTACCGATCAACTATCCACTCAATTATACATACATAATCGATGCAAACTCCGTCCCTTTTGCTCGAATCCCTGGAGTGGGGGATAGAGTGATTCCAAACATGGACAGGAGAAACTTGTTAATCGCAGACGCACATATGGGCGAGGGTCTCAGACACCTCAAACTGAAAGATTCTCTGGAAGAATTACAATCACGGTACTGGTGGCCAGGCATGAGCCTGCATCACACCATGTTTGTAAAAAACTGCCCAAACTGCAACAGAGATCGCAGTAGGGAGAGAAACAGTTTAATACCTCGTCGTATCAAGGCAGATAATATGACCAATAAAAAGCAGGGCTTGCGATTAACATATACAGGCTAGTTTCCACTTATAATGTAGATCACCAGCACTCGGCTGACGTCCGGACTGTTATACAAAGATTGCGAGTCTAAATGGCATATACGCTAAGAGCATGCTACGTTCGACCATTGTTTTCACTCAAGCCCACCAGCCTGGGGGGAAACATGGCCGAATGAGCACAGTCCAGCGGGAATCTTCTCACTTCCTTCCTGAGGGTACGGGATGGTGTAAAGAAAAAACCAAGGCAGAAAGCAATCTATAATGGAAAGGATATTAGGTTCGGGAGCTGGGTGGGTCAAACATCTAATAAGTGTCCAACGTAGTCTAAATAACTTGCCAAGAAATTCTCTGAAGGGATTCAGTCCTTACGAATTATTATTTGGAACTAGAATGATTATCTCTGACCTCGACAGTCAGACTTCAGTGGTTAAAGAAAAAAGCTTTGATGTCAAAGACCGTTTGGCTATTTTGCAGGACTTAAACAAAACAAGAAAAGACCTGAGCAACATACAGTTGAAACAACAGCCAACAACCACTGAAGAATCACCACCTGTCCCAGCAAGACCTGTCTGGATTCCAAAAGTCGGGGATCTAGTCAGGGAGAAGATCGCGGTAAAGAAGGAATTTGGGCCTTCTTACAGAAAAGCAGTTCCTGTCTTGTCTGTCAACGGGACAAGATCAGTTGTACTACCGCCACTTGCTGGTAAAAAGGAGAACCGAGTTGTATCCATCGACCTGGTAAAACCACAACATGTGGCCGATAACAAACAGTAGGCCAAGTGGACTCCCAATAAGTAGCAGAACACCAAGGTTTGCTACCAGTACAGAGGTCCTAACGAAGAGGCTCATCACATTCGAAACGCCTACAGAAGAACAACAAGGACTATGCAACAATGCAATAGAACTCAGACCTCTGACAACCCAAATAAAAACATTTAGCAGAGACACACCAATCTACAATGAAGTACCAAGTGGCAATGCAAGAAACAAAAATCCTGAAGCAATTGGAACAATTGACTGAACTGCATCCGGGTACTTCATCAACTTCGATGATTCCTCTGAAGGCTTCAGTGAATCAAAGACACAGCCATCATCAAAATCCTTTAAAGACAAAGCTAAGGAACTTTTGAACCAACTGAAAGAAACATATCTGATTTCTCCATGGATTGAATTTTGGGTGGGTTTTGGTGCATTTATCCTCATACTTTGGCTCATCATGGTATTTACTTTGGGACGCTTCATTGAGGGAAAATATGCTAAAATGGACACAGCAAGTCAGAACATCAACTTGGTCCTCAAACCACACACATCTTCACACGTCGAGAAAAGAGAACTTTCTTCAGCCAACTTCACAGCCAATCTGATACCTGGTGGGGTAGCCTGGGACAACACTGACTATGAAATTTATGGTCCGGTCGAGATCCTGAAATATCCACACCAAATCAAGATCTCCTTGAGTGACTTTGCAAAACCAAACTCATTTGCTGATGATTGGGACTTTGAAAGTATTAATAACATGATGTCTGACTTAGTAATGTCTGCTAAATTTACAAAACATGATTATTTGCAAGGTTCTACAAATTATGATAGTATGTATTGCTATAACCACTATGGTAACCATTTTTTACATAAATCTGCACAACCTAGAAATGTTTTAAATTATAATCAATGGGAACATTGTGCTACACCTCCAAAAGGGAGCTCAAGAACCGTTTACGACAAATATTCATATTTTTCAGGTTTTAACACAAGTAATGCTGAAACATTTTATTTTAAAATGTCAAACAAGACAGGGATGAAAACAATGATAACCAACACAAAATTGATATATTCAGATTCATTCTTCGAAAAAATGAATACTTTTGGATTTGATTATTGGGACAAAAATGTTGATTTGAAAAGTGTTTGGGGTACAAAAGATTGGCAAGTACAGGGTTTAGAAGCTTTGTTTAGAGCCTGCATGATCCCAGAACAAATGATATTTTTAAATGACACTGTTCAACAAACCACCTGTCTTGGCTTAGCCAAAATCAAAGATTTAAATAAACCGTCTATTCCAAAGCCAATAATGTTTAGCAATAACTCTGTAACAGATGAAGAGATAGACGTAAACCATATATTAAACCAAAACAGAACACATCCTGATTGGAAACAATGGTTGATCTGGCCCACAGATACAAATAACTGTCAAGACAGATTCCTGAATAAAACACAGGGTTTCAAAATGACCAGGCCAGACCCTAGATATCCCCAAAGACATCACCCAGGGATAATAACAACCTACATTGTGGGCAAATTATGCCTTCAGTGGCTACAAACTTCCACACTGCCTGAAATTAAGCAACACCTAACTTTACTTACTGATGGTGCTGACTTGCGTGATTTCATACTGGGACCACGCAAACAGCGTCAAAAGCGTTTCATAGCAGCCTCTGTATATGCAGCATACAATGAGGCCTGGAAGGTTACTCAAATTGAGACAGCAGAGAGAATACGGGAAATTGACCGTATTAATTTGGAAAAATCACTTTCTGTAGTGGACAATGGGTTAATGACACTGTCCTCCAGAATTTTTTCTTTGGACAGCATTGTGTCTTCAGCAATCGATATATTATCGCAAGACTTACTGTTATTACAACATGGTCAGTCACAATTGCGTTCTATTGTACAGCTTGGCTGGACGTTACAAAATCTGCGTTCAGGCTATGTGCCTTGGCGTTTAATCAACACAACGTCACTATTCCAAATCTTTAACCTTACTGATAGACAAATCGGTATGGCGCAAAAGGGTGCTGATTATACAATCTTGAGCATTGAAAAACTAGAAAGATTACCAATGACAATGTCAGAACGACCTGTCAGTGAATGGATAATCCACGGAATCATAAATATTCCAATCTCAACCTTCAGGTTTCAATACTGCCAAAAATATATACAGGCTGGCATGTACGAGAAATTGGGAAAGGGGTACCTTAAAACAACTTGGAACCTGCCCTATTCACATGCATGTGTCAGTAATAAAGGACAGAAAGTGTTTCTTAGTGGCAACAATTGTGCTATGTCACTAAGCGGCACGCTTCTGTGTAACGGAATTAGTTTGCATGGAGCCTGTGAAGGGAATTCATACAACCTTTCATGTCACCAGCAAGGCGCACCTGCAACTGAAATAGAACCATTCTTTCAAAGACTCTATAATGGGAGTTACATTCTTATTGTAGACCGCAAATGTTGTAGTCTTATGCCTGGGACTCCTTATCTAGTCACCACGACTGCGAAGGTCAAGTGCTGTGGACGTTCTTTGTTCCCCAGCTCCTTTCCAGACAGGGAGGCAAGGGCATGGCCCAGTTTAAAAATTACTTCTATTCGAATAGATACTTTAAGCAGAATGAAAACAGTGCTTCTTCAGACGCCTACAAGGCTCACGTCATCAAAAGAAACTTATGATCTACAAGTCGCAAGGACGACTGCAGAGATACATACATTATTATCGACTAATTCCCCCGTACATTTCGCGGAAATCCTGAGCGAAATCTTAAATATTTCTGATACCACTGGGGTCTCAAAGGTATTTAAGACAGTATTTTCGATGGCATTAACACCATTCAAAGCCATACTGGGTATTTTTCCAGATTTCGTCCATTCGATTTTTGGCGGACTTCCCCTGATCCTGGGACTAATTGCAGGAATCCTATTTTTAGTCCTTATTTTCCGTTATGGCAACCCATGTCACAGATCAAACTCTCGCGACAATGGAAGATACAATCCTAGCCATTGGATACCGGGACCGGATATCAAAAATCCTGGGACTATCCCGGCTTAGAGACCTGAACATGACTTGGTTTCTATCATTTCGACCAATGTGGCAAAGATGTGTTTTACCTGTATTGAGATGTCTGCTATGCGGAGAAGAATGCGTGTTAGACACCTGTCTGACGCTACAATCGGATGCGCCAGTGGATGCAGATACATTGTTGGTTCCTACCAAGGTTCACGCTTTGTGCTGCCCTCAAAGGCTGCCAATCCTGATGACGGCATTCGTGGAATCTTCACCACTACGATTGAACAGTAGTGAAGTTCTAGATGAAAGCAGCATTGATCAGGTACGACCTTCTGTCAGCAATGCGAATCAGAATGTCAATGGAGACAATCATGCGCACGAATGCATGGTTACACCTATTTCCGACTTAGTGGAACTTTCCCATGAAGCTGTTGACAGTTTTTTCGAAAGCCTTAATGATATGATGTTCTCTCTAGAACAGAAATAGAGACTTTTGAGCAAGCTCGCACACGGCGTTCCCTGAATTCGGCCTTCAACTTTAAAAATAAAGTCACATGAACAATTTTTCCCACCAGTTCACGGACAACAATTTTTTAGCAGCCCCAAATTATTTTTTACAAAATTTTCGGGACACTTATCTTCTGCTTAAAGTAAGAAACTATTCCTAGAGAACTAAGATTTCTATTTTTAGATACTTTATAAAATTTAGTTGCCCGCTGGGATGTTCACGAATATTTTATTATGTGATGAAATGGTCTCGCACTTCCTTTCTGTATAGCTATGTTAAGAGCCATTTCATGTGTATTTCTCATATACCAAATAAGCAATAATGCATACCAATGCGTGTTCACTTTAGCGTTTAATTCATAGCTTAAGTGCATACAATATATATGACTGCAATTTTTCAGTATATTTGAAAATTTCAAAAATGCATTAATGTATTTTGGGGTGGTAAGGTATACACTATACTCTATAGTATGTTGTACTATGTTATACTATGCATAGGTTAGTAAATATGACCATAGTTAGCGTGGAGTGGGTGTCATGTATTCCTATAGGTTCTGAATCGATCCCCCTATTCCTGACCCTATTCTGGTTAAACTAACTATCAAGTTAACTAACAGTCAGCCCATGAGGCAAGAAAAGCCCCCATGATGCAGATACCGTTATCTGACGCAGTCACACTACGGCACAGGAACGTGTTATCTGATTAGGTCATAACGCTTGAGATCTAATTAGACAAGCGACATTCCTCCAGCCCCTGATAAGGCATACGACGTTCTCATAACAAATCAAACCTATGACAACCTGGAAAATCCGTGCGGCCATTGTTTTGATTTCACAGAGAACTTTAGTAAAGAATGTGCTAACGAGCAAGTCGTATGACATCTTTATTGACGTATCTATGTCCATCCTTACGTCAATCTCGGCACCTTTAAGGTATAAATATTGCCGATCTTGCCCTATGCAAACACACGCGTGGTGATGAGACGGAGCAGCCATACTTGCCGAAGCCGAGAGCAGAAGCAGACCCCGCTGGCAGCAGCCCCGCCTTCCTGACGCGCTGAGAGACGTGCTGCTATCTCAAGCCGAGAGACCCAGCACCGGCGCTTCTGGGCAGCCCTCGCAGGCAGCCTGGAATATCGAGAGCAGAGAAAGAGATACCATTCCTCATTCATCCTAAATTCCAGGTACAGAACTGAATAACCCCTCACAGAGAATTCTTTAGTTATTCACTTGGCAAAAACAAACTTAACTTAAACTGTAACTTTCTATTCCCGCCCACGCATTAGACTTAGGTCAGGTACACGGGGTAGGCGTATTTAGAAACACCAGTTGAGTACGTTTAGTCAAATGTATATGTGTATGTAAATATATTTTAATCATTTTCAAACATCATATGGCTCAGAAACCATATCAATGTTTTTACAGTATTATTTTATACTATTGCTTTTAATGTATGCACTTTACTTAACTATAAGTATTGCAATAATATCGATCCATTTCTCTTGTACGAGAAAAGAGACTGATCAATAAATAACACCTTTTTATTGAACACGCCCGTCTCTTCCTTTTCTCTACAATCTGATGAGACTAAGAATGCACGTACTGACTGAGTAAAATAATTGCCTTGTGCTCACACGACTCTCGAGATTGACTCTTGATTAGGGGAGAGCAAAGTTGTCATGTTCTATGGTTGTCAGAAACTAAATCCCTTCTTGTCTAATCAGGGGAGTTAATTCTTTCCTGAACATTCGAGAAAGTTTCTAGCGAACTCTGAGCTACGCTGGCAAACCCAAAACTTAAGTCTAGTATCGACAGTAGTAGACCTAGTTAACGTCTGGCCTAGGCCTTTACTGCTGTAGGTATTATTCCAATGCGCAGAGCCTATTGGGAAGATAGGAACTACACTACACTGGGAGGGGAAGGAAGTGGGTTAATGGGGTGTAAAACGGCACCTGAAGCAAGTAAAAGGGACTAAAACCAGTCCAGTCTGAATCATTTGAGTCAAATAAGAGGGACACTGCTGTCTGCAGGACTTTAATGCAGACAGTTCAATGCGCCCCTCTGAAAATTGGCACCTTGGGCCCAGCTCACCCATGCCATAAGCCAGCCATGGTTGCAAGGATGCCCTGCACAGGATGGCCACTGCAGCAGTGGTTGGACTGGCCAGAGAGGCAATCTGGCATCGCCTGATGGGCTGGTCTGACAGGCCAGTCTGTTCTCCATTTTTTGGGGCTGTTTCTGGGCCTGTTTTGTGGTCTGTGTCAGACCGCCATGTGTAGGAAGGCACTAGGACCCTACACAGGCAGATGGGGAGGTGACTGAACACTGGGCACTACTTCTGGTCAGGGAGCAGGACACTGGGCATTGTTACCTGCAACCAAGAAGAAGAAGGATGTGCCTGTAATCACCATACTGATGAGAAGAATAAAGAAACTTGGAGTGTAATCAGCAGCCTCTGGGTGTTGTCCTTTTGGGCTGGGGCACAGGGGACACGACATCTGGTGACAAAGGTGGTGAATGACTAGAAGATTCACCATGGTTGACGTACACTGTGTCTCTGCAGTCGACAGAACAGAGCCAGGAGCCCACCCTGGTATATGTACAGCAGAAAGACTGGAGAAGACATCGGCGGTGCTTGAAGAAATGTCGGGAGTCTACCCGTGTCGTGCACCTTGAATCACAAGAACACACAAAGCAGTAAGCGCTGCCCCGTCTGTTAACACATCCAGCGCTGCTCCACTGTTGTTGAGATTAAATGGTACCACTTCTTTCCAGGAGCCACGACCAAGCAGACCATATCAACCACCTGCGAACCATCTCAACAAGAGCAGAGCGGCCTCCAGAGTCTCCTGGGTTGATCTCAGTCATAAACGAGATCTCGTGAGACCTTGGCTGCCATTTTAGAGTCAGAAGAGAAAGCCAATAGGCATCTAGGAAGTGCCAGTAGCCATTTTAAGGTCAGGAGAACTCATTATAAAGCAGAAAAGAGAGCTTGCCACTTATTTCAAAGCAATCAAAAAGTGGTGACACAGCATTAAGGGCCCACCAGCAGACATCACCAGCCACAAGACCATTGTTGTGACTAGTTGCTCCAGTGATGACAGTGCAACTCCAAGTGAGATTTTCCGACAACCCTTGCCTTTTGACCTCTCTGAATCTCAGATGAAGGAAGATTTCTGGAAAATAATGGATCAGGCAGTTCAAACACTATATGCGCGCCACAAGAAAAAACAACACGGATGAACAAAACAGAGAATTATTTCTAAACTTCATTGGTGATGAGGTCGAAGATCTGCTTGTGATCTTCCCGTCAGAAGCAATCACAACATACAAAGGCCTGATAAAATGTCTCACATACAGTTTTGAACCTCTAAGAAATGTAGACTTTGAACGTTACACATTCAACACAGCGCGCCAATGAGCGGATGAGTCCCCTGATGATTTTGCGACCAGGTTACGCAAACTGGTCACATACTGCAAATTTGACAAATTCAACAATGAGGCAGCAATACGGCTGCGCATCATTGAAGAGTGTCAATCAGTTGGATTCCTCACAAGAATACTAAACGAACCATACACATTAGATAAATTACTAGCAATGGTACGTACAGAAGCCAGGGCCAGATAGCATGCCATGGAGATGGAAAATGGTAGAGCGCAGACGATTGAACAGGTCAATCTCATATCCGCGAGCACCAGCATACATGACAAAACATCACCGCCACTGTAGGAGAAACTCGAATGGACATGCTATCGCTGCGTATTAGATGTTGGTGCCTTCCCCGCCATGGTACACAAATGTAAAACATGCAACAGAGAAAATAATTTTGCAAGCATCTACATGGGCAGACACTTCAAGTCAGACCTCGAGCCAGACCACAGACAATGTCAAGCAGACACACACACCACATGGAAACACACAATCGCAGCCCATCAGCCGACTCTGATGCCGCATGCACAAGAGACAACTCAACGACTATACCTCATGTCAGATGTCTCAGCACAAGACGACACATCTGAACATACCTAGCTCATTGACAAACAACACATGAAGAAGAACGCTGGATTTTCAATTTGGAAATCTCAAAACAGGATTCATACTAGACAGTTTAGCTACCTGCAACATCATGTGCGGGTCGGAATATGAGAAGATGAAACACAAGCCTCCTTTGTCACCCTCCACAGTTGATGTTTTCACATGGGGCACGAAGAATCCTATAGTGAGCATAAGGAAATTCGTAGAGACATTCACAAACACTGAAACGTTTGTGCAAGTAGAAGTGCACGTCCTACAGAAAGACATCCCAGATCCATATTTGCTCAGCAATGTCACCGCTCAGGTGATGGGCCTCCTGGCAATGACATACCACATCTTGATGCATCACAACATTCTGAGAGAGCACCTTGCAATCCTCAAAGAGCTGGGGAAGCGGAGGGACAAGTAAATTACTCTTCACTTCAACGAAGCAGTCAAACCAGTAGCTCAAAATCACCGCAGAGTGCCCGTGCACCTCCGACCGCAGGTGGAAGAAGAATCAACGAGCTTTCAAACACAGAATCATTGAGGCAGCAGAAGGACCAGATCCATGGGTGTCCCCGATCATGGCCGTATCAAAGAAAAACAACCAAAATATGCATCTGTATCGACATGTGTACAGCAAACGAACCAATTTAAAGAGAACAGCACCCAGAGACTCACCTGCATGACATGATCAGCTTCCTCACCGGAGCCTGTATAGTCTCAAAACTAGACCTATTCAACGGTTACCACCAACTGGAGCTTGACCATCATCCCTGCTATATTACAACATTCTTCACCTACCTGGGACTATTTCGCTACAAACAACTAAGCTTTGGGATATCGCCAGCTGCTGAAATATAGTTCAAGAGATGGTGCGACGGATGATAAGACCCTTAAAAAACTGTGTAAACTACAGTGATGGCATTACATCGCGTTTCACTTACAACGCGGTCATTACAACGACCGCGTTGTTAGAACGCGATACCTTTACATCGCAAGTCATTAGATCAACTTGCTGCAGGGGGCGCTCTAAACTAAGGAATAATATAATTTACTATTCCAACACCTTCCCTACGGGAGGTGGAATACTGAATTATACTATTCCTAAGTCCAGCGCACCCCCTACAGCAAGTTGATCTAATGACTTGCGATGTAAAGGTACCGCATTCTAACAATGCGCTTGTTGTAACGACTGCACTGTACTAGAACGCCATGTAATAGCATGCGTTGTAACATGCTATATTCCTTTGAATGAAGACAAATGCGAGCTGGGGAAAGAAGAACTTGTGTTCTTTGGCCACATTTCCTCACGGAAAGGAATGAGATCAGATACCAGAAAAGTGAAAACGCTGCCCAAAACATGGCACCCAGCAGACGCAGCAGAGGTGAGGTGACTTCTTGAACTGGCGAGTTATTGTGCTTGTTACATAAAAGATTTCGCCACTGTGCGCACCCTACTTCATGAACTGGCTGAACAGGGACAGTCATTCCTCTGGACCTCGGACTGTGGCAGGGTGTTTGAAGACATCTGACATGCAGTCAAGACAGTAGACCACCTTACTTATTTAGACGTGCCCCTATGCACCGAGCTCACTGTAGATGCCAGCCCGCTGGGGCTAGGAGCCATTCTTGCACAACATACACCAGGAAGAGACTCAACAAGAGAATGACAGCTTGGCAGTAGTGGGGGCATATGAACACTACCACATGTTCATCTGCAAGAAGCCATTCACCATTGTGAAAGACCAGCCAGCACTGCAACCTTAATGTAAAAATTCCTCTGCGCATTGAAAGATGGGGGATAGACCTAATGGACTACGACTTCAAAATAGTGCACAAACCAGGAAAGGGGTACAAAAGGGGGTGGTGATGTACGGAGCATCTGAATCAATCAAACACTCACACCCAGTCAAAAGATCTGGGCTTAATCCATCACCGATCTTTAGCCCACTCTGCCACCCCAGTTCAGACATGGCTATATGTAAATCAGTCTGAACCTGTGCCTCATGGGAACAGTCCAGCCCGAACTGCCAAGCCATGTCTTCCCTGGACCGGAAACAAGCTTCCGAGGACCGGTTTCTGGCATTCCAGCCGTCTTCAGCCCGGCTTGCTTGAATCCAGTGGCAAAGTGAGCAAGGGGCTCACGTCTGAGTATACCCTGCCACACTTATGGTGGCCAAAAGCGGTACAAAAGGGGGTGATGATGGACGGAGCATCTGAATCAATCAAACACTCACACCCAGTCAAAAGATCTGGGCTTAATCCATCACCGTTCTTTAGCCCACTCTGCCACCCCAGTTCAGACATGGCTATATGCAAATCAGTCTGACCCTGTGCCTCATGGGAACAGTCCAGCCCGAACTGCCAAGCCATGTCTTCCCTGGACCGGAAACAAGCTTCCGAGGACCGGTTTCTGGCATTCCAGCCGTCTTCAGCCCGGCTTGCTTGAATCCAGTGGCAAAGTGAGCAAGGGACTCACGTCTGAGCGGTTTGCTTTTGGCCACCATAAGTGTAAGAATTGGCTTGGTAGTTTGGTTTGCCCTGTTCCCATCATGCACTGGGACAGGAATAGACTAATTTGCATATAGCCAGGTTCTGAACTGGGATGGTGCAGTGAGCTAAAAAACGGTGTTGGATCTAGCCCTGATCTCTTGACTGGGTGAGAGTATTCTGCTTAATTCAGAAACTTTGTCCATCACCACCCCTTGTTGTTAAATATTTTGTCCACCCTAAGCGTGGATGGGTATACTCAGATGTGAGTCCCTTGCTCATTGCACCATCCGGATTCAAGCAAGCCGGGCCAACGACGCCTGAAATGGCAGAAACCGGTCCCCGGAAGCTTGTTTCCTTCCCAGTGTAAGAATTGGCTTGGTAGTTTGGTTTGCCCTGTTCCCATCATGCACTGGGACAGGAACAGACTAATTTGCATATAGCCAGGTTCTGAACTGGGATGGTGCAGTGAGCTAAAAAACGGTGTTGGATCTAGCCCTGATCTCTTGACTGGGTGAGAGGATTCTGCTTAATTCAGAAACTCTGTCCATCACCACCCCTTGTTGTTAAATAGTTACATGTTGCAGCACCCTCTGCCTTGAGCAACATGGCTGAAAAGTACCTCAACTTTGTGCTACGACAAAACATACCCGCCCCAATAACAATCGGGGAACTGGTGCAAGAAACTATGAGTGATGCCACACTACAAGCAGTCAAAGCAACAATACAGCAACTGAGGTGGAGACATGCAAACAACAGCAGTCCATTAAGTTATTGGGTCAGAAGAGAAGAAATAATTGCATTCAAACAAATACAGGAAGAACTGTCTGAAATGGAGCACAGAGTACTACTTTGAGAAACATGGATAGTGATACTGTTAGAAATGGGATCCCTGGCTGGCCAGGGGTTGTGCCAAAGTCAGTCAGAGACCACCACTTCTAAGTCAGGGCAAGGGAGTTACACACCAAGATAACCCCAGCTCACCCTCTAGGTAACGTGGCGCGAGCAGCAAGGCTAAACTTGGAGGCGATATGAGTTAAGTATTTGCGCACGCACCCCAGCAACAACACCCAAGGCCCACCACAAAGGAAACTCCACACAAGGTTATATAAAAATAGCCTTTGCAATACACCAAAACACATTAGATAAAAACACACACTTTACAATGTTCCAGAGGCACGGGCAGAATTTACAGGGGATATGTACAAGACAGGGCCACCTGGACCACTGTCAGGAATCAGCACTTTTAGAAGTAACACTTTTAGAAATTAGAATATAAAATCACTGTAGCACAAATTAGAACATAAAGTACACAACCAGTAACTACTGGTAACCAGGACCTCACTAGCACCACCTGTACTAGGGAGAAAAACAACCACCTAAGTATCACAATACCTGTAGGGGTATAAGCACATAACACATGATGCATAACATACATTCAGAGGTGTAAGAACAAAGCACATGATGCATCAAAACACATTCAGAGGTGCAGCACAGGAGAACACATGATGCAGAACCTACATTCAGCGGTGTAAGGAACAAGGCACATGATGCATCTACAACACATTCAGAGGTGCAGCACAGGAGAACACATGATGCATAAACAACACATTCAGAGGTGCAGCAAAGAACACTTCGCAGAAATCATATTAGCATGAACTTACATCAAAAGTCCAGGGTCCAGGTTGCGCCACTGCGCCAAGACCTAAACGTGGCAGCTGCCCACAAAGTGCTGGGCAGCTGTTGTAGAGAATGGGGCCAACGTGGGAGCTTCTCTGGGCTCAAGAACAGGAATACACTCAAGAGCCTCTCTGGGCTCGTAGAACCAATGTGGGCTGTGAGGAGCCTCGGGGCTCTGCAATCACGAATGCCCCTCGAGCCTCTCTGGGCTCACAAACCAATATATGCCGCCTGAGCCTCTCGGGCTCTAACTAAAGAAATGCCCCTCTCGTTGGAGTCCCTCCCGGACTCTGCATAAACAACAAAATGAGCCAAGAGCCTCCCGTGGGCTCTAACGAAAGAAATGTCCCCCAACGAGCCTCTCTGGGCTCTAAGAAGAAATGGAGCCTCGCGGGTGCCCGGCCGCCTGACTTCCAGTTTCGCGGCCATTTTCACACGGCTCGGGCCGCGGCGGTGAATCTCGGGGGCATTTAAGAGGGGTGGGCACCCTCGATATTAATTCCAACCACAACAGCGAGGTGGGCACTCGCCAAACAACCAAATAAACGGGGTGGCACCCGCAATTTAAGAATAAAGTGCAACGAAGCACTCTGGGGCACAAAAAGGGCAGGAGCGCTTCCCTCAGAGGGAAAACGACAGTGCTCTGCCCATGCATGCAAAATAAAGTGCTCACGGGGCGCTAGGGGCAGCCACAGCCCTGGGGCAAGGACAAAGGCACAGCAGAAGGTCCTGGGCATCAGGAGGAGCATGCAGGGCCCAGGGGCCAGCGCACAAGGCAGAAGACAGCCCCCTCCTATCAGGACCCAAGCAGCCAGATCCATAAGAAAGGTCCATCAAGTATCCAGGGGCTGGGCAGGGCCCAGGGAGGCAAGCCTTCCCCTGGGCCCAAGCAGCAGCATGCCCCTGGTAGATTCAAGTCAGCAACAAGAACATTTTCATGGGGTCACAGCCCCTCTTTTATACACTTTTTCCCTTTGTCTTCAGGTGCAGGGTGGGGGGAGAACCAGTCGCAGCTGGTTTTGGAGCACTGTGTTTACCTCAGCCACCCTTTCCATTCACCAGGCAGGCTAGGATCATCAGTCACACCACAGGGGGCGGAGCCAGCATTGTGTGGGAAAAGCCCAGCCTTACTCAGGACACAGGTGCAGCCCCTCCCTCACATCAGCATGCTAATCTCTCCATTCACCACCGGGGCAGACCCACACAGACTCCTGGAGCCAGGCTCCCCAGCCAGCTTCAGCCAATCACGTGCCAGCATACTTACTGCACACGCAGGCACACGTCTAGAAGTGGCACTTCCACATTAGATACATTCATGCCGCATACATCATTTCGCAGCATTCAATCACACGAGTCCGCACATACCAGACTCGAGCCTGTACACCCCAAGCATCAGGAACTACCAGGGACACATACATTCCCCATGCATTCCTATGGGAGGGCAGGCCTATCTCACACACGCACTCAGGGAGCGCACGCACTTTACACTGCGCCACAGTGTCAAAGTGCGCAAAGACCAGAAATCACTATCACCAGGTCACCATTAAAAGCAAAAAGTTTAGGAGTGAACCTGCCAGAAGGGCCAAGCCCAACAGATACCAAAGATCCTCCGGCGGCAGACAGTGTGCCTGGTACATGAGTGCCACAGAGACATAGTGGCAACAAAGAAAATGCTGAGAGAAAAGGTATGGTTCCTGAGACTTGATCGTCTGGTAGAAGACATGATCATGAGCTGTCACTTAGGCCAGACAACAGGAAGACCACCAAAACCCAAGCAACTACGTATGTCTGACCTCCCCGAGGCAGTGTGGACAACACTGGCTGCTGACTTCTACGGGCCGCTGGACACCGGCGCATACCTGCTAGTCGTCATCGATGAATACTTCCAATTCCCCATAGTATGCCAAGTGTCATCAATGTCAGCAACTGCCACCCTACCAATTTTAGACAACATATTTGCAGCATGGGTTGCCCTGCTGACACGTAAGCCAGACAATGGAGGACCATTATCAGAGAATTCCACAAGATCCAAGCCTATCTGGGAATACATCACAGGAAAATAACACCTCTGTGGCCGCAGGCAAATGGCATAGTGGAAAGATTCATGGGCAACATAAAAATGGGTGTTTAACAAGCAAAAGGGGCGCAGATCTCAGTGGGCCAAGCACTGTGGCAAATACTTTGGGACTACCGCAGTACCCCCCACAATTCCACAGGATGATGCCTGGCAGAACACCACCTGACAACAGTGACATTGCTAAAAGAGACCAAGAGGCAAAGAGGAAGATGACACAACACTCAGATACATGGTGTCATACCACAGTATCTGAACTAAAGCAAGGAGATCTCGTTCTAATTCACCAACGGCAAACAAGGAAGTCAGACAGTCTCTTCTCGAGCCAGTCACTAACGATAACAAACGTGAGAGAGCCCATGATCATGGCAGCATCAGGGTCCTACTCTATCACTAGAAACAGCTCTCACTTCAAAGAATCCAGGACATACGATGATGAGAAGGAGAGGCACTGCTAAGAAGCAAAGAGAAAGCTCCACATGACAACAGGGAGGAATGTGTGAATGGAGCCCCTCACAACAGTGAAAGACTGGTCCAGGCTAGAGTAGCAGGAGAACAACAGAGCCAGGAAACAGAAAGGTACCGCACAAAGTAGAGTGACCCAAAGACTGAAAAGGCTCGTTGAGGAACTATAATGATGGGTTGAAGATCTCTAATGTCTGAGGCACAACAAACAATGTATCTCTCTCTCTCTCTCTCTCTCTCTCTCTCTATCTATCTCTTGCTCCTTATTTTTCTGCCTTTTCTCATGTCTCATCTTCTCTCACATGCTATTATCATTTGGTTAGCCTCTACTGCAAAGGCAGGCGAGGAAACTGTTTTATTCGTCCACAACTGCGAGAGCTGTTGGAACGACGTGTGCAGGCGAGCTCTAGGATTCTGCATAGGGCAGATGGGGAGGTGACTGGACGCCGGACACTACTTCTGGTCAGGGAGTGGGGACACTGGGCATTGTTACCTGCACCCACGAGGAGGAGGGATGTGCCTACATGATCCATACTAATGAGACAGATAAAGGACTTGGCGTGCACTCACCAGCCTCTGTATGTTGTCCTTTCGGGCTGGGGCACAGGGAACACAACAGTCTATTGGGCAGGCTTTTACTGTTATCTTAAAACCAACATTGTTTGCAGCAAACTCACTTCCAGGCAGTCTTCCACACTTCTACAGTGTCTGTACAGGGTCAAAACTGAACAATCTGTAAACATGAGCCACTATTTTAGCTATCTAATTCAATAATGGGGCCGCTTTGATTTTGGCATCCAGGCCTAATTTCTGTCCCTATCCGACCCTGACTGCACTTCATTACCACTCTTTACAGTCAGGTGGAGATGATGTGGGAAATGCAGCAGCTGCACCGGCCAGCTGCACTAGCAGGGTGAGCCAGAAGGACTCTGAGCCACCTGCAAGTGGGAGGGCAAAGCTCACACTGCTTCCGGTGCTGAGCATGCTCAGAAACCAGCAGTGGTGCTGGCACAATTTTCAGAGTGGGGTGTGCTGCCATCAATGTTACCTCACTAAAATCATAGGGATTGTGAAAAATCCAAGCTTCACATAAGGAGCAGGTGTAGCAAACGGCCTATTCGTGGTAAGGGTATAGTATGCAGCTAGTATTGCATTTAGGACCACACTATGGCAAATATATTACTAAAGGATGACGTGGTAACAGGCTGTCACAGACAGCACATTCTCCTTTGAAATGGCAACTAAATTGGCACAGGTATGGAGTCAGTTATACTGATAAAATGTTATAATGCACAAACAATAATAGGCTAAAAAAGGACTAAAAAGCATGTATTTATCATTTGCGCATCATCAAGAAAAGTGTCTGGATTTGACCCTATTCAAATCTTTTTTTCCATCACAATTCAAAATTACAAATTAATGTACCTTATTTGTGCTTTTCTATTGGCTGATATATTTTGAAATATTTGTACAGCTCATTTACAGGTATTTAAATCTTGTTGTTTGTTAGAATAAAATTCCCATTCTACAGCTATTCCTTTCTCACTCCCTATACCATAGCAAGATTGTCACATAGTTCCCTTTACAATTTCCAATCACTTCGCAGTCAGAGAAAGAAAATGTAAACTCCAACCAACATGTTGAAAGAAAAAACTGAAATTTGTCAGAAGACATAGCCTGAAATTTGGCCTATGGCTTTGAAAACCCAACAAATGTGACAAGATAAAAACAAAATGTAAAGGCTTCTCTTTTGCTCATTCACCTTCTGAACTCAAGCATGGTTATTTTGGGGGTGCACCCCTGCAGCGCTACTTCCATCATCTATGGAAACCATATGTATTTCCAACAGGACACAGCTGCGTCATTATGTTTGACGAGGTCGCCATCGCTAGTGAAGAAGAGTGCAATAAGTACTCTTTTTCAGAGCAGCTTTAGAATCTACGCCCAATCAGATCTTGTACTCACTTTGAGAACATGTGAGTGGAGTCAAAGACCCGTCTTTCCATTACTCCTCGTAGTGTTTTTTTGATTGATCACGAGGCCAGTGGCCAGCTGCACTATTAAACTAGACCGAAAAAATACCTTCTATGTAGTTCTTATTTTTAATGTGTTTGCTATGAAATGAATGAAATGAATTTGTACTTGTAAAGCGCACTTATACCCCAACCGGGGTTTCCTGGCGCTGTACGCATACCGCTGTGGAACCCTTCCTGGCTTTTCCCTGTGAAATGTCCACTCCTTGGCACCCCCAAGGTGAAGCCAGGCATCCCAGCGCTGTTGGGGCCGTTGTGCTATACATTGTAATTTAAAATATCTTTGATTCAACATTCCTAGTGACTATAGCTATGAGCATAATTTGTCAAACACTTTGCATACCTTGCAAACCCCAAGCCTTGTGGTGCACATGTCATGTCCCTTAATATCAACTGAGGCTTTTCTGTTCGGAGTTCCACCCATTCTCTTCCGCAAACGAACGCATTACAGAACATTGAATCTGGCACCGAAAGTGAATGGCTGAAGAGAGGGGTCAGTCAGGGGAGGCGGGGGGGGGGGGGCAAAAAGTGATAAACAAGTCTCCCCCCTTTTGTTACACTGAACATGAAACCTAAAATACTTTGCAGGGTTGGCTCCAGGGCACAAGTCCTAAAAAAAGAAGTGGGGGGACGCTGACGTCACGAAGGAAGTGACGTCACGAAAGGTGGCTTGCACCATCAGACTCATTGCCTCCCCTCACTCACCCCTTAGATGCGATTGCATCAGAGAAGCCAGCGCGTGAGCAGAGTTCTGAATGGGCTCCGATCTCGCCCCAGAGGGGCCAAAGAGTGAATGTGTGGCTCCATTTACTCCAGTTATCGAGCTCCCGGTAAAATAAGTGGGGGGACACCGTCCACCCGCGTGGTACCCCGACTCGAGCCCTGGTTGGTTCCAATAATATGACAAATGTCTCTGTTTCGGGCCTCATTTGTTGAAATGCAGTGAACCTAACAATGTCTGTCCTACATGACGTTAGATTGAAACCCTTCAGCAGCTGAATATGTGTTCCTCGTGTTCTAGTACGGCGCCTAAAGTCCAGCTGTAGGGTGACGTATGCAAAGGGCAGTACTTTATTGAGCTAGTAAGGAGTTTTGATGGCTGGTGTTGCCTTGTGGTCCATTCTGAGGGCCACATTTGGATCAGAGGAAGGGAAGTGAAGGAGCATTAACATCAAGTCAGGGGCAGTGGGGACCAATCTGATCCTTTTCATCAGAGCCTCCTTACAGACCCATTTGGATTATGGGGAACCAGAAACGTTCCCCTACAATCTAACTAGTTTGGATCAGGCCACAAGCACATAAAATACTAGGCACTATTATAATATGAAAGAGTTTAAGTGCACATTGGACAATAGACATGGTTTGTACCTTCGCAGGTGTTTACCACATGCATTACTTTCCCTTTGTTCACACATGGATAGGTCAGCTGTCTGTATCAGCCAGGCCACCTCTGCAAGACGTCACACCCACGTGATACCTCCTTGGCAAGAGTCCACTGGTTCTTGGACTGGGAGCCATGTAATACTGGTGCTATAGTAACGGGATTATAGGCTTTTTTAAAAAAAAGAATTATTTATTTAATGCGATTTTCTATAGCGCGAACGTTTTCAGAAGGTGTCAGAGTGCTTTACAAAAGAAAAAGTTGCATTACATAAGGACTTTGGAGTACATGAGTTACATAAGAGATATAAACAGAAAAAATTGCAAATGTACAAGGTGTAAAGTCACTCAAGGAAGAGATACGAACAGATAAACGCTAAGATCACATAGGAGTGGTAGTAAGTACAAAGGTCTACTACATATACTGGTGGTTAGAGTTACATATATACAAATTCACTCAGGATTACATTTTAACAGCGATTAGGCTTGGGCAATTATAGATTACATATTTACAGAGCAGGAAATTCTTGCCATCGTTCAGCCAGGTGTTCAGGTGGTGTTGCACTTAGGGGCAGTGGTCTTGGGTCCGAAGGGGTCCCCGAGGAAAACGTTACCTAAAATTACAGCTACAGTGGTTGCTGGTTCAGTTAAATGATGTGTAAAACAAGACCAATAGAGCAGGCAAAGGGGTAAAGTACTGGCAGGGTACACCATAAAGGTCAGATGTTGACAAAACCAGTGGTCATTCCTAAGACCACTGGTTGTGTGTTTTGGACTGCACAATAAAGACGGGGGCACCATCAGCACCGGTGTCCCAGACTCCCCGAAAAGCTTGAAGTATGTCTACATTCAGGCGCGCAACACCCAGTGGGCTCACAGGGCTTCAGCCCCCCCCCCCCTCCCTCGTCGTGTGTGTCAGCCGGGCTGACACAGCTTTGGGGGCTGGCGAGCATCTAATTGCAGCCGCACCCGAGTACTTAACAGGTTTTTAAAAGACCATTTACTTGTAAATGAGTCTTTCAATGTGTGTTCACCCCTTCTTACAGCCACTCTGACTATGGTTGGTAGAATTAGGCCTCATCCCCAAAATATTTTTCTGAACACCAGCTTCCTGGGAGGCACAATCTGCGTCAGCACTGAAGACACCTTCAAAAATAGTGCTTCGGAAGACATTCTGTACCGAAGAAAACAAGGCATGGCTGTGCTCACGGGCCAAAGGGCAGGAGTCCAACGAAAAGGGCGCCTGTTAATGATCCGCTTAAGTTATTAACAAGTTACACGCACTACCAGTCAACTTCGATCCTCTTACGATCCTCGCGCACTGAAGCCTCTGTAGTGTCCTGCCAGGACACAGTCTAGTTGTTTGCAGTGTAACCCCACACTAAACACCCACCCACCACAGACGTCACTGGGTCAGGTGACGCTGTTAATAAAAGAGCCAGAGCGCACGTGCTCGTGGCCAGATCTGCTATCCCTAACTGGTGTCCTGTGTCATGCTTTCCTACACCATGTGGGCCTAAGGCCCAACACCACATTGGCGACGAGGCGGTAACGCAATGCCATGCGTGCCAGCTGCATGCGAAACATTGTGGGGAAAGATGAGGGAGCTGAGAGGCGACATCGCGCCCCCCCTCCCCCACAGGATCGGCGCCGGCCGCCGAGAGGCCCGCGGGGCGTATGCTGTACCCCGGGCCTAAGGCTCCGCACCTCTCTGACCTGCTGCAAGCCGCCCTGCCTTGGCGGTGCCCCCGAGGAGAAGATCGGACCGACCGGAGCCCACCCGCGTCGGCCGCGACTGAGCCCCTGCCTGGGGTGAAGAGGGAGCCGTGCAGAGCCCACCTGCATCGGCCGCCACCGAGCCAGGACTGGTAGCCGAACGCTACAACCTCCGCGGAGCCTACCTGCGTGAAGGAAGCCAGCCAGCCGAAGGTGAGCGGAAGGGGCCGCGCCAGCCTAGAGCGACCCCCGTGACCTTATCATAAGCGGTGCCCACCCGCATGGCCGTGGCGCCCTGCCGAGCGCCGACAATAAACTGTGCAAATAAGCAGGGCCAGCGGAGCCCACCCGCGGCCTGCCTGCAGCGCTTCCCCCGCCGCGTGTGTGAAGTGCGGCGGAGGGGTGAAAAAAAACTGCATCGAAGAGCGCCCGCAGCGTGTGGAGAGCTGCAGGGCGCCGATTAATTAAAGCGGAGCCCACCCGCTGTAGCAGGAACAGTCTATGGGTCATCGTGGCTGCTTGCAAGTACCCCCAAGCCAGCGAGAGCCTACCTCGCTGCACCCGGTCCGAGCCCGCACTAACTTTCCCCGCCGTCCGCGCAGTGTGAGAACCGTGAAACTGCGGCGGCCGAGTGAGGGAGCCTCACGGTAAACGAGCCTGCAGCGTGAGGAAAGCTGCGGGGCTCTGAGTAGTGAAAGCGGAGCCCACCCGCGATTACACTGTGCCGACTTGCTTTGCACCACCACCAAGAGGGGAATAGAATACAAACCCTCACCCCCGCAGCGTGTGAACTGCTGAAGGCTGCTGCGGTGGGGGTGAGGAAAACAAAAAGGAGAGAGAACAGCGAGTGGCTCCCAGACACATGCCAGCCACCCCCTGCGAGGCCGATCAGAGTGACTCCTCCCCCGCAGCCCGTGAACACTTTTGCCTGCTGCGAGGGGCAGGGACCGGGGAAAAGTGACTGCCAACAGTGTCCTTCACCTCACAGAAATGCTTTCCCCCCGGGTGCCATTGCAAAGGAAATGCCTGTGCCGGCCCGCCTCCTGAAAATTAAGTAATAAGTAGTAAAAAGGACCTACCTGTCGTCCACGCAGCCCAGCACTGGCAGCTCAGCTCCATCTGAAACAAAATCCGAACGAAGCCCCAGAGCAGCACACAAAGACGCAGACTACCAACAGGATCTATGCAGCACTGCCATCTAGTGGCACTTTTGAGCAACTGCACCCCACAATAAAGACACGTACCACAGAACGAGTACGGACTAAAGCATTCAGGGACAATCAGGCAGAGACAGTCCCAGGTTACTGTGACCCACTAAAAGAAAAAAAAAAAAACAAGCATGGCACAAACCCACGATGGGTCAACAGCAGCAAGGGGCAACAGACTGAGTAACGCCCCAAGGAAAGCATCCAATACCAAGCAGCAAGTAAATGCGCAACGCAACACAACGCAACCACAACTAGAATCTACTACCACGCAGCAAGTAAGTGCGCAACCACGCAGAAGACACACACCAGCAAGGAGTCTGCAGATGCCACTTCCAGCGCGACGTGGGAAAGAGGCACGAACGCCTCACTAAGCTTCCAAGCACTGACAACGTCTGGAGGAAACGACTGCCAAGCACTGGGAGAACGTCCAGGGAAACGAGTGCCGAGATCAAACGACGGAGAGAGCAGCGACGCCTTGTGGCCACAGGTGTTCACCGCAGCATCAACCACTCCCGCCAACGGTCCAAAGCAGCAAGTCCCTGACGACAGCCAAAGCAGCAAGTACCCACGAGTCGCAACAAGCGTCCAAGAATTCCACACCCGCACAACAGGACCGCACAGCACTGCGCCGAACGTGCCAGGAATCGGGAGCGCCAGAGTGACGCTACACAGCGACACGCCAATGCCACGGGACAGCACACAAAGGTCCCCAACAGAGACAGCGATGTCTCGCAGCAACCGGAGCGCCATCGTCAGCACGCATGGCAGCATGCACCAGAGTTGCACCAGGAGCGGTGACGCAACCCTCCTCCGCGCAGACAAAGCGCGCCAACGCCAAAACACCGTGACGGTGAATAGCGACCACAAAGAAAATAGCACAGCATGACAACTCATGCCCAAGATGAAAACCGACCACCCAGTCTGGTCACCAAGGTAAGAAAAGCAACAACAGAGAAGATACGACGACAGGTCTAGTCACCAAGCCAAGTGAAGACAGTGTCCTACCACATGGACAAGACCACGGAGACGACATGTAGAGGGCCCGCTATATGGAGAATCCTGGTTAGCATGAGAAAGCAAGAAAGAAGACCGGACCGCGTCGAGGAAGAGAACAAAGAGGAAGAACGGAGTAACACAACATCACTCCACAGAGGAGGAGAACCACAGCACACAGGAACATCGGTGCTGTCCAAGGAGCATCGCAACATCCGTGTGGATCCCAGTAATCCCTACAACCTGCATTCGAGGAGACCAACCACTGAAGAACTGCATGGGTGCCCCGTGAACCTGAAGCTTACCGAAGCAGAGCATACCCGAGCACTAGACAATCCACCCTTGTGGACTACACAAGACTCGACTGTGGCCATGTCCGAAGTTCGGCAGCGACCCGTACAGCCCACGCGATCAAGTGGCGGTCCAGGGGACAAGGGCCTCGGCCGCATATCCTGTGAGAGAGGAATCCGGATGGGAGAGGTGCAGCAGCGGCAGCTCCACGACAGGCAACAGGAAGCATGAAGGCCCCAGGTAAACACCTGGCACCGAGAAACGGTCTGGTAAAGACACTGAACCCATGTCCTAACGGCAAGACCATCCTGGCGGATGACATCAACACCCCCGAGGACATCATGAGAGACTTGGCGGTGAGTCCGTTGGCAGTTCGGCAGCGACGCCTTTGCGCGGCTCATGCGAAGCCCGCACGGTCCACCCGGTCCCATCGTGTCCGGCAAGAGGGTCCTCCCAGCGTCTCTAGTGAGAGAAGAGTCCAAGCAGGAGAGGCCAGTCTTCAAGGCTTCCGTGAGAGAGGAGTCCGGCAAGGAAGGCAAGTCGGAAGTTACTTGGCCGGACGGAGATGTGAAGGCATCAAGATCAGCAAATCCAAATAAAGACCCCTCGTGACATAGTCGTCTCCTACAACCAACAAGCGTTGTCATCCACTGGACTAGGAACACCTGTGAGACCCCTCAAGGGTCACACCCATTCTGCTCCCAATGCTCCAAGTGATGAACACTGTATATAAGCGTCAACAGAGCAAGACAAGGATGATCTGAAGTACACCGCCGAGGTGAAGCTCATCTGACTGACTTTGTAATCCTGGAACTTTCGACATTCTCCCAGCTGATCACCTGAAGAAGATCTGTTGGGGCTATCAAATGTTATTGTTCTGTTTTCTTGCAGGTTGGACATTTGTTTTTCCTTTCATTAAAGTAGGGGAGGAATGTAGTGTCCTGCCAGGACACAGTCTAGTTGTTTGCAGTGTAACCCCACACTAAACACCCACCCACCACAGACGTCACTGGGTCAGGTGACGCTGTTAATAAAAGAGCCAGAGCGCACGTGCTCGTGGCCAGATCTGCTATCCCTAACTGGTGTCCTGTGTCATGCTTTCCTACACCATGTGGGCCTAAGGCCCAACACCACAGCCTCCTCCATTTTCAACACGTGTCTTTACCGCCATCTAGTGGACAGTTAAGTAAACAATGCCAGTATTAAAGTAGCGTGTGCTCGCGAAAGCCATCTTTCCAAGAGCCCTCCCCCCTATTTGCCCATAAGTTTGTTGTCATGGGTACTACAACCATCACTATACTGACAAGATCATACAACAGATTATCGTTCTTTTTTGATCCTCCTAAAAGACTTGGCAACTCTTATAGTGGGCACGGCAGTTACTAATCACAGAGAGGGGCCACGAACGCTTGGCCCCCTTTGAACTGCGAGTTGCAATGGTATGTATTCATGATTTGCGATTGCACATCACAGAAAGTAGTAACTGATTCCCAGGGGAGCTGTCTAAAGGGATACAGCCCATCCTCTTCGCGAAATCCTGGCCGGCATTGTTAGGAGGAGCACCTGTGGTCAAGGGAATATTGACTGTTTTTAAAAGAAAAAAAAAGTTTCCTGCTTGGGAATGGAGTCGCAGGGATGGGGTCTGCAGTTTCTCACAATTAGTACATGGGTGGAATTGCAAAATTAGATGCAGGTCACAAAACGTTGGTGTGCAACTTTCGACCACTTTTGGCAAACTGTCTGCCTTGGTATATCAGGCTCCTAGTATTTTGCCTGACACCAATCAACTAGTAACGTCATATTTTCCATTACAAAGCACAAGACAAAAATGTGGCCGTGTCACTCGAGCAAAGCTGCTGATGATAAAATGTATGCGAACTGCTAGCGAAGACACAGCTTGCACAGAATGTCCCAGGAATTCTGAAAGGAAACACAACCAATAACCCTATCTCCATGATTACAATACAAAGAAGCATGCCAACCACACAACTTCATATATCTGTGCACCAACATGACTACGTCAGTATCAGGCGATTTACAACTGGAAACAAACTACGGTGGCAAAACCCCAATATGACGGCATACATATCAAAACACTACATTCAAAAGGCACACAGCGAACCCCACAGACGTGGGTGTGCAGACGTATGTGTGTTTACACACATGCACAGCTCCGTTTCTCACCCCCCCCAGCTGGATGGGGAAAAAATGAAATGTATCACTTTAACGGGTGACAGTCACAGCTTATAGCAACACACCACCCACCACAACACAGACCCCACTGCTGTGTGCAGCGCCGTGCTGGAGGCTTCTCATCGCACAACTGCAGGAACTCAAAATAGGCTGAGGCTGGATATCTGTTCTGCTCCCTGTTAAGGCAACATAAACCTCATTCCAAAAACATGATGCGGCCATGGAGCAGTGATGGAAATGTTCCAGGAAGCAGCCTAAACTGGGAAATGACTGAGAATGAAATCTAATCTAACAGAAGCTGCACCGACATCTACAGGGCAGCGTAAAACCAATGTCATCTAAGAAAGGCAATCACTAATAATCATTAATTACCTGGAAAATTGCACAAAACAACTTGGTGCAATCCATTTCCACAGGAATGTCAGAGCGCGACAAAATCCATGAACAGAGGAGCAAATTAAAAGCAATCAAAAAGGGCTCCCGCCTAGACTCGAACCCTGTTCCCCAGCTTCAAAGTCAGCCGCTACGTCACTAAGAATGATGATGTCAATAACAGAACAGAAGCTAACATAGCGAACAACCAGGGCACACGTCCTATAAAAAGAAGTGGAGGGACTAACCAAGTTAGGCAGTCACCATGTGACAACATGACAGGTGCCATCACAGCACACAACGTCTCGCCGTGTGACATTGTACGACCTCACTGACATCACCAGAAGAGACATCAGAAAGCAAGACCTCAGACATATGTTCATCAGATCACATTAGCACATTTTATGCCCGTTATGAGATTTAACAAATGAGATTTTGGGTTTGGGTTGTGTCAAGTAAGTTACGCGATCCTGAAGCAAAATCTGGGCCTCAACTTATATGACACACCCTGCCACAAAGAAACTGGCAGCAAGGAAAAGCCTGGTAGTAAATCTGTTCTGCTTAATTGGTTACAAAGTCTGCATTTTAAAATATTTTATAGGGTTAAGGCATCTGCTTCAGAGGTGCCCAGTAAATCTCAGGGAATGATAATGGTGAGATTTAACATATTGGTTGGAGAGATTTGTGCTTTGTGTGGTCCCAGATATGAATTAAAGTAGTACAGAAGATTAAGGTGTGTCTGTAAAACACATCCTGTGACAAGTAGTTGCCATTTTTTATTTTATATAAATACGAAATTGGGTTACTGATTTGAACACAGAGATCCTTTTGTTACTTGCAGTTCATAAATTGTAATCCTTCAAATATAGCACAGTGAGCTTTGAAGGACATGAAACTCCTACACCATGTAACACATCTTGTACATTGATATGCGCACTTACATGAGTTATTGTCAATGGACAATAAGTACGTTATGTAAAGCACTTCAACGCCCTGCACTGGGATGAGTAGTGCTATAAAAGAAATACAATAGTGCTATTTAACTTGTTATTTGAGTTGATTCTGGGACAGACCAACACATGTGGCATTCTTACAGTGCATGGACTTGTGTACAGGGACTGAACAAAGTAAAAAGCGACACTGCATGCCTCTCTTAAGTACATGTGAAGACATAACAAGCGGTTTGCTTTTGTTTCCTCTCTGTTGCATTTAAGTGTGAGATTCCATTCCGCCTCCAGTCGGGATACTCGATCAAATGGAGGCCTGATGGCCCCTTAACCTCGGCCCAGATGGAGGTGAAAAAAGCCAGATTGTTGCCTGCAAATTGCTGCTGGGAATGGAAAGCAGACTAAATGTGCAGGCGCTCCTGAATGTGTCCCGGCGTCTCAAAATTACACCGGGACAAGTTCAGCATATTTGTGTGTGGCCAAACTTCTTCGCAGGGGGGACGGCTTCCACCCTGTGAAAATAGTGGGTGGACGCCGTGTACCCGCATGTACCCCTGACTCGTGCCCTGTGAATAACACACTGGAAACAAACTTGCCAATAGGTAAGCAAAAGAGGTCCAGAAACTGCTTTCCTGTCAAGTGGCACTTTGATGGACGACAGTATAAAGATGCAATAGAAAGCTACCACGTTTAGGTCTTATCTTAAGAATCTCTGGGGAATTGGCTATCTTAAGGCTCCTTAGGCCGTTCTGCAGAGCATTTTCCCTCTGCTGCACTGTCATCCTTCATAAACAGAAACCCACATGTGAAGACCTGATGAGCCTTCGGAGTGAAATTGGGACTCTCCGGATCTTTGCTTAATTTGTGCTGGTGGTTTCAGGTGCTCGGCACTAGCACTTAATTGTCAGGACCGGCCCGTACAATAGTCTGCCACATGGTGGCACTGTTAGTCTACTTTAGAGATGAGCACAACACCAGTTATCTATTAAATCGGTGTACATGAAAAATAACGAATACCTGTCTCCCAAACCATTGTTATAGCTTTACGGGGCCTGGAATAGTCTGAATTCTCACTTTTGGAGGAGTGTGATGCTTAGTAGTTGTGTTGGTACTGTCATTGGCAGAACTGGGATAGGCAATGGGTGGTGTAAATTGTAGTGGCCTCCTAAAAAGGGCCCCAGCACTTATTTTTTCACAAATTAAGCACTGCTTTGCGCCACAGTGCCAGGGTGTGTGCGTGAGTCTAGCATAAGTTTTGCACTTGAAGGGAATCACAGCCTACTTTCTAACATACTTCTGCAAACCACTTCAGGTGCACTCAGCCTTTACCTTGTTTAATATGGACTATTTATTTCACCCCAAACTTTACTGATTTGTTAATGGCGTACCATAGAACTTTTAAAAATGCACAATTATATTTGTCTCCAGGGCTTACACTAATTCCACATTATTGACCCACATAGGTACATTCAGTAACTCTATGCTGCATATGACTGTCATGTTATCACTGATGTCACCAGTGATCTCATCAATGAAGTAATTGGAAATGCCATTATCAATCCATGTCATTTAACATGTTATGACTGATGTAATATGTGAGTGTCATAAGCAGCGCATGGTGGGGGCACAAATAATTGGTAGCTCAGTAAACTATAAACGGTGAATGTTGGAGTTTTTATCAGTTTGAAAATATTAGCGTTTATCTAATTCTAACACCTAACTATAAAATCACTTTAGCTTTTTTTCGTCAGTGAATTTTTAGTTTTTTAATGTAAGCTAGAATATTATTAACATACTAAATTATAACATCTCCTTAACATTGCTTTTTTAAGTGAAGAAAAAAAATATATATATATATTGTCATAAAATAAGCATGTTAGCTCTGGTTGCTAATTAGAACTGTATGCTAAAACTGCAGTTAATCACTAGGGAATTAACTAATAGGTTGCTGATGATGTTGAAAGTACATTTCAATCTGCATGTCAGAATGTTTTACTGAATGGATGAGTTCCTTGAAAACCCATCCTCATTTTAGCTTTATAAAGCACTAACCATAATTTCTGTGACAAAATTAATCCCAGCATTTTGTTTATCTCTCAAAGAAATGCTTTATGTTTGACAGTTTTGATTCCACAAAAGATGGCTTCTGGTGGGCTGTTCACTTGTCATAAATATCGAGTGTTGGAGCTCCACTTGTTCATTACAATATTGTGAGAAGTAGCAGTAGAACATTTGGGAATTAAGTTACAGATTGCTTATGGTGATTACAGTACGTGTTTCAGTCTGCATGTCAGAATGTTTTGCTAACATGGATGAGAAATAGATTTGAAGGCGAATGGAAAATATGCCGTCATTTTAGCTTTCTAGAGCAATGAGTATAATTTCTATGACAAAATGAACCTCCTCATTTTTTTCTTTTCTAAAATAAATGATATGTTTTACAGCATTTGGTTATATAAATACAGAATGTCAAAGGTCTTATCATTAAACCACCATGGAAAGTTGCAGTAGAACAGTAGGGAATCAATTGACAGGCTGCAACTGCTGTTTACACAGACTGTCAGACTATATTCTCACATGGGTGAAGAAGATATAGTGAACTTCCAGAAAATATGCTCTCTACTTAACTTCTGGAGTACCTTCCACAACCTATATTCGAAAACAATTTTCTTTCAAATGCATTTCATCAAATCCCAGCAGAGGATAAGTGTTTTTCACAGGGTAAAATCAACTCAGTACACACCACAGTTGCTAAAATTAGTATAGTAACACCAACAAATGATTTATATCATGTCTAAAATATGTTATCACCCTTTACATGCGGCCCATTTTATGACACTAACAAACATGCTTTACCTACATGCATTTTAATAAGGAACATGTCCTGAGTCCTGTAATGATGCCACAACATGTTGGCCATGTTCTGGCCAGCTAATCAAGGATGGTCTTGAGCTCAGCATGTGCTCAACCTGCCCCCTAGTATATTTTTGTTTTCATTTTCAGGACACAGCAACCATGTCCGAGTCCTGTAATTACTGCGTAACATGGTGTTCAGGTTGTGGCCAGCCAATCAGGATTGATTAGCCCCCTTGAAAAGGCCAATCAGCACATATCTGGCACCAGCAGTGCAGATAAATACATTTTTAACCCATTTATGGCCACTCCAAGCACCTCTTTAAACACACATTTCTCAAAAATGGCTAAACAGATGTCCACCTATTTATAAAAGCACTCTTTTTGAGTAAAGTTCTAACTTTTGCCAAATGGTGTAGTTCCCGTCAGTCCCTTTTTTTCTGTAGCTATTACAAAGTTTACTGGAATGAAACTATAGCAATAAAATATCCTCCACAATTTCAAAAAAGCCTCATATCTGGGAGGTATGGATACTATACTGTCAGAGGCCTAGTTTCAATATGATATCCTTGACATAAGTCCATTGATCTCTAGGCATGACAACTCATTGCATTTTGGATAATGAGGTATATGCATTTACATACATGTCTTGTTTATTGCTTTTCACAGGCCAGCTCATCGTCCTCATCCTCAGAAGAATCAACAAAGAAAAAGGAGGATGAGGATGAAGACACTCAACTGTGATAATACCAAGAGCCACCAGCAACTGTGAGCCCCGCAGAAGGCGAAAGGCTGAAGAAGGCTCTGTACCCTTCCATCAAGACACCACCTTATGTACCACAGTCTTCCTGCATTGCACACATCCTTAAACCTTGTATTTCTCGCTGCCTCCTAGGTTTGGAGCTGCATAGTGACTCAGGACACATGAAATGACATTGGCACATCCACAGAAATTAAACTATAAGTTACACCTGCTCAAAGTTGCATTCGCCACTGTACGCCTCCCTTGAGTATCCTCACATTTATAACAAATCTCAATGACACTGGCATGCCATACTGATGTGTATGAGGGCTCAAGATTGGAGCTGGGCTTGTGAAGTTACCCAATGGTAAAATCCAGTCGGGTTTCGACCACATGCACAATGAGTCTTCATGATAACATGAAGGAGATTAAATACGTTTGTTGGTAATTCTGGAATCCTTCCTGAAGTTTGGTAGCCAATGGCACAGTTTCAAAGCTTTTGAATGAATGAACCAATTCATTTGGTATGTGTCATGTGCTTAAAAAAATGCATCCATGGGCTGCCAAACCATCAAGTTGAAAAGTTAAAAAAACATAGAAAGGATCAAAAACTTAAGTAAATAAACCATTATTTCAAACAGGAAGAACTTGGTGTTTTCTAGGCTTTGGATACAGACCGCTTTAGCAGAGGTCTGTAGGCAGACTCCCGTTTCTAGTATATAAAATATACTAACAGGTGGCTACTTGCCTGAATCACTGGGAAACGTCCTGCACAATGCAGGCATTACATCGCAATGCCTTTACAATGCAACTTTATAACACAAGTGCCTTTGCATCACATGCCATTACAACGCATGCCATTACAACGCATGCCATTACAACGCATGCCATCACAACGCATGCTATCACAATGCATTGTAAGGTTAGTAATGGAGAATTTTAAGTTTTACGGTGGGTATGGGTTTTGGGGTAGTTTAGATTAGTAATATTTACCCCTACGCTATCCAACACTTTCCCTACGGCTGCACTCACTGGAGTGGGAATACTCATTTTTACCCCTACGCTATCCAACATTTTCCCTACTGTTTCATTCACTGGAGGCGGAATAATATTTTCTCCGCTACGCTATCCAACACTTACCCTATTGTTGCAGACAAATATATTATGCGTTGTTTGAAATGTGTTGGTTGTAATGCGTTGTAATGGTAGTCTTAAAAAATGCACTGTAATGGTGTGCGTTGTAAAATCATGCGATGTAATGGTAGTTGCGCTGTAAAAACTGTGATGTAAAAGTATGTGATGTAATGTCACATATTCGTCTCACCTCCCTACACCTGATTCAATGGCTTTTCTCCCTCTTCTTGTGTTCGTCCAGGTCAGGCATACTTTAGTCTTATAGTGGTCTGATTTACTGAGGTATCCTCCACTGCTGGCATTAGACATCTCTCTCTATCCCCCACTTCCATTATTCACGTATTTTTAACACCCCTGTTCCCACCTTCCACACAGAGCTTTTTTAATCCGGCAGCCCTGTTGCTTATTTTTTGCATCCTGCCACACAATCAGCAGGCGGCCATCTTAAAGTGTTTTTTCCCACTGTTCCAAGATGACCACCCGAACGAGCCCATGTGTACAAATGCACTGTGGGCAGTATCATATGCTTTAGGTTTATTTTAACAAATCCCATCAAAAAATGGCCACCACCAATATGTTCACTGTCTGAAACCTACTGGCTTGGCGAGTGATCACATTCTAATAGACAATATGTAAAAACATTTGGGGACAGATCAGTTTGTTAAGCACCATCTTTTTGCCACATTTTGGATATTCTATAGTATTAAAAGTGGTGCTCCACAACAGAGTGCCTTGTCGTAGTCACTGATGCAAATTAATGGCTTTGCTAAGACTTCTCAGAGACATAAAATTATAGGTTTATAGTCTGGGATAGGTTTCTTACATTTACCTATGTATAACTTACCCAATAATTGTCAGAGTTCCCATTTTTTCATATGTAGAAAAAAAAATCAGTGTGGCATTTTGCCAGAAGGATCAGTCGGACTACAAAGAGACTCTAAGAATGCTACTATTATGCACGAGGTTGATGGCTACTGTTAGAAATGGGGGTCTCTAGTTGGCAGAGGTAGGTACCTTTGTCCACATAGGGACCCTTGCTTCTAGTCAGGGTAAGGGGGATACACACTTTAGATAACCCCTGCTCTCCCCCTTTGTAGCTTGGCACAAGCAGACAGGCTTATCCCAAAGGCAATGTGTCAAGTATTTGTACCAACACTCACAGTAACACAGTGAAAACACCACAAAAGGACACCACACCAGTTTAGAACAAGGAAGTATCTTTATCTGAACTAAACAAGACCAAAACGACCAAAATCCAACGTACACAATGAAAATATGACTTTCAAAAAGGTTTCAAGAACTTGTACCATAGAAAACAATGGATGTGTGACTTTTCACCAAAGTACCTGAAAATGCGTCAAAGTTCCAAAAGCCAAACAGCCGTAGAGTCAGAAAACAAAGAGATGTGACTCTCCTGAGACCTTGGGGAGACAGTTCTACAACACGCAGAGGACGAGTTGCGCTGAATCTGGTCTGTATGGGGAGTGACCTGCGAACGTTTCCGGTTCGCAGGTGATGCGTCGGGAAAGCGTGAATAGTAGAATGCTGGAAATCTGGAATGCATTGGCGATCGATGAGGCGGCGTCGAATGGCGTTGCATCTGTCCTCTTCAGCTGCGATCCCTCTTGCAGTGGCATCAGGCGCTGCGATGGTTTTCGCAGTGGCACAGCGATGCGTGGAAATTCTTCTCACGCCGTGGAAATGCTTCGAGAAAACTGCCGCAAGAAAAGCGATGTGTCCATTTTAGCAGTTCTTCCCCTTTCCTCTTTCTTCCAGTTCCCAAACAGCAGCAGCAACCTCCAGAGGCCCAAAACTGGTGCAGGCACCACTTGGCAGGCTAGAACTCACAGCAGCAGAGTTCAAGGAAGGGAGGGGTGAAGTCTTTGTGTCCATGAGGCTTCAAAACAGGAGGCCAGCACACTTCAGGCCCTTGGAGATTTTCTTCAAGCGGGGGACTCAGCACACAGCAAAGTCCTTCTCCTTTCTTTGACAGAAACAGCAACTGCAGGCCAGCCCCAGACACACCGCAAGGGCAGTACTTCTACTCAGTCTCTCCCGCTCTTCTCCTTGGCATAGGTTCCTCATAAATTCCAGGAATAATATAAAGTCTGGGGTTTGGTTCTGATACTTATACCCCAAAATGTCTTTGTTCTCTTTGTGCAAGGGGGTTTGAGTACAGTTCTGGGGGGCACTCTGCAAGTGCACAACAACATCCATTGTCAGTGTGAGCCTTGGCTCCAGACACACCCCAGTGGTGCAGAGCCAGCATTGTGGAAGGCAGGCACAGCCCTATTCAGGTACAGGCCTTACTCCTCCCACCACTCCAAATGCAGATCAGGCCTATTCAGCGTAGGGCTGACTCATCCAGACTTCTGGAGCAACTGCACCTCCCCAGGCCCTGTCACTCCAAAGCCAGACAGTCAATTCACAAACAGGCAGAGGCACACAGGTTGGTTGAACAAGAAAATAGCACTTTCTGAAAGAGGCATTTTCAAACACACAATTTAAAAAACGTCTTTACTAAAAGATGTGTTATTAAATCCTGAGTTCAGGGATATCAAAATAAATTTTGCTATTGTATCCCTATGGGAACATATGCTTGTAAAATGTCACAAAGCATTCCCCATTCTGTCCTATGGTGCAAGATAGCATTTGAATAGTGAAAAACGAAATTGGCAATATTTCACTATCAGGACATGTTGCACAAACCAGTACATGTCCTACCTTTCACATACGCTGCACCTTGCCCAAGGGGGTAGTTTGGGCGTACCATAGAGGTGCCCTATATGTAAGAAAAGGAAAGGTTAGGGCCTGGCAAGTCTACATGGCAGTTAACAAACTGCGCACAGGCACCGCAGTAGCATGCCTGAGGCATCTTTTCAGGGCTACTCATGTGGGTGGCATAATCAGTGCTGCAAGCCCACTAGTAGCGTTTGATTTACCAGCCCTAGCACACTCCGTTCACTTTACTTGGGAGCTACTGGTAAAAAAAATATGCCAATCAGGGAGAACCAATCACAATAACAATTTACACAGAGAGCATATGTACTTTAGCACTGATCAGCAGTGGTAAAGTGCCCAGAGTCCTAATGCCACCAACCACAGGTCAGGAAAAAATAGGAGGAATAAGCAAAAGAATTTGGGGATAACCCTCCAAAAAGGGAAATTTCCAATCCTTATGCATAGGTGGATGGACTGAGGAAACCTGGGCCTAATCAAAGGAATTAAATATACTACAAGATTCTTTCTTCAATAAGATTTTCACAGATTATTAGCAAACGTGTTGTCCTTAAAGCCACAGTAGGTGTGAAAGTTAGCAGTTATTTGAAGGCACTCAGAATGGAACCCATTCCAACACTTTCAGATCTATGTATAAAAAAATTACATTAAAATACTATTTATAATCTTTCAAAAATCTTTAAAAAATAATAACCTTTGTTATTCAAACCCAACAGTCAATTACTGATGTCTGCTTACTTCATTCAAACTCAGCTATTTAACCTTTTCATCAATGGTCTCTGCTTGTCCTGAAGAGAGCCAAATCCTCTGTGTAAAGGCGCATGTCCCCTTCTTTTGTGGTTTAAAACATGATTGTACCACTTTTGGCATCTCCTTTTAGAAGGCTGCCACTCATCTTGTTTTATTCTAACACATTTGTGAATTGCTGCTATTCATTCTAAAGACTCTATTCATGTGTTCATATGTAGAGAAGGACTGCTTGCACAATCACTCCAATCACATCTATGGGTAGCAAGATGTTTGGATGGTAGAGCGCCACTTAATCAACTGCATTGTTAATACACAATGGTCACATATATAACTCCGGACAGTGTGTTTATGTAAAGGACCATCTCCATGATGGCCATCCTGATTCCACTTGGTGGTACCATTGTAGTCGTAGGTTCCAGCAGAGTCTAATTAAAAGTAAACATGGGATCATGAACTAAAGAAGCTTGCAAGATCTTTGTGAAAATATTAGACTGGCATTCTGAGCGCAATCCGGTCCAGAGGTTTGCAGCTTTATGTACCACAGAGGTACATAAAGCTGACACTTACTCTGTGGGGTCCACAGAGACATAAGGAATATCTCCTTTAGGAGAGGTCTCTAGACCACTGGAATTTTGTAAATCCAGGTGAAGGCCCACACATTGTAGTAAAACAGAGAAAGTAGATTATAGGCTGTGCAACCATATTTTTTATCAGACATAGTTATAGACTCAAAATAGGATCTGAATAATTCCTCTATCTGGCCAAATGGTTGTGCCCTAGGGGTGCACAAGGCAAGTTCTGGCCTACTCTTGTAGTGCCCAATAAATTCTTGGAAGGAGGCCCCAATAACGACCGAGCATGAGCATAGACTGGCTCCAGAGATGTCATGGATGACTTCTTTCTAGCTGCGAAAGCCTATGGTGTACCGGGGTAGTGTAGAGCTGCTGCTAAACCAGAAAGAGCAGGTCCACCCTTTAAGAATGGCCCAGGGGGTACCGGAGCAGTCCTGAATATGTGCGACCTGGTCTGTCAGAAGGCTTTGACCTTCGTGAGATTGGCAGATGGAGAAGGTAATTTGGGCCGGACATTCTGCTCCTGTGGAATCTGCATCAAGGATGAGCCTCTGATTGGGGAATGGTTCTGTGACTTCAAACTCTGTGAGAACAGGATCATTTCCTTAAGGAAGAAAAGGCTTTCTTTGTCACCAGGTGGCTCAAAGCTTCTCCAGCCGCAACTGCACTTCCGGATGTGGCCTCACCAGAGTATATTAGTGATCAACCTGCATGCTGATGTCAGTGCCTGGTAATTTTTCTGTTCTCTATTGAGGCGTGCGGAGAGGAACTGAGAGAGCCACAGAAAAAATATAGCACATAACTTGTATGCATACCTTTGGATCTTATTACTCGGGAAGGAGAGAGGGCAGTGAAGCATCTGCAGGAATATTATTTATTCACCAGAAACACTGCTAATTAAGGCATGTAACTATCTCTATTTTCTAATAGAGTCCTCACCTTATGAATGTGTCTAAAATCAGCATCTCCTTTGGTGCCAGTTAATGAGGAAAATCAAGCTACACTAAAAAAGACATATTACCCATCACTGAGTGCCTGAGATGTAAAGCAATTGTACCTCTGCAAAGGTATGCATAACCCCAGAGCGGTTCACAATCCTGCGGCAATCAGAGTATTAACCTATGCAAATAATTAGTAAAGAAAACAGACAGCTTCATGAAGAATTCCGCATTTGTGATGTCTTGTAACAAACGCTAACTCAGTGGTTGATAGCAAACGTACCTCCAAATGCCTTTCGATACTCAAGCGCATGGCCTCTTAGATATAATGAGGTTAGTTGACGACTCGCATCCCAACCGTCATGCCGCTGTACAAACTAGAGTGTAAACACAAGGAATTACCTACATACAACTACGGGTTTCCTAGTCTATCGATAAAATGTTAGAGTTGCTTACCCAGTGAGACTCCGTCTTGCTACAAAATGGCATGCTGCCTTCATCAGTCACTCAGTTTCAGTACTGTGCTGGAACTGAAACCGTTACCAGAAATACTCTATGATTATCACCGAAAGGATGACCAACTAAGATCATGTTGCATCTCATGTCTTGATTGCTGAATTCTCATGGGTCCCATGTTTGAATGGAGACAAAAATGGGTAGTGAACCCCACTGTGTGTGGCTCGTCTGTAGAACAAAGTAATAAGACACTGAGCTTAATCCCGTCAACAAACCTCTTGTGGACTACTGAAAATACAAGACGACCGCTAAACAATTCGCCCTCAAAACAATTGATATTCTCAAATGGGTTACAGATAACCTAAAGTGTAGTTAATTAATGGTGTCTTTAGGTGACAACAAGGTATGTCTGGAAATTAATACATCTTGAACTATGATATCGTTATGGTGATTATACTGTGACCCATAGGTAAAGATTTCAAAGGAAACACCCCATGTCTAATTTGTCATTGAGTCCCTTGGGGATCATTGTTTCTAATCTCTTAATCTAGTGGATTTCTCTTTGTGACAATTTTTTTTAATTGTCTCTGCTGGGGTGATTTGTGAGTACCTCTATGATCTGGAACTTGATTTGAAGAATAGAGTGTCTGTGTTCAGTCCAATGTACAGCTTGGTTGGAATTAACATTATGATCACAGATTCTGCTCTCGTGCTCTGTTTATTTATTTATTTATTTATTTATTAGTTTATATAGCGCTAGAATCACTCCGTAAGGAGTATCTCTGCGCTTCATGCCCAATAAATTAGCAACTACACAGTGGAAGACAATTAAATTTCGTTTTTAAACAGAATAGTTTTTAGCTGTTTTCGGAAGGTTAAATGCTCTTTGCATAACCTTAGGGCCAACGGAAGCTTGTTCCACATCTTGGGGCCCATAGTTGACAGGGCTCTTTCTCCATGTCTAACTGTTAATCTGGTCTTTATTTTACTCTCAGTCTTCCCTACGTAAAGCAATCCAAGCGGACATTTGATAGCGTAGATAACATTGCTTGTGTTGAAATCAGCAGAGTTTGTCATACAAATATTTTCTCTTGTCCTGGGATGCACCAGGATATTACCTGTGGTTACGTTGTTGCAATGAATACAGTTCAAGCATTTTTTGGTACCCTTAATCTGACGATTTTGAGGTGTTTTTTTTCCGGCAGGATTTCTTTATGTTTCTTGATCTGGTAAGCGCAAAAACAGTTTTTTGTTCAAAGAGCCCATGGAAATCTGGTTCATGTTGACGTAATTTCCAGCGTTTGTTGATTATTTTTTTGTGGATAATTTAGACACAAATACTACCCATGCCAATTTGTCTTTTTTTTCCATTTGCAAGAATTTCCCACAATCCATGGTGAGTGCTCTGTGCTCATGAAATTTGAGAGGATACCCTATGTTCTGAGATTTTTCTTATTGGTCTTCCAACGTTGCTTTGCATGTTGTCAAAGCAGAAGATATTCGCCTAGTTCTCAGGAATTGAGAGTAAGGTAAATTATTGATAACGCTGGAAGGATGAAAACTTTGGAACAACAAAGGCATTGCTGTCGTTTTTTTTTATAGACGCTTGTGTTTAATTTTGTCTCCCTATGCTCAATAATACTGTGAGACACCTATGGCAGGCAGGGGGTACAGGGAAAATGGAATAATCCTGAAAACAATTATTGCTGGTGTGTAGTGCGCTTATGACCTATGATGAGACACCTACTGTAGTCAAGGGGGCAGGGGAAAATAGAATAATCCTTAAAAGAATTATTGCTGGTGCGCGGTGCGCTTATGGCCTACGATGAGACATCTATGGCAGGCAGGGGGAGGAGGAGAAAATTTACTAAACCTTTAAAATAATTATTGCTGATGTGTGCCTATGGCCTATTAGACACCTGTTGCAGGCAGGCAGTGAAAGGGGAAATGGAATAATGGTTAACAAATGTATTGCTGGTATGCGGTGCGCTTATGGCATATGCGACACCTATGGCAGGCATGGGGTGTAGAGGAAAATATAATTACTTTTTATAAAATGATTTCTTTTTGTGCCTATGGCCTATGAAACACGGGTGGTAGGTAAGGGATGCAGGGAAAAATCAAAGAATTGAAGAAAGCAAATTGCTGGTGTCACCCTAGGAACGAAAAGAAATCCTATGGGAGGCATGGAGGTGCAAGGGGAAATGGAAAAACTGAATAAAAAAGCACAGCACTACAATCAACCTCAAGCATATTAAACTCATATCTGGGAAAAAAATTAAAATGAACCAAAAACAATAAGGCATAGGCTGCTTCTATCAATGCCCCTAGAAAGTGGCTTTGAAAAGTGGAAGAAAAGGATTTAACTCATTGGCTATGCAAAATAGTCACCGGCCACATGTTCAGAACAAGAAGCAAGAAGGCATGGACAAAAAAGAACACATGGAGTCCTATGAAAAAAGTACACTGACTACGCAAAATGGCCACTGGCCATATGTTCAGAACAACAAGCAAGAAGGCATGGACAGCAAAGAACACATGGAGGCCAATGGAAAAAGCAAAGCACATTGGCTACACAAAGTGGCTGCCCACCAAATGGCCACCAGTGGGAGAAGGCATGGACAATAAAGTACACATGGTAGAGTCCCATGGCAAAAGCACAGTGACTACACAAAATGGCCACCAGCCAAATGTTCACATCAAGCAAGAAGGCATGGACAACAAAGAACACTTGAAAGCCTTAAAGCACACTGGCTGGGCAAAACAGCCAGTGGCCACATATTCACAAATACAAGCAAGAAGGCATGGACAACAAAGAACACATGGAAGCCTATGACAAAAGCACACAGGCTACACAAAATTGCCACTGTGCCACATGGCATGGAGAACAAAGTAGGCTAGAACAAAGACAAAATTGTGGCCCATGGCAAACACACATACACACATACACACACTGGCCACGCAAAAAATGGCCAGCAAAGTAAGGATGCAGTAAAACAAAGAAGACAATACTGCCATTAATTTAGCAATGCCAAAAGCTAAAATTATGTCAACTTTAAAATACAAACAAAAACACATTTTGTATTTAATCCAAGGCCATTTATAAATCAATAGATGTTTTTCAAAAACATATAGCACAGGAAATACCTTTTAAAATACACCCAATGCCTAGTGCTGGCTGGCCATCTGCAGACTAGACCCCAGACAGTAAAATGAGCAGAGAAAGTGCATAATTCACAAGCATCACACACACAAATTGAGAAAAAGTACTTTAAAACCAGGAGCCCAGCCATACCAAAAATATGCAAACTAAAAAAGTGAATGCTAAATAGGCCCCTGCGGCAACTCAAGGCCACCCACAATCAAATTAAAAAACTTTGAAAGAATGAAAAAGGTAATGACCTCCATCAACCAACAAACTTATCCAAAAGTTCTTTAATTTACTTGATTTCTCACACAAAAAACTTAAATCCAATGGTATATGCAGCAGGGATTGTAGACAAAGAAAGTGATCCCTTCCTTCTAAATCTAAATGAAAACTGACCAAGGGATGGAATAGCAGTGGGAGCAGCCTTCTGGACAGGAAGAGGAAGTTGAATTATCTGTTGCACTTCGTTCCTGAAGTAGAATACCTACTTGGAAAACTATTTTAAAGTTGTTTTTGCTGCCTCTCAAATAGAAAATGTACTCGAGAAGCAGCCCTCTGACTGCCGTCAAAAAGTCCATCTAGTGACCAGAGACCATACTAGGGAATACCAAATCTCGCTCACCAGCTCCCATTCCGTAGCCTCGCGTTCACGGCCGGACTGGGAAGAAAAACCAGCCCTGGCAATTCACACTCGACCGGCCGGGGCAAAGGGGGGGAGTCAGTGGTGGCACTGAGAAGCTCTGGTGGAGAGCAACGTTGAAACTTTGTTGCAGGCGGCCGATATTGCAGCACTGCTGCATAACCGGCCCCCAATGACAAAACTGGCCTCCACACGCCCGGTGCCCGCTATGACCAGTCCGGCTCTGGTGCTGTTCCCTTTGTCATCATGTTGCTCGAACGGAAAAAAAATTCCTGCGATTGGCAGACTTTGGTGGGAATTTCACGTTATATGAGTAACACAGAGATGCTAAATTCCTCCAATTAAAATTCCTCCCGGGCCTAGTTTGCTTGTATTTCACCCTGTGGTTGCTGCTTGAGTGGGATTTCACCCCCCTCAACCAGTAACCCAAATATCCTACATTGGTTTTCAGCAGTGAGATTCACTACTTGGGTTTGTGCATTGTCAAACAGTTTTAAATCACAGTTAGATAATTTGAAACCAAATCGATTTTTTTTAAATTCTCAATTGGCCTTTTTGTTTTTGCCATACGTACTTTCATTCCACCAATGCCAGTGCCTGTGAGCATACCCTCAAGAATGTCATTTAAGCTCATCATTTTGGAAAGCTGCACAATGGCTGAGATCAGGGAGTTCTGTGAGGAAATGGGATTCCCAATAATGAGGAGCACCAGGAAGCTGGAGCTTCAGAAGGCTCTGAGGTCCTGGGTAAAGGCTCACCAGTTGCTGGCAATAACAGAAGACCAGGATGAGGAGATGGGTTTGGAAGGCAGGAAGAGGACCTGGGCACAGGTCCAGAGCTGGCGCACCTGGAGGAGGGGGGACAACTCAACCCCAGGAATTGAGTCAATTGTCAGGGGAAAAAGCAGTGTGTCTGCCCAAGGCCAGTCCCCCGAGGAGCTATTGGACAGTAACGCTGAGAAGGAATTTCCACTGCAGATGTCAAAACTAAAAATAAAGGAAAATAAACTGCCCATGATGGAGAAACTGGCCTTACAACAATTGGCTCACGAAAGGAGGCTCACGGAGCTGTATATCAAAGCCGGACAGGCAGAGTCCAGTAGCGATGGTGGCAGCGATACCACAGTGTCCAATTGAGATAAGAAGGTCCACATCTCCAAAGACCTGGTAGCTAGCTATGTGGTGAAGGGAATGAAATAGACATGTGGTTCTCAGTCTACGAAAAAGCCCTAAGAATTCAGAGGGTCTGAGAGGAGTAGTGGGACGGCAAGTCTCTGGAAACACATGTCTACCGAGGGGAGAAATACCTTAACCACACTAGAAATAGGAGACCAGATGAAGTATGTCCCATGAAAGCCCTCATTGTCACCCCGGGGAAGTACTGCATTAAATTCATGGATACCCAAAAGATGCAAAACCAGTCTTGGGTGGATTTCCATGAATAAGCCAGTAGAGCATCGAATGGTTGGGTGAGGGATAGCAAAACGTATTATTTTACTGGGTTGTTTAATACGATAGTGAAAGAGCACATGTTTAATATCTGTTTCAGAGAGCTGCACCTGGTTGATAGTAAGCTCACTGATCCCAGGGACCTTGCAACGGAGGCAGACCTCTGAGTCAGCACCAGTGTGTCTAAAAAGGTATCTGGGGAGGGAGGAGGGAATCATCAGAAGGGTGGTCACGGATCCCATCAGAAATAAGAGGGGGGAGAAAAAATTAAAGGTAAGGAGTTCCTCTAAAAGCCCCCATTCCCAACCAGTCCCAGCCTGACCCATATAGAAAGGGGTTCTATGACAAGAAGGCAGAGAGGTACGTCCCCCAGTGTACTGAATACTACAAGTATGCCCCCTCCAAGCGAGACACCAAATGTCCCCAGAGGTCACAGCCCCCCAATGATGGGCAGCAACCTGGGTTGGCCTGTGTAGCGCTTGAGGAAGAAGTTATCCAGTTAGCAAAGGGGAAAGAGCAGAGGTTACCCTAGTGTTCATAGGGGACAGAGAGATGGAACCAAAAGCCCATATGCATTTCAAAACATCTAGGTATAGGCAGTGGGTCACCATCAATGGACAAAGGGTGGACGCTCTGAAAGAAAACTGAGGCAGTATGACTACTGTGAGGTGTCATCTGGCTTTCTCAGAGCAAGTCATCCCTAATACATTCCAACAGGTCATAGTCGAAGACAACCATGAGAGTCACTACCCAGTGACTCCAGTTCCCTGTACGTGGGGGGCAGCGGGAGTGGGCAGGGTCTCAGATTATCTAAAAGTAGCTGTGAGTCCTGCCATGCTTGTAGATTGTCTGTTGGGCAACGACCTAAAGCACACTGTCTGGAAGGAAGTGGTGCTCAGGTCACACCTAGAGATGTTAAGCTTGCCTGAATGGGTCTGTATTATCACAAGATATATGGCTGCCCAAGAGGGGAGTCAAGAAAGCCTTGAAGAATGTCACAGGCAGCTGCCAAGAAGAGGAAGGGTAGGGGGCCGGGGAAATCAGCCCCCCATCACTCCTGTGATACCGGTTGATGGGCGCCCAAGGAAGCCACCCCTGAATCTACCTAAGAGGATTGTGGCACCTTGGGAGACCACTCGAACCTTGCTGGATGGTATGTTGAGGGTGGACCTACCAGGGAGGTCTTCTGTAAGGCACATAAAGAGTGCCCAACTCTAGAAGGCTTATGGCGGGAAGCTTAGGCCCAGGCAACAGGTGGTACCTCTAGAGATCAACTTATCTATTGGGAGAATGACCTCCTGCATAGTAAGTCTACGGTTCCTGGACCTGGGGCAGCTCGCTTTATTGGGATTCCCTACTGGGGTTGGCTCATAACATACCCCTGGCAGGATATCTGGGGCCGGACAATTTCTTTGTCAAGCTTCTCCCCCTCTTCTATAGGCCCCAGATGAAGACTGCATCGGATACATTCTGTAGGTCTTGTTCCACCTGCAAGGCCAGCAGGAAAACAGGGTCAAAGCTGAAGGCTCACCTGGTTCCCTGGTCTGTCGTGGCAAGCCCTTTGAGGGGGAGACCTCAACATTATCCACATCAAGATTCCAACCATAGCAGAATTTTCATTAACTCAGTCTCCCAAACAGCAGTTCTCTATTCCTCCAAACTGAATTTAATTTTACAAAAGCAAAGCTTTTTTTTTACCCAAAAGATTAGATTTTTATATTTTCCCAAATACGTTTGGTGCACAAACTGTAGGTTCTCATTTTCACTAAGCACCCACAACTACTGTCACACACGGACAATCTATGGTTTTATGCTTGTCAATATCATCAAACACATGGGGTTCCCATTAAATCACTACCCTCAGGTCACCAGAATGATGTCAATGTGTCAAGAACAACCCACTATTACTTAAGTGAAAGCAGGAATGTTGTCAAGAATGCCCCTATTATGTCAAGCACAGGGCAACCATTATGACAGTGGTACCCAAAATGTTCTCAGGAATGTCCACAAAATGTTAAAGGATGCGCTACTGTTATGCTAGGAATGTCCAGAAAGGTGTTTCTTCCGCAACTACACTCTATGAGGATGCACAATGGAAAGTGGTCAATGTTCAAACAGAGTTTGGGGAAAATATACAATTTTGCTGGTTTTATTTTCCAAGCTTTGAGTAAAAATAAAAAATGTTGCATTCACAAATACTTTTGCCATATTTAGGGTGGAAATCGGGATAGAAATATGCAAAACACCCAACTGAGATGCACATTTCAGATAACAATGCTACCCTCCCATAGAATATTACAGGTGAAGTATTCAGTTTCCTAGATTTGTCAGAATAGTTTTTCAATCTTCCGGTGAATAAAACTAGCAAAATCATATACCCTTTTCTGACCTTTGTCTAATGGAGCATTTTTCTGGATACCCTACTCCGAAAACAGGGAATCACCCAAGTTAAGCCAAAGAAGGGCTGGGTGGTTAGACAAACTCAAAACAAAGAATCCCTTTTGTGCTGTATATTCCTAGGTCATCGATAATCAATAAGAATGTACTAAACCGAAATTATCCCAACAACTATATATACACATTAAAAATCTAAGACTTTTATTCAAACTTCTCATATACTTACTGAAAAATCTTTTGTTATGAACTTTTCCTGAAGAAAGCGGAGTTTGATCAGGTAATCTGCCGAAACACAGCGTCAACACTAGTTCCATTACAAGAAGTATATGAGAAGTTTGAATACAAGTCTTAGATTTTTTTATGTGATACAGATCCATATGTAAAACATTTTTTTTTAACGCGTGTTATGTGTATTCAATTTCAATTCAAATTCTTTATTTCGGCCATTCTGGCCATAAAAGAGTCCAGAATAAAACAAGATAGAAGGAGATTATATACAGAATTCATTTGCATAGACACAGTAGATCATAGAATTCATTGGGGGTATATTAGACATCTTTGCAGTAGAAAAAGGTTCAAAGTATTTAGTCCTTAACATTCAATATCAATTAATTGACGCCGCTTGGACCACATGGCTAACAAATACTTAGAAAGTGCAAATACAATAGAACTTGATGTGTCAGTTTTTAGAATTCTAAAGGCAGGTAAACAGTGTTTAAAACCCAAATTTTTACAAAGAGGTACCAGCCAATACTTCCTGGATTTACTGTAAGCTGGACAGAAGAAGAGCACATGAAGTTCGTCCTCTACGTCACAGCTACATCCTGGACACGACTTGTTAGTAGAGGCTGACCATTTACTTGTAAAAGCTTTTAGGGATAAAGTGCCATATCTCCATTGTATAAAGAGTTTCCTAGCTAAAATCGGGAAAACAACATCCATAAAATCCTCAAAAGAATAAGAATTTTTAAAAGCTAAACAAAGAATTAGTCAGGGTGCCAGCTTTGGAGGCGCAGACAGCAGAATTCAATTTTTTATCTTTAAAAATCCTGGTAAGGGACTTACGCTAAACCTTGCGACAGCCCCTTTCCGGATTGTCCCACATAGCAGGTAAACCCAATCTAAAAAATTCATGTTTTATAAACGCCAGCCAGGGAATTTTTCCTGCGCTGTTATAGCTTAGTATCTGCTTGAGCTCTTGCCTATAATTTAGCAGATCTGGCGTTGTCCATAGCCTACATCAAAGCCTGAGGGGCTTTAATGCTAGCTCATCTTCTATAGGTCTCAGTCCCAAATCTAACCTTAAGGGGAGGAGCGGGGTACTTTGAGGAAGTGTCAGCAACTGCCTGATAAATGTTGTTTCTATTTTAGCAATTGCAGACCAGCAAGAATGCCCCCACAGCTCCCCACCATAGAGAGCTGCAGCCCTTGCTTGGGTCTTATAAATCTCCAGGGCTGGGCTCACTGGCTTAAATGTCGATGTGTTGGAGACTTTGAGAATACCACCCGCCAACTGTGACAATTTCGTTTGAGATTTGACTTGTTGGGGTCCCTAAGACAGATTTTCATGCAGTGTAACCCCAAGATACTGGAAAGTTGTGACCCTTTCCAACCTCACACTGCCCAGGGTTGGATTCGGACGAGTGGATGCCGGAGGATTAAATATCATAAATTTTGTTTTGTCGGCATTTATGTCCAGACCTCGGCATCGACAGAAATCCCCAAAGCCATTTAAGTATGCGTTGAATCCCCATAGGGGACTTGGAAAGCAGGAGGGTATCATCAGCGAACATAATCGCCGGAACCCTCCTGCCTGCCAACCTTGGCACATCGTTGTTGGGGACATTGTCCAGATGTGATATTACACCATTTACGTAGAGGCAAAACAGGGTCGGTGCCAAAACGCAGCCCTGCCTCACCCCTCTGTCAACTGGAAACCTTGGTGACAGCGCCCCATTCTTCCCACATTTAACCTGCGCGTAATCCCCCTCGTGTAACCTCATCAACACATTCAAAATTTGGGACGGGACGCCCAATTCCTGGAGAACCCCCCACAGTTTTCCCCGTGGCACTAAGTCAAACGTGGACCGTAGGTCCACAAACACCATGTAGAGGCTGCCACCCTCAATCTTTGCCGTTTTCCAATACAGTAGTATTAGGCGAAAGATCTGGTCCATGGTGGAAGTGTTTCTCCTGAACCCCGCCTGAAAAGGACTTAGGACTTTGTGTTCCTCCATCCATGCCAACAGGCGATCCAGAACGAGCCGCGCGAAGATTTCTTGCGGTACATCAATGAGGCTGATGGGCCTGTAGTTGACTGGGAGCAGAGGAGAACCCTTCTTATAAATCACGACTATCTCTGCTCCCAGCCAAGTACAGGGGACCTCCATGCCTCTCAAGATTGCATTAAAAACAATGAGCAAGTAAGGGCCCCAAATCCTTGGTTGATGCCTAAAAAGGTCTCCCGGGAGTTTATCAAGTCCCGGGGCCTTACCCACTGCAAGTTTCCCTATCGCGTGAGACACCTCCTCCAAAGTGAACTCTAGCACCTCGTGCTGGTCATTTAAAACCACGGGAACCAACATACTATCCATGGCAGGTTTGTCAGAGTATAGAGCTTTAAAATGAGCTTCCCACACTAATGCATCAATGTTAGGTTCTATGGCAGATTGTGGTTCCCCAGAGCCTATACTAACTAATGACCAAACTCTGTGTGCATCCCTTGAGTCCAGAGCAGTGGTTAGGTTAGACCACCTTTCCAAGTCCCAATCTTTCTTTGCGTGACCCATTACCTCTTTGTAGTGCAGTCTCAGTTCACGGATTTTGGGTTTATTACTCCCAGACTTAACCGCCATAACAAACTCGGACTTAGCCTTTCTACAGGCTGAGTTGTACCAGGATGAAACTGGTGCTCTTTTCCTCCTCATTGGAACCTGGGGATTAAAAACCTCTGCTAGGCTAGAGACCAAATCCGAGTGGAGAGACCGTAATGTTCCATTAAAATCTGAGGATGGGGATTGGGTGATTAGAGTATCAACCTCCAAAAGTCGAGGGAGGATTATGTTATATAATTTAGCTAATTCATCTTGGGATTCTGCTATTTTGCCCCACTTTACCCTACGTCTATTATTTGAAAGTGTCATCCCATCACCTAAATCAATCATATCTGGAGTTGGAATTTCCATTGGCCCTGGAAAAACCATCTCCAGGCTTAATGCATTATGATCACTGTCAGCACTAGGGATTACCCTGAGGTCAATGACCTTAGACCACATCCGTGTTTCGACCATGATGTAGTCGAGACGAGATTCTTGACCCCTCTTGTTGAAAGTGCACATCGATGGAGTATCGGATGGTGTACGCCCGTTACAGGCCCTTAAAGAATTGTTTAAGGTGAGGGCCACGATCTGGATCGCTAAGGGAGACCATGACTTGGGACGTGGGGATTGGCATGGTGGAATGGCCCAGTAATCATCCTCGCCCATAAGGGCACCTTCGCTCATCCCCAGGAGGGGCTCATAATGGCAGTTCACATCCCCAGCCACCAAAAGATGACAATCGCTAGACAATGTACTCAAGAAATAGGATAGCTCATCAATGGTGGTCGATTCGGAAGCCAAACTAACTGGATGTGAATAAAGATTCACGATGGCTAGTTTGAAAGAATTTGGCCATTTCAGAACTATGCACTGAACGTCTTCAGAATATGTGACCAAGTTCTCAGCCATACAGCCCAGGTGAAGACCGGCCCAGATGGCGAGGCCACCTGACGGTTGTCCCTTCCCTCCCCACCTAGCAGGTACATGGAATGAGGCAAATCCCACTCTAAAATGTTCGTCCCTGGCCCAGATCTCTTGGAAGAGACAGATATCGTTTTGATCCACCAGGGACCCCCACTCTGTGCAATTTAATTTATGCGTTAGTCCTGCCACATTCCACGATAACATTGTCATAGACTTCAATTTAGTAATATTATTTGCGATAGTGTCACTACCCAGTGGCGCTCCTTTGCCTATGGCTGCATGAGGGGACAGTGCTGTGTGAGGCAGCACTGTACTCCCCAATCCATCATCGCCAGTTGCCGTGTTAGGCCCCTGGATGCAAGTATAGAGATCTGTGGCAGGACTAGATGGTCGGCCACTAAACGACTCCACAGCTCCATCAGATTTAGCAATGTTCCTGGTTTGGGAGGTACACAAAATTTCCACCTTGCTATGCTGTAGTCAGTCCACCATTTCCAAGCTGCTGAACCTATTGTGGGTAGGTAAATGACTATGTGCGGTTGGTCGCCCATACCAACCCCTCGCCATCCTTCCCCCACGACGGTGTGTTACCAGGGAACAATCACCGCCACGATCTAACAATTCGGTTGAAGGATAAAAATATGATAAAGGGTGGGATCGAATAGTTGTCCCAGTACTGTTGTAGCTCCAGTTACATATATGCTCCACAGTACAGGGATCCTTAAAATTTACCAACACACAGTCACCTGTAGTAGATTTAGGGCTATGCCCCACCCAGGAGAGCCTACGTACCATCAATATTTCACTAGTAATGTAGGGTAGTGGTCTATTATTGTTAAGCCAGTGAGTCACTTTATTTTTTAGGGACATGAACGATTCCTGGCCGGGGTTACTTATTTCAGGAATCACTGTCAGTACTATCAGATATGGGCTAGTTTCAGGCGGTAAATCAATTGTAGGGGCCCCCTGAGATACTGCAGCAGATAAGAATTGTCCGCTCTCTTTTGGTTTTACTGTGGTTGCTGTAATATTCCTTCTCGGGGTATTAATACGTACGGGCAAGGCATCAGCAGATTTTGGAATTGATACTTTGGTAACATCTGAAGTAGATGGCACAGCAGGAAAAAGGGGATTATGTATTACAGACCCATCGAACACAGTATTCATTTTTGCATTGCCCAGACGTGAACCATTTAGCTTTGTATTGTCCGCAATACCCCGTGTAACTAGTTCAAGCTGAGAAAGCTGCTTCTCGATGCACCAGAGTCTCTCTCCTATCGGACCAAGTGAGGATCTCAATAGGGCACCCAATTACATAAGCAAGGGGTCCTCTGCCGCCAATGTGCCGCTAGTAATCTGAGTATAAACAAAAGCAATTGCCAATGCTGCGCAAATTAATAAACAAAATTTCATGCCCAATGATATAAAACAATTGAAGCAAGACCACCATGTATAGTGTGTTTCAAATATTTTGTAATTTATTTTCTCGAAGAATTAGAAAAAAGTTGTTCAATTTTTAATTTTACTAAAGATTCTTAATGTTGGGAGGGGAGTAGGTTGTGGTTTAAAATACGAACCAATGTGGAACACAACGTGCAAGTGACAACAAGTATACACAAAAATCAATAATACTCTCAAACCTCACATTCTACATTTGCTCTGTGCAAGTCTTCCATGCCACCATCCAAATCAAAAGAATAAGTAAACAAACGACACAACAACACAGACAGTGCGCAGTGAAGGAAATTATCCTAATATTTACAAACACACAAAGTTAATTGTTATTGAGGAAAAAAAGTGTCCTAACCAGAAAACGAATAGCATAGTACTCGGAGAATGGTAAGGCACTCGTACTATTTTAAATCACTATCGAGTGTGTGATGTACCAGGCCATCTAACCAGTATACATTTTCGCTCAATGCATAGGCAATAATCACTTCTACAAGATTGGCCACTTGACAATGAAATAAATTCAAAACAACGGAAACAACAAGGTCGACGCGTTTCGAAGCCCCTTTAGAATGGGGTTTCTCCTCAGGACCTAGCCGGTAATTAAACCTGCAACGACAAAACACAAAAGAGCAACGTCTTACTAAAATAGAAAAGTGAGCAGACCTTCAACTTGTCTCCAGACCAGCAAAACGCATAGAAATACCTTATCTTCTGAAGAAACAATCAATTTCTTCTCAAATCCAAAATTAATGTGGGTACTCTTGAAATTCTCAGCTGTGAAGAGAAATCTAATGTCAGATGCCAACAGGGTGCCTTATTAAGCTACTGTTTTGGAGGGGGCTAGCAAGTGCTCCTACCTTCATGCAGAAGTCTGTATACGAGCATTTTCCATATTTCCTTTCTCTTTTTAATTTCAGGTTGCGAGACACCTTGTATGCCCTGCAGAGAAACGAATGCGGAGAAGTCATTGACCCGCTCGGTGCTGTTCAAGCGAGTAGCGGTAGTTGATCAAAACGGGCAGGGAATCACAGGCGGCTTACCTGGATTCGGGTTTCCTGACTCCTCTCTCGGTCGGCGTGTCTGAATCAGCCGTCGCGGAGTGGTGCGCAACAAGTGCGTCATATGAGACAGACTTGATCCGGGAATGCTGGGATTTGTAGTTTCACGGGTGTCATGTATGTTTATAGCGGTAGACGGAGGAATTCTATGAGTGCCCCTTGTCCGGTTCATATCATGCAATAATGTACCACCTTTGAATGTTGCAATTGCACGTGCAGACTGAAATTATTTCTGGATTTCCTAGTCTAATTTTTTGATTCCAGAATTGAATGGGCGAATTGGTGCATCCTATTAGTGATGTTGATGCAGGGCAGTGTCAGAGCGTCCTTGACTGTAAAATAGAAAACGTGAAGCTCCGAAAAGGGGAAAACAATTTTTTGGGCTGCTAGTCCTATTGATTGGTGATACCAGGGTATCCAAAACAGATAAGGCACACTTCTCACCAAAAAAGAAAAACCCGACCAAACTAGAATAGTTTGCGTTTCAACATTCTGTCCAACTTCGAATTGGTTAAAGAAAGAAATATGTAAGAACTGGCATTTGGTTAAAAGTTTGGACAGTCAACTGACAGAATTGCCACTATTTGCATTCAAGAAGGATAAAAGTTTGGCAAACCACATAGTTCGAGCAGCCATGCCCAAACAAGCACCTCTGTCAATGAGAGAATATCTGAATTTACCACCAATTACAGGTCACCATCAATGTGGGACATGCGTATGTTGCCCATTAACGATAGAAGGCGACTTATTCCAACACAATGGGATTTCTTGGAAGCACTGTAAGTTTACAAATTGCAAGACAAAGTTTGTCATTTATGGTATATTGTGTCCATGCAATAGACTATATATAGGCAAGACAAGTCAAGAAGTGCGACAAAGGATCAGCCAGCATAAATCGAGGATAAAAAATGCAATTCTCACGGCACCCCTTGTACAACATTGGATCGACTATGGACATACAGAAACTGACATAAAATGGACAGTGATCTCAAAGGTGGAACCGAACCAGAGAGGAGGTGACCTGGAGGCCAAACTGTCCACACGGGAAGCGACACTTATTCTCAAATATAACTCCGCAGTCTCAGGATTGAATGAGATGTCTGAGTTATACCATCTGTAAACTCGAATTCATTCACTTCAACTATCTTCACCAAGATTATGTGCCTTATCTGTTTTGGATACCCTGGTATCACCAATCAATAGGACTAGCAGCCCAAAAAATTGTTTTCCCCTTTTCGGAGCTTCACGTTTTCTATTTTACAGTCAAGGACGCTCTGACACTGCCCTGCATCAACATCACTAATAGGATGCACCAATTCGCCCATTCAATTCTGGAATCAAAAAATTAGACTAGGAAATCCAGAAATAATTTCAGTCTGCACGTGCAATTGCAACATTCAAAGGTGGTACATTATTGCATGATATGAACCGGACAAGGGGCACTCATAGAATTCCTCCGTCTACCGCTATAAACATACATGACACCCGTGAAACTACAAATCCCAGCATTCCCGGATCAAGTCTGTCTCATATGACGCACTTGTTGCGCACCACTCCGCGACGGCTGATTCAGACACGCCGACCGAGAGAGGAGTCAGGAAACCCGAATCCAGGTAAGCCGCCTGTGATTCCCTGCCCGTTTTGATCAACTACCGCTACTCGCTTGAACAGCACCGAGCGGGTCAATGACTTCTCCGCATTCGTTTCTCTGCAGGGCATACAAGGTGTCTCGCAACCTGAAATTAAAAAGAGAAAGGAAATATGGAAAATGCTCGTATACAGACTTCTGCATGAAGGTAGGAGCACTTGCTAGCCCCCTCCAAAACAGTAGCTTAATAAGGCACCCTGTTGGCATCTGACATTAGATTTCTCTTCACAGCTGAGAATTTCAAGAGTACCCACATTAATTTTGGATTTGAGAAGAAATTGATTGTTTCTTCAGAAGATAAGGTATTTCTATGCGTTTTGCTGGGCTGGTCTGGAGACAAGTTGAAGGTCTGCTCACTTTTCTATTTTAGTAAGACGTTGCTCTTTTGTGTTTTGTCGTTGCAGGTTTAATTACCGGCTAGGTCCTGAGGAGAAACCCCATTCTAAAGGGGCTTCGAAACGCGTCGACCTTGTTGTTTCCGTTGTTTTGAATTTATTTCATTGTCAAGTGGCCAATCTTGTAGAAGTGATTATTGCCTATGCATTGAGCGAAAATGTATACTGGTTAGATGGCCTGGTACATCACACACTCGATAGTGATTTAAAATAGTACGAGTGCCTTACCATTCTCCGAGTACTATGCTATTCGTTTTCTGGTTAGGACACTTTTTTTTCCTCAATAACAATTAACTTTGTGTGTTTGTAAATATTAGGATAATTTCCTTCACTGCGCACTGTCTGTGTTGTTGTGTCGTTTGTTTACTTATTCTTTTGATTTGGATGGTGGCATGGAAGACTTGCACAGAGCAAATGTAGAATGTGAGGTTTGAGAGTATTATTGATTTTTGTGTATACTTGTTGTCACTTGCACGTTGTGTTCCACATTGGTTCGTATTTTAAACCACAACCTACTCCCCTCCCAACATTAAGAATCTTTAGTAAAATTAAAAATTGAACAACTTTTTTCTAATTCTTCGAGAAAATAAATTACAAAATATTTGAAACACACTATACATGGTGGTCTTGCTTCAATTGTTTTATATCATTGGGCATGAAATTTTGTTTATTAATTTGCGCAGCATTGGCAATTGCTTTTGTTTATACTGATATTTGGCGCAGCCTTACTGCGTTTTGAGCCAAACCCTTTTGGTGTTAGCTAGTAATCTGAGCCACATCTGTGAGAGTTGTCCCTGGGCTCGGTACAGTCGGTGGCGGTGGCCCATGGCTAGTCAAATCATTCAAAGCAATAGCCCCTTATTTTTCGATGTTATATCACTATCACCCAACCCTTTTGCAAGTTTAGACTTCCTGCCGCCAGCAGCAGTCGCGGCGGCCCGCTTTCTCTTGGGTTTTGCGCCCTCGTGTCTCTCCCGGGGGTGTCGGGTGATGGATTTCTCAGGAGAACTAGCCGGGATTGGAGCATCAATGATCACTATGGCCTCCTGTGTTTGTGAGCAGGCAATTGGAAAGGTATACTCGTACTCCTGAGGAGTGGGTGGGGTATGTAAAGTTATTGGGACAAGAGTTATATTGGCACGGCTATCGTGCTCGGGTGTGCGAGCATTTGCAAAATGGCCCATAGAAGAACGTTTAGCCATGGCAAGATCTTGCAACACCCGGCGCTCCATTAGAGTTATCCCCTGGTCAATGACTGAGTTGGCTCTAGTTATGAAGTTGTCCAAAGTTCCTGTTAGATGACCTCTAGCAACCAGAGTTTTGTTCCTCATTTCGCGTGCAGCCATACTACTAGAAAAGTCTTCGCCCACGTGAGTACTTACAGCAAATCCAGGCGATGGATGAGTGTTCTACAGCAGACGAAAGAGGGATGGCCCGGTCCGGTCTCTCTCGGTCTTGAACGGGCTAAAACGGGCCCGCCCCGGACCCGGGCTTCGCACTGCGCGCACCCGCGCGCGTCCTGCGTAGCGGGAGGTGTGGCAAAATATGTAGGGCTGGTGGGAGGGGCGGGAAGAGGCACCCAGCGTCCACCGGCAAGGGCTGCTGGTCCTCGCAGTCCCGCCATCTGCAACTCTGCCCCAAAGCTTCTCCTCCTCCTCAGACTCTCTCGAGCGGCACCCGCTTATGTGTATTTTATTGTACAAATTTACTTGTGTATATGTATATCCTAGTGAGTTAGGCTATTGTATAATAATTTTGGAATTTATATAATTCCTTTTTATCATGGATCAATATGAAATATTTATTGTATGTATGCAGTAAAACATTTTTCTAATAAATTCTTTTGAAATATACATAGAGGAAACAATATTTTGTCAGACTCCGATACATATATTTATATATTTGTTGGTATAATTTCGGTTCAGTGCACTCATTATCGATGACCTAGGAATATACAGCATACAAGGGATTATTTGTTTTGCGTTTTTCTGGATGCCACATCAGAATGTGCACTTTCAGATGAGAAGCTATCTCCAAGGGAAACGCCAAGTCTTGGTGGTCCATTAGCACCAGTGCAACAATATCCTACTCTAAAAATGTGCACACTCTTAGGTTGGGAGGGTGCACACCAGAAGGTTGTCAGAAATGCCTAATGTTGCCAAGGATGCATACAATACGGAGGGGCTCAGAAATACTCGGTAAAACAGCATTTCTAAATGTCCCAGTGCAATTAGTAAACAACTCATCAAGCAAAGGATCACAAGGAGATGTAAAAAGGGGATTGTGCTGCAGATAGTATCCATGTTGAGGGAAGACACAAGTCCTTACACGTGCTATGCTTGTTGAAGGAAGACACAAGTCCTTACACGTGCTTTGCTTGTTGAGGGAAGACACAAGTCCTTACATGTGCTATGCTTGTTGAAGGAAGACACAAGTCCTTACATGTGCTTTGCTTGCTGAGGAAAGACACAAGTCCTTACATGTGCTATCCATACTGAGGGAAGACAAGTCCTTACACATGCTGTGCTTGTTGATGGGAGACACAAGTCCTTACACGTGCTATCCATGCTGAGGGAACACACAAGCCCTTACACATGCTATCCATGCTGAGGGAACACACAAGTCCTTACACGCGCTATCCATGCTGAGGGAACACACAAGTCCTTACATGTGCTATCCATGTTGAGGGAAGACACAAACCCTTCCACATGCTATCCATGCTGAGGGAACACACAAGTCCTTACACGCGCTATCCATGTTGAGGGAGGACACAAGTTCTTACACATGCTATCCATGCTGAGGGAACACACAAGTCCTTACACGCGCTATCCATGTTGAGGGAAGACACAAGTCCTTACACACGCTATCCCTGTTGAGGGAAACACAAGTCCTTACACGTGCTATCCCTGTTGAGGGAAGACACAAGTCCTTACACGCGCTATCCATGCTGAGGGAACACACAAGTCCTTACATGTGCTATCCATGTTGAGGGAAGACACAGGCCCTTCCACATGCTATCCATGCTGGGGGAACACACAAGTCCTTACACGCGCTATCCATGTTGAGGGAAGACACAAGTCCTTACACGCGCTATCCATGTGGAGGGAAGACACAAGTCCTTACACGCGCTATCCATGTGGAGGGAAGACACAAGTCCTTTCATGTCCTGCCTCACATACTGAAAATGTCTGTGTCTCCAACTCAGCAAGAAGATGAATAACACGAAGAAAGACAATTAAGCAACTTGGTAGTCTGTTGTATAAACTTGTCTCTAAACAACATCCTTAAATGTGCGGAAATACTTTATCTACAAAAGATACCATGCAGATGCTAACCTACTTAGTGCAGTGGCAAACTTCATGAGAAATTACAGGAGGTTACAATCAACCACTAGCTGTTGAATATTCTTAATGAGGGAGAAAGGGCTGAGCTAAAGCCCCATCTTGACTGAATCAGCACGGTGGGACAACTAAATCTCAGTCTGTCTGGCCTTAAAATGAAGGGCCAACATGTAAGCGGGCATAGCCATTATGGGGCCATTTGTCAAGGAGGTGTCCTCCCGGTTACCTGAACACTGTAAACATGGCCATACCTACACTGGTGCATGGAGATACAAATGTTTTCCAGATCCTCTCTGAAGTTTGCGATGTAATTTAAAAGGTGAGGATGTACTGGAGGGAACATGAAAGTGCTTAAATCCACGAGAGCTGGGAAGAAATGGCAATAGAGGCAGGACGCACTCTGTAGCCTTTCCTGATTCATTAAGAGCCCAAGGTGGAAGCATGACAGGCTCCAGTGTACCTGGGAGCAAGGAGGACTTGGCCAGCACAGGAAATGTAACTGTGCTCCGAAGCAATTTTTATTTCATGTGCAGCTGTACATGCGTGCTAGAACTGGCAACTTTATCCAATCCAGAATCACACCACACAGCCGTAGAAAATAATCACCAGGCGACCTAAAGCACAAGTTACTACTTGTGTAACGATATATCTGTAAGAGACATTAGTTAGTGATAGAGTCCTTACCTTATAATATCCCCAGGCATCAGACTGGATCCGGAATCTTTTTTGTCAGCAGTACCCCTGCGCATCGGTAGGTGGCATTGTGCGGCTCTGTGTCCGTCGCTGGCGTCGTAAGCGCCGAGATGACATCACGGAGACTACTTAGGTGCCACCCATGCGCTCTGATGTCAGTTTTGTACACGACTTTCCGCACCAGGAACGCAGAGCCATGCAAGAAACTGAACACTGGTGCCATGAAACTAGTTCCCTGAAAGGGATGACCTTAACCCTAGAAATCAGTTCGCAAAACGGGGAGGATGGGTGGGGCGGTAAGAAATCTATCACTAACTATTGTCTCTTACAGATATATCGTTGCACAAGTAGTAACTTGTGCATCTGAAAGAGACACAATAGTGATAGATTCCTTACCTTAGAATAGATACTCCAGCAATACCAACCCTGGAGGTGGGCCTGCGACAGAATTACACCAGAAAGTCACGGAGAACAGAACGGCCAAAGACGTCTCTCCGGACTTGACTGTCAAGGCAATAATGCTTGGTAAACATGTGCAGCGAAGCCCATGTAGCTGCATGACAAATGTCCCGCAAGGAAACGCCAAGTCCCAAGGCAGTAGTGGATGTCGTTGCCCTGGTAAAATGGGCACGCAGCCTCGCAGGAGACTCCTTCTTGGCCAATGAGTAACATGCTTTGATGCACAGAACGACCCACTCACAGATGGTTAGTTTGTGCACGGTCTGACCTTTTTTGGCGCCCATGTAGCCAACAAGGAGCTGGTCATCCACCCGGAACTGTTGTGTGCGCTTCAGATAGAACAAGAGCGCACGTTTTGGGTCCAGACAGTGGAGTCTCCGAGGCATTATGAAAGGCACGGGAGGAAAAGTGTGTGTAATGCCCTTGAGGAAGCGGTTAACAACTGGGGACTTAAAAAGAGAAGGCTGATCTGGAAGCTGTAGAAAGGCAGAGATGGCCGAAAGATAACCTTTGATAGCGCCAAGAGCAGAGCCCTGCTGGGCCAAAGAAAGAAGGAACAGAAGGACCTCAGAAAGAGGGGCAGAAAGGGGATCCACAGCTTTCGCTGCGCATAATGCCACACCTGCAGGCTTATACTGTCTTAGTGGAGGGACGCCTGGCTGCCAGAACGACATCACAGACTTCGGGAGGAAGATCGAAAGCTGTCAACTGTCGCCGCTCAATCTCCACGCATGGAGGTGGAGGCTGGACAGGTTTGGGTGGAGGACCATCCCCTGCTGCTGCGACAGAAGATCCTCCCGAAGAGGCAGTCGGATCAGGGGATCGATGGCCATGCTGAGTAGCTCGGGATACCAGTATCTTCATGCCCAATCCGAAGCCAGAAGCATGACTTGGGCCCGGTCGCGCCTAATCTTCTTCAGCACTCTGGGCAGAAGTGGTATAGGCGGAAAGGTGTCCAACAGACCGCTGCTCCACTCACGACAAAAAGCGTCGCCGAGCAAGTGCCGCCTTGGAAATTCCAATGTGCAGAACTGATGACATTGCACGTTCTCTTCTGTGGCGAATAGATCGTACCAAGGCTCTCCCCACTGTAGAAAGAGACCTTGTGCCACGTCTGAGTTCAGACGCCATTCATGATCCATGATCCATCGAGCACCGGAGGCTGAGTTAGTCCGCCCTGGCATTCAGAGAGCCTGCCAGGTGTTGAACCACCAAGGTAATGCCTTGATGTTCCAGCCATGTCCAGAGGCGCAGAGCCTCCTGACATAGGGTCCATGACCCCACCCCACCCTGTTTGTTGCAATACCACATGGCGATGGTGTTGTCCATGAATACCTGCACCACACTTCCCTGGACAGAGGGAAGGAATGCTTTCAGTGCAAGTCGGATCACCTGAAGCTCCAAAAGGTTGATATAGAGCCGGGACTCCAGAGGCCTCTGATCTCTGCCTCTCCCAAGAGGCCGCCCCATCCCAGGAGGGACGCATCCGTCAACACTGTGTGCTCCGGTTGGGGAAGGGAGAGGGATCTGCCATTGACCCAATCGCGATTCGTGAGCCACCACTGCAATCGTAGTGCAGTGCTCTTCGATATCTGGACGTTATCGGACAGGTTGCCCTGATGCAGGTCCCACTGCAGAGCCCGCATAAGCCATCTGGCATGTTGCACTAGCAGGATGCAGGAGGCCATCAGGCCCAGGAGCTGGAGGGTCATCCTGACTGACACCCGGGATAGTGGCTGAAGATCGGAATCATAGCCTGAATATCCCAGACTTGCTGCTGGGGAGGATAAACCTGAAACCGCGTCGGATCCAGAACCACTCCAATGAAGGGGAGCTCCTGAGAGACTCAGGTGCGACTTCAGCACGTTGATGAAGAACCCCAGCAAATGCAGGAGGTCGGCTGTAGTCTGGATGTGGGAAACAACTGCCTGGGGCAAGCCCGCCTTCAACAGCCAGTCGTCGAGATAGGGGAAAACTGAAACCCCTTATCTGCGCAGGTGAGCTGCAACCACCGCCGTCACTTTCGTGGACACCCGAGGGGCACTGGTAAGGCCCAAGAAGAGCACGGCAAACTGAAAATGCTCCTGGCGTACTGTGAACCGCAGGTAACGGCGGTGGGCCGGCAGGGCGGGAATATGAAAACATGCGTCCTGCAAGTCCAACACTACCATCCAGTCTCCAGGGTCGAGGGCAGCCAAGACCTGAGCCAGAGTCAACATCTTGAACTTCTCCTTCCGGAGGAAGCGATTGACGTTCCTGAGGTCCAAGATGGGGCGTAGGCCCCCTTTCTCCTTCTTGGTGACCAGAAAGCAGTGGGAATAACAACCATGTCCTACTTATGGCCCAGGAACGAGCTCAATGGCCCCCTTGGCCAAGAGTGCTGGGACTTCCTGTTGGAGAAGCGCAAAAGTGATCCCCTGACATGTGGTGGAACTGAGGTGGCATGGCTGGGGGGCAGACTCGAAGGGGAGGGAGTAGCCCCTTCGGACGATTTGCAGCACCCACCTGTCGGAAGTGACAGAACGCCAGTGGGGGAGGTGATGTTGAATCATGCCGCCCACCGGTGTGGGGTGCACCTCAAAGCTCGGACTAAGAAGGCTGTGAGGCAGATGCTGCGGGAGCGGAGGTGGACTGACTCGCACGCTGGCCCCCTGTGCCGCCACGGCGGCCACCACATCCGCGGCTGCACTGAGGTTGGTTCTGCACAGGCTTCTGGCTGAACGAAAGCCACGAAAGGCAGATGTTGCCGGGCGCGTGGTGGAGAGACCCAAGGACTTGGCTGTAGCCCGAGAGTCCTTAAAACGCTCCAGCGCACTGTCTGCTTTATCGCCAAACAGACGAGTACCATCAAAGGGCATGTCCATGAGGGAACTCTGAACAGCCCCTAAAAACCCTGTGGACCGCAGCCAGGCAATGGCGATGGAGGACCACTGTCGTGGAGATCGCCCTACCTAGAGAGTCGGCGGTGTCCAGCCCACACCGGATGACAAGTCTTTCCCCTCTGCAACAGCTTGGGAAAGTAAAGCCCGAACCTCCTCCGGACACTGGGGCAGTGTCTGCGCCACCGTGTCGCACACAGCGTGAGAGTAGCAGCCCAAGAGGCATGCAGTGTTGACTGACCGCAGCCCCAAACTGGCAGATGAAAACAATTTATTGTCAAACTGCTCCAGCTTCTTTGATTCCTTATCCGTCAGGACGGTAGAGAATGCACTTTGGGAAGTGGAACCCTGGATGACCAAGATCTCCGGAGTTGGATGGCTTGTTAAAAAGGCAGGATCTCCCGTTGCCGGACGATGACGCCTGGCCACGTTCTTGTTCATAGGAACCCCTGTGGCTTGTCTAGACCAGGTGCCCATCAAAACATCCATTAACGCCTCATTGAACGGAAGCAGAGGCTTCATAGAATTTGCCGCCGGCTGAAGAACTTCAGTGAGGAGGTTGGTTTTGAGACTGACAGTAGGCAGATCAAGGTCAAGGGCCTCAGATGCTCTACAGAGCACCACAGTATATGTGGCGCCCTCCTCCATGACAGCAGGAGGAGACAGAAAACCAGGCTCAGAGGAGAGGTCAAGACTACCTGCATCCTCCGACACCTCAGCCTACTCCTGTTCAAACTCGCACTGCCATGCAAGAAGGTCCTCAGACCCCTTCCAATCATCCCCCTCCTCCACTGCCCGAGGCACAGGCTGCTGCGGCGGGGAAGGGACAGGGGAATACAATTGGTCCAAGGGCGCCGGGAACGGTGCCGATCCGGGTCCATGTCCCAATTATGGTCCCAACCCAGAGCAAAATTGTCCGGAAACCCGGGCAAGGGTGGAGGTGGGACGAACGGGACCCATGGCGGCGCCTGGAACAGAGCCGCGGGAGGCGCCGGGGCCGGAGCTGCCGGCAAGCAAGGGCCCTCAGCTGAGACTGCGAGGCCCAAAGGCGCACCGGCGGGAGCCCAAGGCCTGAGAAGGTGGCCCATGGCAGAAAGAAATTCTTGCACCTGGGACGGAGTTGCCGACAGACCCAGATAAGGTGGGTAGGCCACAGGACGCACAGGCTCCAACGGAACCGCGGAGGAAGTATCCCTGGCCCCCTCATCTGGAGACCGACGAGCGGGACATTGGAGAGCACAAACACTTCGACTTTTTCTTATGACGTCTATTACACGATTCAGAGTGTGAAGACTTCGAACCCGAGGAGTGATGGTGATGGCTCGATCGACCCCTGGACCTCGAACGGCGCGCTGACGACTGCCTGGCCTCCAACAGCTTTCGGGACCGCTCCCGCAAAACCTTCGGAGCCATGGCCATGGCCAGACAGGCAGAACATGACCGGGGGTCATGGTCGCACTCCAGACAGTAGAGACAGACGCCATGGGGGCCGCCCACTGACATCGTACGACGACAGGCCCCGCAGGATTTAAACCCAGGCATCCCTACGCAGCACCAGGAGTCAAAGACTCAAAAAAAGTAGAGACAAAAGTCTCAAAAAAGTTAGTCAAAAAGTGAGTAGGGTGCGTGCTCTAACCGGATCTGCGCTTGCTGGTGCGGAAAAAGAAAGAACTGACGTCAGCGCGCATGGGTGGCGCCTAAGTTGTCTCCGTGACGTCATCTCATCGCTTACGATGCCAGGGAAGGATGCAGAGCCGCACGACACCACCTACCGATGCGCAGGGGTACAGCTGATGAAAAACTTTCTGGATCCAGTCTGATGCTTGGGGATATGGTCCTCAGAGTAAACCTGTGAGCAGTACTGATGCCCAAGCAGCTGCCTGGTCCTGGTCCAGCACAGGAACACCAATGGGTAAGGCCATATTGGCAGTCTTAGCCCTGGCAGAATGTTCCCCAAAGGCCCTCAGGAGGCTCTTTCTTGGGCAAGGCATTGTACAGTTTTATGCAAGGAATTCCTACTCTGGATACAATCCACTTCTGGACTGCTTTGCCCTTCTTAATGTCTAAGAACTGCGCGAAAAGTTGAACATCCACGTGGTGCTTTTTAGTCTGATCGATAAAAAAGCTAAAACATTTCTAGGAATCCAACTAATGAAGTCTCTCCTCTTCCCGCTAAGAGGGGTGTGGCGTAAAGAAGAAAGCAGGTACTATGATGGACTACTGCATATGGAAAGGTGAAACCACCTTTGGCAAAGTCTGAAGCACCAACTTGTGGGGAAAGAAGCTACTGTATGGTGGCTGTATTGACTGTGTGCAGTTCACTGACATGGTACCTGGAAGTACTTGCCAAGAGGAAGACAGTCTTAAGCATCAGTAGCCTCAATGAACAGCTGTTTATAAGCTTGAAAGCCATGCAAATCAGGAGGGTTAGAATCAAATTAAGGTCTCACTGCAGCCTAATAAAAGGCACAGAAGGACACACAAAAAAGCCCTTTCAAATAACACATCAGAACCGGTGACGAAATAGGGAGGGCTGATGTGGCAAAAATAGAAAGGCTGTGCGGGCCAACAAATCACCTTTAATGGTGCCCAGGTCTAAGACAGTACAACGAGAAGTATAACAGAAAATTTAGCCAACAGCTGATCGGCATAACCCTTCTCACACCTGGTCACAAACTTTTCCCGAAGTCCAGAATAGATCAACTTTGTGGATGGCTGGCAAGCGGCCAAGATGACTGTTGTAGGTCTAGTCTATTTCTCCCCACTCCTCCTCCTCGTTTCCTATTGGTGAATTTTACTGACGTGTGTTGGAATGCTTCTGAAGTATTTATGGACGTCACCCCCCAGCTGCACGGAGTCGGAGCATTCTTATTCTTCCTTTCAACCTTTCCATTCCCTCTTCCCACAAGCTCTTATATTCTGAATAAAATACTTAATTGTTACTGGTAGTCTTGTTTATCATTTAGCAAGACACAACAATTGGCGACGAGGGTGGGATACGAAATCCTTCTGAAGAGCTTGTGGAAGTGAAGTTATTTCGAGCGGCGTGCTCAAGGCGTAAAGGCAAGTTACTATATTTCTTCTGTCAGAAAAGAAGTTTATCATAGTTTTAATTCCTTTCCTCCGTTATTTCTGTGGAGATATTGAAGGTTGCAGAAGTCGTTCTTTCTTCGGCAAGGCAGCGTTTCTGAAGATTATTTCTGAGCGTAGATGTCGTGACCAGACAGATTAAAGAAATTTTCAGGCAAGTTACGTATACTGCTCGTTTTCGAAAGAAATTTTCTCTGTTTTAAAAGGAATCTTCAACTTGTGTGTTCGCAGCGCTTTAAGTTTGTGATGTAAACCAGCAGCAGTCTAAAGTTTCAGTTGACAGTTACGTTCGTTCAACTGTCATCTGTCAACCACCTCAGCTGTTCTGTTACCGGTGACTCATCGCACGCGTCATCACGCCATCAGCGTACGTGACGTGAGGCCATTTTCTTTTTTATTTCTCTGATAGCATCGGAACACAAAGCCTCACAGAATGTGGGTGTACTCGAAAAGCGCACTGCGACTCCAAGGAGTATCCTGGCGCTGAAGACCACTGGGGAACCCGTCCTGGTTTTCCCTGTGAGATGGTCCCTTTCTGGGTATCTCCAAGGTGAAACCAGGCATCCCCGGCGTCTGTGGGGGGCCGTTGTAGAGATGAGGCAAGCTTAATGCCCAGAGTTGCCGAGTCTGTTCCCTGGTTAGAGTAGGCACCGAGGCGAGAATTATCGAGTCCGATTTGACCCTGGTCCACGACCCTGCCGCGTCGGGAATTGAACCCTGGTCCCGGGCCGTTCTCTGCCTACGGGTCTGCCGCCTCTAACCAGTGAGCCACACCACTCCACTGAAGCGCGGCGCTAATTCACAAGGTACTTTTATAAAATGGCTAAAAGTCGTCAGTGAGCTCTAATTGTAAAGCGACTACACTGTTTTCTTCTGTTAGGTGTTGGCGATTGGATAAATTTCTATTTATTGATCAAGCTGATCAAACTTATTTAAACAAAAAAAAGTAAAGGCTGTTTTTGGTCGTTCTTAATTGATATTAAGTGATTTTTATACTGCTGTTTCTATCCATTTATTATTATACATACCTGTTAAACATTTTGAATGACAAAGTGTATAGTTACAAGGTTATAAATACATATTAGAGTAGCTAGTTGGAATATTAATATAATTATATATGTTGCAGTCATAAATTCTAGAGTTTACATAGTATAGTACTACTGAGGATTCAAAATTGCATACTATATTAAGAAAGAGTCTTCAGACTTTAAACAAGAAGATATGGCTAGTGAATCCATTTCAATGCACCTCCATCTTTCTTAAATTAACCTGGCAAACCTGTCATGAAATGGCGCAATTGGTTCAGAGCCTTCGAAAATTATTTAGTAGCCATCAATGGTAAAAAATATGAACCGGAGCGCAAGATGGCCATTCTTTTTGGACTTTTAGGTTCCGCTGGTCAAGAAATCTTTGACAGTTTGCCTGAATATGAACCTGACCCAGGCCAATTCATTCCTCTTGACGAGTTTCAAGAAGCAGTCAAAAGACTGGAAAGGCAATTTGATGAAGAGGAAAATATTATGGTGGGCAGACATCGTTTTGCCATGAGGAAACGAAGGGAAAATGAAAATGTGGAAGAGTACATAGCTAGTTTGAGGGTTCTGGCTACCAAATGTGACTATCAAGACAGAGCTGATGAATATATTCGCGACCAATTTGTTTTTCACGGTTACGAGCACAAAATTCAAGAACGTTTGTTGGCATGCAAAAGGCCAACCCTTTCTGAAGCAATTGATATTGCAAAAGGTATGAAGGCAGGTTCCCATCTCTACCTCCAACTCCCGCTCCGTCACTTGATTCAAGCACGTCATCACATCCGTCCAGTAAGAACCTAACCCGGCACAGGACCAAAACATGTGGCCGAAGTTAGTGCCCTCTGCATTGCATCTGGGGCACAACGATTGGGTCCCTCTAAAGAACTGCTGAATTTTGACCGGGGTTAAATAGGCCCTGTGAAGAGTATAAAATTGAACCAGTTGAAATCTGGCATTGCGCGTGCCCTTCCAAGCCCGCCTCAGTAATTGTGGCCACGTCGTCTCAGGGATGGGCTTACCCAAATCTTCCTCCCATTTACCTCGCAAGTTGTCCAAAGGGGGCAGGTTTTCCGTAGATAGCCGCCTATATAGGCAAGTGATGGCCTTGAACGTACCCGCCGCCATAGTGACGTACTGGCACCCCAGCGATGTCGAGGGGTCCGACAGTCCCGTCTTCCAACGTTTCTGGATTCCCGCCACAAGGGCAGCATGCAGCAGATAATCCCCCCTCGGCAAGTCGAAGGCTCCCTGCAAGGCCGGGAACGACATCAGGACACCGTCCCAATATAAATCCCCAAACATGAGGATCCCGCGCTCCTCCCAGCCAGCTAACGCTGACCAATCTCCGCCATGGGGGAGGGCTGTGCACATGCCCAAGGGGATTTCCGGAGCATATGGGCTCGCAAAACCTGCTAGTTTCTGACTACGTATCCAACATGACTGGAGGGTGCGCTCCTCGAGAGTGAGCTGATCCAGTTTAAGTTTCTGCCGAAGGATAATGAAAGATAGTACGTGTCTGGGGATGACCCTACCCTGTGGTCCATCCGGCCCTCTGAACTCTCGCGCCACTGCCTGCGTAAGCCATTGCAGCTGCGCCGCCAAGTAATACCACTCGAAGTCTGGGGCCGCCAGCCCCCCTTCTTCCCTTGATCTCATCAAGGTGGTTAACGCTACCCTCTGTCTGCCAGACCCCCAGATAAACCCAATCATCAGCGTCCGGAGTGTCTTAAAAAAAGAAACAGAGATCCAAAGCGGCAACGTGCGAAAGTAATAGAGCAACCGAGGGAGCGCCACCATCTTCAAGAACGCTACACGGCCAGCCACCGATATAGGGAGAGTGCGCCAGAACGTTATGCTACCTCTAAGCTCCCTTAGCGCGCCTCCCACATTTCCTTCAAAGAGGTCGGCGGGGGCGTGAAAAATACGGACCCCCAAATACGGCAAGCAGTCTGGTTCCCACCTCAGGTCAGCCAACGCTGGTGGAGGTCGGCCCTCAGGGGAGAGGGGAAATAAACAGGTCTTATTCCAATTCACCTGCAGGCCCGACAAGCGGCAGAAGTCTCTGAGCAAGGTTCTAGCACCCTGTAGTGAGTTCCCTGTATCGGCCAGATATAAAAGGAGATCGTCCGCGTATAAGGAAATGTGATGTGGTTCCCCACGCAGCAGGACCACCTCGTACAACCGACCCTGTCGGGCGTGCGCCGGCTGCTGTTCTATTGCCAGCGCAAACAGTAGCAGGGACAGGGAGCAGCCCTGGCGAGTACCCCTCTCCACCTGGCTAGCCGCAGAGATCATGCGTCCCGTGCGAACCCTAGCCGTGGCGGACCTGTATAACAAGCCGTTCCAGAGTATAAAATGATCGCCTAGCCCAAAGCCCTTCAGCACTCTGAACAGATACGACCACTCAACACTATCGAACGCCTTTTCGATGTCTACTGATAACACCGCTGCTCTCGTAAAGCCTTCCCCTCCGACCCCCATGATCCTTATCAACCGGCGTATGCACGTTGCGGTGTGCCTAGTAGGGATGAAACCCGATTGGTCCGGGTGTACCAGAGTGACCATGTGGTCCAAGAGGCGCGTGGCAGGATCCTACTAAGGATCTTGTAGTCCACCGTAAGCATGGAAAGCGGCCGGTATGCCGCCCTAGACGTGGGGTCTCCACCCTTCTTCAGCAGTGGTACTATGATCGCCTCTCTCATGGTGGGCGGCAGCCTGCCCAGTTCCCACGCCTCTCTATAAACCGACTGCAGGTGCGGTGCCAGGATGTCTAGATACGCGGCGTAGAACTCCACCGGGAGTCCGTCAGCCCCCGGTGTCTTTCACCTTGACACATGTTTAACCGCCGCCCTGATTTCACCCAGCGAGATAGGTTCACCTAGCTTAACGCCCTGCTCCGGGTCCAACTGTGGTAGCTGCGCGGCCTCCAGATAGTCATCCAGGCCATCAGGAGTGTCCCTCATCCTGCTCTGATACAACAGTGTATAATAATCCAAAAATTGGTCATTGACCCCCTTTTGTAAAAAAAAACAGGTCTCCAGTGGGTGTGGTCAACGACACTATGGGGGATCCCCGGACCGCCGGGTTAGCCAACCAGGCCAACAACGATCCCACTTTGTCCCGTTCAGCATGAGCCCGAGTCATGTATTCCCTGTAGTCATGACAGCGGAGCCGCTAGACCTGCGTGGCCACTTCGTCGCGCAACGCCGTCACCTCCTCATGAACATTACTCCAACTAAATTGTCAATTTATATATTTATTTATTTATTTTGGATTTGTAATGCGCATGGCTGCCTCAGCAACAAGACGTCCCAGCGCAACCAGAAACCAGAGAAAGGAAACAGAGAAGAGCAAGATAAAGAATTAGACAGCCAGTGTAGGAAAGTCTAAATGATATGGAGTGCTTCTCATAAAGACAGGAAGCGAGTTCCAAAGCTTCGCCGCCAGGTAACAAAAGGAGTGGCCTCCAGCCCTCGCTCTCCAGACTCGCGGGACGCGGGCCAGCACGTGGTCAGCGGAACGCAGTGAATGCCCTGGCTTATAAGGCGCCAGCATATAAAGTAATCCTGCTGGGGCCTGATGGGTCAGAATCTTATGAGAATAGCATAACACCTTAAACTCAATGCACTTTCTGACCGGCAGCCAGTGGAGTTTGGGGAGCACATGCGCCACCGAGCGAGATCTGGGCAATGCAACCAAAAGCCGGGCTGCCGCGTTCTGAACCCTCGGCAGCCGCTTGATACTCGCCTTATTTGCACCCAAATAAAGAGAGTTACCTTAATCCAATCTGGACAGAATAGACGCTTGGACAATGGTGTGGCGCATCTTAGGAGGGAAGTAACCTAACAACGGTCTTAAGCCACGCAACAGCCCGAAACAGACCCCAGCAACGGCTTTCGTTTGTTTATCAAAGGTCAGGCCGTTATGAAATCACACCCAAGTTCTTCACAACCTCCTTGGGGAGTGGGGCGGGTTTGAGACAATCCGGCCAGCACTGCTCAGACCAAAGCTCCCGATCCCTGCTGAACAACAGAATCTCCAACTTGCTGGCATTTAACTGTAGGCAATTCGTTGCCAACCAGTCGGAGACGGCCAGGAGATCGTCCTTGAACTTGCCCAAATTGGCATTGCATTTCTTCGAGATAGCAATCACCAATTGGGTGTCATCCGCATATGACACCAAGGACAGCCCCATGCCCTTTGCCACCTCTGCCAGGGGTCTAACATACAAGTTAAACAAGAGTGGACTTAGTACCAAGCCCTGCGGCACCCCCCGGGTGCAGGGCGAACTCCTGGGAATTAAAAGGAGGTACTAAAACCTGGAAGGACTTATCCTCAAGAAAGGACCAAATCCAGGCCAAGGCCACATCTCTAATCCCAACTTCTAGGAGGCGTTTCAGGAGTATTTCATGGGAAACCTTGTTGAATGCGGCACTTAGGTCTAAAAGGACCAGTGCCGCCGAGTCCACAACATCCAAGCTACCCCGAATGGCTTCAGACACAACCAATAACACAGACTCCGTACTATGCCTGGGTCGGAAACCATGCTGTGAAAGATCAAAAATGGCGTCTGGTCAATAAAATTTGCAAGAGAAGAATTCACGTGCGATTCCACCACCTTAGCCATAAAAGGGAGCTGGGAAATGGGCTCGTAATTACCAGGTTCCCCCGGGTCCAGAGAAGATTTTTTAAATAATGGAATAACTTTAGCATGTTTGCATGCCCGAGGGACTATGGCTGATCTCAACGACAAATTGGCCAGTTATAAACACACAGGAGAAATCAAAGAGTACATATAATTAAGTTAGCATGAGTTACTGCCACTTAGAAAATATTTTTCTTCAGGGGATTCTTTGTATATTGATAACGATACCCTGTCTCCTGTGGGGTACCGGGTTGTTCTATTGTTGTCTGTTTTTGCACAAACAACACAAAACCTGAGCTTTTGAAACTGTCCTTTCCTCACAGTTTCATCACAATTGCTGAGAGTTTTCAATAGGGAAACACTAACCCCCTGATATTGTTGATAAATGCAAGATTGTAATTAGTTCCAATTTTTTTGGGTGGGGTGTGCAAACGGTGTAATGATAAATCATGTGCATATAGAATCTATCATTGTATACAAAATGCCTTAAAATCTAAAAGAAGCACTATTTGATCACAACTTTTTCCAAATTATAAAGAGGGAACAGCAGGTGATAAATATCTGCACACCAAAAAGATTGTAAGTCTTTGCCCACCTTGACACCCTTACTGTGAACAAGATCACAGGAGCTTATTTGCAAGTAATGTCAATTAACAGTCCACGCTGATGCTTCTCCAGCGGATCACTCATTTTCTGCAGTCCAAATCCAACAAGCCAATCACAAATAAAACAGGATAACTGGTCATTAGGAAATCATGCATCAGGTTTACTTCTATAATGACAAAACACCTTCTGGACCTTAAAAAAGACCAATTGGGAGGGCAGGTCACTTCTTGGAAGAAACATGGGCACAATTCAACACCAAAGTAGATTTTAACAACAACGAATGTCCCTATATTAAAAATCCTTTCATTGAACAATAAAAATTAGACCAATTTCATCTACTTAAGTTGAAGGGAAATAGCCCTCCAAAAAGACGCATCTTACAAATGACGATAATAATATTGCTCATCCAAATGTTCTGGAAAAATCATTGATTTAATTGTTTGTAAAGAACAGTCATCACACTCAGAGGAAGTGGTGCTCCAAACTGAAAATAAATTAAAGGAAGGTTGGCGGTCATACCAATCTCAGAAAGCAAAAGGGACCATTGCTCCAACATTTAAGGTATGCTCATAGTGCTGGGGAGAGGGGAATGTGTGGTGCACGCTGTAACCTAAATTTAAACGAAAAACAACTGATTTGTGGTCCACCTTTAAAGTGACAGCATTGCGTGTTGATGGTAAGAAAAGGACTATTAGGTTGGTTTTTTTCCAGGAAGAAATAAAAATTTGTAGCAGCAAAATGAGTCCCAATGAGAAATAGATCATATTAAACTGTAATTTAATAACAGAAAATACAAGCCCCAACAATAAAGGAGCAGATCCCTGAAATCTTCAAGATTTGGACTCACATTAGGTGAGAAAATAAAATTGTCATTCTATGCCCTTCAACATTGATTTACATTTGATCTCCAACGAATTTCCATATCGCATTCATGCACCCAAAGACAGTGGAGTAGTCTGCTATGCATTTTTCAGTTCACTGTAGGCATCCTTTAGCAGCACACACTGGTGTGTTACTCTTACTGCAGCTGTTGGTGTCTATGGGAATGCATTTCCTTTAACCCCAAACTTCACTCTCAAAGAGAGATGCCCTACTCATAGTACAGAAAAAAGGAAATATTGTTTTTCGCTCTACAGCCAAAGCCGACAAACCGTGCAGACCACTACCAGGGGTCATTTCCGTAGCTTGAGAATGTCAGCATGAGCACATGTCCAGAATCTCCCCCTTCACCAGGAGAGGCTGGCTTCATTGAGTCCATCAGTCTCTTTTGGTGGACACCATTGGCTTACAGAGCCATATGCTTCTCAGGGGCTTGTTTGTGTGCCAGATACAGGAAGAGGATGCTAGACAGTGCGCTAACCAGAAAAATGACATCAAACCAGCGGTGATAGAAGTTAAATTGCAGCTCGCCTAGCACCTCTGTGATGATAGTGCGGTACTCCAAGGGCATGCTCATTCGGATCAGCAACACTGATGACACAAAGTACATGCCCTGCAGATAAAAATAAAAAAAACACACAGATTAGCAAAAACAGCTACAATCTCTGTATTTTCAATCCAACATGTTACACTCCAGAAGCAGACATCGGAGTTGTAAAGATGCTGCTCTCACTGGGTTGGCAAAGATGACCTAGGGAGGTAACCTAGCTATTCAAAGTCAGGGATCATCATTGGCAAAAGAGGACTCCTCACCTCATTCTCTAATTTCACATGGAATATTTCTTTATTACGTGTAGCATCAATGCTCCAAATACTCGCCCTGCACTTCACGTAGTCTGTGCTGCATATTTCAATCTGTGTCGAAGCAGATGCAGCAAGTTTTATAAGAATATTGGCATAATCCTCTTCTCTGCCTTCATAAAGTTTGTCAGAGAAGCATACTTTCAGCATAAAGTACTACTAGTCAACACATTTTCTATTTTCTTCTGTTGATAACCAACTTGGATACAACTCTTTCTCATGCCCACGATCCTTGTTATGATAACCTACTTGGGCACAGCCTGGTACTTTTCCTCCCACTTCCTACTGTTAAGACTAATTTCATGACCACAGTCCCTTACAGAGGAGGTTATTCGCGGTTCAATAGCATGTTTTCCTACCTCAAATTCATTTCTACTATTTAATTTTTTCCACATAGATCCAAGTAATGGTTTTAACCTTATATTTTAGTAACCTAACTCCCAGGATTACCAGAACCCAAACAAGCATTACCAGAACAAACACACCATCATTGACCAAATAACATCTTGATCAGGGATGATGGAGAATTCAGACATACTAAGGATTATTGGGGCTTATGACAGAGAGGAATGTATGGTGTGTGATGTGTGCAACACATTTGCTTAAATGACTATGTACAGCAGCATCTAACTTTGAATAGGCTCTTTGTTAATTCACACATGTTGTCAGACATTAGGGCCTCCAAACAACTGAACAGGCCATTGTTTTTACAATAAAGGGTTTCTCCCTCCTATTGCTTATTGACAAAAATGACTAGGAGGAAGACTCACCACTCTTCACCCAACGACCTAACACTCTTTGCCCAGAAACATAACCCAGCGCTTATGCAGTTGTTGTTTTTGTTGTTTTTAAGTAATGCATCTCCCTTACAACAACCAGCAAACAATAACACTCCAGAGCCTAGAGACATCGTTCATACAGCTGTGCAATATAATAAATCAATAAGCCATCTAACCAAATCCATTCATCCATACCCCCACTCATACTTCTAGACTGCACCCATAAGCAGCACGGGTTGCTAACTGCAGAACTAAAGAGATAGATCTGTAGGTTATACCCTGCATTCTTGGGTACACCTCAGGAATGAAAGCTGGATAAATATGTTAATGGGTGCCATTAGCTTGAAAAACTCCTGCAGGTTCTGTCCCACATTTAGGTATTTGGTAGTGTACATTTGAGAAAAAAGGAAAACAATAATATTATTCTAGATTGTGCAACAACTATGACAGCCTATTGTGAAGGGACAGAGAGCAAGCAGTGTTCTTTGTCCATACAACAGTCCTTACTTCATCCTCGAAATGTTCATGAAAAGTCCATTTCAGATTTAAGAACGTATTACTTGGAAAACAACTTACTAACAGGGATGCTTTCTCAAATAAAAGCTGCAATAAATCAATACATCAAGGGGAATCACTAATGAAACAAGAGCCCAATTAAAGGGGGCAAAGAGAAATTTGACCATAGATATTTACATTTAAGATTGAGATAATAAGCAGAAATAAGCTGCGCAAGGCAGTGTTCAAAGGACAAAAGTGTAAGCGATGGTTGGTGGAAACTGAGACAAACACTGCCTACATAGCCTAAATATCTACACAGATGGGTATTGAAGCAGCTAAACCTGTTGGCTTTGAGTGTGGAGAAAATGTGTACAAAAGCTTCCTTTAGCTTTCGCACTGGTGGAAAGGTCCAAGCAGACTAAAGGGTTTTAATCGAATGAAGCACAACTTGTTTGGGGACCGGTGAGAGGATACTAGTAGGTGACACATAGATCTCATGAGGGGTTGTACTGCAAGAGGTAAAACAGGGAAATGCCATGGATGGCCCCGGAGAATATATGGCACTGTTTTTTGACTTGCCGTTTATAGGGATAGAGTATTGTAATTACGTTTGCACACTACTAAAGTATTGGGGTGGGGCAGTTTGGCTTTATAGAAAGGGAGCAGATCCTTCTTTAGATACTGAAAGCCAACTCAAAGCATATGCTGGGAGTTGGGATGAAGTTAAGGTGTTCAGGAGAAAGAGCATCATGGCAGACAAGGTATTAGTAGCAAAGTATGCAGGGAAGCGGATGTTAGCGGAGGTTAGCATCAGTGAATGATAGATCATCATCCAGTGTCAAAGTCAGGGCACATTTATTTAAGGTTTTGTATAGCGCGAACATGATAAAGGTGGGTATCAGAGCGCTTTACACACGGTTTAGGTAGACAATGGAAAACAGCAAGGGGATAAAAATCAGGGTAACAGTGGGACAATATACTTTTTTCTTGGTTACTTTTACTTTGTATCACTTATCCCTTGGTATTAAATTGCCGGCCACTCTTAACCTGCACCTCTGACCCGCTCACCTGCATTATAATTGGAAGAACACCGCACTTTGCGGGTCCCTCGCCCCGTCTCGTTGGCGGCCATCTTGAGGGAGGGTTGAGGCTTCCAGCGGTCTAGTTCTCACTAGGAGGCTGGACCAACATAAATACAAGCCATGCCGATGCGCAGCGGTATCGCGCAGCGGGATCGCCGGATATACGCCGGAGTTACGCCTGAGTTCAGCCCGTCTGCGCCCGACCGCGCTGAGGACGCGCTGCAGGATGGGCTGGACTCGGCTTACACTCCTCCTCCATTTTTTGAGGTACTTAGGCAATATTCTATTTCTGAGCTGTTGGCTCTTAAACCGTCAGCACATTCATGCTATTATTGCTTCACTCCAGAGGGGATATTACATTCCCATTTTTGTCTCACATGCAGAGCTCCCCTTCGCTTCCCCGCTCCCGTTCCTATAAGACCTTATTTGCGCCTCGGAAAACGTCTTACCATCCCTCCCAGAACGGGTTTCCTAATAAATGCGCGCTCGCTCATTAAAAATAATGTTGCCTTCCACGAGTTTGTCGAAGAGAGACAGCCAGACTGGGTCTTTGTGACGGAAACCTGGGCCTCGGACTCCTCCGGTCATGACTTACTTCTGGCCATTCCTGATGGCTATTCTCTCCACAGGCAGGACAGATTGCTCCGTAGAGGTGGAGGACTTGCCATCCTCTATAAATCCTCCCTCTCTTGCACCATCAAACCCCTATCGATGCCCCAAGACCGTTTTGAAGCATTATACTCCTGCATTCTGTGTGCCCCATCTGTCTCATTCACCGGGATACTTATATACAGACCGCCTGGTCCTAGAGCTAGTTTTTGTGTAGATTTACTTAGAATCCTTGAACCCTATTTTGGAAAATCTCGTTCAGATGGTGAACAGCCCAACACACAAGGCTGGCCATATTCTGGACGGGGTATTTTCCAGTGACTCAAGATTATCTACTGGCCCCCCTTTGCCGCTGGTCTGGTCAGACCATCTTGCAGTGCCGCTAGAACTTGCTCTCCCTGCCTCGGCCACGGCTAACCAGGTCGCCACCACATATGCTCTCAGGAGAAATTATAGAAACATCACCGACAAAGCTCTTGCCCCTTACGTTCGGGCCATAGAGCCCTCCACCTCAAGAGAGGCTGGTGAGGCAGCTCAAGAACTCGCGGACTCCATCATTACTGCAGTTGAGAAGCTTGCCCCCGCCTCTCTCCGCTATGTGGCGAGACAGAAGCCCACTGCTCCCTGGTTTTCTGAACATCTGAGACTTCTGAGGCAGAGCTGTAGGAGTAAGGAGAGAAGCTGGAGGAAATCTTGGGATATGAAGGACCGGGAGGAACACAAGTCCGCTTTGCGGGAATACAAACAGAGAGTGATCATGGAAAAGCAGGAGTATTTCTCCAATCTTACAAGTTCTCTAACCTCATCTAGAGAACTCTTCAAAATTGCTGATTCGCTGTGCTCTCTCCAACTTCCAGATCCAGTGGTGAGCTCACAAGATCTCTGCAATAACATCTTGGATTTCTTTTATAGTAAAATCGCAGATATCCACACTTTTTTAGAAGCTCAATGCCACTCCCTGGACGATGATGTTCCTCTCACTATAGCCAACCTTGATACTTTGGTTGAAGGCCCCTCCGAATCCTTCACCCAATTTCCAGCACTCTCACTGGAAGGACTTAATCTCCTGCTAGACAGGACCAAATCCTCTTCCCCAATGGATCCTGTACCGCTAAAAAAGTTAAAGGAGTGCAGAAACAGCATCCTTCCGCCTCTGCTTGAAATCATGAACGGGGCTATGGTCCAGGGTGTATTTCCGCCGGTGTGGAAGAAGGCTATAGTGAAGCCTCTCCTTAAAAAAACGTCCCTGGACCCGGGCCTCCTTAAAAATTTGAGGCCGATCTCTTTACTTCCAGCCCCGGCAAAGAGGTTAGAAGCGCACCTCAATACACATCTTTCCACCTTCCTTGAGTCTAGTGAGTATCTTGATAGCTCGCAGCACGGATTCAGAAAACATCACAGCACCGAATCCGCTCTCACTGTTGTGGTGGATAATATTCGCTGCAAAGTTGACCTTGGCCAAACCACAGTGCTGGTCCTACTGGACCTCACGACTGCGTTCGATACCCTGTCTCCCGCCATTTTAACATCTCGGCTTAGGGAGGCAGGGGTCACTGGACCGGCCCTGAGTCTTCTTAACTCCTTTCTCCATGACAGAAAACAGAGAGTCATGCTTGGAGATTTCCTCTCCCCTGCCAAGTCATTGCAATGTGGGGTGCCACAGGGGTCGGCCCTGAGCCCGACCCTATTTAACATCTACGTGGCCCCCCTTGCTAGACTAGTAAGATCGCAGGGGATGGAGGTGGTGTCTTACGCCGACGACACCCAGATCATGGTGTCGCTGGCCCACTCTGTCAGTACATCCGCATTCAGCTTTAGGTCATGCATGCAGCGTGTGGCGGAGTGGATGATCATTAACTCCCTAAAGCTGAATGTCGACAAGACAGAGGTCTTGGTGTTCGGTAAAGACCAACACGTGTGGTCGAGCGAGTGGTGGCCTTCATCTCTCGGCATCTGCCCCACTCCCTCCCAATCGGCCAGAAATCTCGGCGTCATCTTTGACACTTCACTCTCCATGGCGCTCCAAGTGAATAGGACAGTGGCCACTTGCTGGGGTGTCATCAAGATCTTAAAAATAATTCTCCACTATCTCTCCTTCCAGGCGCGCAAACAGTCTGCGATTGCCCTTGTTGGCTCCAGGCTTGATTATTGTAACTCTCTCTATGTGGAGTCCAACAAGGGCCTTATCCATCGACTGCAAACTGTACAGAACGCCGCAGCGCGCTTCGTCCTGGCCCTTCCCATAGCATCATCTGCCACCACTGCTAGAAGAGATCTTCACTGGCTCCCCGTCCAGTTTAGAATCTCCTTTAAGCTCCTATGTCTTACATATAGAGCACTTGTGGCTGGCCCTGCGGACGCACTTGGTACCCTGCTTACCCGCTATGTACCCACGAGATGCCTACGATCGGCCGGGCTACACCAATTGGTAGTGCCCCGCGCTAGGCTGACCAGATGGGGAGTGAGAGCTTTTTCTGTTGCCGCTCCCCAGCTTTGGAACTCCCTTCCGGTGGAGATCAAAATTCTTCCCTCCATCGACCTGTTTAAAAAGGCCCTTAAAACTTGGTACTTCATCAGAGCCTACCAATGAGATACTGCTGTCTGACCTGGTTTTTTCCTTTATTGGATGTAGGCGCCTTGACGCCCATTGGGCTAAGTTAGCGCGGTATAAGACACAATTCATTCATTCATTCAGGGGCACGATGAAATTAAGATGTTGTCTGAGATTTGAGCCTGAAGGCGGGGGCTTTTCAGAGGGAAGTAGAAAAAGATTTACATATGATCTGAGGTAATGGAATCTTGGGCATGAACTTGCCTAGTGGGATTAAGCACAGCTAAATTAGAGTTGCCAGCGCTTCTTGACAATGAATAAATTAGAAGGATCCCAACGACTGAGGCCTATCTGCAACCCACAGAAAGGGCTAAACAAAGTAATGGCTATCAAAATATGATATAAACTACATTTTGTATATTCAAACCCAACGTCAGATGTGTAACTGACAAGACATTTTGAACAATGATCAAAAAGGAAAATGCTCACCATGATCTGTGCTATTAGTAGGACAATCACGTTGGAGGACTTGCTGCTGGAGATAGCATAAAAGAACTGAAAAGAAGGAAAGCTCAATGACAAAACAATTCAAGAGTACGGCAAAATCTAGCTGGACAGACAATGTATTGAAGCTAAATCCAAGTACTGATATGGCCTTGCATGGAGTAGAAGTAGAATGAGAGAACATTTAACCAGAAAATCTTTTTTATCGGTCATGTGAGTATCCACAAAGAGAGTAACCAAGTGGGATATTAATAACAACAAAATATACTTTGGCCAAAAAGATTTACAATAACTGCAACATACTCCTTGTTGAGTATCAGCATCAATTGTATACATCTACCTTTAACTTCAAGGCAGTAAATTAACCAGACACTTCTGAAGATAACCTGCTATTTTGCCACTAACAGTTGTCTTTTGGTAAAAAAATAAATAAAAGAAAGAAAACGGTAATCATATAATATAAAATTGTTATGCCTTTGTCCAAAAAAAGTGAAAATATAAGGCATACAAGAAAACAGTTTCCTGCATGTCAATATTGACTTGCCGATCCTCAACAAATTGCCTGAATTCTCAGCAAAGGGATTGTTACTGCAGCACTTCATATGACTACCAGGAGTATTTGCTTTACAATGAGACTCATATTTGAGGTGGAACAGAAGGGATACATACCTTGGTGAGTGTAATCAGTAAACCCCTGATGGAGGTGATAATGATGATCCCCACGAGGATAAATGAGATGTGCTGGGACCAGAACTTTACCTAAAAGAGGAACAGGAGATTAAGATATGCCACGTACCCTAGCTGTTCGAAGGAAGCAATCAGCACGACACTCACATTCCCTTGATAACTCGCTCATATGTTTAATAACTGTATAGAATTTGTCTTGCAAATCTTTACACACATAAAATCAGGTTTCAATGCACTGTCATGCAGAGAGTTTGTATTGGAGCTCTTTATTACAGGATCGCCTAACTACTTTGCCACTCTTTTATGAAAATACTATGAAATTAAAGGTCAACACCGATTCTTTTTGCTGTTCGTCTTTTATTTAAGAATCCCCCATTGGAAGCTGCCCTCTAGAATGTTGAGGAAACTCACCAGTAGCTTAGGATGTTCTTCAGTGAAAGTGCCAGAAATCTACTTCTTGCAGACTTAATTAAATGGTTTAAGCATGCTTTGACTTTTTGGGGAATTCACATTCTCTTCTGGAAGACCCAAGGAAATATATACCAGCTACTTGCCTACGTTTACTCAACAATTACTTTTGCGGGCAAGCAGAACGGTGATTGTGCACAATAATTTACTTTATCCCTAAATAAGTTGCTTGTTATGAAGAAATAGTTTCCTCAACATCCCAAGAAAAGGGGACTGCTCCTTGCCTTTTCCTCTCAAGAAACACATATGGATTAACAAGAACCCCCTAAAGTACTTCTGAAAACCTATGCAAATATTCAATTTCCTATAATTTTTCTGCAGGAGCTAAACTTACTCATGCAGCGCAGACAATATGCAGAAGTAAGATACTGGATTTTTTTCACTTGAAGCTTTTACTTCTTTTGTTTCTCAACACCAGGAAATATTCTTCCTAGTGGAAAATCCCTTCTCTTTCTCATTCTGGCAACATGTTTGTTCCAACCCAATACCCACAAAGTTACAAATCTGTGTGCCTTCTAAGTGTATTGCATGGCTACTGCCCTGGTGTTTCTACTTCCATTCTTACTCCTAAAGATATGAATGCAAAATAACTTTCGAGCCTTCATAAGCTCCTTCTGCAGATGTATGTGCTCGCATATCATGGGGCCAGATGTAGGAACCCATTTACTTTACTACGATTGGGTAAATAGCACGGTTTGTGACCAGTGCATGTGTTTTTCAACGGTATTAAACCCATTTAGTAATTTGGTAACAGGTTACTGAATCAGTAAATAGATTTAGAAAACAATCCCGAGTATGAATTTGGAAGGGACATGTTAGGGTGTCCCTTCCAAATACTAATTACTTATGAAATGTATTCATATTTTGCTCCAAAAATTCGGTTGTAAAACATTCCTGTTTTACCGACTACTGAAGGGTATTGGTAACCCATTTATAAACAGAACGGAGTCCCCGAAGGACCCCTCCCTCTTTTTTAGGAGTAGGCAATGATCCATAGTTTTCAAAACATATTTATTTATTATTTTATATAAACACAGCTCATTGTCCTTTAACCCCTTCCATGCTGATGACGGCCCCCGTCCGTCATGCATCACGGTGGGCATGTGCTGATGACGGCTGGGGGCCGTCATGAACCCGCCCACTCATTAAAACGGCCGCACAGGCGCAGAATCGCGGCCGCGCCCAAGGGGTTAAGGAAAACGAGCTGCATTAAAAAAAAAATGCAACCTACCTCATTAATATGCACGAAGTTGGATGTATTTCGCCCCTCACCTATTTGGATTTTGAAGATCCAACCAATTAGTACATGAGTTGGTTCTTAGAACTCTTTACTGGTCAAAATTTTAACCAGTATTTTGCAGCCAGATAGTTGTAGATATGGCTCTTGATTCTGTGAACTAGGATTTGGGATTAATGCCAGCAAAGGGGTTATTTTGTGCACACCGAAGTATATGAAAGGTGAGCAAAAAGGCACTTTATCTGGCTATAACTTGTACACTAGATGTCAAGTAGCTCAAAGATGTCGTTGCACAGTTTGTGTAATCATAGTTGAGATATGCAAGGAGATCAACACTATTGTTTTCTCCACCACAGAGTGATTACAAGGGATAAAACAAGGCAGTCCGGCAGGAAGAAACTGCAAGACATGTACACTTAAGCACATATACGCTATATTAAAAGCAGTGCATCTATTATGTGAAATCAAACCCAAAAAGGAGGTGTTATATCAAATAAAAAACATGAAATATTTATCAAGCAACACAGCATCAGGGAGTTTTAACAAGAAAACAAAGCTATACATTGCACTATCACTGGATTTGGCCTCACATCAAACTGTATTCCTAGGTAATTCACTGTGATCTCAATCCCTCTTGTGACTGGATCGGTCTTTCCAACGCGATCAAACACAATATTGATAGTTGCCTGTAAATCAAGCACAAATAAAAATTATTATGATTAAAGAGTGTAGTACGGTGATGTATGTACTGTGAAAATGCAATAATTTCAATTCATTCTGAAACAGGCAAAATTAAGGTATTATTCAAAAGGTTGATCCTAGACATAATACACGTTCCAAACTCCATCTTGTCTAGTATTGGGGACATTAATTGAATCAAAGGCTTTTACGGTGTTCAATGACAGCACTGCAAATGGTTCAGTGACTCTCTCATTATGTGCAAGATTACTGTGGAGTCTTTGCAGGTTAAATCTAGTCTTGTGGGCATATAACCGGACTGGACTGGTCAGCATGGACCAAAATTATCAGAGGATTACACTCACTATTAGAACATTGGAATGTTGGGAGCTCCATTGAAAACAATGGAGTGCTCTGGGCTTATAATGGCTGGTATAAGCCTGGAGCTCCAACATTCCAATGATTCTTTGAACAAAGGCTTTAAGGACCCTGAGGGGATTCCAATCCCCTCACGCTCCCATAAGGCTTTGTTCTTTTTTGTTGGACATTCTGCCCTCTAATGGCAGAATGTTCTAATAGCCTTATAGCCCTTCCTGGCTGGGCTATACCGGCTATTAAAGTCCCTCTCCCTTGTTAAAGGGCCTCGCCTTCAGCTCGGGGCCTTTAACGCTGGAGAGGGCCTTTAATAGCCGTATAGCCCTCAACAGCGGGCTATAAGGCTATATTAATTTGGCTAAAATCTTTGTTTAACTATTTAATACGAAAATGGGAAGTTAAGATAAGAAGTTCCTCCACTGCCCTGCCGTCTTTAAAGATCAGTACTACATCTGCTGTCCGCAGGTCTTTAGGCAGCACCGATTCATCCCTGATCACTGAACATATCTAACATTGAGCTTGGAATCTCATTGGTCAGGCTTTTACAGAACTCCATCGGCAAAACATAAGGATCCGGAGTCATGCCTGATTGAAGTTGTGCTTAGTTCCTGTCCCACTTTTTCAATAGTGATCTCTTTGTCAATAGTGACCACTTTGTTCAAGTTTGTCTTTTGCTCTATCGTCAATCGAGGTGTCAGGCAGTCAGACACAAATCTGGTTATATCCTTTATTGTACCGGACAGATAGGAACCCTTTAAGGTGCAGAGGTGCTCTGCTTTGAAATTTTTATGACACGAAAGACTGATGTTTTTCACTCATGAATAGACAACTTTTGGAAGAATTCAATAAAATAGGATAATCTTAAAAATGAGAGGAAAAAGAAACTTATAAAGCATGAGACAATCATCCAAAGGTGTCAAGGAGCTAGCTCATCAGACAATATTAACTGGACGGTTCAGGGCCACTTCAGAGATTAAACAGCCACGTCTTCAACGCCTTCCTGAAGGCCAACAGGGGAGTTTCTTGTTTCAGCCTCAGTGGAAGGGAGTTCCACAATCTGGTCATGACAACCAGAAAACTTCTTCCACCCCAGGAGCATTTTTTTTAACCTGGGAACTATCAGGTTATGGGAATGAGACGTGCAAAGATGGCGAACAGGTATGTAGGGCTGTAAATTATATTTTAAAAAGCCCGACCCTATATCATGCGTGGCCTTAAAAGCGATGCAAAGAGCCTTAAACTCGATCTGCCTCTTCATCTTCACTGGCAGCCAGTGTAATTCTTTAAGCACTGGTGAGACAGATGTGTGTCTTGGAATATTCAACAGAAGAAATTCATATGGTTTCACAAGCACAATGAATAAGAAATTCAAGAACCTGCATGACAACTTTTTATTGTTATTGCTTACTTTTGATGAACATTTGGAAAGTATATTGTTTTCTACACCCTACAGATCAAAACTTTGTCTGTATTGCTCTGGCATTTGTACTATTCTGTATTTGTATCTATTTTCCCAAGCGCATATTGCATAACCTAAACATCAGAATGAATTAAAAACTATAAAAACGCATTATAAGCATTGAAAGATAACAGAAAATGAAAACTTGAATGTCAGTAACTTACCATAAAGATTTTCCAAACGCAGTAAATGGAAAAGAAGTAACCCAGGAAATTGAAGTATTTTCCCTGGAATGTTTTGGAGTATTCTATCCTCTCCTGAAAGAATAATCACCCGGGACAACATATGCAGATTACTGCGCAGAATAAAAAATTAAATCTCAGTAAAGCAGCATCACTATCTGATTAACACACACAAATGTTATTCTCACGTTCTAGTCAACAATTTTTGGTTTTACCATAGTGGCATAGTGCCACAAGAGGCAAACAACTGTGTCAGCACTTCTAGAAGAAGGGACCCTATGGCAAAAATTGACAATTCACATCACAAATTATTCTGCTGTGCCAGAAGAGCTCCATTGCATATATTGCTGTCCATCTTCTACATTGATCCGCTCTTACACAAATCAATATTTCACAAGAAGCAGTTTGTCAGCCATGTTAGAACAGGAAATACTTGTTCTCTGCACTAGTTGAAGGCATTTGGTCACTGTAGGAATTCTTCTATTCAGGTCCCTAGCCTGCCAACACTAAATAAGAACCAAAGGAGACAAATGAGGCTGTCATTTTGAGATCTTTACACCGTAAGTACCTGTGTGTTTGGGGCAACTAGAGACATTATGACATGCACAGACACACAACCCCTTAGATCTAGACACTACCATTCTGGTAGAATTATTGGCTTTGTAACAAGTGCCCGTGTTATTTATTTAATTTATTTATTACTGTGTTTTATAGAGCGCAAACTTGACCTTTTAGGGTATTAGAGCGCTTTACAGGAAACATAGCATTTAACAAAAAGCCATAGAGTCCCCACATAAGAGACATGTATTTAAAAATTATATTTACAGTTAATCAAGATGAGACACGTATTTACAGATTACATTTACCATTACTCAAGACAAGATCCCAGGTTTCTGGGTGGGGTGACTAGGTAATCCGAGGGGAGGCAGTAGACAGACGTAGATCAGGGCCATAGTGGTGATTGAGGGCAAAGTTTAAACAAGGCATTTACTCATATGGAAGGTCTTGGCATCCTTTTTGAAGCTGGCCAGAGTAGGGATTTTTCTGATGTCAGGTGGTAGAGAGTTCCATATTCTTGGAGCAGCTCCAGAGAAAGCCTGATTGTAGGGTTTTTTTCCCGAAACCGTGCAGGTTGGAGCAAGAGGTCTCTGGCAGCCCGGGAGTTTCTGATTCCTCCGGAAATCACAGGTTTCTGTTCAAGATATGCAGGGGAGTTTGAATATAAAGCCTTGTGTGTGATGCATGCTAGCTTGAGCTGTATTCTTGCTTCAAAGGGAAGCCAGTTCAGAGCTTTCAGGTGTGAGGAAATATGGTTGAATTTTCTTGTGCCGGTAAGTAGTCTGGCTGCCGCGTTGAGGCAGGCTTTTAAGGGTGCCAGGGAGATCTGGGGTATACCTGAGAGGGTAGAACAGCCATATTCCAGTCTAGAGATGACAAGTGCTTGGACAGCCTTTTTCAAGTCAGGAGCATCAAGGAAGGGTTTCAGTTTCCTAAGGTAGCTCAGGTGGAATCTGGCTGATTTGGCCATCGAATTAATGTGGTCCCGCATGTTCAGATTGCTGTCAAGGGTAATTCCCAGGGATTTGGCCAAGACCATGATGGTCGGTGGGCAATTTAAGGCTGTGATAGAGTTAATTTATGTTTGAATTTCGTGGTTGGTATTAGGAGGAGAAATTAGGAGAAATTCAGTTTTCTTAGCGTTGAGTTTGAGATCATTGGAGGCTAGCCATTGGACTGTGAGTTTCAGGGCTTCGTTCAGGGAGAGAATCTTTTCGAGAGTTGAGGTTTTGATGTAGATCCGAGTGTCATCAGCATAGATATGGTAGGAGATTTTTGCAGTGCGTAGCACTTCGGCGAGCGGTTCTAGGTTAAGGTTGAAGAGGGTGGGGGACACGGTTGAACTTGAGGGACTCCAATCGTGACTGTGAAGGATGCAGATAGGTTGCCGTTGATTAGGAATCACTGTGATCGGTTTAGGAGGAAGGACCTAAACCATTCTAGAACAGTGCCATCCAATCCAATCCTGAGTTTGAGGCGTTCAAGTAGTTTTTCATGGTTGACCGTGTTGAAGGCCGATGATAGATCTAGGAGGATTAGGAGACATGTTTTGCCTTAGTCAAGGGCTTGGAGGGCATCATCAACGATGTGGAGCATGGTGGTTTCAGGTCTAAATCCGGATTGGAAGTCATGGAGTAGGTGAAAGCTGTTGATGTGGTGACTTAGCTGCTGTTGCACACATTTCTCCAGCAATTTGGCTAGGAGGGGGTTGTTGGAAATGGGTCTGAAGTTGTCAGGGGAAGCTGGATCCAGTGAAGTTTTTTTCAAAATGGGGAGGACTTGGCCGGCTTTTAGAGACTCAGGCATCAATCCCTGCGGAGAGAGGCGTTAATTATTGCAGTTCAGCTAGGAATACGGATTGGGCGCCGGCAGCTAGACAGTTGGGAGGGAGCGGGTCATTAAAATGCTTATTCGATTTAACTTTAAGGAAGATAGGATTTTAGAAACTGAGTCTTTGTCATAGACTTTGAAGTCACTCCAGTGAGCTTGATTTTTAGGTGGAGCCTGTGGGGGAGTAGCGGCAGGAGGAGGCAGGCCAGGAAGGGGTTAAGAGTATGTGGTGGAGCGGAGTTCGATTCCTGGAGTTTTGATTTTATCAGCGAAGAAAGAGGAGAATTCCTCGGATGATATAAGAGACATGGGGGTTTCTTTCGATGTTTTTAGCCAGTTTATTCGATTGGTGTTTGACCAGTTCGAAGAGCTTGTGAGGTCTGTTCTTGGCCTTCTCGAGTTCAGTTCTGAAAACTTCTTTTTTTGAATTGAGGATGTTTCTGTTATAGGCATTTCTGGCCTGGCGGAGAAGTTTTAGATGTGCGGCAGAGGGGTGCTGCCTCCAGGTTCTTTCAGATTGCCGGAGGGATGTCCTCTGATACCTTCTATGAACGTGCACAGCAGTGACAGGTCACTTTGTGCACCTCTGAGCTCCTTACAGAGGTCTCAAATGACTCCCTGCCGCCCTATCTTGACCTACAATACAGCAACGACCAGACCCCGAATGAGCACTGTTGACTAATCTACAACAATACTGTGGCTCTTTATACAATTTCAGTTTGGATGATTGTTAGACCTGGCACCATTGGTGTGGGTCTCCCTTCCATTTTTGCTGTTGCCTCATGTGTTTTTGCTGGTGTTAGATGCTTTGGGCACTGTGCCACTGCTATTCAGTGCCACAGTGCAAGTGATCCCTATTGTAAACTAATGTATTAATCAGTGGTTCCATGTTTGGCTATTTGGTTTACTTGTCAGACCCTAGTCTAGTGCACTGAGTGTATCAGGGCATGTAATCCAAATGCTGCTGGTGGGCCTGCAGCACTGGTTGTGCCACCCACAGAAGCAGCCTTGTAAAATGTGTATAAGGTCTGCCATTGCAGAGCCTGCATGCAGTCTGGCACTGTCATGCTCACTGGGCAAGTGCACTCACTTCCCAGTACCTAAACCTTCCCTTTTCTTCATATCAGTCACCCCTATGGTAGGCCCTAGGGCAGGGAGCATTGTAAGTATTAGGTAGGACAAGCCCTGATGTGTGTGGCATGTCCTAATAGTGAATTACAGTCATTTTCGTTTTTCACTATTGCAAGGCTACCTGTTCTCCATAGGCCAGAATGGGATGTTAGAATTGTTACATTTTATAATCCTAACAGGCTCAGAGAACATGGTAGAAATTCGAGTTTAGTATGCCTGAACTCAGACTAATACAATACATCTTTTAGTGAAGGTTATTTTAATATTCTGTGTTTGCAAATACCACTTTCAGAGAGTAGGTCTTTGCTTGTCTAACCATTTAAACCTGCCTCTGCTAGGTTGTGTATTACTATGTCTGGTTTCTGTGAGTGACAGGGCTGGGGAATTCCAGGAGACCGGCTGAGTCACCCAGTGTTGAATATAGAGATCTGCATCTTGATGGGAGGGAGGGGTGCACCTGAACTCTGAATAGGGCTGTGCCTGCCTTCCACAATGTTGGCTCCACCCCTTGGGGAGCGGCTGATGTCTCTGCCCTGCACACTGAAAGAAGAGAAGGAAGACTGTCAACACAGTGCTCCAAGACTGTACTTGCCTCCCACAATGCTGGCTCCACCTCCTGTGGGGCGGCTGATGTTTCTGCCTTGCACTGTGAAAGGAAAGGAGAGGTCTGGAAAACAAAGTGCTCAGGAACTGGTTTGGACTAGGCACAGGCCCCTCTCCCCTCAGAGAACAAAGGATTTTGGGGTATAAATATTGGGACCCTGCTCCCATGAAATTAGATCACTCTGAACAACAACAAGAAACCTTTACTGAGGAGAGGAACCTGAAGAAACTGAGGAGAGACTATTCCCAAGCTGAAGTGCTGCTTGGGGGACTGGCCTGCAGTGGTTGCCTTACTGCCAAAGGAAGGAGAAAGGAACTTTGTGTACTTTGCTTTCAACTGGTGAAGGATCTCCAAGGGCTTGGAAAAAAGCTTGCCTCCTGCTGAAGTCTCAGGGACAACAGACTTCACCCCCCAGCTCCACAGAGTTCTTTTGGAAGTGCCTGCTGCTGTTTTGGGCCTTCTGAGGAACTGTGTGTCGCAAGGAGCTGAAAGCGAGACTCAACGAGAAGAAGCGTGTCGCTGTGCCTGCTGTCGCAACTCCGGAGAAAGGAGGGTGTTGCCGCTGGAACTGTCGCACTGCACAGCATCGGAGAGAAGCGTGCTGCAACAAAGAGGAAGCGTGTCACCGTCGCTGCTGCTGACGTCGCAACGCCGAAGAAGGAGGGTGTCGCCGCTGTGGTTGTCGCACTGCACCGCATCAGGAGAAGAATCTCGCAACGAGGTCAGAGGGTGTCGTCGTCGCTGTGCCTGCCGTCGCAACTCCGAAGAAGGAGGGTGTCGCCGCTGGAACTGTCACATTGCACTGCATCGACCAAGAGCACCTCGCATCCCAGAGAAGCGCACCGCTGTCGGAGCTGCTGCCGTCGCATCTTGGATGTCGCCAATTTAGTTGTCGCATCGAGCGGAAGCTTCACGCATCGTGGAGAAGAGCGTCGCCACTGGAGCTGTTGCCATCGCATCGTAAGGGTGTCGCCGCTGCAGTCCATGTATCGAACCGACAGTTTCTCGTACCCCCGAGAAGTGTGCCGCATCTGGAAGATCTTCACGTCTTTATTTCTTTGCACCTGAACTTTGCCGCATTTCCCATCACTGTGACATTGCTTGTCGTGGAAGCGCAACCCAACCAAAGGTACATCGACGCAGCGTGTCACATCTATGAACTGAACTGAACAAAGCTTAAATCTACCATCTTAAAGTAATCATAGTGCGTAATTTTGTCGTTATAGTCTTGTGGTAACTCTATATAAAGTCTACTTATTTGTGATATAAAACCTGTGTGGGGTCCATTTGTAGTGTTGTCACTGGGTTACTGTATGTGGTCACAACTGCTTAACTTACAACGCCTCTGAAGTAAGGCCTTGGCTGCTCTCGCCACGCTACCTTGAGGCTGAGCAGGGGTTATTTCAGAAGTGTAAGCCCCCTTTACCTGACTAGAGGAGAGGGTCCCTGCTTGTCACAAGTACCTACCTGTGTCAACCAGAGACCCCCAAATCTAACATTGGAAGTCAAGCGGAAAGGATTCCGGATTTACATTTGTGACTCATGTACAGTGACTGGTGAACACTACTTAGTGAGTGCAGACCATAACGATACCACATACTTTTTGGAGGATTCCGTTTTGAATTTTTGGATTGCCTAGTTTTGAAAGATGCCTAATTCAGTGGAGAGAGCAGAATCTGTAGCCTCTATTAATTGTGAATGGGAAGAAGAGAGGATGGAATGCTACACAGTAAAGCAGATGATGTACTTTTGCAAGAAATTCAATGTTTCCACTTCTGGATTTAAAGTGAAGGAAGAATTCTACAAAGCGCTGAGGGCCTGGGTAGAAGCAAGGAAAACTCATGTGATTGAGGAGGATGATGATGCAGAAGCACAACAGGAAGAGCCATTAGGCTTAGGAGGAAGGAAAGTACCTTCCCCTGCAAGTAGCCGTGCTTCTAACAAAAGTCTGTCTCCAGAGGAGTTGGAGGACAGAGAGAGAAATAGAAGGCATGTGATGGAGCTGACAAAACTGAAGTTAAGTGGGCAGTTAGAATTTGAAATGTAGACCAGGAAGTTAGCCCTGAAAGAAAAGAAAATGCAATTTGAACATGAGAAGGTTTTGAGGGGGTTGGAGTTAAAAGCCAAACGTTTAGAAATGACTCCCTCTGGAAGCAGCATGCCATCAGTACATTCAGAAAGTAGGGTGTATATTCCCAAGGATGTGGTCAAGGAGTTTTACAAAAATTATGATATTGGTCAGTGGTTCAGAGCCTATGAGGTAGCCATGTCTTCCCACCGGGTCCCTGAGAGAGATGGGGAGTGGGGTTGTGGGGAAGGTTCCTTAGTGAGGGGCGGGATATATTGTTAGACCTGCCTTCTGAAGTCCACAATTCATACAGCCACATGAAAGATGCATTGATGTCTAAATATGGTTTGACACCTGAGCTCTATAGGCAGAGGTTCAGGAAATGCAAATAGTTAGTAAACAGTACTTGGGTTGAATATGTCACTTTCTTTTGCAGAGCATTGGATGGTTGGGTTAAGGGCAGCAAGGTGAATGATTTTCAAGGTCTCTTTGATTTGATTGTATGGGAGCACTTGTCTGATAATTGTTTTCCAGAGCTGCGCAATCATCTGATATATAGCAAGCTGACTAAGCCTAGGAAGCTTGCTGAGGAGGCGGACCGCTGGGTCCACAAGGGTCACATGGGAGACTCAGCCAAGGGTGGGCAGGGTCCCCAGCAGCAGAGTGGGGGGGGACAAGGGTAAACAGAAGGAGTTCCGCGAAGGGCCCCAAAGTAGTCCCCAAGGGAACCCCGTGAAAGGTTCCCAGCCTCCCCCTGAGAGAAAGCAAAGGACCCCGACAGGTAGTCCTGTTCCCCAGGGGCCCCTGAAATGTTACAAGTGTAGTGACCTGGGTCATAAGGCGAATTATACCAGGTGCTGCCTGTTTGGTAAACAAGCACCCACTGGTTCTCCGCCCAGGCAGATGGCTAGTGTAGCCTTGTGGGAGAAGAGTGAAATCCAAGGTGGGGGGAGTCCCGTACAGATGACCCTTGTCTCTTTAGGAGACTGTGAGACGGTCTCAGAAGCTCAGCTACCCAGGAACACTAAGAAATATGGGCAGCGAGTGACCGTCAATGGCCAAAAGGTGGAGGCTCTTAGAGACATAGGAGCCAGTGTGACAGCTGTCAGGTGTCACCTGGGGACTCAAGAGCAGATTGTACCTCATGCATTTTGCCGAGTTGTTAACGCCGACAACACAGAGAGTCATTGTCCAATGGCTCAGGTTCTCTTTGAGTGGGGGAGGGGTCTCTGGTACTCTTCAGGTAGCAGTGAGGCCCGCCATGCCTGTTGACTGTTTGTTGGGTAATGATTTGGAGAGCTCCCCTTGGGAAAAGGTGGAGAAGACAACTCCCTTGAAGATGGTTGGACTGCCTGACTGGGCGTGCGTGACCACCCAGTCAATGTCAGCCAGTAGGGGTTCTCAAGAGGACCTGGAGCCTGAGAGGGAGGCCCAGGACCCAGCTGAAGAGAGAAGTGGCGAGGGGCGTGGGAAACCGGCCCCCGAAGTTCCCACGGCCCAGGAGGAGGTAGACCCTGAGGGGGATGCCCTGGAGCCCACCAGGGAGCAGATAGCTGAACTGGGAGACCTGCCTGAGCTGACCCATTGGCAGCAAGAAGGAGGTCCCTTCAGGGAGGAATTTTGCAAGGAACAGAGAGAGTGCCCTTCTCCTGTCGGCGTGCGGCAACAGGCTGCAAGCCAGGCAGCAGGTGATCAGTCAGGGTCACACGTGATTTACTGGGAGAATGGTCTCCGGTATAGTGAGCCTAAGGTACTGAACCTGGGTCAGCCCGTGTGCTGGTGGCACCCCAGAAGTTCAGAGCCTTCCTACTGGGGCTGGCTCATGATGTGCCATTAGCAGGACATTTGGGGCAGGACAAGACCTTTGAAAGGCTTGTCACCCACTTTCATTGGCCCCAAATGCGCAAGAGTTCTGATATTCATTGCAGGACTTGTCAGACTTGCCAGGCAAGTGGAAAGAGTGGGAGGAAGCACAAGGATCCTCTCCAGCCATTCCCTGTGGTCAGTACCCCCTTTGAGCGGGTGGGGATTGACATTGTGGGGCCACTGGACCCCAAGACAGCCATGGGCAACGGGTTCATCCTGGTCTTGGTGGACCATGCCATCCGGTACCCGGAAGCCATACCTCTGAGGACAGTGATGGCCCCCGTGGTGGGACGAGCACTGATGGGAATTTTCTCACAAGTAGGATTCCCTCGCGAGGTACCAACTTCATTTCCAAGTATATGAAGTCCCTGTGGCAGGAGTGTGGGGTAACTTACAAGTTCACCACTCCTTACCACCCCCAAGGAAATGGGCTGGTTGAAAGGTTCAACCGGACCCTGAAGGGCATGATTATGGGTCTTGAGGAACCCATGAGGCGTAAGTGGGACGTCCTCTTACCATGCCTACTCTTTGCATACCGGGAGGTGCCACAGAAATCTCTAGGGTTCAGTCCCTTTGAACTTCTCTATGGACACCCGGTCAGAGGACCTCTGAGTCTGGTTACAGAAGGCTGGGAGCAATCTCCCAGGAAACCTCCCCAGGATGTATATAGCTACATGCTGGCCTTCAGGAACCAGACCAGGCGCTTCAGTGAACTCGCTCAGGCGAATCTGGAGGCCAGCCAGGAGGAGATGAAGCGCTGGTATGACCAGAATGCCACTCTGGTAGAGCTTCAACCTGGACAGAAGGTGTGGGTCATGGCCCCAGTGGAGCCCTGCGCGCTCCAATATAAGTGGACCGGACCATTTGAGGTTGTGGAGCGCAAGAGTCCCGTTACCTACTTGGTGGACTTGCTGTCTTCTAGGAACCCCTGGAGGGTCCTCCATGTCAACCGCCTTAAGCCCCACTTAGAGAGGTCTGAAGTGGGCATGCTCTTGGCAACAGATGCTGGGATGGAGGAGGAGACTGAGCCTCTTCCTGACCTCCTGTCAGCCTCAGAGCAAGATGGGTCAGTGGATGGTGTTAACCTCTCTTCCACACTGACCCCTGAGCAACAGAATGACTGCCGCCAGTTGCTGGGACAGTTTTCTGATCTGTTCTCCCTGGTTCCTGGTGTCACAGATTGGTGCGTCCTTGATGTGGACACAGGAGACAGCTTACCTGTGAGGCACATGTCTTGAAGGGTAACTGACAGGTTGAGGGCTTGCATTAAAGAGGAGGTCTCAAAGATGCTTGCACTTGGGGTGATTGAGTCATCTAGCAGTCCTTGGGCCAGCCCAGTGGTCTTGGTCCCGAAGGCTGCAGCGCCGGGTGCCACACCCGAACTCCGGTTCTGTGTGGACTACAGAGGGCTCAATTCAGTCACGAAGACTGACGCGCACCCCATCCCCAGAGCTGATGAGCTCATTGATCGGCTAGGGGCTGCACGGTACCTCAACACATTTGACTTAACATCTCGGTACTGGCAGATCGCCTTGACTGATGGGGCTAAGGAGAGGTCAGCATTCTCCACACCAGATGGGCATTTCCAGTTCCATGTTATGCCTTTTGGGATGAAGAATGCCCCTGCCACCTTTCAGAGGTTGGTCAACCAGGTGTTGGTTGGACTGGATGAGTTCAGTGCCGCCTACCTGGATGACATCGCAGTGTTCAGTGTCACTTGGTAAGAACATCTGCGCCACCTCTGGGAAGTGTTGTTGGCGCTGCGGAAAGCAGGCCTCACGATCAAGGCGAGTAAGTGCCAGATCGGGCAGGGTTCTGTGGTGTACTTGGGACACCAAGTTGGAAGCGGCCAGGTGGCGCCCCTACAACCCAAGATTGAAACCATCCTGGCTTGGGAGCCACCCATAACCCAGACAGAGGTGAGAGCCTTTTTAGGACTCACAGGAGGTTTGTCAAGGGCTATGGCAACATAGTTGCTCCCTTGACAGAGCTGACTTCCAGGAAGCAGCCCAAGAAAGTTATTTGGACTGACACCTGTCAGAAAGCCTTTGAGGCCCTGAAAGCTGCCATGTGCACGGCGCCCGTGCTCCTGGCACCCAACTTCTCAAGAGAGTTCATTGTCCAGACAGACGCTTCAGAGCATGGTGTGGGGGCTGTTTTGTCACAGATGAACGAGGAGGGCCTAGATCAACCTGTAGCCTTTATCAGTAGAAGGTTACTTCCACAGGAACAGAGGTGGAGTGCTATTGAGCGTGAGGCATTTGCTGTGGTCTGGGCACTGAAGAAGCTGAGACCATACCTGTTTGAGACCCACTTCCGGGTTCAGACAGACCACAGGCTCCTCAGATGGCTGATGCAAATGAGGGGTGAGAACCCAAAGTTGTTGAGTTGGTCCATGTCCCTACAGGGTATGGACTTTACGGTGGAACACCTCCCTGGTACAGAACACACCAACACTGATGGTCTGTCAAGATTTTTCCACCTTAGTGAAGAGAACTCCCAGGAGTTAGGGTAGTTCTCCCCACTTTTCAGCTGGAGGGAACACGTGTTAGACCTGAACCATTGGCGTGGGTCTCCCTTCCATTTTTGTTGTTGCCTCATGTGTTTTTGCTGGTGTTAGATGCTTTGGGCACTGTGCCACTGCTAGCTATTCAGTGCCACAGTGCAAGTGCTCCCTATTGTAAATTGATGTATTAATCAGTGGTTCCATGTTTGGCTATTTGGTTTACTTGTCAGACCCTAGTCTAGTGCACTGAGTGTGCCAGGGCATGTAATCCAAATGCTGCTGGTGGGCCACCCACAGAAGCAGTCTTGTAAAATGTGTCTAAGGTCTGCCATTGCAGAGCCTGCGTGCAGTCTGGCACTGTCATGCTCACTGGGCAAGTGCACCCACTTCCCAGTCCCTAAACCTACCCTTTTCTTCATATCAGTCACCCCTATGGTAGGCCCAAGGGCAGGGTACATTGTAAATATAAGGTAGGACAAGCCCTGATGTGTGTGGCATGTCCTAATAGTGAATTACAGCCATTTTCGTTTTTCACTATTGCAAGGCTACCTGTTGTCCATAGGCCAGAATGGGCTGTTCGAATTGTTACATTTTATAATCCCAACAGGCTCAGAGAACATGGTAGAAAATAGAGTTTAGTATGCCTGAACTCAGAATAATAAAATACATCTTTTAGTGAAGGTTATTTTAATATTCTGTGTTTGCAAATACCACTTTTAGAGAGTGGGTCTTTGCTTGTCTAACCATTCAAACCTGCCTCTGCTAGGTTGTGTATTCCTATGTCTGGTTTCTGTGTGTGACATGGTTGGGGAATTCCAGGAGACAGGCTGAGTCACCCAGTGGTGAATAGAGAGATCTGCATCTTGATGGGAGGGAGGAGTGCACCTGAACTCTGAATAGGGCTGTGCCTGCCTTCCACAATGCTGGCTCCACCCCATGGGGAGCGGCTGATGTCTCTGCCCTGCACACTGTAAGAAGAGAAGGAAGACTGTCAACAGAGTGCTCCAAGACTGTACTTGCCTCCCACAATGCTGGCTCCACCTCCTGTGGGGCGTCTGATGTTTCTGCCTTGCACTGTGAAAAGAAAGGAGAGGTCTGCAAAACAAAGTGCTCAGGAACTGGTTTGGACTAGGCACAGGCCCCTCTCCCCTCAGAGAACAAAGTATTTTGGGGTATAAATATTGGGACCCTGCTCCCATGACATTAGATCACTCTGAACAACAAGAAGAAACCTTTACTGAAGAGAGGAACCTGAAGAAACTGAGGAGAGACTATTCCCAAGCTGAAGTGCTGCTCGGGGGATTGGCCTGCAGTGGTTGCCTTACTGCCAAAGGAAGGAGAAAGGAACTTTGTGTACTTTGCTTTCAACTGGTGAAGGATCTCCAAGCGCTTGGAAAAGAGCTTGCCTCCTGCTGAAGTCTCAGGGACAACAGACTTCACCCCTCAGAGTTCTTTTGGAAGTACCTGCTGCTGTTTTGGGCCTTCTGAGGAACTGCGTGTCGCAAGGAGCTGGAAGCGCGACTCAACGAGAAGAAGCGTGTCGCCATCGCTGTGCCTGCCGTCGCAACTCCGGAGAAAGGAGAGTGTCGCTGCTGGAACTGTCACACTGCACCGCATCGGAGAGAAGCATGCCGCAACGAAGAGGAAGCGTGTCGCCGTCGCAACTCCGAAGAAGGAGGGTGCTGCCGCTGTGGCTGTCACACTGCACCGCATCAGGAGAAGAATCTCACAACGAGGCCGGAGCGTGTCGCCGTCGCTGTGCCTGCCGTCGCAAATCCGAAGAAGGAGGGTGTCGCCGCTGGAACTGTCGCATTGCACCGCATCGACCAAGAGCACCTCGCATCCCAGAGAAGCGCACCGCCGTCGGAGCTGCTGCCATCGCATCTTGGATGTCGCCGATGTAGTTGTCGCATCGAGCGGAAGGGTCACACATCGTGGAGAAGAGCGTCGCCGCTGGAGCTGTTGCCGTCGCATCGTGAGGGTGTTGCCGCTGCAGTCCACGCATCGAACCGAGAGTTTCTTGCATCCCCGAGAAGCGTGCCGCATCTGGAAGATCTTCACGTCTTTAATTCTTTGCACCTGAACTTTGCCGCATTTCCCAATGCTGCGACATTGCTTGTCGTGGAAGCGCAACGCAACTTAAGGTACATCGATGCAGCATGTCGCATCTAAGAACTGAACTGAACTAAGCTTAAATCTACCATCTTAAAGTAATCATAGAGTGTATTTTTGTCGTTTATGGTCTTATGGTAACTCTATATAAAGTCTACTTATTTTTTATATAAAACCTGTGTGGGGTCCATTTGTAGTGTTGTCACTGGGTTACTGTATGTGGCCACAACTGCTTACCTTACAACGCCTCTGAAGTAAGGCCTTGGCTGCTCTCGCCACGCTACCTTAAGGGTGAGCAGGGGTTATTTTAGAAGTGTAAGCCCCCTTTCTCTGACTAGTGGAGAGGGTCCCTGCTTGTTACAAGTACCTACCTGTGTCAACCAACGACCCCCAAATCTAACATTGATTTATCAGGTTCCTAGGCTAATGAGCTAAGTAAGGAGGTAAGACAAAGTTACCCTGAGAGTTAGGTAGACAACCTCTTCAAAACGTCCAGATTTCCTGGTCAGTTAAAAAGAGTTCAGGCATGTATGGCTCGAGCCCGGTGATAACTATCCGACTGAATGCAGAATTTGGAAATGCTGAAAAAGCTACTTATTTGTCTCTGCACAAAAACTATGAGGCCCTCAATCTAATTAGGTAGATTATTTCGTTTTAGCGATTCAGGATTACGAATTGAATGAAAATATTGCACAGACCCAGTTGTTTTCCCTACACAAATTACGCCTTAAGCTGGTGCAGGAAAGAAAAAGACAAAATTCCAAGAATTTTCAAAATGTAGAACTTAAAAAAGGAGAGGCAATACCAAACCTATGAACAACTAGACCACGCGATCTTTCCCCAGGTACTACTACCTCCTGTAAACACGGTCGGCACTGGAATGAGGTCCTAAGAAGGAAATCAGCGCTGGCAGTGTATTTTTATTTAATGTATGTAGGATTCTTGATGTAGTTTTAATTACGTTCCATTCATTTCAAGTCACAGGTAATGAATAAAATAATTGAACCAGAATGTGAGAAGAAGTTTTTTGAAAGGGTTAATTTTTTTAACGAGCTTCTAAGTTTATACACATAAGCATTCAATTGTCCTGGTGGTTCTCAAAATCTCGGTCCCCCGTTGCTGAGCCTCAAAACTGCAACGTTGGAGTTTCTTGGAATGTTCACATGTACTTAGTGCTCCAAGTAAACAAGGTTAAAAAGTTGACCATTTATCACCCGAAGATCATCCAAGAGGTCTACTTCATTTTAACGCCCTCGCTGCTTCTGTCGGCCAATGGCTGTCGCAAGCACTACCTCCGTAGTGCTGCGCACGTCCGTTAGCCGACACAGCCCCGCCCACTCAATGGAATGCCCCGCAGCACGGCGGAACTGCCGCCGCGGTTAAGGCGTTAAAGATGTCCCAAAGTATACGACATTAGTTCTTTCATTTGTCAGGCGCTTTTTAGTGACTTTAATGGGATCTATGCTTGATTCATGCCAAAACACTGAACAATCTGCAGCAGGACGAAATCTATGCTGCCCATTAAACCTTCAGCTTCAGAGGTATGACTCCACAGAGAAAGCCATGAGAGGTCTAGATTGACTACTGGCTAAACAAGGCATCGTCTTTAAGACTTAAGGCCAAATTTCGAGTCTGGCGTTCCGAGGACTACCAGACTAGCGTGGGTGGCGGTCCAGCCACCGCCGCAACGGTGGTCAGGCCGCCTAATAAACCTTTGGCGGTCGACCACCATTGCATCGCCACAGCCGCCAGGGAACTGCTGCTCTCTGGCAGTGGCGCAGCGTTCAGGGGCTCAGTAATATGCTAGTGGTGCCGCTACAGCACCACCATGCATATTACGAGTTTCAGGACTGCCAGCGGTGCCATGGAGACCTTTACTCCATGGAAAGGCTGACGGTACTGAAACAAAGGTGGGCCTAAAGGCCCCCTGTTGCCCATGTGCAGGGGATGTATGCAGGATGGCACAACATGTGCTCCCCCCTGTCTGCACTCACCCAGGTTCCTGCACAGCATGGACTTTACTGTCTATTCTGTGCAGGAACTGTTTCTGGCATTCCCATTGCGGTGCCCTTGAAAAAGGGCACCGCCAAAAAAAGTCCGCCATGTACAAGGAAACTTGTAATCTGGCGGATGGTGATAACGTGGGTTTGATGGTGCGGTGACGCCAGCATGGCGCTCCACTCCAACATCGCCAAACTCGTAATCAGGCCCTTTGTGCCTGACCCACAGGTTTTTTTCAGAGCCAGGAGCCCTCCACCTTGCTAGAGCACTCCCTACCAGTTGACAAGATTCCAGAATGAAGCTTTCCACAAACATTTTGCCATTTGTTACTTAAGAGTATAAATATTTTAAATGCATATTCTATCACTATGAAGACCTCTCGCTTGGGAACTCAATCTCTACACCTCTACCTTAAGCAAAGTTAAAAATCTAAACTTCGTGCTGTCTCTTTCAGCACATCTTTACAAAGAGGAGACTATGCAGAGAATGGTCAATATTGAAAGAGAAATTTTATTTCATTTTAATATAATGCAGAATAGCACCTTAATGTTGTGCAATCTATTTCCTGGCCTAAGAAATATTTATTGTTGGAAAATGTTCGCTTTTTAATAACTATAACTGTGCCATAATGCACCCCCAAGACTGTGTTAATAATGATGCAGCTTAATAGAAGTTGGCATTGTCTGTTGCATAACAATCTGCCCAAAGTGGAGTGGAACAGCCCATCTGTATTTTAAATTAGTCAAGCAGAGGACTGTAGAGAACTCTTCTACTCCTGGTCCACTGTTCCCTTATGTTCCCCAATTGCATTGAATCCATTCTTTAATTACAGAACAACAATGAAGACTGTGAATTTAAAATTTTTATTTTATAATTGTTTTATAGATAAAAGGCGAGCAGATCAATCCATCGAGTACATTTTTATCTTGACTAAACAGGGTGGAACAAATCACATCCTGCAGGGGGACTATATTAGTAAGTGATGTACCAAATAATAATCAGTGTTCGGATGTGTACCATTCCACAGGGATTAATTTAGATTTGACACAAATTAGCGGTCCTTGACTTTATTAGAATCAAAACTGGTGTGCACTGCACGAAAGCATCAATGACGTCCATCAGGTCTCACAATAATCTCAAAAATGTTATGGGAAGTCCTGCCTTTTTAATCAAGAAATATGAAGGTTTCATTTAAAGCTAAAATGAAACGGTTTCATAAAGGGCACACAAACTGGATTGCAGACGACTGTTTTGAAATGTTATAACCTAGCCTCTGTAATACTGACTATAATGTATTGCTAAAGGCTTCGGTTAACAGTTCATGCAGGATCAGTTTCAGCAATGAACCACAAACACACACAACCCCTCACCCAATCCCCCCTCCCCCCTCACCCCACGTTCTCCCTCCAATCCGGCAATCAGGATCAGTTTCAGTAATGAAACACACACACCGTGTTCCTAACCACCAATCTGACCTGAAAGACATTCTTGGGCTGAAAGACATTCTTGGGCTGACAGACAACTATTTCCAGAAGTAAACATTGTATGACCCACCTATGGGTGTATCAGTTTTTACCTTTGTTGCATGGAGATCAGCCGTTTCTAGGAAAAGCTGTCGACTCAACTCCTCCAATGCATCCACTTCTTGCTGGATCAGAGAGAGATCTGCAATATGAATAGGCTTAAGGAAAGACCACGTCTCTGTAGCAAAACTTCATACATTCTCAAATGTCCTCCTCAACCTTCTCCCCACCTGAGAACGTGATGCGGCCAATCGCCTTTTAAAAGACTACAATCTCCAAATTTGCTGGATTATTACCTCTGTTTCATTTAATTCTGTTTCAGTTGATTCAAGATTTGAGCTTCCCTTAGTTTCTATATGAAGTACAGTAGCAGAAGTCCCATGCATGTTTGTGACCTAGTACTGTTGTACTATATATTCACATTACAACATAGACAAGACCAGCAGAGCTTTTCTTTAAATCTTGCATGTAAAACATCAGAACCACCCACTATGTTGTAATTCGACTACTATTCCGAGATATAAAATCCAGGCTAGATTTGAACACAGCCGTATGAGTGTACCTCACCAATGACTGGAGTAAACTCTCTTGGAGAGGTGTATCTGCATAGTCAAATAACGATGAGCTATTTTGACTGCTGGAGAAATTGTTAATCTATGTAGAGGGTTACTAAGTGAGTGGATTGGTCATGAAGCTCAGGTCGTCAGTGCGGAAGGCTGCTTTAACCTGAGGAATGACGGAGGAGGAGGCGGTAGTGCCTCTCTGACTGTAGCACAGCCTTTCTCAAGAGAAAATATGGAGGTATTTCGGAAAAGGCACACAATGGACACATGCCCAAAATAAAAGTATACAAAGAAATTGCCACATTTAGACCCGAAATGTTTCTTAAAGCATTAATATGAGGAATGGTACCTTCTGATCATCTAATGTCTGGAAAGCTAGTCCTGGAATGTTTCATTCCATCCTTATTCGACCAAGACTACAGACTAGAAGTGGTTTAGACTGGTAATCAATAGCGGCAAGTATATTATTAGTAATGCACATACATCACAATCATATTCACCGCCACTATTTTTGGAAAGGGTTTACTGTAAAAATGGGGTCATTCATTCCCAAAAAGCTTCCTGTCAGTAAGAGGTGGTGCAACTTGTGCAGTCCTCTACAAGTGGCATTATGTGACATTTATCTGCCTCCAATAATTAATATTTTCAAACGCTAAGTAGTAGAGTGTCAGTTGTATGGGGATGGAATAAGACTCTACATTAGAGTGGGATGCCCAGATCAAGAATAACAATCTCTCTGGTCCATGAACAGCTCGGTGGAGCTCAGACAGAGGTTAACATCTTCAGCCAAAAAATATAACGCTCTGGGTAACTTTCTGGTACCTCTCCCACTAGCATGAATTTCCCCCACACCAATACTTTAGAGTTAAAAATGATTCTGTATTGTTCACTGAAAATGGAAACACAAATAAATGCCTCTAAATTAACGACAAGGACTATTAATAATGTTTCACAGCACTGGGGGAAAAGGCTAAGCCTAAGGTGTGGGCAGCTTTAGTGTAAAAACCTTAACTATTTTGGTAGGCGACACGTTTTCCACATTGGATCATAGTTCTCAATTAGAAGACACCTAGTGTGAAGCACCCTACACACTAAAATTTTACAATATCACACAGTGGTTGACTGCAACTGTAATTACGGAAACATCATTAATGGAAGAAGTAGCAATTGTGACATCAGGCACAGGTGGTCTACAAACCAACACTATTATGAAGAAAAATAAATTCAAAGCAGAAAAGAAAAGGAATAGGAGAGCCATAACATTTAATGATATTATCGAAAACTGCATATCGGCCTAAGCTACCAACTAGGAATCAACAATATTACCTATTAAAGAACTCCTAGATTTGTCAACTGCATTGAAATGAGAGAAGGCAAAGGATACTTTCACTTCCTGGAGCAGAGGAAGTGACACTCTTTATCATCCCCCAGAATCCAGAAGGCTTGCAGTGCTCCTCCCCTCTCTGGAACATGTTTCTTCTTATCATTGCCATTCTGAAATATTAGGAATGTTACTTTTATCACACTGCAGAGGACAGTTTCATTGCATTATGCGAAGGAGCACTTGAAGACTCGGTGTTGACATGGGCAAAATGTGCCACTTCTCCCTATCATTTAACAGTGCCTATATTCCGAGACCTGTAGTTTTCTTTCACATCAATTGAACCAATGGAAGGAACAACTCACATTAGATAGTTTTTAACAGGAAAGTACAGAGCCAGATGACACACAGTATTTTGCTAAAAGTAAAACAGAAGAAAAGGAATAGAAAAGCTGATGAATATTGTAAATGTCAACAAAATAAAATCAGACTTTGATACAATTAATGAATGAGTGACTGTACTCATTTCCATTGTTTATCTACTGAAAACTTGGAAAACCCTCAGATACTCTTTCAATGAGATTCAGCAGCATCATTACGGTCTATGCTGACAAAGCACTAGTTTTAGTAAGGCCAATGGAATATAGACATCCATGACATAAACATTTATCCAAACCAATTAAACTGGAGTTCGAAAGAGTAGCAAAGAACTGTTCAGAGCAGCGGTTCTTAACCCTTTGACTTCCATGAACCCCCGATTAATCATTACTGGAACCTGGGGACCCCCACTGAATCATTATTGGAATCTGGGGACTCCTAATGAATCAATACTGGAGCAGAGGATCCTGGCCTCGGCATTTTCGATACTCTGAACCGCAAAATGATAAACAAAAAATACAGAAAAAAGCATTCATGAAACAAATATAGCAAACATTAATTCACAATCAAATATTAAAAAACAGAACAAAACTTTAATGGGAAGGTTGGAGCTTTTCCAAATTCAATTGAGGCCAATCATCGCCATTACTGTATTCTGTTTGATGCACTTGCACTGCTCCCATGAATCGATCTGAGAAATTTGGCTTAATTTTTAGCCTCCAACTTCAGATTCACTGCATTAACAATGTTTTAACACGTTGTTATAGATGCTGTTTCTTTATTTATTTGGGATCAAAGGTGGTTTTTGAAATTTTATTGGAAGCTGAGGGCTCATGCAGCTATTCACTGGGAAAGAGGGCTCTGTGTCCGTGGAGGAGGCCCAGGTCACTCCTGAGACCTTCACACTAATCCACATGTTTAAATGTTTGTTGTTTTCTTATTTGCTGAAAAGATAGCCGCACTCCTGACTGGCTCTGCATCTGAAGATGGAGCTTTCGTCAAAGGCCAACTTTCCTTAGGAATTTTTGGGGTGAGTGACAGAAAAGTGAGAAATATTGAATCACACAAAGTAATATGTCTATGAGAGTGCAGGCAACGACAAGAGTAGAATTACTGATGATGGCTCAGTGAACAACTATTTTGGAAACACAGCAAAAGCCTCACTTTTATTAGAAATTGATGACTCCTAGATCTCATCTTCTCGAGACAGGAACTTCAGATAAAAACAAGAGATGCAGTCAGTAATGTTTTGTTCAGGCCACATGTTTAATGTGGCCCGGATATAGATTTCTTACTTTTACAAGGTGTTTCAGTAATACTTCAAAATGTAGAAGGATTCCTTAGTCAAAATTCCGAACAGCAGTCTCCAGATAGTGCTGCAGAGTTGCAGCCAGGAATAGAAATAAACTTTAGGTAGAACACATGAAAACACAGCCCATATCTGCAGACAGCACATGAAGTTCCTCTCTTCCTGTGTGGCTGCTTTTCTTCACTTCCATTAATGCTAATTCTCCATACCAATGATGCAGCCAAACTACAAAAAAGGCCAAGTTATATAAAAATCCTAGAAAAAGTTGAAATTGTGACTGATTTAAAGAATTTTTGATTGGGGAATGGACAGAGCTTACAAAATGAATAGCAACGAGCAAATACACTATTCGAAAAAAGTGTAAACAGAAGTAAATTATTATTTAATGGTAGAAAGTGTAAAATACCCATAATCACTTTCTTTACACGCCAAAGGCCAGTCTGCAAGTAAAGTTATTTTGAATACTGTTCTAACACCCCTGGTTTAATCCTACAAAGAAAAGAAACAGCCCTTAAAATGCCACCATTGCATAGCTTCTTACCTCTCATGGTTCGATTACTACAGCTCTTTCTTCTCAGCTGTTCAAACCCTTGACATTTTAACCTTTAGAAATGCCCTATATGCAGCAGCTATATTAATTCTTTGAGAATTTCATGGCTTGTCATCAATCTCAGGATCTAATTTCATGGGATATTTTGCACAAACAAAGGCCCATACCCTATAGTGAAAATAGTAGCATTATTTATGGTCAAACAACCCTCTCTCCATCTAGTACCAGCCTACCGGGTCCCTTACTACCAATCTAGTGAATATTCATTAAGAAAAGGGTAGACCACCCAAAACGTTGTAGAACCGGTAGAACACATTCACTGCAGAGTTCCATTCTACTACTAATTTGCTCAATCTCTCAAATATACTTAAAATCTGCATTATTCCTTGGGCCCTCAATCCTTTCCTCACACTGATAAGCAACTGGAAGTTATTACATCCCGTCCCTGACTGCCCCAGACAAGGGCAGCATGGACCTCAGTTCCACAACTAGACCCTTGCAGTCCCTTTGCTTCCACCAGTGTTCCTGTGCATGAAATGTTCAAACAAATGGAACCAATCTTGAAATGTGCACCGATACCACCTGTGAGGTACAGATCATCACAGAAACAATACAATAAATGTCATCAGACTGTCAGTGGCACAAATATTCAAGGATCTGCAGGAAGGGGTGCAAAATAACTCAATGAGAAATCACAAATGTGCATATATGTGTAATTTGCACATGTGTAAGAAAGGTACTGTATTGTAATCAATGTCAGCCATCTAAACATTCTTTTTAATTTGTGCTCACCTCTTCTTCTTGCTGATTATCATATCCAAAGTCTGTAAAAGTCTTCTTTCCAGGGCTGCGATATCTGTATCCGTCACATTCCTGGAATACAAGCGGGCAACGTCAACTGGGTTCACGCTTTAGAATACAGCTCTAGGGTCAACGAGACAAGTCACCAGTCCAAGTTGTACAAACAGCCAAACTTGTCAAAATTGTTTTCTAGTATGTGTGATGGAGAGCAGCGTAGGATAGGTTTGCCTGCCTTTCCAAAGTGTCTATGACTGAGACATTGTTCATTCTGTACAGTACAGGTATGGAAGGCTGCACCTCAGCTACCCCTCCCCACCGAGAGTTATTGGGAAAAGGGTGTAAAGAGACCAGAGGATTGGGAGGGGCTAGACGGGACGATGGAATGTTGAATAGTGAATCCGCATGGCCATTATCCAACTGCAGGTCCAAAAGCATTTTAAGGTATGCAGGGATAACTACCTGGTTTGGCACAATTGAGTTAGAGAATACTAATCACTCAGCCGCTGCAATAACCATGAAGCTGCCACACACACACATATACGCACACACACACACATACAAACACACATGCCTTAGGTAGGATTTAGACAAACTCATTCCAGAGAGTAAAGTTGCGTATTGTAAAATGCTTTGGGTTTTCCCAGTCATAATTTAATTCTACATTATGAATGTTAGGATTGCTGTAATAATATCCTTCATTTTGATATAAAAAGTTTATGTGCTGATTATACACAATAAATATCCTTACATTATAAATCACCAACAGCTGTCTATTCTCACTGTTCTCAGGGGCCTGGGTGAGGGTCCAGGCATCTACATATAACCGCTGCTGATAACAGCTTCTCTGGCAGAATTGTCTGTCCCATAAAACTCTGGATCTAGATGAGCCTAACTCCTCACGGAGAGGAGTGAGACACATCTGTCCATGTTCCTTTTCTCCGAATTAGGCGTAGTAAGCAAGACCCTCTTGGCGTGAGGGAAAGCTTTCCTGGAGCGCCTCTCGAACTGGGAGGTACACAACAATATTTGCATGTTGCACTACATTATTCGTTGCTGGATAATAAATGTCTATCTTCACCATCTCATCTCCACCAGAATAAAAGCAAAAGACATAACCTCACAATCTAGTCCATTAAAAATACAGATATTCCCTAAAAGTCTAATATCTTAATTTCCATTCACTGTTTTTTCCTGTTATGCTTCATACTGGTCGATTAATGCATACACTTTCGACTTCACATCTAGGTTCCTACCTGGCATCCACACAGACTTAAGTCTTTTACATGATTTCAATTCTGTGGTTTACGTTAGCAGATGTAGGACACCCAAAGAGTCCAAACAGAAACTAAACTCACGCTGAGTGCTGAGAAATGGCCAAGTAAAAAGCACTGATTATACCAGTAAACGAAAAGCATATTTTAGTCCTTAACCTAATATAATATATTCATGGAGGGAGTTAATATTTATCATTTTAGGTCCTGTTTCACCATTATACACAGCAAACAAAGGTGTACTACTTTTTAAACGTCACCGGACGTGTGTTATATATTTTTTTAACCAATGTGTCATATTTCTATTACCATTAGTTATATAACTGTGCAGAATTGTATTAAGAGGCTGTCTTCTTTTAGCAATTAGGATAAACAGGGAGTGCTCAGGAGAGTGACGCGGAAGTCTAAGAGGTGTTGTGTGGATGTAGAGAGATTTACATATTCCTTTAAGTATCCAACATTACCCCACCGTTCTTTACAACAGGTCTTCCAGTTTTCAAATGTATAGGGCCTGATTCACAAAGGAAAACGTAGACCAAAAGTCTAAGTTTAGATCTAAAGTCTAACTTTAGTAGTAGTAAAGTTAGACTTTAGGTCTAAACTTAAACTTTTGGTCTAAGTTTACCTTTGTGAATCAGGCCCGTAGTCTATAATGTTTGATGCTACAAAGGGTAAAGGATAGTTCTACAATACAATCTTCTTTGGGTTGTATGGCAAGGGTCTTCACTATAATTAAACAATCATATTTAAGGAGGAGGGGCAGTCCTTAACCCCTTTCAATGAAAATATCTTAAGCACACCCTTGCTTAGCACTGGTGGGGCAAGAACGACCCTTCTCATCACATATTCACACAGCTTCTGGCTGCAAATCTCCTTAGCAGATTGTGACAGGCACAGCTCTCTGATTTACAATGTGCAACAAACACCCTGTCTCACAACCTCAACTGAACTGAAACAAGCACTATCCAAACAGCCTATACAATGATGTATAATGGGAACCTGTGCACCTCAGGAAGTAGGACATGTAGGTGTAGGGACAGTTCACCGCACCGAAGCCGGACAGCAGCGCCATCAGGGTCACTCCGATCACACCCACCCGGCTGATCAGCTGCTCGATGGAGAGAATCCCTGGAAGAGACAGACAGCATGAATGACAGATATCTAAACTATCATCCAGTATTAACATGGTGCATAAAGAGGTCATTTATCCAGATCATTACGCAATATTTTGTAAGCATGCATTGTCTAACTGAACTGGTAATCATGTTTTAAAACTTTTCGAACACACGAAGGTGAAAGACTGGATCAGCCCTGCCATATGTAGCAGATATTTGCACATGTGCTGCAGGAAGGGGTTTCTCCCAGTAAGACATTTACCCAGCTTCCAATAATGCTGTAGTACATGAGATGGCAAAAGACAACACATGACATATATGAAACAACATCTTAAACTAAGTACACGAGGAAATCATATATTAAAGGTATTTACTCAAATGAAGTTCACTTCTAGTTTTGAGTGATTATTAGAGTTATAGTAATCTAGATGACATTTTGTACAAGTGACTTCTCCTACCATCACTTGTACTTTTGGACTCCCTCCCCTTCCTTCATATATTTAAGATCCACATCCGAGGCATGGTAAGGACTCAAGATTTTAGCAAGGTTGTTGGAAAGCCCATGCACTGTTTTCCTGCAGCTAAGAACCCCTCTAGAATACTCGCCCACTCGTCGCCCCTTTCAGTTCTTTCTCTACAAGCAAAAATGGGCTGATACAATATTTATTCGGGTACATGGAGAGTGTGGGAGAGTCATAAGAAGAAAGCTGGGAATGCACAGCATGGAGCAGCAGAAGCCATTCTAACCTCTACGAAATGTACCCAGTAAGTTAAATCTACACACTTTGAGCTTTCCTCCTCAGCAAGGTTGACTGAGTGAGTAAATGGACAATGTTGCCGCCGTTCCTCTTCAGGTGCACAAATGACAAAATTCTGAGCACTTAGAAGCATGAAAGTATGTGGAAAATGGTTGAATGCTAGTATAAAGTGCCATGTAAATGCTACACGTTTACATTCAGTCACGTGACCAAACTGATGACCTGTTACTAAAGTCATTGGCAACAGAAACTGCTGAACAATAAAACTGAAACTAGAGAAGGGACACATAACAATAGCTAAGAAAAAAAACAGTCAAAGGAATAACTCACCATGCTTCGGACTGAGAATAGGAAAGGGGTCCCCCAGTTTCCAAAAGAAATACATGAAGGTGAACCAAATGACACAAGAGAAGATCAGCCGCTGGCGGTGAACTGGGGAAGCAGAAACAGGCAGAGAAATGCTTTAATTGAGCATACAGTAGTGGTCAGAGACAATGGAGCAAGCCGGGCTTCAACATTCAGTTCATTCACCCATGACAGGATACTGCACATCCGGCTGTATCATTCTATGCGGGGGTGGTTGTGCCCACAATTAAAATACTATACATTTGAAGACTTGGTCTAGAGTAACATAATATATACATTTGTATAGTGTGGCTGCACACCTCGGGGTATCTTGACCCTCAATAATAGGTGTTTACTGTTACTAAACTCAATAGTACGAATTGTATCGACTTCAGAAGGATGAAAGCCTGAACGGTGCAGCTGAGATTTGAACCTGCAGCTATGTGGTCAAACACAGGTTTCTGAAGTAGATGGACCAATGCATCTAGATGGACTGTGCCACCAGACCTAGCTTTTATAATATTATATTGTGTAGCTTTCACATCTGCAATAGCATGTTGGCGCTTATAATCAAAAAGATAACACATCATTCTATGGGTACTGGTTATGGCACCTAGTGGTCGGACTTCAGTTCAAACCTCTTCTTTATTGCACCTGGCACAACACAAGTGGGACATAGCCCAAGTGCATCTAGCTCCTGTGCATCATTGCTCTAGAATTCAAGACGCTGAACACAACAACCCAGTTAAGCTCCTTTCCTATATAACATACTTGGAATGACACTATTAGAACACACTTCTATCTGGAATCCTTTTTCTACCCTTATGAAATATGAGACCAAAACCAACTCGTTCTGGGTCCATGTAAACTGTGGTTGAACCATGGGCATCTCCTGCTAGGTGAAATTTAAATGCTTTTTGTGTCTGCACGCAAAAACAACTTACATTTTTTTTATCCAAACGTTATATTGATAATCCCCTTTCTCACTAGTTCAACTGTGTATCACTTCTCATCAGCTGCTGGCAGGATGTTTACAAGTGCAGTGGAACACCTGTGTGACCACAACCCATAAGATTTCAAAACACTGCTTTTTAGATAATCTGTCGTCATTCACTGTTTCAGGCTTGAAATAGCCCCAGGCCTGCACGTCAGTAAAGCACAAAACACAGTGGCAGTAAAACACGCTTTTTTTGCCTTGAAGTGCAAGAATTGAATTCTGATGAGAAAATTGAATACATACTTTAACATACAGGAATTCATTCAGAAATGTGTCTGTCTGTCTGCCCTCCGAGCCAGGGCTCGAGTTGGGGAACCACGCGGGTGGACGGCGCCCCCCCACTTATTTTACAAGGTGGACTCCGTCCCCCCTGCCAAACAGCTGGACTTCACTCTTTGGCCTTTCTGGGATGAGGAGCTCGGAGCTCACAGCACGCTGCTCACGCGCTGAATTCTCAGATGCAATCGCATCTAAGGGGTGAGTGAGGGGAGGCAATGAGCCCGACGGTGCAAGCCACCTTTCGTGACGTCACTTCCTGTTGTGACGTCACTTCCGGTGACAGCGTACCCCCACTTTTTTTTTTAGGACTTGTGCCCTGCTCAGAGCACTCTAGAGTAATTACACCTCTATGAATGATACTGGTTATTTGCATTCCATATATGTTTTTGCTTCTAGCTGTAGTTGACCTAATTCAAGGAGCTTCATGTCAACATGTAACAAGGACTTCATTCTGCATAGCCCCAATGCACCTAGATCTATGTAACTTCTCTTTGCCCCATACTAATTTACACAGCCCTCACAGAACAAACGTGTTGTATCCCAAATCCGCTCTGTAATGCCCAATACATTCCTAATTCATTTGCGTTTTCCAGGTGTCTTCAACCGGTCGATCTTGTGCTACCAGTAGCTCCCAGACACCTTCAAAGTAGCTCGCAGCCTTGAGATTATTTTTAAATAAGCACAGGGTTAAATGTTTGTTTTAACATTAAGGGAAGGCTGTGTGTACTTTAAACTATTATCATCAGGCTGCAAATGACAGAGCCTGATCATGAAAAGTGCTCAGCCAGATTTATTTGCCAGGCTGGGTGTCAAAGAGGTGCAGACCTGGAGCACTGAAGTATTTAACTGTCCTTGTTGACTCAGTATTGGAGAGTGCGATCAAATGCTCCAGTCTGGATACTTCCCTAAAAATTGGAAAATTGCATCAATCCTTCCTCTTTTAATAAAGCAAAATAATCTGGATGCCGATAATCCCAATAATTATAGGCCAATCTCTCGACTTCCCTTCCTGGCCAAACTGATAGAGAAAGCCATAAACACCCCGAGCTCACTCTATTTATCCGGGAGCACAATTTACCGGATCCCTCTCAGTTTGGCTTCAGAAGCCAACATAGTACTGAGACAGCCATAATCACAGCCGCAGAATATGTCAGAACAACTTCAGACAATGGAAGGAACACTGCCCTAATATTGTTGGACCTTTTGGCAGCGTTTGACACGGTCAACCATCAACTCCTTATCAACCGGCTGTTCAAGATAGGAGTCAGAGGTACAGCCCTTAAACTCCTTAGCTCATTTATCACTGACAGACTGCAGATGTGGAATGTAACGGTCACAGATCTACATCTTTCACCCTTCCCTGTGGCGTACCACAAGGTTCGCCATTGAGACCCACCCTTTTAGATCTGTATGTTACACCCCTGGCTTCACTAATCAAAGGCCTGGGCTGCTCGGTTGTTTCTTATGCTGACGACACCCAAATTGTAGTGTCTGTCACAGACAATGCAGATAACACAGATAAATGCTTTCACAACTGCATAGTACAGATTGGGAGGTGGATGTCCACCAATTGCCTGAAATTGAACTCAGACAAAACTGAGGTACTACTCTTTGGCAAGCAACCTTCTTTTTGGTCTCCTTGCTGGTGGCCTCTAGAATTGGGTACCCTCCCAATTCCGGTGCCAAAAGTGAAAAACCTGGGAGTACAGTTTGATGAAAAACTGTCTTTTGTGGGTCAAGCTAATGCCATTAACTCGACATATTTTTTTCACCTTTATATCCCTATGGACCTACGCAAAGCAGTGATCACAACACTGATCTTTTCTAAAATAGATTACTGTAACGGGCGCTTCCTGACCGCCCATAAGAAAGCCCTGGATAAACTACAAATGGTCCAAAATGCGGCCGCTAGACTGCTTTTTGGGAATTCCAAAGCATCAGTCAGTGTTCAAGTCCCTCCCCCTACTCCACTGGCTTCTGGTCAAAAAAGAGAGTTATGTTCAAGTCCCTGTGCATAGCCTTTAAGGCCCTCCACTCAGAGGGCCCAGACTCTACTAAGCAACTCTTACATCTGTACACCCCTGACAAAACCTTAAGATCGGCCTCCCAGGCTAACTTGGTTGTTCCCAAGTTTAAAAGAGCTACCTGGGGAGTCAAGAGCTTTGCAGTGGCCACTACCAAACTCTGGAATACGATGCCACTAACACTCAAAACTTCAGTAAATCTTTTCACATTTCGGAAAGCTCTTAAAACTTGGATATTCAACCACTAGTTTATCTTGCTCTTTCGCCTCTCTTGCGTTTCACTAGGATGGTGTTATTTTCACTGGGACCAACCCTGTTTTGGTAGTCAGCGCCTAGATACCCACCGGTAGTAGTGCGCTTTAGAAATCATTATTTTATTCATTCATTTAATTTCCTAGTTCCCATTTACCCAAGCTCTGAACAGCAATCAATTAACCCAGTTTGGTACATGTTTATTGCTGATTATGAGTATACACATATATGACAATAAAAAAAAATACTAAACGATTTATTATTATAAAGCATACAACACTGCTAGTGACATGGGATTTGCTGCAGCCCTATAGTAGGCTCTGGGACATTAAAATGTGATGACATAACCGCCATCTGGGAAATACTCACAGAGCCGGATATTGCTGACCACGAAATAGCCAATGTAAAATGGCACCACAAACACCAGGACAAGCAGAATCACACACAGATTCAACTTCCAGTGGAAATATCGTGAGCTGAAAGAAAGAAGACATTTTCAGATTGATCACAGTGCTAAAGACTCTGGGTCCAACTCTAGTCTAAAAACATAAATGAGCCAAAGTGTGGGGATGCCAATAGAGAAGGCTGCATTTCCATGAGAGAGTAGATAGATGCACAATAAATCATGCTAACTTGCATCACAATATACTCCACAAAATAGGTGAATCTCTTTGAATTCTAATAATAGAAAATGTGTATTTCTAGGGCATTCACCTGATACGAGGCAGGTCAGGCAACGTAGACATGCCTCGGAGAATTACAGAATTAACACTTTTCTTAAGTCAGGACCCCTTTAAGAGGGCCACTGGGCAAGCAGGAGCAACAAGGGGGAGGGAGAGTAGTTGAAGGCTTTAACTTCTGATGTCCCGAGGCCTGACTTACTATGGGTCCTGAGCAACTGGGACAAGTACCCCTTCTTTTCCTGAGGAGGGGGTTTGGGGAGGGGCCCATATCCAGATACCAAGTATGTAACAAGAGGAGCAACTCCAAATCTGATAGTCCCACAACACAGACAATGGGAGAGACTAGAGGTTCACACCTGTATGTCAGCCACATTTATATGTGCATCAAAAGATTGCCTCAGCCCTTCTCTTTAGGGTCTCTTGTCAGCCCCATCTCCTCCCTGAAATGTGTCCAGGATTCTTTCCTGTGACTGCTCCCTGAACCAAAGAGCAACCTTGGAAGTGTACTTAAGAGTCCGTAGTGTTGTGTCTCATCCTGCTCTCAGGAATTCAGAGTTCCACAAATCTGTTGGGGGAGCTGGTGAGATTCCTCTACCTCCTCATGCTCTTCCAGTCAGCTCTGTGCTTCACAAAATGGAACCCATATTCTTCCATGTATGTACTATTGCAGACACATATACACACAGCACACACGTGTGCTGCACAGCGCTACATATTAACTTGATGGTGGCCAACAGTGAGTTACGCAAACAGCAGCTGAACTGTACATCAGTGACCCTGTAGGACTCACTCCAGTAACACAGGTAAAATGCCTGCTCACTTCAATTGATCACTACACGCTCGAGCTACTTAACTGCCTGCAAAGGCAACAGCCTTTCATCATTCTGACTGCTGCGTTTTTTGCACCTCTCTCAGTCCAACAACCTGCAATCCATGTACCAGGCCCATGTCACTGTGTATGCTAATGATCTGTGCTCGCTCATGACAATACAAATCAGCCTCAGGGATCCAGAGTTTGTTGTAGCTGGGGAAACAACTTGTTGCTTTTATTAAAAAAAAGTTATGAGAGGTGGCTGACAAGGTATCCTTTGATTAACCTCATGAAAATGTTCTACCACAGAAACAGGAGAGAAGGGTTACAGCCATACTCACTTTAACCAATGTACCCAACTATTTTTACATTTCATACATTCTCAACACAATAAACGGAGCATCCTTCAGAGGAAATCAATTACCTTGTGTTCAGGAGTCCAAGAATCTCAAAGATGATGAGCTCAAACATGGTGCATGAGAAAGCAAAAGTCACGGAGAAAACCACTTGCACAACATACTGGCGCACCTGAAACAAGGGGAAAATAGAGGTAAGTAATTCAGATGAAAACTATTCCATAAGAGTGAAAGCAAAAGGGGACCTGAAATAAACAAATTGTCTGTATGTTTTGGCTTTTCGACAGTCTTCAGGGTTTTAAGTGACAGAAGCTATCCAGTGTTATGAACAGCCCTGGACAGGAAATTCCAAGCTTTTTCTTGAAGGTCAGATCTTAAAAACTGTTTATCTAGCAGAATAGGCTGAGCACTGATCTACGTGAACAGCATATTGGACTTTAATGTTTTAATTTTAGATGTTACTCTAAGGAAAGCCTGTGCACGCCTGCAGTTAAGTCACAGAGGGTGCAAAAGTAATTAACTGTCTTTCAACTTTATGCCATGTGCCAATTCCTTGTGATGCCCATTTTCTTGTCAGTTTTTGTCTTCACTGTAAGTCTATGGCAATTTTGTAAAGTTGTCACAGCTGCAATGGAAGTTCATTTTGTGTTATTGTGTTAAGGAGTAGTATATGACTGCTTGTGAAATTTGGAGGAAAGTAGACTGATATTTTTTTTCATTTTAAGCAAAAACCTATTATATAAGCTAAAATTTAAAAAGGGATTTAATTTGCTTACATTTTGTTTTTTCTCTCTTTCTACGAAATAATTTCAGTAAAGGTAAAACAAAATAAAGAGGCATTCCTGTGACACTTTGAATAATTTATTTGCTTTCCAAGGGCAAATAATTCCAAAAGCATACTCGTTGGACAAAAACATAAACACTGGGACCTTACCTCATAGTCCTTAAACAACTGACGCATGAAAAACAGCCATCCGAACCCAAAGAAAAGCAGCTGCAAGAACAGAAAAGAAATAGTGGTAGTAATTGTTATAAAAGGCCAGTACAGCTCACACTGAAGAGTTTTCTTTCAAATGGATTTCACATGAATTGACTTAAGAAGTCTATGAAAGTATTCATAAATGTACTGATTTGGGAACAACAGATGCCAGGCTGTACAAAGCTTCTGACTCTAGGGAGAGGCTAAGGTTATAAAGCACCCTTGTAAAAGTATGGGATTAAAGAAATACATACATGGTGAGGCGTCCCAAATAAGTACGCATAAGCGAGAAATCCAAAACGTTATGTTGCAAAGCACTCACCTTCTATGCTAGCTAACCCGTTTTTTGGTTCTTATTATATAAAACCATAACATAATTGTTCAATATTACAGCTGAAGTATACTGATTCTTGACAGGATAATGTACATCTCAGGATAAAGGGACTAGGTTTACATCATTGAAAATGTAGGACAGAAATGCACATTAAGAGGAAGTGACAATAAATGGAAAGGTCAATCGGTGACGTAGATACATAAAACAGATGTTGCTCTAATCACCGACATGTTTTCAACTAAGAGGCAAATCAGGAGTTATGTGTACCCTGTAAGTGGGCTAGATTCTTATTATACATGGAGCAAATGTTTAGACTATTAAATCAAACGAAAGAGTTTGGAAACAGCAGAAATGCTGATCTCACATATTCAAAGGTGCTCTCATAGGTGATAATGAAGAAAAAGGTGATTCTATGAAATAAAATAGTTCCCTAGAATCAAAGTTTAAAGGGCAATGCAATATAGTTAGGTTGAGTAGATTATTCTAATCAGTAGACCTGCAGGTCTACTAACATTGTTATGATTTTCGGAGGCCTGCACTAAGATAATTACTGATGCACTAGGAATAAGAACGCAACCTAGCACGTTTGAGCCACTCAATCTGCACCATTTTGGACATTTGTCAAAGTGCCAATCCCATTCGAGCTCTTCAACGGTTGATTCTTAACATTCAGGAACACTTGGGAAGAACAACTTACCAAGGTATCCTACGCTTGACTTGCAGTTTCAAAATCTTTCCAAATTCTCATGCAATAATATTTCTAAAAATATGCTGATCATCATGTTAGGATGATGAAAGTACAGTTTAAAAAAGGGTGAGAGTGACACCATCATTCAGTGAATGCATATGTTTGGTTTTGATCTCCTAAGACTACGACTTCAGCCTGACAGATGGATTTCAGTGTTCAGTAGCAATGTGCTATTTCTGGGGTCCAATGAGTCAACCAGTCTATGAAACTACCTCGGGCAGCTCTCTTCCCCAATTGCAAATTCTAGCAGTTTTACCAGTCTGCCTCTACTTGAGCACATCGTAATACAGAACCTTTGTTTACACATACCATTATAAATCCTGTGCATATTTGAGTTAAATCTTTGAGTATTTGTTTTTCAAAACACCTGTTTTCCCATTGTTATGAATTTCAAAATCTGCCATGAGTAATGGATAAAAATAGTTTACATTTCAAGAACCACCCTGAATTACCAGGAAATTCATACTCCAACAAGGAGTTCACATTAGACTCCAATTTAGTTAATATTACAAGAAGGAGTAAGTGAGAAGTGATACAGGGTTCGCTCACCCTCTCCAAACACCTAACCATACAAAAACAACAGGAGGGAGCCTCTACCGAGCTTCACCTGTCATTCCATACTAGCCCAAAGGGATCACCCTATCATATTAAAAGGACTCTCACCCACTAGGATTGCAAGTGGGATCCCTTGTAAGTCAAAGTCCAATAAAAAAGGGGGTATTTGGTAATGCAGTGAGCTTGCACTAGAACTAGGCCCCTGCGATCCCCAGAGCAATAGCAATACTCGCGCAACAAGAACAACCCACACTCTCAAAGTTTTTCTTTAGCATAAAAGGTCACTTTATTTAAGACAGGTAAACAGTATAGCCATGCAACATTGTACATTAAAACATTCTTTTATGTAAAACCTTTAAATATCAAAAACCTTTAAAACTTCCCCACAAAACTTTGCATCAGCAATTTCCCCAAATGAACAGAACCATGCCCTAGTTTATTTCCTCCTTCCAATTTCTCGTTCCCCCCCCCACCCCCTAGGGAAGGATGAGCCCGCTCCTGACCATCCCATCCCCAAAAAAGCGCCTTCAGCAAATAACAAAACCATGGCACTGTCACCTGTCCTATAGTGACAACAAAAATAAATAAATATAACAAATGGTAACAGCATTACAAGAAGGGAAGGGAGGGTGGGGCTCGAAAATAACAGCTGCGTATTCTTCCTCGCAGCGCCGCTCTCCTCAGCCTCTGCGCGCGCCTCCTGACTGCCCCCGCCCGCGAGCCCTGACCTACCCACAATCCCCTGCGCGTGGATTGTTCCAATCGCGCGAATCATCCCAGGGGGACACCGGCTGACGCCGGAATCCCCCCGGGCCCCATTGTCACTCCACAACAACCTTCCAATTGAGCATCCCATCCTCACTTCAAACAAGTGTGTTATGATAGTAAGCAGACAGGATGATGATGAAACTGGTGCTCAGGGTAACTGCGTGCTCATCTTCTAAGTCCTGTAAGGCAGCAACCCTTCTCTCAGGTGTACAGCTTAGAATTCTCAATTATCAGACTTCCAAACATGTGCATAGTACTTATCACACAGCCGACTTGGCTACATACCAAGCATGCATGACCTACTTCGCAGTTGTACATTTAAATCACAACCACGTGCACTCACATACACAACACAAACATGCCATACCATGCATACCAACAAGAAGACATACAAACTGCAGTCAGACCATCAAAAAACGTGTTTTAATTTCTATTTACCCCACTCCTACAACAGAACTGGGGCACATTCTACGCCAGCTCTGCTTAGGCAGGAAGTCAAAGTGTCATGACAGTGACAGGTTGCTAAATTAGCTCTTTATTAAACGCTATCCAGAAAATCAAGCAGGAGTGTAATGAGGCTACTACTTTCGTCTGGGAACTAAGAAGAGATCCAAAAGCTGTGTTCCAATGTTGTGCTATCCTCTCAGGAGGGGCATCTGGGAAAACATGTAAAACATAAATCCCTCTACTCAAACTTAGCAAAGCAGCATGGTCATTCTGACATGGTTTGGGATATATATATATAAAGAGACAGCCCACCTGTGAAATGACCATCAGTATGGAATCAATCAGGAAGCTCATTGTGCTGCTGAACAGGAGGAAGCTGTTCGATCACCTAGAATCTGGTCTTCAGTTCCAAGAATGCTTACTGCAAGAGATGCCACATGTGGGATTCCAAGCCTTCTCGATAGCCTCTGGGGTGTCTTCAAGGCGAGGCGTTATAGTGTTAGCTGGTCACGACAGTAACCACAATGTACAGAGAGGGTCGCCGTGTATACCTTAAATAAGATTGAACATTGTTTCTCTACTTCTTTTTCGGAGGTCGTTTTGTCTAGCCACTACGGTAATTACGTGGAGCAGGGTCAATTCCGAGGCACCAAGCTACTCTCAGCCAATCACGTGGACGGACATATTCACACTGACGTGCGCAAAGGTTGAAATCATGTTATTGGTAGAGGTAGGTCTTGTCAGTTGTTTATTGGCTGGATGACACCAAAGAGACGCTATGTGTAGTCGCCTACGATTGGCTATCAGGGCTTACGACGGTTGTTTATTGGCCGTGGAGCCTAAAGCATGCTTTGCCGCTGTCCCCTACAAGTACATATTTGCCCGTCGAGCATCGAGTAGGTAGGTAAGTGTATAGTCATTTGTGCGAGAGAGGCTTCAATTGCGGTATCAGCCAGCTCTTGTGAGCGAACCACTGCCCGGATTTGAGACTAGTTGGTAAATGCTACTCATGCGTGTGCATAGGATTAATTCTATGAGCAAATCTGTACCCATAGTAGGGTAACATCTCGGTGACTTCGGTAGTGCGACCCTCCACCAAGAGCCACCCGGTCAGTACATCGTCATGTTCTGCCCTGTGTCACAACTTCCGCCTGACCTGCTCTCAAGTTCATGGCTGTGACAGTAAAACGTTCATTGACAGTGTTCAATAATTATTTTGCGTGGCTGTTCAGCCCAGTACTTTAAATGAGCAGGTACTCCGATCATGCAGTTCTTTAATTTGTTTGGGATAGTACCGGCACTTTCTATCGCTTCTCCAATGCGTTTAATGGCGAGTACCGGTACTTCTCAGCAGAAATCGTACTATGGGAGAAGTAGGACCTGCACTTACGTATTAACTACTAAAGCACCCTTTCAGCCCCAAATACTCTTTTGTCTGTCACGCTAATAGTATCATTTCGCATTTATTAGCGGTTCCCTGGCATTCTGCAAGTGTACCTTATGTTTTGCACTGTTATTGTTTTTATAAAATGTTCTTTGATGTAGTGGCTACTAATTGAAATGTTCTGCCGTTCTTTTATTTATTTTTCATTTAATTATTGAAACGTTATTATAAATTAAAGGCCCACAGAAATTAAATATGGAGACATCCACACAGTGGCGGCTGGTGAAATTTGAAAATGGTGCGCAGAAAGAGCACACATTAAGTTTACTGAAACGCAATGTGTAAATGAAACATGCCCCAACTTTTAGAAGAAAGATCCAGGGCTGCTTATCCTTTTGTTTGTCCACCTTGGTATGTAAATGCCATGGAAATACTGCACTTTACCCCAGGTCATAATTTATTGGCGACACAATGTCAGACAGGCATTAATTTATGTGTATTTTATTTTAATACTATAAATATCATATACAATATTCCAGAAGGTGGCGCTGTTTGATTATACGATTTCAGAGCAGCTCCGGATTTTCTCACATAATTGGCAAGTGAAATGTAGTAATTGATATAGTAAGTCTCGTTTTGGTTACTTCAGAACATTTGGAGAGAAGTGTAGGAATGCAATATCAGACCAGGAAATTGGACTCTAGGAGAACTGTGGTCATTGTACTGGTGATAACTACCGCTAACACTAATTAGCGGCAGTTTTCTTACCGCCATGTACCACTGAAAACTATTGCCTTGTTAGCGACATATTCACAAGACATCGCTACATGGTGATAGCTTCAGGGATCCGCTGTGAAATCTGCTGGTAACATTTGCGTGATGGCAATAGGAATTCCTGAGTTAGCGGGCGAAAACCCATTAGCAGCAAAAAAACGCATGTTAGTCAGCCCAACGGGAGTTTTTTTTTTTTTTGCCTAAATAGCCTATCAGTCGTCCTCCAATGAAAATGGGCACAAAACAATGAGCAGTGTGCTTTATAAAACCCCGGTTAACATAACCTAATGCAGAATGTAGCATCCAGGGCCAAATTTAGCTGATTGCGCCATGGTGTCAATGGCCAGGTAAGAAGAAGGTGGGACTCGTAGCAGAGGAGGACCGGGGGTCGAGTCGCCCAGGCCTAGCACCTGGTGTGACGCACCCCCAGTGGCGGCTCATCCGTGATGACGGAAGAGCATCCTCCCACTGCTTTCAAGCTTTCAAGGAGAGCAAGAACAACAAACACACAGGACTCGGCCACAAGGTAAGATGTCTTTCTTTTAAATATTTACAACACCCGCTCTCACACCCACACAGATGTCCCCGCCCCATCCAGTGTCCTTTCCGGCGTTTCCCACCTCCCTGCTGTCCGTTCCCCCAGCAGCACTTCTCTATGGCGGGCCCTGTGCGCCCATGCGCAGCGGGCGTACCACGGGTATGCCAAAGGTATATATGCCGTTACAACGCATACCATTACATCGCATTCCATTACAATGCATTCTAATACTATGCATATTGCAACAGTAGGAAATGCGCTGGATAGCGGAGATAAAAACGTTACTATTCCTACTTCAATGAGTGCAACCCTAAAACTATCCCTTGCACCCAAAACACCCTAGACCCTAAAATTCATCTTGACCCCACCAAACACACCTGTAAAATTCATATTTGACCCCAAAACACACCACAAATTTCATATTTGACCCCATAATACACCATAAAATGTTATCTCTGACCCCTGAAACCCATACCCACCCTAAAACTTAAAAAACACCATTACTAACATCACAATGCGATGTAAAGGCACCTGCGTTGTTGTATTTGCGTTGTAAAGGCATTACGATGTAATGCCTGCGTCGTAATGGACGTCTCTCGTGCCAAAGGCAAGCCCATCTGCATCCCTCTGCCCCTGGACTGCGCTCAGCACCAAGGCCCCTTCCTCTTGGACACCCCGCCGCTACGACGCCAGCACCCTCCTCGCCATAAACCCTGGACCCCACATCGCCTGCCAGGACTAACCTCTGCTCTGGACTGGACAACGCCATCAATGACGGCTAATAAATCACCCGCAAGGACCACCCCGACCGTCCAGGAGGAGGCATTGCCATCACCTACAGAAGCACACTCCGACTGACCACGCACTCTAATGACTCAACGGTGACCATGGAACACCTCAACTTCCAGATCTGGCCCAACAACATCCTCTGCGGCTCCCTAATCTGTAGGCCCCCCATTCTCCGATACCATTGTATATCTCATTGCACTCCAGGCTCTCCCATCCACCAACGACATCCTACTTGGTGAACTCTACTTCCACCTGGACAACCCCAGTGACCAGAACACCACTCCTTCCTAGGGAAGCTCTCCAACATCAGTCTCAAGCAGCTATTCACCGCAGCAAGCCACATAGCAGGACACACAGTTGAGCACGTCCCCTCCGCCAGCAGGAACTTCAACTACAGCCACACCACTGGACTCTCCTGGACCGACCATTATTGTATACATCGTGTCTTCACCATGCCCACCGTACACCACCACCATCATCATCGCCTCCCTCCTCGCAGTTGGATCAAGGCCACCGAAGAACTTCTTGTCGGCTCCACCACTCCGCCAGCGCTTACAGGCGATAACACAGCAACGTGCAACCGCCACAGATGGATCTCCAACTGCGCCGACACCCTGGCACCCCTCAAGAAAAGACCAGGCAAAATCTAGCACCACGTTGCGCCGTATTTGCAAAGTGACTTATGTAGGCATATGTGTGACCTTGTGAAGCCCCCTGCCACATCATACCTGCATCGGGTATGATGTAAGCAGGGTGTGCTTTCCCACGCGACAAGGCCTCATAGGAGTGGCACAGTGAAATCCATCATATTTCACTACAACATTTGTAGGACGGCACTGCCTCATTACCTTATGCCTGCCTGATGGCAGGCGTAAGGGTAACGCAGTGCCACGTGGATAGGCTGGCCCCGTGCATTGCTGGAGTTGGGTCACGCTTGTGACACAACTGCTGCAAAGCATGACTTTAGCGCAGACAGATACTTCAGGATTCCAGACGTATCTGTCATTACTCCCGTCATGGAGCCCTGTACATTGAATACAGCGCATCCATGGTGTGCAAGAAGGGTGTAGTGAAAAGTGTCGCAACGCTGTCTTGAATGCGCACTATCTTATTGATGGTGCACATTCCTGCCCTGTAGTTTTGTCGCAGGGCAGCGCAGCAACATTACTTATAGAGCTGTCCAGCACCAAATTCTGCTGAAATTAGGCTCCAAGTGTTATCTCCGTTTTTAAGACCACCTATTTTCTGGTCTTAAAAAACTGCCTCTGTTCTGTTGGCTGTTCCTGTTCCCTCCATCATGGCTAGTCCTTAATAGGTGCCCAGTTCACAGTAGCCCTGCCTTCTTTGGCCCAGAGTCCAAGCTGGTGTCCTCCGATGAGCAAAGCGACTACCTCCAGCCTAGAGGCGAGATGACCGCACAAAGTATATTTTTATAAAGTTACTTTTTTACTGAAGTAATCAAAATTCTGATTTTACAATTAAATCCGGTTTTGAAACTTGGCGGAAAATAACTGTAAATGATTTTTTCTGGCAGTTTCCTAGGCAGAATATTTTAGGTTCAGGTACATTTTAGTAACATTTTCAACACCTGCCTTACAATCATCTTTAGGGTCCATCTCAGTGGACCACTATGTTAAACATTGTGACATATACGGCATAATGGAAAAAACCTACAACTCTTCCCCACAACCCTCTATTCCAACTTTAACTCCCACCTTCTCCCCACAGTCTCCCAGTATCCATTGCTCCAGGTCCACAACAGAAAGTGATGGCCCTACCTCCCCCACCACCACCGCGTCCAAAAGTACAAGACAGACCCCTAAGTTCGAGCTATAGGGTAAGCATATTTCAGCGTAACAGGCGCCCAATTTGGAGTCATCCAGAATGTTCAGTGCTCTGAGCCGCTTGGGACAGAAGAGTTCCTTGTAATTTGTGCTAAAGTAATTAATGGGCTCCATTGTTTAGCAAACATCCCTCCGTACCATGTGGTTGCGCTGCCAATTTCTCAATGCCCAAATATGACCCAAAATATCTCTATCCGTTTCTGTTCTGAGGACGGGCTGTGATGCCCCCACAAGCATAAAATATTGCCTATATCGTTGCCAGTAGCAAATGGCAGATTGGGTGTCATCTCAGGCCGTATAACGGAAAGATGTCTGGGACTGGGCTGCCCAATAAGATCACCTCCGGACATTGGGCCAACGCCGAGCCCGTGATGGCTTCCACCTGTGTCAAGACTATCCTCCAAAAGGGCTCATTTTGACAAACAGCCACAGAATGTGTCAATGTTCCCTCCTCATTATATCTGCTCCAAAACAGTGGGCTTCTCCCCTCTCCCATTTTTGCTAGACGTGCTGGAGTATAACACCACCTATACAAAATCTTTAAGATTGACTCCCTGGCTCCTTCATGAGCAGCAAAGTTATTCACTTGAGACTTAAACCCACTCTTCTTGGCCAAGGGTTATTCCCAGATCCCTCTCCAAGGTCTGCTGGAAAAGTAGTTTCAGGTCCCCTCCTCCCATGTTCAATATCTTGTAGATGTGAGATATGGCATGGCTGTCTCATGTGCAATGCACCATGTGTGAGAAGTTGGCCTGGTATATGATGTCCACTATTCTAGTGGGCACATTGCACCAGTCCAAATAACCCTTATGGTGATGGTTGTAAAGTCAACCTTATAGACCAGCTATCCTAGTGGTAGCATGGACAAAGCAGTCTTAGGCTAAAACCTCAGAGAGTATGTGAAGCCAGCTGTTTTACCAATAATAATCCCTTGAATATCAAATGAAATGACACCACACAAGGTATATATAAAATATATATGTATTTATTACTAACACAACCCCTCTGGACTCTTTATGAGGTCAGAGTTGGAGATACAGCACAAGTTACTCAATAAGCATACTATAAGTTGCACAAATACAATTCTGCCCTAGGGGCCTCACGAACCATATACTAAGTAAGTGGTATAAGGACCACTTTAGGAAAGGTGAGTAGGCCTAGGAAATCACTGCGGCTACACTGAACAACCAAGGGTTTGGAAGTAGGAGGCCCACGGGAAGCGTGTGCAGTGTCTAAACACACACGCGAGTTACCATAGAGTTTCAATGGGAACGTAAAAGTTACAAAGTAGTAGATTTCGGACACTTCCGGATGGACTACGGGAATACCCTGTTAAACTAGGACACTTGGATAGTTAATACCCTCGGGAGCACCGGAGTTCTCGAGTTACCTCACCCAGGGAAGCCGAGTGCATAGGTGTTCTTTCGTGTCGGGTTTCTTCGCTGTTTCCTATGGAGAGCTGCAAGAAAGTGCTGCAGGCGACCAGGAGAAAAGTGTCCAGGTGGATCCAAGGGTGGATCGGAGTCAAGAAGAACCTGAAAGCAGAGGGGACAGAGTCTGGGTCACTAGCCAGTGACCAGGAAGGAACCATGTGATGTCGAGATGCAATCAGGTGAAGAGGTGAAGCTCGTCTCTGCAGCCACGAGGACCAGGAGGCGTCGACGACGACCAGTAGCTGGAGTCGAGCTGTCCCACGACGGTTCTAGCTGTTGGCGGTGTCGGTATCCGGATTGGACCCAACAAACCATGGCAGATGCAATCCACGCAGGATGGGAAGATTGGCTTCAGTGTTTGATTGGTTCAGATACTCCGTCCATCACCACCCCCTTTTGTACCGCTTTGTCGCCATAAGTTGGCAGGGTATGCTCAGACGTGAGTCCCTTGCTCACTTTGCCACTGGATTCAAGCAAGCCTGGCTGAAGACGGCTGTAATGCCAGAAACCGGTCCTAGGAAGCTTGAATCCGGTCCAGGGAAGGCATGGCTTGGCAGTTCGGGCTGGACTGTTCCCATGAGGCACAGGGTCAGACTGATTTGCATATGGCCATGTCTGAACTGGGGTGGCAGAGTGGGCAAAAGAAGGGTGATGGATTATACCCAGATCTGTTGACTGGGTGTGAGTGTTTGATTGGTTCAGATACTCCGTCCATCACCACCCCCTTTTGTACCGATCAGTTCAGACCAGCAAGGTCTGGGGAGCTTCTCCTTGGCAGGGAAGCTGGAGCAAGCCCGGAGCAACCAGGCAAGCAGTGTAGTTTCACAAAGATGTCTTCAGAGGGCTTACTAGCCAACGGGCTAGCAACCGCGAAGACGCGTCGAGCTGAAATGCAGGCGCAGGTCCCACGCGGCACTCGTGGAGTGTGGCGGGCTGAGCTTCGGTGCAAATGCTGCTCGGGTCTGGGGCTTCTCAAACCCCAATGCACAACTTCGAGGGTACCTCAGGAGCTGCACAGGTAGCAAAAAGCAGGTAGTCCAGGATGTCCGGTCCCACGTCTCTCGTGTCCGCCACGGGTCTCAGCTTTGCTGTGGATGTGGGTCGGAGTCAGAGAAGTCTGGAAGTCCAGTTCTTGCGTCGCTAAGTCTTCGGGTTCCGACAGGAACGTCGACAAAGCAAACCGGCAAGTTACTGATGGTGCCTGTTTGCACAGGGTGTTCACTCCTTGACCACAAGGGAGATGTCTTCTGTCTTCCAGTCGATATGGAACGTCGAAGGTCCAAGAGTTTCGTTTCAGAGTTTTTTTCCAGGATAATCTAATGTCTCTAGACACAGATCCTATCTTTATACTAAACTAAGGGGCTCGATTACCTGCTAGGTCCCTCCTATGGGTGGAACCTGAGAAGGGGTGGTTACACCCCTTTCTCTTTATCCAGTTTCGAGCTGGGGCTGGAGTGCCCCAGCAACTGGTTTGAACCGGGCTATGCATGGAGCACCTTGTGTGCCCCAGGCAGTGTCTGGAAAAGCATCTTTCCATTGAACCCACCCTGCCCCAATCCACTACAGGCTGTCTGGGGAGGTGCTAGCACCTCCTTCGACAGGATACCTATTGTCCAGGCCTCCCCTGCCAGAGTTTCGTCCAGCAGCAGGAGGTCAGACTCGTGTCTGTGGCAGAAGCATCCGTTTTGTGATGCTGAGGCTCTGTTTAACTTTAACCGGGTAAAGCAGTAACTACATGTCTTCTCCCTCTAGAATGGTGGAATGCTACCCCCATCGCCAGAACTGGCGAGAGGGGGGGGGGTAGTAGTCCAAAGTGTTTGACACCTTACACAACATATTTTGATAAAGCCAAACCAAAGTTAGCATTAACCGCGAGGATTATAATGCACTTAAGAGTATATGGTATGGCTATATCATAGAATAGCTATAAGGACATGGTTCCGAAAGCTGCAGACAGGTTCAGCTCGTGCTAGAGCACCATTGTTAGACGGGGACCTGGAGGGTCGGCCGAGCACAGTGATCGCACAGACAGGTAACTTCCCCCCCACAGATGGACACCACACAAAGTTCAGGGTAACACCTTTTATAGGCACTTCTGGGAGTAGAGTGGTACGATACAAGGCAATCAGGACACGATGATCCTCTCAATTCTAGTCTCTAGTAAGGGAAGGGGGTAGCGGGACAGTCTTGGTACCCACGGGTACGGGTGTGTAACGGTGATAGCTCACAATCCTCGAGCTCGGTGTTCGGAGGGGTCAGACCGCGGCAGCGCCGGCAGGTCCCGAGAGGTCGTAGGTGGCACGGGCCGCGGCAGCGCCAGCAGGTCCCAACGAGGATGAAGGTTACAACGGGCCGCGGCAGCGCCAGCAGGTCCCACGAGAATGCAGGTTGCAACGGGCCGCGGCAGCGCCAGCAGGTCCCAACGAGGATGAAGGTCACAACGGGCCGCGGCAGCGCCAGCAGGTCCCACGAGAGTGCAGGTTGCAAAGGGCCGCGGCAGCGCCAGCAGGTCCCACGAGGATGAAGGTTGCAGAGGGCCGCGGCAGCGCCAGCAGGTCCCACGAGGATGAAGGTTGCAGAGGGCCGCGGCAGCGCCAGCAGGCAGGGCAATAGTTCACAAGGCAGGGCTGTGGCAGCGCCAACAGTCCGTCAAGGATGAGTTCGTCGCGGTGTCTCTCGACTCCAGGATACAACTGCCTTCCTGTCCTGGGGCTGCCTCAGTTATAGGTCTGGCGCCCTTTGATGTCCGGACCCTCGCTCTTGGAGGTCGGGAGGTCTGGGATGAGGGAGTCCAGACACCCAGCAGGGGGGTGGAGCCAGCGCCCGAGGAGGCTGGGGGTGCTCGGCACCTGGCGGGGGAGAGCCATCGACACTTCGTACTCCCATTGACCTGCCAAGTGGGCCGTTCACCTCCTGGGTGGAGGGTGGTGCCGGGATGTCTGGGCCTGGCCAGGCCCAGGGTTGGGGTCGGGCTGAGGCCGCACGGCCGCGTGGTGCCGTGTCCAAGATGGCGGCTGGGCCGGGCAATGGTGCTGACGGTGGCCCGGGCCCTGTCCTGCGGGGAGGGAGCGAGCCCTTCATGTGGCCTGTCCAACATGCGTCCCCCCCAGCTGAAGGCGGGGAGAGTCACCCATCTTCTTGGGGACTTTCCTCGTCGAGGCGGAAAAAGCGGGACAGGCCATCCGCGTTGGCGTGGTCTTGGCCGGGTCGATGTTCCACAGTGAAGTCCATCCCCTGCAGGGAGATGGACCAACGTAGTAGTTTCGGGTTTTCCCCCCGCATCTGCATGAGCCATTGCAGGGGTCGATGATCGGTCTGGACCCGGAAGTGGGTGCCGAAGAGATAAGGCCGGAGCTTTTTGAGGGCCCACACCACGGCGAAGGCCTCCCTCTCGATGGTGCTCCAGCGTCGTTCTCGGGCCAGGAGCCGTCTGCTGATGAAAGCCACTGGCTGGTCAAGCCCTTCGGGGTTCAGCTGGGAAAGGACTGCCCCAACGCCATGGTCGGAGGCATCTGTTTGGACGATAAATTCCCGGCTGTAGTCGGGGGCCTGGAGCACCGGGGCGGAGCACATGGCGGCCTTCAGCTTCTCGAAGGCTGCTTGACAGTCTGGGGTCCAGTTGACCTTCTTTGGTTGGTTTTTGGAGGTAAGTTCCGTGAGGGGCCCTACGATGCTGCCATAGTCCCTCACGAACCGTCGGTAGTAGCCTGTGAGTCCCAAGAAGGCGCGGACCTCGGTCTGGGTGATGGGGGACTGCCACGACTGGATGGCAGCGATCTTGAGTTGCAGAGGGGCCACCAGACCGCTTCCCACCTGGTGCCCGAGATAGGTCACGGACCCCTGGCCAATTTGGCATTTGCTGGCCTTGATCGTGAGGCCAGCTCGTTGGAGGGCCTGTAGCACCTCTCGGAGGTGGTGGCGGTGGTCGGACCAGTGGTGGCTGTACACAGCGATATCGTCCAGGTAGGCGGCGCTGAATCCTTCGAGTCCTGCCAGGACCTGGTTTACTAGCCGCTGAAATGTTGCTGGCGCATTCTTCATGCCGAATGGCATGACCTTGAAGTGATAGTGGCCATCAGGGGTAGAGAATGCCGATCGTTCTTGGGCCCGGGGTGTGAGACCGATCTGCCAGTAGCCCGCTGTCAGGTCGAAGATGCTGAGGTAGCGGGCAGCTCCCATGCGGTCGATTAGTTCATCTGCTCGGGGGATGGGGTGTGCGTCTGTTCTGGTGACCGCATTCAAGCCCCGGTAGTCGACGCAGAACCGGAGCTCCGGCGTGGCGCCGGGGGCGGCCGCTTTGGGGACCAGTACCACTGGGCTGGCCCAGGGGCTGTCTGAGGGCTCGATGATCCCGAGTGTGAGCATCTTGGCCACCTCCTCTTGGATGCAGGCCCGTACCCGATCTGGTACGCGGTAGGCCCGATGGCGGATAGGGGGACTGTCTCCAGTGTCCACGTCGTGTAAGCACCAGGGGGTGACCCCTGGGGTGAGGGAGAACAGGGTGGAGAACTGGAGCAGGAGGACTCGGCAGTCTTGGCGCTGTTCCAGGGTGAGGGCCTCCGAGAGTCGGACCCCGTCCACGGAGCCGTCCATCTCCCGTGACCGTAGGAGGTCAGGAAGGGGTTCGGAGTCCTCCTCGGTTCCATTGTCGGTTGCCATCAGGAGACTGAGTTCGGAGCGTACAAAGTGGGGTTTCAGTCTATTAGCGTGGAGGACCCGGAGAGGGTTTCGGGAAGATTCCATATCGATGAGATAGGTGACAGGGCTCTTGCGCTCGATTACTTTGAAGGGCCCCGTCCATTTGTCTTGCAGGGCGCATGGTTCGGTGGGAGACATTACCCACACTTGTTGGCCGGGTTCAAATTCGATGGAGGATGCATTTTGATCGTACCACCTTTTCATGTCCTCCTGACTGGCCTCCAGGTTTGTTTTTGCCATCTCTCTGAACCTTCTGGTCTGGTTGCGGAGGGTTAGGAGGTACTTGAAAACATCTGGAGGGTTCTTTAGAGGGGGCATTTCCCAGCCTTCTTTGACTAGGCTGAGCGGGCCTCGCACCGGGTGTCCATACAAGAGTTCGAAAGGGCTGAAGCCGAGGGACTTCTGGGGGACTTCTCGGTAGGCAAAGAGAAGGCACGGTAGTAGCACATCCCACTGGCGACGGAGGGGCTCATCCAACCCCCCAATCATCCCTTTGAGCGTGCGGTTGAACCGCTCAACCAGTCCGTTCCCTTGAGGGTGATAGGGGGTCGTGAATCGGTAGGTGACCCCACACTGTTGCCAGAGGGACTTCATGTATTTTGAGATAAAGTTCGTACCCCTGTCGCTGACGACTTCCCGGGGGAAGCCCACTCGAGAGAAGATCCCCATCAAGGCTCGACCCACTACTGGGGCTGTTATCGTACGAAGGGGGACCGCCTCAGGATAGCGGGTAGCGTGATCCACCAGGACCAGGATGAAGCGATGTCCCTGTGCTGTTCGGGGGTCCAGGGGCCCCACAATGTCTATTCCCACCCTTTCGAACGGGGTGGTCACCACGGGGAATGGTTGTAGGGGTGCCTTGAGTTTGCGGCCGCTCTTCCCACTGGCCTGGCAGGTCGGGCAGGACCGGCAATGGTTGGATACGTCATTTCTCATTTTGGGCCAAAAAAAGTGAGTCACCAGGCGGTGGTAGGTCTTGTCTTGGCCCAGGTGCCCGGCCAGGGGGGCATCATGGGCTAGGTTCAACAGGAAGTCTCTGAAGTGGAGGGGCACCACCAGCACTCGCCCGGCCCCCAGTTCTGCGATTTTCTGTTCGCTGTACAATAGATCATTGTCCCAATAAACCCAGTGGGCCCCGGTGGTGTCTCCTTGGCTCTGGGCGAGCGCTTGCTGTCGCAATCCCTCGAGGGAGGGGCAGGTCTTTTGCTCCTGCCGGAATTGTTCCTGGGTGGGCCCCCCTTCTTGACGCCACTGAGCCAGGTCGGGAAGCTCGGGGGGCTGTGTGGACCCCTCTGGGGTGGGGTCCGGGTGGTCGGTCTGGAGGAAGTCTTCTTCTGGAGTGATCGAGGGCGGAGGTGCTGCCCATTCTGGTTCTTCTGGTCTAGGGATGGTGCGGGTGGCCATGGACCGGGTGGTTACGCACGCCCAGTCCGGGAGACCCAACATCCCCAGATGCTCTCTTCTTTCCACAGCGGCCCACGGGGAGCTCTCGAGATCGTTCCCCAGGAGGCAGTCTACGGGGGCATCGTCACGGACAGTTACTTTCAGCATGCCGGACACTCCTCCCCATTCGAAGGGGACGCAGGCCATCCGACACAGGCTCTCCGAGTTATCTGCCGATCGGACGGGGCAAAGTACGTTTGGTAGGATTTGTTCTGGGGTCACCAGGTGACAGCGGACAGCCGTCACACTGGCCCCGGTGTCACGCAGGGCCTCGGCCTTGCGCCCATTGATGCTCACCCATTGGCTGTACTTCCGAGTGTTGGCGGGCAGGGGAGTCCGCGGGACCATGTCTCTTCCTCCTAGGCATGCCAGGGTCATGGCGGCGGGTTCCCACTCGAACTGCTCCGACTCATAGGTCTCCGTGTCTTCGGAGACTTGTTCTTCTCCCAGGGCGGCGGCCGCCATCTGGCGGGGCCCGGGGGCCTGGTTCTTCGGGCAGGTCGGGTCACTGGCATAGTGGCCGACTCGCTGGCATCGATGACACGTCACGTTAGCTCGGAACCCCGGGCGCATCGGGGGGTTTCCCCGGCCTGCTGGGGCCGGGGTGGCGTTAGTGGGTGCGGCCGGGGCGGCGTCTCTGCCCCGGCCCGGGCCTCCTCCTCCTCCTCGGGGACGATGGTGACCTTGGTTGGTTCTGTTCTGCTCATTCGGCCCACTCGGGTGCTCTCCCACCGGTCAGCCTCGGTGGCGAGCTGCCGGGGTTCAGTCAATTTACTGTCGAGGAGGTGCTGCCTGAGCTCGACAAAGCAGTTGTTGGAGAGGTGCTCCCACACAATGAGATTGAAGAGTTGTTCGTAAGTGGTTACGTTGTTACCCTTGATCCACCCCTCGAAGGCTCGGCTGAAATAGTTCACGTATTCCAACCACGTCGTACCTGGGATCCTGGTGCAGTTGCGGAACCTCTGGCGGTACATTTCGGGTGTAAGTCCATATCGACTGAGGAGGGCGGCCTTCATGTGGTCATAGGACGTCATTTGATGGTCCGGAAGCTGCAGCAGGGCATCACGACCCTCGTTGACGAATCTCCCCCATAGACCGGCTCCCCAGTCACTTCGAGCGACCCGGTGGGCGGTCATGGCAATCTCATAGGCCTTGAACCACTGCTGTATGTCGTCGTTCCGGTGATATTCTCGGACCACATCCTTGGGGATGTGGACCTTCTGCTCGGAGGACCCGGGGAGTGCGGTTGCTCGGGCACCCCTAGGTTTTTGTTCAGTTTGCGCATTTCTATCTCCGCTAGTTTGCACTCGTGCTCGTATGCCAGTCTTTTTTCTTCGAGGTCTCTCTGTCTCTGTTTTTCCTCTCGCTCTTCTCTGAGCCGTAAGTGTTCTAAGTTTATTTTTTGTTCCGCCAGTTTCAATTCTCCGTCTAATCTGAGTCGTGCCAAGTCTAACTCGTGTAATCTATTTTTTTCCCGCTCTTGGATCTCTTCATGGGAGGGGCCTGTTCTCCGTTCCTCCGTCCGGGTGGTGTTGACTTCCGGGGCTGCGGGGTCCCGGGGGGTTGCGGTATTTGTCTCTGTCCAGGCCTCTAGGGCGTTTTTGAAGTCTTCTTTTGTGCTTAGCCCGGTGGTAGCAATGCCTAAGTCCATGCAAAATTGTTTGAGCTCTCGGTGGTTGTATTCTTCCAGCTTTTCCATCTGGAACTTCTCTGCCGATCCGCTCTCTTTGGTCGTCATTGTGGTTTTAGTCGTAGGGTGAGTTACTGTCTGTACGGTACGCGTTGGTTCGGATCGCGCCGCTAGCCACCAATGTTAGACGGGGACCTGGAGGGTCGGCCGAGCACAGTGATCGCACAGACAGGTAACTTCCCCCCCACAGATGGACACCACACAAAGTTCAGGGTAACACCTTTTATAGGCACTTCTGGGAGTAGAGTGGTACGATACAAGGCAATCAGGACACGATGATCCTCTCAATTCTAGTCTCTAGTAAGGGAAGGGGGTAGCGGGACAGTCTTGGTACCCACGGGTACGGGTGTGTAACGGTGATAGCTCACAATCCTCGAGCTCGGTGTTCGGAGGGGTCAGACCGCGGCAGCGCCGGCAGGTCCCGAGAGGTCGTAGGTGGCACGGGCCGCGGCAGCGCCAGCAGGTCCCAACGAGGATGAAGGTTACAACGGGCCGCGGCAGCGCCAGCAGGTCCCACGAGAATGCAGGTTGCAACGGGCCGCGGCAGCGCCAGCAGGTCCCAACGAGGATGAAGGTTACAACGGGCCGCGGCAGCGCCAGCAGGTCCCACGAGAGTGCAGGTTGCAAAGGGCCGCGGCAGCGCCAGCAGGTCCCACGAGGATGAAGGTTGCAGAGGGCCGCGGCAGCGCCAGCAGGTCCCACGAGGATGAAGGTTGCAGAGGGCCGCGGCAGCGCCAGCAGGCAGGGCAATAGTTCACAAGGCAGGGCTGTGGCAGCGCCAACAGTCCGTCAAGGATGAGTTCGTCGCGGTGTCTCTCGACTCCAGGATACAACTGCCTTCCTGTCCTGGGGCTGCCTCAGTTATAGGTCTGGCGCCCTTTGATGTCCGGACCCTCGCTCTTGGAGGTCGGGAGGTCTGGGATGAGGGAGTCCAGACACCCAGCAGGGGGGTGGAGCCAGCGCCCGAGGAGGCTGGGGGTGCTCGGCACCTGGCGGGGGAGAGCCATCGACACTTCGTACTCCCATTGACCTGCCAAGTGGGCCGTTCACCTCCTGGGTGGAGGGTGGTGCCGGGATGTCGGGGCCTGGCCAGGCCCAGGGTTGGGGTCGGGCTGAGGCCGCACGGCCGCGTGGTGCCGTGTCCAAGATGGCGGCTGGGCCGGGCAATGGTGCTGACGGTGGCCCGGGCCCTGTCCTGCGGGGAGGGAGCGAGCCCTTCATGTGGCCTGTCCAACAACCATCTCACATAAAACCAAGCACTCTGCCTTCAGGATTGTCAAGGCCTGCCAGAGGAGTGACTTATAGGTTTATATGTGTCTATATATAAGGGTAGATATAGGAATACTATACCTAAGCAAGGGGTGATTACAAAACCTTGCCCAAGAGTGATCAGCCTGTGGTGTCAGTTTGGATGGCCAGCCAGGGGCATAATTCATGCTGCAGCCCTTGGTAGGCCTTGGATGCACCTATGCCCTGGGTACCTATGGTACACTATACAGGGGCTCACAAAGGTTACCCAATTAGGTATGTACCTAAAGTACATGGTATAAATTTATTTAGAGAGAGAACAGCTGGGCTGTGGGTCTGATTAGCAGGCCCACAGCCACACTAAAGTCGAAAAACCAGTGAATCACAGCAAAAAGTGGGGGTGACTATAGGAAGCAGACCCTACTCTCCTACGCCATGTAGTTTTCAAATGGGGTCTACGGTCTGATGGCCCCTTGTTTCATGTTTGGGGTCAAGAGCCAATGCCGTACCTGTCGGTAGTACAAGTGCTCGAACTCAGGTAGTACAACTTCGTTTTGCAATTGGGCAAAGGTTTTTATCGTCCTTTAGCCAAACATATCTCGGAGTGTCTTGCACCCACTCCCCAGCCATGTCTGAAATTGGATTCTGTCCATGCTGGGAGGAAACTCCGGTTTGCCCCACAAGGTGGTGAATGGGGACAGGAAGGGCCTGAGTCCGGCCTTTGTCGCTACATTTTCCCATAGCTCCAGTGTTGTTCACGTGACCAGGGATCAGTAAAGCGTTCTTGTCCAATGTGGCTTCTGTTGCATGGGGATTTTCCAAAACCTCAATAATGTGGCAATCATGCCCCACCCCTTGCTTGTTTCCCCACATGTCCAGTAGATTAGGTATCGTAGATGGGCTGCAGCATAATAACTGGCAAGGTCCAGGACCCCCAACCCTCCCTGTTGCTTTGGACTAGAAGCATTCTTCTCTGGCCAAGTGCTCTCTCTTTCCCTTCCACACACATGTGTTACATATCACCTTCATGTCAGTAAGATAACATTTGGAGAGGCAGAGTCTGGATGTTGTAAAGAATCTTAGGTAAACTCATCACTTTGTATGCGCTATACACCTAAAGAGAGAAAGTTTTGTATTTCCAGCTATTTAGCTCAGTCTCACACCCCGCCACAACCGTTGCAGGTGAATGTCTTTTGTTTTGGAAAGCGTGGAGGTCAATGCCAGTTCCAGATAGTTTATGTGAAATGATGCCCACTGCAAAGGAATTAGGTTTTCAAGTTTTCAGAAATTGGCTAGGGGGTAGAGGTGTTCAGTAGCTCCAATTTGGATATCTTAAACCCCAAGACCTTCCAGTAGGCATCCAGTACATGCTGCAAGGGAAACCTGGGTAGGAGCATAATGCAGAGGAGGATGCTGTCTGCGAACATCATAAGATTAAAGTCTTGCCAAACCTAATGCCTGCAGTGAGATGGTTAGTCCTAATATGTTGTGCCAGTGGTTTCAATGTGAGTGTGAAAAGCAGAGGCGACAGGGGGCACCCCTGTATCGTGCCTCCCTCAATTGTAATCCAGAGTGAACTGAGACCATTAAGATGGTTCCTCCCTTTTGGCCACTGTTAGCCAGCCAAAAGGCATTTCTCAAAAATGTCTCCCACTCTCATCAACCGCAGAATGTTTGCCATAAACTCCCAGTCCACCTAGTTGATTGCTTTCTCTGCATCCAGGGCGACAGGGAGTGGTTGCTTGGTCCCTGTGGCTAAAATGATCAGGAGGAGGAACATTTTTGTTTTTAGCATTGTTCCTCGCTTCCCTCTCTGCAATGACCCTGATTAGTCAGGGTGGACCAACTCCTTCATCAGCAACTGCAGCCATATGGCTGCGATCTTTGTGAATATTTTCACATCAACATGAATTAATGCTATGGGTGGTAGGAGTGACATTCCGAGGGGGTCTTTACCAGGTTTGGGGACCAGGGAGATAATGGATTCAGTCATGGAGGGTGTCATCCGACCCTAGTCTACCATGTCCTTGAAGACTTTGTACAGTAGCGGAAGGAGGGAGGGCGCAAAACAACGGTAAATAGCAGCTGTGAACCCACCCTGGACTCTGGAGAGATGTAGTTTTAATATGGCTTGGAGTATCTCCTTCTCAGCTGTAGGCTTTTCCAGGTCTTCCCTATCTGATCATGACAGTTGGGTTAGTGCAGCTGTGGGTGCGTCTTGCGCTCGGGCGTCAGTTGGTTCCCTGGTGTAATGTGTGGAAGCATTGTGCCTTATCCACATCCCAGGCATGTACCCGTCTGTATGATGAGTGGAATACTGCTATAAGATTTTTAGATCTAAGTGCCTGCAGTAGATTAGCTAGGAGCTTGCCTGGTTTATTATCGAGCTGGGCGAGCAAGTTTGCTGCTCTGTTGTATTCTAGGGTCCTGATTTGGCCCATTTCCATTAGGATTTTCATCCAGAGTTTTTGAGAGCAAGTGTATTTGGGGTCTTATTCTAGTATCTGGAGTTTGTCTGTTCACTTAGCTTCAAGGCATTTTGCATTTTTCGGAGGTGGGTTGCCTTGGAGATGAAGGTGACTCCCAGCACAGCCTTCAATGCGTTCCATAATCTGGCCACCTTCACGTTATTGTTGTGGGTGATGTAGTTCGCTATCCTTACTTTGATGTTTGCAATCATCACCGGGTTGCGCAACAGGGAATAATGTAGTCACCTTGTGTTGCCTTTCTCCTGTGATGCCAACCCCTTAATGAACAACTTGCCATAGGCTGGTCCGACAGTGTGAGACGGTATTGCACCACATCCATGTGATCGGGCAGCAGTCTCTTTTCTAGGCGGAGGTTATCCAATCTAACGCAGGTCTTATGTGAACAATCTCGACCGAAATTTTGTCTAGTCCTCCAGAAATCCAATAACCTAAGGTGTTCCAGGAGACCCCTACCGGCAGGTGACAGAATCGTGGACCCTCACTCCCCCAATTGGTGTTGTCTGCATCTACTCCTGCCCCGAGAACCAGATAGAAATCCCCTCCTGCCCCCCACCAGTGGCGCTTTCCACCAAGGTGTCAGTGTACGAAGTGTATCTGTCAAAAAATGATCTTGTCTGTCATTCGGGCAGTAGATCGAGGCCACTATTAGTAGGGCTCACCACAGTGTCCCTGTTATGGCCACCTAGCAGCCCGCCCTTTCTCTACCAGTGTCAGAGACAATCGGCCAATGTAGCAGCAGGATGGAGTGAGGAGCACAGGGTTCTCCCGCCCTAGCACTGAATTACTCACCAGTTTACAAGATGGTTTAGACTGTGGTTATGACGTGTGATAATGTTTTGTAATAAGAAGGGATTACAAATTTTGTATAACTCCCCTATGCCTTTTTGAGCCAATAAGATCATACAACCATTGGGGATTGTATAGTGTGTTTAATTGTAAATATGATCACATGTTAGCACTGCGTCGTCTGCACTACACATGCACATATTTCGAACCATTCTGTATATGTATGAATACAGTACATTTATGATGGAAATTCTTACTTTGCCTAGCACTGTGTTTTCTGTAGTAATGTTTCCACTCAATCAAGTTGATATGGAATGATGTTAAGTTAATGAGAGAGCCCTGATACCTACGGATGATCTTTCTACTTTTGAATGACCCCCACGGGACCTTTTGTGCAGATTTCAGACCATGAAAGTGCATTGCTTGTAGATCCATATCCCCTACCGCGGTCTTTTTCCCCTCCGGTGAGTGAAATTGTTTTGGGAAGAGCTTAGAGGCCAATCTGGGTTGATCCTCCCTCAAGAAGCAGGTCTCATGAAGAAAGCCTATGTCTGTGTCTAGGTGGGTCAATAAATGCAAAATGAATCTCCGCTTAAGGGGGCTATTGAGGCCTCTGATGTTGTATGTGGAAAGTGTTAGTGTGGCAGCCATTGGGAGGTGCATGGGATCTCAATAGGTCTACCCCGCTCAGTATCCTCATGCCGTGTCGTTTGTGTAGGTCTTAGAAGATGATACCTTCCTTCCATCTCCTAACCTCCACCCCTACACCCCCAAAAAATCTAGTAACAGGGAAACATCTAATGACTAAAAGCATGTAAGACAAACTGCTCCCTTGGGTGGGTCCCTGAACCACAGCACAGTGCCCATTCAGATCTTGCATCTCACAAGAGTTCCTATAAAAGTGTTCGGGATGAAAGGTCGGCACCAGGCCGTAGCTGTAGCCTGATCTAGGAATATAAATCTGTCTTCCCTCTGTAGCCTTACCCCTCCTCGGTGGCGGGTGTCTCCTCTAAAGCAAACACAGGTCCCTGCTTAGGGGCTGGAGGAGGCACATCCGGGTAGCCTGGCGGCCCAGCCCAACTCAATTTTTGGACCTGTTCCAGCACTGCCCGGTGATCCGCCAGGATCTCCTCTGTCTTCAGGCTCCTCCAGGTGTGTCTGCACCCAACTGTTGTCCACACTGGTCCGAGGATTTAGACAAGTCTACAAGGCAGTCTGCTTTCTCTGGGGAGTTTGGAGGCCCAGAACCTGCCAGGCCTCTCCGATCTACTTGATAGCCTATTCCTTGCCCTGCCACTTGAAAATAAGCCTGAAGTGGTGGCCCCATCTGTAGCATACATTGTTGGCCCACAGGAAGGCGGTAGGTCACCATTGATAAATTCTATTAGATTTGCAGTTCATCTCTATTGTAGCATATGGGGCCCCCCTTCCTCGCTGCCCAAGGAGTGCTTCCGATGGATGGAAGTAGACCAATATATCTGGGAGGAAGTATCCCATTTCAGGTCTTGCTGCCTGGGCCGCCCTGTGTGCTTGATTTATGCGCAACGGACCAGGGCTGTGTTATTCACGCAGTGCCTTTCTATGCCAGACTCTGTATGTATGTCTGTTGTTATCCCTTTCCTTCCCCCAGGGAACACCTCCTATGCTGGCTTTGCACCTCCGGGAACTATTCTAAGTACTCCTGTTTTTCCTAGAGTTGTTCCAGAACTGTCACCAGGTGAGCGACATATACTTCCGGTTCCAGGGCATGCTCATCCTGGGTTGTCTCCAGTGAATCCACTCTCTGCCTCAGATCGTGTCGAAGTTCTGACAATTTCTGTTTGAAGGCAGCCCTAACCGCTCCGATTTCTGTTTTGAAATCCGCAAAGAATTGGAGCATAAAGCCTTGCGCTTAACTTTCTCATTCAGGTCTAAATCAGAGCGCCACTTTCGCTCCTGTCTCTGACACTGCTGTCTCAGATATCTTCATTTTTTGGAGTACCAGGCAGCCGATATTGTACTTTTAGAGGGGCATTTAACCTTCATAGGTGTCTAAGGCAGCCACAAGCCAGCCAGTGTAAGCTCCCACCGGATGGTTAAAGAGTGGGATCCGTATCCAATGCAGTGCTGAAAAGGGCCTGCTGTAATTCTTCAAGAATGATCTTGTTCCACTTTCTGGAGGCTTGAGGGCTGCATTATGGTTGTTCCATACTGATTGTCAGTTGGGGTAAAGAAGTCGTAAAACACACCACCTAATGATCTGACGAAATAAGTGGAAGTATATCTTCAACATAGGGATCTGTGGAGTTGGTAAAAATACCATCCAGAATGTGAGCAGCACTGTGGGTGGCAGAGATTTGAAAGAAGCCAGAGTTACCCATGTGCTCCTTCAGCGAGGTGGAATCCTTAATGGAGGAATCCTCTCGAAAAAAAATGAAACCCCCTAAGATAGTGAAGTTGGAGTGAGTGATAAATGGCACCATCACCTGCCCCAGGACGCATGCAAGTTAGTTTGCGTGTCTGGCGAGTGATAGATCAGAAGGCCTGAAAAGGTGCCTTAGCATGAGGTTTTAATTAATTGTTCAGTACTCTAACTCGTGTCTGTAATCAGTGTTCCATATACACTGATTACAGACACGTGTTGGAGTTTTTTCCTTTTTGATGAATTGATTTCCAATCCCTTTCTAATTGGTAATAAGGATGCAAACGTATAAGTGACATACTAGGTTAAAGTTGCTGGACACAGCTTCTACTTGCAAAGTGTGCACAAATATAATTAGAGTTGAGCCTTGAGGAAGTCAATGGTTAATACACCTAATGGCCGAAACACATGTTGGCTATAAACCTTTATAAATTGCTGGATCTATGAGAAGTCGAAGAAAATTAAACTAACAATAAAGATGAGTCTCTTGCTGTGAAAATATATCAAATGTGCTTCCCTTCATGTTGATGCTATACAAAAGACCAACGCAAAGATACTGAAGGGTGTAGACCACAGACCTCCCTCAGCCCTATGGAACTCTTTTCTGCCACATGCACCTTCTGACCTATCTTGTTGCGTAAGAGCTCAGAGCGTCAAAAATATCACACAACAGTCAATTTGTTAGATGCAGCGCCTTGTATTAACTTCATCCTTCACCTAACTCCTAGAGGCAGCATTTGTTTTGTAATGCACTATATAAAAGTTCTACGCATCTATTCACTCATTGTGTTGCTGTCTCTGTTAAACCATTGGCCAGGTTTAATTACCACTTTTACTTCAAATAATGATCACATCTGGGGGCCATCAGGTGTATGTGTAATCACAACTTTGCCCCAAAGTCCGTAAATCTTTTACAAGTGGACACCGCATCCAACAAGAGATGTCTTTCTGTTTGTGCCATACAAATTAGTGTTTATAGTGTATGCACTCGAGTAGTATGTCTTGGTATTAAGTAATAGTGCTTTATGGCATGTTAAGGCTAGCTGTTGTGTTATTTATTATAGCACAACTTTTCACTTATAATTGCTTCGAGGAGCTGTTTTTATTTTTCATTTGTATGTGTTTTTGTGCGTAACAAAAATATACATCATCTTAAAAGGTTTTTAATTCCCCAGGTCTGCTGCGGACATAGGAAACCCTCGCCCCAGCACTAACGCCACAATGCACACAAACATACTTTTATTAACAGCTTCCACCCATTTTGATAGCAACGAAGACGGTTGTTGTTACGGTATTACGGTGTAGTAAAAAGAGAAGAAGGTGGATTGTGACAAGAGTAATTGTTATCTTTAAGTTGAAGAACTATAAACGAGTGTTGACAAAAGTAACAGAGCCAATGTACGTTATGCATAAAGTGCATGTTTGTTAAAACATTTAAATAAAGTTATTTAAGTTGTAAAACTGAACTCGGTACCTCAATACTAGTTATGAATAAAATACAGTTTTTAAATATTATTATTTTGCTTTATCTACATTAATTTCACATGCAAGTGTTTAGTAGTGTGGGCGTCTTGCTTGTTCAAGAAATCTAACCACTTTAATATCTTCTAGTTAAGTACTTACTAGTGCGAGAAATTAAAAAGTCCATTTATTAACCTATTTGATTAAAACTATTGGCCTCATTACAATGACAGTCGGAAAGCATTCCGACCAATTCCTTGTCAAAATCGTTTCTGACCGACACAGGTTCGGTGAGTCAGACCGACTGGTTATGATGTTTTCAAACACTGTTCGGTCGGACTCCCATTGACTTCAATGGGAGCCTGCATTCCGATCGACAACACAGGCTCCCATTGAAACAAGCATTGGCATAGCCAATAGGTCTCGCTTGTGGGACCTTATAAGTATTTAGTTACAAGGATATTGTGCTGCAAAACAAAATACTTATAAGGTCCCACAAGCGAGACCTATTGGCTATGCCAATGCTTGTTGCTATATGCCTGCGTCTGTATCTCTCCTGTGTGTCTGTCTGCTGTGGGGGGGGGGGTGTGTGTGTGTGTGTGTGTGTGTTTGCCATGTGTGGGGTCTATCGGCTGCGTGTGGTGCTATGTCTTATCTGCTGGGTGCGTGTGTGCGTGTCTGTCTGCAGTGTGTGCATGGCGGCACTCTTTCAGTGTCGGGGCTGCCTCTGCTCGTCTCCGGTGGATTGATGGCCGTGTTTAAGGTCCGCGGGGTGAATGGCCGCTCGCCCGCCGCGGCCCTGTCTGCTCTCGGTGTATCCCGGCCAGAAGGGACTGTTCTTTGCCTGGGGAGACGCTCCCCCGCGGGAGCAGTGGTGAGCCCAGCCCTTCCTCGGAAGCCTGGGCTCGTCTGTTAAGTAAATACCGGAGAAGTCATTATCCCGTGACTACAATGTTTTCATCATATTTATTATTCTACAAATGTATTTTTAAATGCACTGATGTGGTGTTTGCATGCTATGCAAGACGGCACATCATGGAATGTTTATAAGGAGCATCGAATAGGATTGTGATATTTACACCTGGAAGAGTCGGACACGCAGATCCTGAAAAGAAGTAAAGACTCTCTAGCAATTGGACAGTAAGACAGGGACAGGCATAGATAGGTGTTTGCGGGGAGAGAGAGGGGAGGTGCTGGTGTGGGAGGGGGGAGGTGCTGGTGTGGGAGGAGTGCTGCTACGGGCTGGGGAGGGGGAGGAGAAATGAAAGGAAACGCTAGACGGCACATCATGGAATGTTTATAAGGAGCATCGAATAGGATTGTGATATTTGCACCTGGAAGAGTCGGACACGCAGACCGGGGGAGGAGGGACGGAACTGAAGTGCTGGTGGGCAGAAAGGACGGCCGTGGGTGGCGGATTAGGGAGATGCGCGTGCTTGTGTGGTCACGTGACCCGCTTTTGTGGCCACGTGACCTCACATGCACTGTGAAGAAATGCCAGTGGTTTCTAGAGTCGGATCAAGCACTTGAATTCGATCCTATCCATTCCTGCTGAATGGGACAGGCTCGACCGAAAAAGGGGTGGTTGTAGAAAACCTTGCACCCTGTGGCGCGCACCCTATGGTGCCTACCACACTGTGCATGGTTGTAAGAGGGGTCCCATGGGTACCCCCACTGGCCCCAACCGGAGGCCTCTGGGTGGGGGGGTCCTGCTGAGGGCCACCAAAATCAGTTTCCGACAGCCGTTTTGTGTCGCACAGACCGATTCGGAAAGGCTGGCCGAATCCAACATTGTAATACGTTGGTCGGAAACGTGGTCCATAGACCTAAACGATTTGGCTCCGACCGACGCGGAGTCTCCGAATGCCAGTCGGTTCAGAGTCAGTAAGACCGAACGGTTACCTTTCCATCATAATCGGTCAGTCGGAAATGTTTCCGAGTTGGTCAGATACATAGGTTCCGACACGGGTTAGGAAAATCCGAATCCCGTTCGGAGCCTCTCTGACCGACATCGTAATCAGCCCCTATGTAAGCTTGGTGTCGTTCTTGTCCTGCTTTTAGTTCACTTGTTTTTTAAGATACAGGGCTATAGTTTATTTGAGGAGTGAATAGGGTGCCGTTACATGTATTCCAGATAAAATCAACAGGATTTAGTCTGATTTTTTATTTTGATGACAGCTCTCGTCCTCTTTAGTAATAAAATGCACAACGTTTAATCAATTTCTTAATTTTAAAATCAAAGCGGAATTAATATCTCCAGAGAGGTGAAATTTAAACTGGGAGAACTTTTAAAAATCATTTTACATGTCGTACATTTTACGTACGCTTTGTTAATGTTGCTAGATACTCAGAGGGTGAGGTGAGGGCTAAGATTGGGAAGTTTAGTAGGGTGTTGTTACTACCATTGGCAGCTCTGGCAGAGGCAACGAGTGGAGCAAGCAGCAGTGGCCTCCTGACAAGGGCCCTGTCACTTATATTTTTACAAATTAAGCTCTGACAATACAATAGTGCACTCGATTTACACTCCAAAGCGTGAACTGCCTACACAGATAAGGATAAGACCTCTTTTCATTGCTTGCAGCACAGAATCATTTCCATCGGCTTTACTGAGCCTTGTGGAGACAGCAACCTACAGCTCTATAATGAATCGCTCACTATAAGATATTTCCCATTGCTCGTGCTGCATAACCTCTGAATGGCTCAAGGTCCTGTCAGTAGACCTGCGTCCCTGTGGAATACGCCCCATGACTAGGGAGAGCCTGCAGAAAGTGTGTATACAAAGGAGTTTGTTGCTTGCTGTAGACATTGAACTGGATATTTTTCTGTGAACCAGAAGAAGCTGAGGTTTGCCTCCTGCATCTGTAGTCTAGGGTCTGAAGGCGAACTACACTTTTTGAGCAATGCTTCAAGGGAGTAGACCTAAGGCCTTCTTTTCTATAAACCATTCTTCACCAGAAGGAGTTGCTAGGGGTCTGCTGCTTTTTAGGTCTCGCTTACGCAGCAAGTATGCGCTGCATAGGAGGGCCTTTAGCCGTCGCTCTGCTCATTTTCAAGCACACTCTTGTACTTGTGGAGGCATCCACCTTGCGGGAGCGAGCGGAGGCCCGCCACAAGCACGAGTGCAGTGCTTGAAAATGAGAAGACTGCGCTCGCATGCATGCATGCTCGCACGCACCACTCCCAGGCTTGTTCCCTCCATGCAGTGACCAGCAACACGAGCACACCCATCACTCGCAGGACGCTGCAGCGATTTCACTCCATCTTTAAGGCAGCAGCCGGCACCATCCCTTATACAGTTATGCTTTCCGTGTTCCCCTCGAGCTGCTTGAGCAGGGCACCAGTCACCCCCCTTAAACCTCTCACTCTAACGAGCACTATCAGCAGACTACGGAGCCAAGAAGAAAGAATTAAGGCCTTGGCTGCGGCCCTTCAGAGTCCCCGAGTTACTCCCATCTCTGCATCCTTTCCACACAGCCCTATATAGTCATGATTGATGCCTGATCTAGCTGGGTCTGCACCGCTGCCTCGTGCCGCCCTGCGCACCTTCCTGTGTGGTCTGGAGGACAGAACAACATGCAGCGGGCATCATACCAGCCACATACACACACACAGGGAAGCCACCAAAACCTGCATGAATACAAAGCTGAACAATGAACTGAGTCAGCCAGGTGAACCTGTATTGGCAGAGGCAGCTGTTTAACTGGGCCTAATTCAGAGGAAAATGACAAAAACATTGATTTTTTTCTACTTGCGCTTGCTCACTCAGCAAATTAACTTGAGACATGGAAACACCAAATTAATTTAAAAAAAAAAAATGTCTTAAGCCATTTTACGAAAACTTAGGAACCCCCCTCCTCTTTGGGGACGTGACTTTGGCTCAGAATGTGTTACTTTTATAAATGAACCGAAAATGTACCTCATCGAATATTATGCTGCACATTTTGTGAAAGCATTATTTAATTAAGTTGATTTTCAACTTCTCAACAGTGGGCATAGGTTTTGCCTCATTAGTACCAGTTCAACCACCAAATATAGAAACAAGCAACAGAAAGGGTACCAGGCAAACTCGGCGAAGCTTCTTCTACTGCACAGCAGCAGGTACTACCTGCCATGTTTTTTCTAATTCTTGATTCATTGATGCTAGAAGCATTTTTTTGTTAAAATGGGTAGATTCTGCAGCAGATGATGGCTAATGCAGGAAACGTAGCAAATCCATAACGACGCGAAAAAAACGCCATGTTCCGCAAATTGCATGATTCCAGCATTGCCAAAAATATATGTACTTTCTTTGTCTAATGTACACTAATCTTTACCCAGCTAAAGACAATGGTGTTTAGTCTGAAGACTCGTCACTTCCTTTGATGCTGTTTACTGACCAGTTTGCAATGATTTTGTCACAGACTGGGATTGTTTGTGTTTTGTTGCAGGTTGTTTACCATTGTGGTTGGTGCAGTTGTGAGCTTGAGCATAATAACCAACTATATGGAATATCTGAGCTGTGTTGTACACGTGCCTAATGTTCTGTCTAAAGTGGTCTGTGGGTGTGAATGGCTATTGGCAGTGCGACTTAGACATGGATGCTTCGTACACGTCTCCACACCTATATGTATCGCCAAGAAGTGTCCCCTATTAGGGTGCTGTTTATTATTGTGTATGCTGTTGAGAACTTCAGCAGCTGTATTTACATGTTTGTGTGTGTGTAACTAATTAGCTGAAAGCCTGTGAATATCTTAATGAGAATGTCTTACGTTGAAGGTCTTGGAGTCAATCATTAATTTATAACGTTTCCTATCCCTATCTTGTTTATCGTACCTAAGTAAACAGGTTATCCGTCTGATTGGCACGTTTTTAAACCTGCTCCTTTCTGTAGGGGTCGAAGTCCAGATCTATCATTAGCTTTCAAATAGCAGGCATCTGCAACTTGCACATCGGGTGGTTTGCAACGGGAATTTGCTAATCAACCTGTGTACTATAAGCTGCATTGTAAACCGTTCATTGCTTGAGTGTCTGAAAATGACCCGCCTAATGAATGTTAATTTGGAAGGTCGCAATTTATGACCCCCGTGATTGGATGTCGCTGAAGCAGACCCTTCAATACATTAGATTTTCAAAATGGGAAACGTAGTCATACACCCATTAAAATCACAGGTGCTACTTAAACAAGCATTGGCATAGCCAATATGTCTCGCCTTTGGAACCTTATAAGTGTTTAGTTATACAGCACAATATCCTTGGTGCAACAACATCAAGTGTTGCATGGCTAAACACTTATATGGTCCCACGAGCGAGACCTATTGGCTATGCCAATGCTTGTTTAGTCCCAGTAATTGTTGCACTACTGTCCCCCAGTGACCTTTTGCAAAAGGAACATTTTAGTTTTTGCACCAGAAAGCTTTCTTTACGTAAGGACATTTAAATTAACATTTAACATTTTACATTTGATCACTACACCAGTTTATTAATTTTGTGACATTTTACTTCTTACATTTGAGGGTAATAATTTAATTTGGATAATTTTTTAAGTTTTTTATTTCAAACTTATATTTGTGGTTTTGGGTGTTTGCAGCACATGCGTTTTCTTTATTTACTCAATGTTTTGCTGCCTGTGTCAGGCTACCAACTATAAGCCAGTGATGCCTCACAGAAACCTGTTTTTTGTGGGTTACTTTGGGAGCTCAGACAACACTTACATAAAGACCGTGGTGTGCCTCTCTCTCGGCCTTCAACAACAAGTCTTGGCTAGATACGGGGCTTACATCATATCCTGGCATAAGATAAGCAAGGCCAATCCAGACACCCTGAAATATCTGCTTTGGCAAAACTTACAACATAGGGAGTTTTCCCAAGCAAGAAACTACCTTAAATTAGGCTTAGATTCCACCAAATTGTCTGGACTACTGAAGTACTGGGTTTTTAAGAACCCAGCGGTGCCAGGGAACACACCCTAAGACTTCGAGTCCTTCCTGTCCCAGACTACAGAAACACAGAGTCTTCTTGGTGAAGTCAAAGATCGAATTTATTGGCTGCAGCCAGTAACAGGTATCCTAGAAGTACAACACGGTGTATATTCTCAGGAGACTGCTCAACTTACAAAGCCAGCCATCCCTTTATATACAAAATATTATGCTTTAGGCAAACATTCCTTATTTTACAGTTGACCATTCACATATTTTCACAACAAAGAAAAAGCAGAATCATGATGACAAGCCCATTTTTCAGTTCGCCCAGCCCACAATCAATTTCCCGGCAAGGCCCAATACTTTCATCAGATATCGAACGGACCCCTAATAAAATCGGGCACCTCCTCATCGTAAAGCAGGCCATAAAGCAAGAAACAGAGACAGGTGTGTGTAAGATTAGGCATAGTTGTGTGCGATGAAGTGTTTTATGGCATGCGGCACCTTGATCCTAATCCCGGTCGGCCACTGGGAAAGGAACTGGCCGAACAGGTTTGGCTTCGGGCAGTGTAGTCAGCTTGCCCAGGTCACATAGAAGTCAGCTAAAGGTGTACGTGTCCCAAAAGACTTATTCGGCCTTAGTCATCGGCCTATGTGAGGGCAACCACAAAATGGCTGCCATACACAAAATGGAACCCGAGGGTTCAGAACGGAATCCCTGATTTCAGGGTGATCTCGCCACTCGAATACGGCGAAAATGCTTCTATATAGTATACTCGTCATTCTCGGTCTGCTGATACCAAAATCGTCATGATACGACGAGGTTTATGACACGGGTCCAGAATTTTCAGTACTACACTATGGGAGGCGCAACTCGGCCAACTTAATTTAAAAAAATTGGTCTGGAAAAACATAAAACTATCCTCCTTACTTAAGGACAAGGCAGCCTTCTCGAAAAGATCTCACGCCTGGATGACCCTCGGCTCTTACAAATCGCTCACCCCACAACCATATTTCAATCAGCCTTACTCGAGGGTGACAAAAATGAATTTCCTAAGGTACAGACTGGGGATGCTTCCATGTACCCAACATTTACCACCATGGTTGAGGACCAAAGGCCAAGCTGCCTGCAGACTGTGTAACAACAAGAATGGTGACATTCTGCACGTAATTTGCCTATGTGAAGAACTGCAACAAGTACGGTCTCAATTTCTAAAAGATTAATTTAACCAGAAAGGGATCCGCACCAGAAGGCAAGCAGTGCTGGCCTGCTTTAACCCAGCGGACATCCAATTAAATTGCAGACTGGTAAAATATCTGAGGATGGCCGAACAAAAAAACGGAGCTAAAGTTTCCTCTCTGACTGTGTGTGAAACAGCTACCGGAAGTGGACAAGGAGCTATGGCGGGGACTTAACCGAAACAAGCAGAGACAATCTCGCCATGATATCCGAGCACGCGTGATCCATTGACTGCTCCAAATATCATAATTTGACCATGTATTATCACAATGCAGTATTTTATTCTAATTCTTAAAATGTTTTTAACTACGGATTATGAATTTTATAGTGTAACCTTTTGCAATGGTTTTAATTAACTATGCTAATAAACTTACTTTACTTTACTCTTATATCTTAGCTATCCATTTGACTGTAGAAAGTAATTAGCACACACTTAACAAATAAATAAATAAATTGTAAACTGTTTATTAACAGTAGTCTGCAAAAATGAAGTATGCCGCAAACACACATGCATAACCTAAACTGTTATTTTCAACAAATAAAAAAAATTAATGCACCTTGTAAGACTATGGTTTCACTGTTTCTATACAGTAGAGTCATTAACGATACTAAACTTGTTGCTAGTTTTACAACATACAACACATCTGATTTCAACTGAAAGAGTACTGCTTTGCAGTCTGTTTACTCCTTTTGAATTTATAACATGAGCAATGCTGCAAAAAAAATATAAACTGCATGCAAAGGTTGTTTTTCAGCTTGGGTTTTGTACATTAACATGCAATTTATACTTCTCAGTTTGATATCGAAGGGGGCAAAACTATACATTGCTAGACACACAGCTTCAATAATCACAAGTATGTGGCTTTAAAAAACTCATTTGTGGACAAGCTAAAAAAATGAGTTGTATTCCGAACCCCTGCCCCAAAGTTGAGAAACAAAAATATGCAGCTTTACGAGAACAAGTTTTACTTTTCATCTCCAGTCACTATTCGCTGTGATTAGGCACAATTGCCCACATGCATCAAGCGATTTTGGAGTCGCAAATGGTGCGAATCGTAAAATTAGGCTGTTTGCGATTCCAAAATCACTTTTTGGGATGCATTAAACAATTTTTCAAAAATCGCAATTTTTTGCGATTTCTAAAAATGCGATTGCATTTAAGGAATCGCATTTTTGCGATTCCTTAAATGCAATGCATGAATGTTTAAAAAAATACGAATTCGCAAATAGGAGGAGCAAATTAACACGAGGTTGACCCTCGTGTTAATTTGCGAAATTTTTCAAAAATGCTCAAAAAAGCATTTTTGAAAGTGTCATGTTACACACACACATGTCCTTTGGACATGTGTGTGTGAAACTTGCACTTAAAAAAACATTTCAAGGGTGCAGGGGGGGGTCCTTTGGACCCCCCTCAGCACCCTTGAAATGCATTAACAAATTGCGATTCGCAAAATGAAAATCGGCAAAAAGTTATTGCCTTCCCATTGATTCCTATGGGCCTCTAGGCCCATAGGAATCAATGTAATGCCATTCCTTAATTGCGATTCGCGAATAAGGAATCGCAAATACAGAAAATTAAGAAATCGCAAAAACGTTTGATTCCTAAATTGCGATTCCTTAATTTTCGCAATTTAGGAATCGCAAATTCCTACAATGATGCATGTGGGTGAATATATAGATCTATAAAAGAACCAAAGTGCAAAACTCCTGTTACAAATCATTTCTTATCTATTTCCCAGCAGCAGAATTATTCTAGCCGCTGCATTCACCAAAATTCTGTAGGTCTTACAGTGGAAGAAGCATTAGCAATGCCAATAGGTCTGGATTCAAAGGTATTATGTATGGTAATGTGAAGCATTACAAGAAAATAGCATGGGAATGGATATGTAATTGTATAGAAGCAAAGAACTGAAGAATAATATTGTTGTAGGTTAAAAGGTCAGGTGACCGTTGCACTGTCAAGCCAGACCTAAACCTCCATGTGAGTTAATGACTGCCCTCCTCCCTTCTGTGCTGCTGCCAGAGAAACACCATGAATTATCTATTTATCTAAGACACTTTAATAGCACTCTGTCATGTGGCCCTCCTGAAATGAAATGAATGAAATGAAAATTGTTCTTTTATAGCGCATGGCTACCCGAGAGCATCCCAGCGCTTGGAACCACGGGAAGACAGGAGGTCTGAAGATGATAAAGGTGTGATCTTAGTTATTTAGTTAGTTTCCTAGTTTCCGGGAAAAAGCCATGTTTTTATTTTCTTGCGAAATGTAAGGAGATTGGGTTCCTGACGAAGGGAGAGGGGCAGAGAGTTCCATAGTTTTGAAGTATTGTAAGAAAAATACTTCAACCTTCGGTAGCTCAGTGGTGTGGAAGGCAAGCACTTTTTTGTGGAAATACAAAATGTCTTCCCCATCAAAACATGCGTGGAGGGGTTGCATTGGCCCTCTTTGATGATGCTCACATACATAACTGGCAACAGGTGCACTGACAAGCCAGACCATAAAAACAATTCCTCACCATGTTTGCCTTATGCCCTTTGCAAGCCAATACAAACAAATGTCATTTAAAATGTAAATCACTGTGAAAAAACATAAATTGCACAGTACAAATATCTTATACTCTATGTCCAGACCTAACTGTGTGGGAAATAAAATTCAAAATATGTGATTGACAAGGGGTGATGGCCAGGTTTTTTTCATCATGAAAAGGTAAGCTAGACTGATGTAAGACTGCACCTGATATGGCCTATGAATATATGTAGAAGTGTCTTCTTGTGTGCTCACTGTAGTTTCATTCCACTGTTTGAATTTGTTTTTCCTTTGGCTAATTTCAAAGGAGTCCAATGGATACCTAAAGATGATTATTGGAACATGGGCGTTTTCCTGAGAATACCGTCCTTGCTGTTCAGTCACACCAAGCGTGTGGCTTGTAGGCATTACAGCACCCATGCATCATTGGATGAAGTCCTGCAGCTCCCAGAGAGTAGAAAAAATGGCGTTCTTTTCCCCATCAAAAACCTAGAGCGATACTTGAGCCCCAGTGTGAAGAGAACGCATTTCAGGATTTTTGATCCCAGTTTCAATGACCTTTGTAAAGCCGAAAAACTTTTCACACCTGCAGAAAGACATGAGATTGACTATTTAACATCAGCTGTGAGGATGGACCATACTCCAGAACTTGCAGCACCAGAGGTGAGTGCCAGCACACCAGTCATAAAATTCAACCTGTTGGAGCCATTGTTCTTTTTTGATCTCTGTCCTGAACGTAAGCCTGAATTGTGACATTGGCAGCGCCAGTGGTTTTGTGCTAAGAATAGAATATGAATTTGGCAATTCACTCACATGTTGCAATCTTTGTTCAAACTCACCTTTTTTCCTTCACTCCATTTATGTATTGATGCCAAATCCCAGTAGTTTGAGGACCAAATAAATGATGCTAAAATAATGCAATAAGAGATAGTCTATGTAGTAGAACAGTTCTACGAAAACAGGTTGAACATCTGGAAATTGAAGATATAGAAAATAGTTGCTAAGTTACCTCATAAGTAATAAAACATTTTCAAAAATATCAAGACCTCAAATCGAGACGATTTCGTTTTTTTTTTTACTCTTATGATATTTTTAAAAATCATGTTAAAGTTAAAACATGGACAACCAGGTGAAAACCTTGAGGGCTATAGTTTTACTCTGGGCCTAGTGACGAATATGATCCAGAATTCTGTACTCTGGGCAAACTCCAGTTTGGAATTTCAAGCACTGAAGTTCGCCATGTGGGGTAGTTACCAGATGCGATAAATCTTACACCCTGGTCAATTGCGACAGCTCAGACTGTTTCAAGTCCCTAATTGAGGTCAGGAGGGCATCTGGCCTGCAGTTTATAACTTGCAAGTGTTGCAGTATCCTTGTGGCTTGAACTGTCAAAAGCTGTTCTTTTGCCTTGGAGCTAATGTGTGTTAATCTTCTACTCCCAAATCTCATTACAAATTATAGGTTTTCAGCCCTTCTGTGTGAGAGGACTAGTGAAGCGAACACCAGTTAGTCTCAGTGGTCCACCATCTCTAATTATGAGCCACTTACCTGTACCGTAGAAATGTTTGTAGGTACATGCCTGCGTTTTCTTCATACTGTGTCAATACAAGTTTCAAGCATATTATACTCGGAGGACCTCTCAAAGAACTACATGAAAAACGCTCTCCCACGTTTGGAGACAGATAGTATGCAAAAGTGGACAACTAAGGCTACTTGACCATGAGCCAGCATTTTTCATGACCCACTTAGTACTCTAACTGTACTACACCCTTTACACTTAGTCCACTCTCATCACTGCACTTTAACACAGAGCCGATGGTTCTCAGATGGATCTTTCACCGTCGATAGTGAGGGGTGGGAATTAGGGTATCCAGAACCATGTTGGCCACCCAATGAGGACCATTAATTGGCAGCCTACTTACAAATTCGAAATAAGGTACAAATACACCACTCTTAAGACCATGCTATAGAAATAAAGTATTGGAATGGGTAGACCCAATCTCCTGAATTTCAGTTTAACCAGGATTGTACACACTAAGAGTCCGATTCTGATGCGGTTAGGAAAGCATTCCCACCTATGGCCCGATTACGATGCGGCTAGGAAGGCCTCCTAACAGCATTTGCTCCTTTCAAATCCGATCGGGAACGTGTCTTCCCGACCGAGGCCAGATTACGATGCGGTTAGGAACATAGGCTCCCAAAGAAGTCAATGGAAGTCTAACCAAATCGTATCTGGAAGCATCCGGATGCATCATACTCGGCCGGTCGGACTCTCCCGATCCGAGTCGGTCGGAAACCATTTCCAACCGATTCGATCAGGAAGATATCCTAACTGCATCAGAATCTGGCCCTAAGAGTTTTGCAGTTGCAACACAGAATAAAAGAGCAGAATTTGATGTCCTGTAAACAGTCTAGGACTTTCTCTGTTACGCATCTAGAATCAATATTAAATAGTACAGTTTTAAAGAATGAACATCAGGAGAATAACAGACTTAGGCAATTTTAGATAATTTGGTTACTGTATTAATGTTCCAAAATCAATGCATAATAGTATTATTTTAAGCATATCAGTAAAGAATATTACGACCTGTAGAATAAAACCACACATTTAGTCAAAGGGTTCTAATCAGAAGAGGATGGTTTAAAGAGCTGCATATCCCTGCCACCATTAAAGGTAGAAGGATGGTTTGTTTCTCTTAACAGTTTTCAAAAGGTTCTAAAGCAAAGGGCAAAATTATCAAGTTTAAATTCCTCTAGGGGCGAGTCCATTGACGTGAGCTAAAGGGGAGAAGGGGGAAAATCAGGTTGTTCATCAGACAGTCCAAGAAAGTTCAGCAGGCAAAATCATTTGCAAAGGGCAAAAAGTGTGAGGTATAGAAAAAGATTGTCAGTCTGCCTATCCGCATCAGCAAGAGTAGTCCAAAAGTAAGAGCCAAAAGGATGGCCCTAGTGGGATAAAGCAGCCCCACTGCGAAGATCTGGAAAAATACCCAAAGAAGATGAATAACTTCTTTGGACTAACTCACAATTTAAGTGGAGCGGATCCACTATCAAATACTTTGAAATTCAGATAGGAGGCAGTATTGAGTATTCATAATCCTAACTTCCTTCCCCTCTTAAGAGAAGCAAAAAGAGTTCCAATCCAGGCACAGGCAGTTTCTACTCAGTCAAAATTACAGTACTTCCAAAGGTGTTTATATTTTAACAAGGCCATCCTGAATCAGATTGACCACCAAATAATCAAACTTAGCAAATTTTCATAGTGGGTAATAACAGGCCATGGGACCATTGAAACAAGGGGTCATGCTGATCCCAAACTCTATGATGTATTATCAAGGTACACACCAAATTAGAATGGCCGAAGGCTGAAACAGACTGCCATTGGTGTTTTATCAACCACTATCTGATAAGGGGCTTCCTGTGAGAAACACTGTATTCGACCTAAATAAAGGGCCAAGAACCTCTCCCAGTCCCCAGTAACTAGGGCTATAATGCATCTATGACACTGTAAGTGAAACAAAGCCCTGACTCAAGTTATTTTACCTTACACACCAATATCTGAGATATCCCACTTACAATCTGAGCACTAACATGAAAGCATTTTGTAGCTGGATATATATATATATATATATATATATATATATATATATATATATATATATATATATATATATATATATATATATATATATATAATCTCTTCAGATGGGCCAGATAAAATCATTTGGGCAAATGAAAATATATTTTGGCCTTGGAGAATCCAGAAACACTTAAATGAAGGATATAAAGTAAGCATCAACACGTTCACTGTTAGACATGGGATCTCTGGTTGGCTGAGGCTTGCGCCACAGCCAGGCAGAGACCACCACTCTAGTTTGGGCAAGGGAGTTACACTCCAAAGATAACCCCTGCTCACTCCCTTGGTAGCTTGGCACGAGCAGTCAGGCTTATCCCAGAGGCCATGTGTAAAGCATTTGCGCCCGCACACAACAGCAACAACATCCCAGGCACACTACAAAAGGAACTCCACACAAGGCTATATCAAAAATAGTCTTTGTATTCTCAAAACACATACTGTACACTGTGCCAACTGGCACTGGGCAATATTTACAAGGGATTATGTACAAAGCGAACTTAGTAAAAGTAAAATAGATCATAACACGTACAAGTAAAATAGGTCATAGAACGTACAACCAGTAAACACTGGTAATCATTGTACTTTGCAACAGTCTGTGACATAAATTACATTATGCACAGTATCCCACAAGTCTAAATACATTCGACCCTAACCACCTAAGTATAACTCACATTAGGGGCGTAAATCACACAGTGGAGTATAATCTCACTAACACAAACCCAAAATTGGCAAACCAACCTCATAATCATAAGCCATGTTTTAGAGGTCTCAAATAGGGTGCGCAAAACATAATATACACAATACATTTCCTAGTACCAAAAGCATTAGCACATAAATCACATTAGGGCCTGGCGCCCTATAAATGTAACTATCCCCCTGGTCATCTCAAAAAGGGGGCTCAAATGCCCTATGTCCACAAAGTCAGGGCTGCTGCCTAGGCAGCGAAGGTCAAGGGTGCGCCACTGTGCAAAACCTAAACGTTGCAGCTGTCCTCTACTTGCTGGGCAGCTGAGAACAATAACTGGGAGGCCTAAACGATGCAGCTGGCACTAAGTGCTGCGCAGCTGAGGAAGGCCTGGCTCCTCTGTGCCACTTCTGTCCCTCTCTGGGACTCTCACACGAATTGCGCCTAAATGGTGCAGCTGCCCTTACAACAAACTGCGGAAAGAATACGGGCCTTTAAAATAGATATAGCCTACGGGAGAGCCACCCAGGCTCTAAGAGAAATGGGGCCAAAAGCATGGAAGCCCTACTAGGCTCTGAGGAACAGATGAGGCCCCAAGTCCCTCATGGGAACTTTAAACAAATCGGCACGGGCACCCCGGGGTTCTCTGTACCCCTAAGGGGGGCCCTCCGAGCCCCGTGGCATGTTGGAGCGGCCCACTTAGCACACGGGCCGCTCTGAGTCTGTGCCTCGTAGTGGCACATGAAAAACCTGCTCCCTCGGGGAGCGGGAGCGTAATGCGGCTATGTCCCCTGCCCAGCACTTACTCACTGGGCTCCGGCGCAGGGGACTCCTCTTCTCTGGATGCGCAGGGGGGCGGGCACCGACAATGTGCTTCGCGCCCCCCAGCGCATGACATAGGCCCCGCCTTCTCTATGTGCCAGGCTTCACCCGGTCCCCCATCTCGGGACCGGGACTTGGGATGTAAAGCCCTCAAGGCTCCGGGCTAAGTCCTCTTCCGGGGCTCCCCCCAGCTAATGGGAGACCGCAACGCCCGCGCCGCTTCCGGCCCAGCCCACCTCACAGGTGGACTTGCCTGACTTACGGGCGGCCACTGCTCGGCAGCGGCCGCAATTTTCTTGACTCTGGGCACAATGAGGGGTAAGCTCGCTCCGTAATTAGCACAAAGAGTGGGGTGGGCACCCGCGAGCTCTCAATAATGCGGGGTGGACACCCGCTATCAAAATTGGCGATATAAGCGGGGTGGGCACCTGCAAAGTCCCGGCAATTACGGGGGAATCCCTACGCTGGGGATTCCCTCCAGGCGGGAGGCAGCTCAGCGCTGCTAAGCCTACGCTCTCCCTCAGCTGGGCCAGTTTAGAGGAAAAATAAAGCGCTCCCAGGGCGCTTGGCAGGCTGTAACAAGCCTTGGCAAAATCAGAATCAAGAGGAAAAGGTCCAAGAAGTCCTGGGGAATCAAGATGGAGCAAAACAGCTCCCAGCAAGGAAAATCCTCCAGGCATCCAGGGGCAGGGCAGGGCCCAGGGAGGCAAGCCTTTCCCTGGGCCCTAGCAGCAGCACGCCCCTGGTAGTTTCAAGTCCAAAAACAAGAACATTTACTTGGGGTCACAGCCCCTTATTTATACAGCTTTTTCCCTTTGTGACACAGAACAGGGCTAGGAGGGAACAACTGATTCAGGAGCACTTTAGCACTTTGTTTTGCTCAGCTCCTCTCCTCTATTCACAGGACAGGCCAGGGACATCAGACGCACCACAGGGTGCGTCTGAGCCAGCATTGTGGAGGGGAGGCCCAGCCCTGTTCAGGTCCGAGGTGCAACTCCTCCCTCCCATCTACATGCAGATCTCTCTATTCACCACCGGGCAGACCCATCCTGGCTCCTGGAGCCAAGCACACCAGCCAACCCCTGTCAATCACAAGCCAGACAGTCCATTCACATTCACTGCACACAGAAATGCCAACTTCTAAAAGTGGCAACTCTCCACTAGTCACATTACATCTGTGCACACCTTCGTGCAGCATTTAATCTCACGAGTTCGCACATACCAAACTCGCCCCTGCACTCCTCTCACATCAGGAACTATCATGGACACACATATCCCCCATGCATTCCTATGGGGAGAGCATGCCAATCTCACCACACGCACTCGGAGAGCGCACGCACTTAACACTGGGCCACAGTGCCACAGTGCTAAAGTGCGCAGAAGCCTAAAATCACTACCGTCAGGTCACATTAAAAGGTAAAAAGTTCAGGGGTGAGCCTGCGAAAAGTCCAACACTCACTAACATAGTTCAAAAAGTTATTAGCGAGACTATCTGATGATCTAGTATTTAAGCCATACATATTAATAAGCGAAGGAGGGCCGGCTTCTAAAGCCACCAACCAGCAGAGCTGGGAGAAGGAATTGGGGATAAACCTATTCAGGAACTGTGCAACTGGAAAAATTTCAACACATACAAAGGTAACACACACCTACACATATAAGGCTTAAAAAACTGATCCAGAGATTTGATAGCGACAATGTGGGCAGTTGGGAACAATATCAGACATTTATGCATTGCCCCATCTAGAAACATTCTGGAGAGAGGTCCTGAAAGCTTCCGAGAACATTACAGAAGTATTAGTAACCCAAAGTACAGCTAGCATAATACTGTATTGGATGCCGTAGAATAAGGGAGGAGGTTGAAAAGGACTGATGCCTTGTAGAATTGTTAGTGATAACCGCTCAACAAACAATACTATCTAATTGGGGCAATCTGTCAGCCCCAGTATTTTGTAACTTGTCTGTAAAGTTATGGTTCATCCTTGTGGTGGAAAAGATTATTACACCCTACTAGAAGAAGAGAATCTGGAAACCCATGCTAGACTATTTGGCTGAGGACTACAGGGATCTAACTTTCCAAGGATCATTAAAAACTCTATAAATAGTTACACTCTACCTGCTAACAATCTCCGACCGTGACTGCCTAAGAAACGAAAGGCGCCACACGAGGCAAGAAAAGACTTATGATAGCACTATAAGGGGGTGGGAAAGGGAAATGAGGGGAGGCTTTCTGGTAAATTTAACAAAACCAATAAAAATGTATTGGAACTTAAAATGAGAAAGGGATCTCCTCCCTGTAAAAGGACGCTAAAAGGGCTTCATGGACGATTGTCAAAGTCTTACAGTCCGGTCAATCATGCTATGAAGTCTCCAGTAGTTTGTGGCCAGGCCACTGGCTGTGTTAAAGGGATGCAAGTTACTGTTCGAGCTTGTCTCGGGAATCAATGTGTTAGAGAGGGAATTGCCTGTAATTTACAAATAATTACATTGAATTTGTTATGTTTGAGACACTTTGCTTCTTGTCTTTAACTTGTGGCTCTTTCTTTCACATCCAGGTGTGTTTTATTGGCAGAAGCAATGTTGGAAAGTCTTCTCTGATAAAAGCATTATTTGCACTCTGCCCTCCAGACCTGGTGAGAGTGTCAAAGAATCCAGTAAGTTCTGGACATTTTTTATTTACACAGGTTATGTACTTGGCTGCCTTAGAAAATAGGTTGATGGTAGTTTCTGCTATTTGTCGTTGTTTTAGAAAGCTTTCAGATTTTATTTAAAGCATGAAATCGCTTTCGTTACATTTGTTAACTGCATTAATAAGTGTTGACAACAGAAGACAAAAGGATGCAAAGACCTATATATGGGTTGAACTCATTTAAAACAAATAGATTATCTGCTGGCCAATCAATGTCCAACCTACCCCCACTTTTACATTTTCTACACACTTGCCTTTCTTCACACTCTTTCCCTTCTTGATTCTCCACTCTTCCCTTTTCTACTGTAGATCCTAAGTCCTATGAGACTCAGTGTTGGGAGCCACAGTGGTACAGGATCCCATTAGAACAAACTTGACTTCCCTTATGCGGAGACTGTACTACATTCCGGTTTCCTGCCTCCTCCTTGGTCTCTCTGGTCAGAGAGGACCTTTGAAATTCTGGATTTGTCCACATTCAAGGAACTCATAAACCAACATTCTTCCATTGATCCTAGTTTGGCCCCATTGCCACTGCCTCGTCTGATCCTACTGTCTCCATCGGCCTTGCCACAAGTGCAGGCCCCCCTCTCTATGGTTCCGCCACACAGACCATAATAGTTCAGGGCCAATCAAGTTGAGGAAACTCTCTCCAAGGCAGAGTGAGACAATTTGAAGTGTTCCCGCGAGCGTGCACTTTCTCATTATGTAGGATTTTTATAATTATTGTGCTGGTACGATATTTCCACATGCAATCAGCATGAGAAATACGTGTAATTTAAAGTTACACTGGCATCTTTATAGGTATATTTTATTGCATATCCCCCATGTAGATGACTTTCTTATTTTTGATAATGTCCGGTTTCACCAGGGAGTGTAATTTAATCAAATTGAGCATTATCTGATAAAAGCACATTTTCAGTAGCAAACGCCAGTAATAGTTTTGATATATTGTTCAGCTAATTTATCATAACAAAAACAACCTCATGTTAGTGCTTACATTGTATTTCTTAATCTGGAATTTTGACCCAAATAAGAATATTTGTTGGCTGGAATTAATCTGTCACTGAACCTCCACCTGATGAATCTCCATTAAAAAAAGATTGCATACACAAAGGAATACCACCATATTTGTTACGACAGAGGGCCTGATTACAATTTAGGCGGTTATTTCCTTTCTGTGCGTAAACCCCTGTTTACGCACAGTATGAAATTATAAGTTTGGTTTTAATGCATCTGATAATTATCAGATGCATTAAATAATCCAGCATTCGTTATATTTCTGCAGGTCAAACCTGCTGGAACTTAAAGCAGGGGAAAATATACAGTATTTACCATATCATGGGGATTTTGTTGCCTTAAACACCAAAATCTACATTTTATTCACCATAAACTCATAATAGGTGTTCTGTATCTCACACAATAAATAATGTAACCCTTGGTATCATTATTTATCAGGGGCGATATGTAACGCTTCAATTTATAATCAGGCCGACTGTCTTTTAATCATGGGCTCAAGTGACAAAGTACATTTGTGGTTGCAAAGTGAGGGCTCAGCTAAGAGTACATCCTGCCATGAGGTTGCGCTGTCCCAAATGTTCTTCTACGGTATTTTTAAGATGCATATTTTCCGTCTGATTATTCATGATGGTATCAAACGTTTTCTTTTTTAATTGTAGGGCCACACAAAGAAAATGAACTTTTTCAAAGTAGGAAAAGCGTTTACTGTGGTTGATATGCCTGGGTATGGTTACAGAGCCCCTAAAGATTTTGTAGAGATGGTGGAGGCTTATCTGGAAGGAAGACCGAAGTGAGTAACAAATAATGTGTGGTTGCCTTAGTTGTTTTTATCGATGTAAGGAGCAGCTTGCCACAACTCTGGGTATAGAAACAGCTACTCGCACTTCAAGGTGATGTTGCACTGCACAAGCTGCTATATTAAGCATTTTTAATTGGTAATTCATATATTAATGTACAAAATACTGTGCTAAATAAATAAAGTAGAAACAGAATTTACAATACCTAAAATAATTATATTACCTATAACTGGTGATGGTGTAAGTAACCTTTGTCTTCAATTAATATATATATACTTTAGGGTGTTTTAAACATAGGAGAATCATAACAGATATTTGGCATTCAAACTGGTGTTAGAGGACTTGTTATAAATTCAAATGGTATCAAGAAGAAAACATAATCAAAGGGAAAATCATAAAACTAATGTTATAGAAAGAAAGTAGCTGTAGAGAGAGCCCAGTTGTCCACATTCTCTGCGAGCTAACCAGTCAGGCCTTCAGTCATGAGGAGAATGGGTAATAATAGCAAAATGTAGTACAATGAATGGTCCCTGCATTTATGTGTTCATGGGGAGGAACTAAAGACCTTACAGTGTTGGACTGAATTGGAGATATTATGTCAGCTGATGCATACATCTTCATGCAGATGCCTTATGAATATCCCTCCTAGCAGCAGATTGGGCTGAAAACCTTTCCCCAGCAATGCTTGCCAGCCTTTCCAGATGGTGTTATACCGCTTCATCTGTGACCCCACCTAAAAGGGTGAGGACATTAGGGTATATCTGGCTTCCATTCCTGTTCTTAAGAGGCTCATTGACACAGGGCGGAAGCATTCAGTGCTGTACTGATTACATTTCTCTTTATTTTTATATGAATGGCTGGGCCAGGAGTCTCCTTCAAAAATATCAAGATATAAACCCTGTCTGAGGTGCTGCCCAAAAGAAATCGGGCCCACTGACCTATCTGCATATGGCGTTTGAGCGCAGCAGAAAACGTATGTACAGCGACTCTTGTCCTTCGATGTGCCCTAAAGCCATCCTGGAGCAGAAGGCAAAGTTATTTTTGGCCAAGGCCCACAGGGATACATTGAAGCATTCCTTTTCATGTCCAGGTAAGTTGCCTGACCTGAAATCATCTCACAAAAGCTTAGAGGGTCATAGAAAGGTAGACTCCTCTTCTTCCTCAAGGAAATAGTCCTGGTTCTGGGAACGTAGTCCTGGTTCTGGGAACGTTCAGAGTTTTCAATGCTGTTTCCTGACACTAGGCTGCCCTAGTGATCAGAAGAAGTTCTGAAGATGAAAAAGATGTAGCTCCCGGGTACAGTCGGGGGGCTCTCTCCCAGTTGAGACCTTTCAGCTGTCAATGCCTGACTTGTTCAGGACAACCCCAGTACCCTTTGGCTACTCTCCAAGGGTGAGTCCAGTCTAGAGAGCTTGGTGAGTCTGGCAGCTCCGACTCAAATGCCTCCCAACTCTGTGTTTTTCACAGCTCCAACACCTAAGCAGTGGAAGCCTGCTAAGCCTCCATCACCCACCTTGTCAGTCCTTTCTTCAATGCTGATTTAATGCCACCTTCAACGTCAGCTGAGAATATTCGAGTGGCAAAAGGATAAGTAAAGGCATGTTTTGATGATGAGCTCTTGGTGGAATTCCTAACTAAGGCTTAGTGATTGGCATGGCTGGGAGAATTGTTTGGGTCTGTTTTTGATGCACTTTCAATACCAGATAAAGATTACTCTTGCACAATAAATGATAACCTCCTTTTCCCCTATAACACTGATGCTGGCATATATCTTGCTTTACAAAATGCAAGTGATCTAGATACTTCATCCCATAACCCCTTCAGAGCAAGTTGCCATTGAAGTATGAATAGCAGCAGAAGCTTTAGATTTGACTGTGGATGGAGAGTCCAAGTGTCTTCGATTTTGGAGCTCTTGCTTCAATTTAAGTAGGCTCTCCTGGTACCTGCCCTTAATGCAAAGAAGAAAAAGGATGCATCCTACTTGCGCCCAGCGACAAATCGGCAAACATTATTAACCTTCTCGGAGTGACCTACAATTCGTCATCTCAATTTTCACCTTGAAAGTCTAGTGGTCCAAGATTTTTCATCAATGCCTTTCCCCTGGCTCCTACAAACAAAGAGATAAGAATTGAATCTTCGGTCTATGGGCGGCAAACTTCACCTCTGGCAGTCTGGCCTTTGGAATTGAGAACAGCACCAGGTTTCCTGGGCCGTTCAGTTCAAGCCCTGTGAGAACCGGCAAAACCTACTGTCATCATACTGTGCCACTTGAAAAAAGCTATCTTCCGATCTGGTTAGCAGTGGCTTGGATGACTCCAAACAAATGTTGAAGTGCAGCCTGAACTCTGTTGACGCTGTGGCTCGATTCAGAGGCAGAGCATCATGCAGAACTCCCATGCTTGGATGCGTATCATTGGCTTTTTGGGACATGCTGTTTCATGGCAAGAGGTATGTTTGGAGACGAGGCCAACTCATTCATGGAACCTTTCAGGAACAGCAAAGCTACAGCTTTCTTACTGGGCCTAGATTCCCAAGTGAAGCAGTTCAGCAAGCACTTTAAGAAATTCCATTGCTATTCCAAGGTACAACTATTCCAGCAGAGACCGTCTTCCAAACCAATCCAGATGCCCCAATAAATGTGGCATCTTTTTGTGACTGGTGGAACTAGCGTATCCCTTCATAAACAAAGGCAGCAGAACCATTTCCTTTCCGACTCAAAACCTCTGTCTCTCTCGCTTATGCCACATCTTCTCATGGAAGGGAGGGCTTTCCCACTATTCCACCAACTGGGGGGTGGGTGATCACAACAGAGTGCTGTGTCATCCAGTTAATCCACAAGAACTGTACCTTACCCTCCCTGGCCCTCACCCCCAGACCAGCCCATTGTACACCAGGATGTTCTCTTCAACACACTTACCGATTGTGGAGGCAGATGAGCTCACCTTACTGGACAAAGAGGGTATAGAGGTGGTGAATCTGGAAGAAAAAGGCACAAGATTTTATTCCATTCCTTAATCCTCAATAAGTCTACTACCCATTGCCTGCCTGCGCCTCTTAAAGCTGTTCATAAGACAGGGCAATTCAAGATGCTGTCTCTTAACCAAGTTCTGCTGGCACTCAGTGTGGGGGATTGATTGATTTACCTGGACTTCTTAGATGCCTGCTTCCATCTGCCAGCCCTTTTTACTCATAGGTGTTCCCAAGATTTCCTGTGGGGTTTCAGCACTAGCAGTTCAATCCTTAGGTTCAGACTACCAACCACAGCACTCATCTTTACACAAATGCTGGCAGTTGTGGCAGACTCACTGCAACTTTGCGGAGTGTATGTATTTCCATAGCTGGTCGACTAGCTAGTGAAAATGGAGTCGGTGGTGCTGCTCAAAGAACATCCTTGGTGCACGATAATAAGCACCATGACTTGGGCATTCTGTCAGATCCCGAAGTCTCCTCACACACAGTTGTGATGTAGCCTTTAGCATCACAAGGGGTGCAACTGTACAAAACTAGGTCTGCTTCCTCAATCGCCTTCTAAATGTACATTGTTTAGAGGTCACTCAAAGGCACTTACAGCCGTATCCTACTTCGTCAGGTTTGCTCCTCGCTATGGTACGTTGCACCTATCCATAGTCTGCATACGCAGATCATGAAGAATCGTTTGCAGTGTTTAGTCTAAGGCCCTGGTTGGGAGGCAGTGTGTTGTTCTTCAAGTGTGTCCCTGAAATGTACAGCTGCTCCTAATCATAAAGAACATTATAACTTAGTAGGTAGAAGTATATCCGAAGGAAATTAAAGGTTTGTTTGAGCTATCTGTTTTCATATCACTGTTCACTTCGCTGTTTGTATGAAGGCATAGCATAGAGAATACTGTTCATTCCATGAAGATTTTAGTGGAAACTCCCTTAAATGTAATGTTGTCTTGAACTGTTTGGATGGATCTTAAAATCTATTTGCTAGAGTATGCATAGTGTATGTATGAAACATCTTCGCTACCATAAGCATCTTGGTGTGATTTAATAATGCAAAACACTCTATATGTTCTTACAGTCTAAAACGGACATTCCTGCTGGTGGACGGCTCTGTGGGAGTACAGCAAGCAGATTTAATTGCATTGGAAATGCTTGAGGAATTTGGAATCCCTTATGTTGTACGTATAATAGAAGTGAATTTCCTTTGATCCTCTTTAATAATTTTACCTATGAATGAAAAAGAATTTGACTTAAAATTGTACCTCTTCTGAAGATGGGGTTCCCATTCAGTGAAAATATGTTCACAGCCACCCAGTTGAACCAGACTGTAAAGAAGGAAAGTTGATGGATGCACTTGTTGAAAATTTGCTGCATTACTGGCTACTAAAAAACACTTGTGCTTTCTTTACAGCACCTCTGCCATTATTTTGGACCAGGATTGCTGGCTGATGGGGGAAGCCTCAAAAGCACAGTATACTGACATTGAGCCAGTAACCCTGCCTTTGGACTGAACAACCTGAATTTCCTTGGCGTTACCTTGAATAAAACCCGTTGGCTCCCCACTCTTTTTTGGCTGGGGTAGTGTTTGGCCATCTGATGTCAACTGAGACGCGAGCCTGTCCAGCTCAGTTGATATGTGGTGATATGAAGTAGGAGTGTATCCAGTATCCATGTTCACTTTTGTGCTATCCTGGACCTTTTTTTAGTCTTGTGAGAGGAGATGGAACCTTTCTAGCTTGAGTAGAGTCCCCTGATATGAGGCCCAGCTGTATCACCCGTCCCTCCGCGTGGTACTTTGAATTCAGCTAGGAGTATTTCTTATCCAGGAGGCCACTCATACATTATGAGTATTCTGTAGATCAATACTATCCCACAAGATCAGGTTTTTTTTTGTGCCGAGATCAATTCTCCACTAGATGGAGAAAATGAGTTGCTTCATTGTACCCTGTTGGACCATTCCTTCGTCCTGTCTTACCGCCACTCTCTCAAAAGTAGGGTGTTGGGCATCCTTGCAGCACAAAATGTCTTCTTTCCTTGCAAGAAAGGCCTCAGTCCCACACAGACCTATCCTCTGAAGAACATTCAGGTTGCATGAATCTGTCATTCTGCAGCTGTTTAGTTCATACCTAGGTACAATTTAATGTAAGTTAGGGGCTTGAGGCTGAAATCTAGTTCAGGGATGAGAAATTATTATGAGAGATGGGTTGGTTGAGTTTTAGGATGCACTGGGATGGGAAGCCAAATCCACTAGCCAAAAGGTTGCTGCAAGATGTTAAGGAGAATAATTCTGTCAGTGCACTGTCTTGGTTGGTGAAAGGAGACCAGAAATTGACAAATATTCAGTGTGTTCTGATTTACCTATTTCCTTTCCTCCTAAAGATCACACAATCAAAACTGTATTTCCTACAAGATCAGAGTTTTCTTTCCCCCGTTTGTTTTTGAGCATGCCCATTGATCTTTTCCACCTAGACCTGGGCAATCACTGACATCAAAAATCATACCCATAATGCTCATTTACATAGACTTCAACTCTGCCATAACCCCTTCGCTGTGGGGTATATTCCTCCGCTGTGCTGGGGGGAGGGGGGCGCGCACAGCGCCCCCATGCTCATGACGAGCTCAGCTCGTCATGAGCTACGGCGCTCCGGTGCTCATGACGAGCTGAGCTCGTCACAGGTGTATTGACTCCTGTGGAACACTCAGCACAGCGGGGGAATTCTTCCCCGCACCTGAGCGTTCCACGGGCCATGACGAGCTGAGCTCGTCATGAGCACCGGAGCGCCGTGGCTCATGACGAGCTCAGCTCACCATGAGCGTCAAAGAGGTTAAGGATGTCAAGAGAGAGAAGACTTGGTGTTCCAAGAGTTTGTGGGTCACTTGTTGTCTGATCCCACAGTCACAGTGGAAGCCCTCAATGCAAATCCTGTATCAAAGTTAAATGTTATGTTATGTTAAAACAACTTATAAAGCGCACAAATACCCATAGGTGTCTCGGCGCGAAGTGCTCCAGAAGGCGGGGCCATGGCCTTGATGGAAAAAAGCCTACTTATTGAAGTGCCACATTTTTATTGGTTTCTAAATGGCAATAAAGTAGGATTGGCTCTGATCTGAGAGGGAAGTGAGTTTCACAGCTTAGCAGTGACAAATACAAAGCTTCTGTCACCCCAATTAGTTATATAGGTTCTTGGGACGACAAGAAGGTTAGCACCTGATGAATGAAGAGATCTGTTGGGAGTGTATACCTGCAGTCAATCTTTCTGAAATGCTGGCCCTTTATTGTGAATAGCAATGAACAATGCTTTGAACTTTGTTCTGCCTATAGGCAACCAATAAAGTTTTCTAACCACCTTGGAGACTGACTTGAATTCCAGAGTGCCCAAAAGCATCCTGGTTGCTGCGTTCTGTACCAGCTGTAGCTTATTTAGTACAATTTCCTGTGCATTATTCAATAAACTGTAACAGTCATCAACTTTGGACATAACCAAAGTGGATATTTATCTTTCTCCTGGTATCAACCGGAATGAGAGGGAACAGTTTCTTCACCATTCCGAGAACATTGAAGCATGAGGAGACCACGGCGTTAACTTGACATTTAAAATACAGCTTGTCATCTGGGACGACACCCAAGTTCTTGTCTTTCGTAACTGGGATTGGGGGCGATCCCACTTTACCTGGCCACCAGCCAGGAGACCAGACAGAGGATACATTTCCAAAGACTATAACCTCCGTCTTGGACGGTTCAATTTGAGGCAGTATCTGGACATCCAAGACCTGATTGCCAACATGCCATCATGAAAATCAACTAAAACAGTGTCACCGTTCTTATGAACTGTATATGACGTGAGTGCTAAACCAAAAGATTTGATCACCTTGCTAAATCGGTAACATACATGTTAAACAATGTGGGGCTAATGGAAGTGAAAAAACGCGGAAGACGGTCGCCCAAGCTGACCTATTGAGTGTGTTTCGATAAGAAAGAGGTCAACAGAGATTTGGCCTTATTCCCAATGCCAAGCGCAGAGACCCGGTTGATCAGAAGCCCATGATCAACTCTGTAGAATGACGCTGATAAATCCAGTAGCACAAGGACAGCCACTGCTCCTCCGTCTAAAACAAACCTAATTTCATCAGTAGCTTTGATAAGTGCGGTCTCCGTATTATAGCCTTTTCTGAAACCGAATTGTGTTTCATCCAAGATATATTGGGCCAGTTGATCATTCATAATTTTCTCAGCAAGTTTAGCAGGTAATGGGAGACGCGCAATTGGTCGGTAATTATTAGTGTCCGCTGGGTCCAAGTTAGGTTTTTTTAGCAGTGGGAGAATAGAGGCCTTTTTCTATTGAGAGGGGTAGATGCCTGAGCATATAGTTAAAGATATTTGCCAGGTTAATACCTATAAGGTCCAGAATCAGTTTCAGAGCAGAAGGGGAGCACGGATCAAACGGTGAGCCGGATTTAGCAATACTCACCAACTCAATGAATCCTTATAGCACCTTGCAGTGTACTCGATCTTGCCAAGTTATAAACTGTATATGATGAAAGAACATAAATATGGGAGCTCAGATAACAATACCAGCTGACTGAAGACCAGTACCTCCTTTTATTGTTGTTGTTTTGTCTCCCAAGGGAGACAGACAGGTGCATGAGCCGATCAGGGTCTGTGGACAAGCTTTGCGCGCACGCACACAGCGTTACTAAGGCCGGCCGAAGGCACGCACACACAGACAGATGCACACACACTCACACACAGACACACATACACATACACACGCCGCCGCCGCCCCCCCATGCACACATACACACACAGACGCACACATACACACAACCCGCCGCCCCCACGCGCGCACGCACACACAGACGCACAGACACACATATACACACACCGCCACCCCCCCACGCACACACACACACACACACACAGACGCACACACCCACACCGCCCCCTCCCCCCACAACTAAGCCCCACTTACCAAGTGTGTAGATGATGTGATAGAAATTAGCATTAAAATAATAAGTGAGGTTGGACTTCTAGCAAATAGCAGTGACTGCCGTTATCACGTGAACACCAAGTAATAGAACAGAAGCCAATAAATACCCTCAGGACCTACGGTCCCCTCCCAGGCGTCCTCTGTACTGCGCCATACGTACTCCTGGGACCTTCTCCCTGTCATGGCGTCGTACTCACCTCTCCCTCCGCCTCCTGCGCCAACAATTGAGTATCCCGTGAAGTCGAGGGCTGCTCTCCGTCTATCTCTACGGGGGTGCAGCTGGCTACCTCCATTTAACTCTCTATTTACACTGCGGCCTGCGCGCACGCCTGTTAGAAGCCAGCCCAGTCTGTCAGTGCTGTCCGTACGTGTGACGTCCGCTCGTTACGTGTCGCGTCGACTGTCTAACTCTTCGTCAAGGAAAGTGTGCTGCTGCAGGAGTCCGTTTTAATTTTTTTGGTCTCTTCTGCAAGACCATTTTTAGGTTGAGCGTCAGCTGTAGCAAGACCTGCTTTAAACACTCTACCAGAGTGTAATCTGGCAATATGGCCTGCTTCTTGCAATTGCCATTTTGTTTCCTTGGTCCTTTTTTGTTCCTGGTCCGATACATCATTTCCGATTTTACCCGAGGAGCACCGGCTAATTACTGGGGCATAATTGTTTATTGAATTTAATGCTAGTGTGTTTTTGATTTATAGTATGTGCCTTTATTTGGACTTTTTTGTTTACACTGTTTACTTTAATTGGCTTGGCTAGAAATCAAACCAGCTCCAGCAATTGTTTTCTTCACACTCTGCATTTACGTTTATTTTTTGGGGGAGAGACACATGGTTATTGTTGTGTCTAGGCTCTAAAACAAACGTGCTCCACTGAGGGCATTTTTTTTTTTTTAACACATACGGCATTCACTTTTCATTTTAATTTTCAATGGGGAGAGCTGATGCCGAGAACCCATCCACACTCTGTTAACACTGAACAGGAAGGTATTAGAGACTAGATGCAGCTTTCCATTGTCACCGCTAGCTTCAGCCTCCCCTTTTGCGCTCCTCCCAGACTCATTTGCTCCAGAGCCAAAACACCGGCCAGGAAAGCAGACCAACACTTCCTGGTGAAGTCCTGGCCCCAGCATTCAGAGTCCCCTCCCACCGAAGCTAGTTCTCCCTCCGATTGTTTTTATGGCTTTGGGCTTCTCCAGAGCGCCCTTCCTGCAGCTACAATGAAGGTAGGAATGTTATAAGCAGCTGCCTTAAAGTTACAACAATGCACTGCAAAAAAAAGGGCGCACATAGAGCCAGGACCACATTTACTCCTGCCAGCCTGGCCGGAGGAACCATGTGTTGCACGCAAACTCGCTGTGTAGGGTGCCTCGCCAGCCGCCCAATAATCATTACCAGCAGTGCAGCGCGGTAGTCAGAGTTGAGGGATTGTATTTTATTGTTATCGTCGATTTGGAGTGACTTGTTCGGCACTCTTCTTAAGGGCAGCTTTTAAGTCACAGGTATGCGTAGCTGGCTAGTGGGTCGGCGTTTTGTGGCAGGTGATATCTGTATGTTTGTGTTTTTAGCCTGTTTTCACATGATGTGTACTTCTTTTTCTATGTAGCCTGAGCTCGAGTGGAAGCTGTTGAAGGATTTTACAAAAGCAACACTTAATAGAAGGGCACGTTCATTTTGCTTTAGGCACGGGGAAATCAAGTGACTTGTCCAGAATCTCAGGGTTTTGAACAGACGCAAGGACTAAAACCTGGTTCCACAGTTCCAAAAACGGCAGCTGTAGCCCTTCCTACAACTGCTCAATACGTCAGTTGCAGCATCTCACCCTCACATTATCCAGTGCAGCATCTCACCCTCACGTTACTCTTTCTACATGTTCTTCACCCATCCCCATGTTCCTTCCCCCTCCCGTGCCCCCATATGGTTTTACCAAACGCCGTCTGGGATTCCTTACAACCCCCACTTGTTATTGCTCTCTCCTCCAGTTCCATAGTTTTGTTTTTTTATACCAGTCCAACTCAAAGCTGCAAGCAAAATCTTTTTTTATTTAAAACTGCCTGTCATGTTTTAGGTGCATGCATGCTTGGTGCTTGCACCTGCAAATTACAAAGCCGACTGCGTGTACCCTTTTTCCTGTTATTAAAATAAAAGCAGCGCTGTACAGGGATGCTGTACGACAGGGCTTACAATCTTAGCAACGTCAATTAGGGCAAGGACGAGATATATTGACTTTGCCAAGAGCGTTTTTTGTACTAATCTCCCCTTCTCTGACATCTGAGACAGGCCCAATAATCCCTAAAAAATCTCTCCCTTATCAGCAAATCTCATGTTGAGGCGATTACTATTAGGTCTTCTCTCAGTGACTTTGCTTATCACAGATGTTGGTGTTACAGAGAGCGCCTTCAGTGTCTATGTATCACTTTACAGTTGTTTTCACTACACCCAATGATGTTTTTTCACATGTTCATACTGGGGACCCAAATGTTTGGGTTATGCTTTACAAGGGTTTCACTCCGCTCTGATTTTTTTTTTTTTTTAATAATTAACAGACGTGTTTACTAGCTTATGTGTTTTATTTTACATGTTCACATTGGGGATTTTGGGAATTCCACTTTAAAAAGCTTTACTACACCTTAAGGTCTTAATACTCCTTATGACGTGTTTAACCTACTTGTTTTTGTGCAACTGCGGATTCCAGTCCTTAACCTTTACACTTTAGAGGTTTTGTTTTAATAAGTTCTGTAATTTGTGTATACACTCGTGGTGGCGATGCTTGGTGATCTGCTTTCTTTTATTCTTTTGCAATGCAATAGGTCTCGCATTTTTTTAAACTTTGACTTATTGGTATTGTAACTGACAATACCTTTTATTATAGCGGGTTTTTAAACCTATAAATAAAAGGCATTGTCATTTACAATGCCAATAGATGAAAATCTTGCAATTGCGAGACCTATTGCATTGCAAATGCTTGTTGAAGGTACCTGTTAGACCTGGCATCATTGGCATGGGTTTCCCCTGTATTTTGTGCCTTGACCTCCTGTGTGTTTGCTGTGTGTTGTACTCCTGTTTGCTGGTCTATAGGCTTTGGGCACTTTGCTGCTGCTGTTCAGTGCCAAAGTGCAAGTGCTCATTTTGTAAATTATTGTTATGTATTGGTGTTTCCATGATTGGCATATTTTATTTGTGCCACCCACATAAGCAGCCTGTAAATGTGACTCAGATCTGCCATTGCATAGCCTGTGGGCAGTCTAGCGCTGCCATGTCGACTTGGCAAGTGAACCCACTTGCCAGGCCCTACCTTTCCCTTTTTTTTTACGTGTTAGTCAACCCTAAGGGAGGCCTAAGGTACCAGTGTGGGCAGGGTGCAGTCTATGTGAAAGGTAGGACATGCCCTGATGTGCGTGTCATATCCTGATAGTGAAATACTGCCAATTTCGTTTTTTACTATTGTAAGGCGATCTTTCCCCAGAGGATTGAATGGGAAGTTTGCTTATAGCATCTTATAAGCCTAACTACCCCAAGGAACAAGGTAGGAAAATAAAGTTGAGTATGCCTGTACTCAGAATGTTAAAATGCATCTTTTAGTGAGTGTGATGTTTACATTCTGTGTTTGAAAATACCACTTTTAGAAAGTAGGTCTTTTCTTGCTTTTATAGCCATCCACTGTGCCTCTGCTGGGATGTGGATTGACTGTCTGGGTTCAGAGTGTCAGGGGCTGGGGAAGTGCAGTAGCTCCAGAGGGTCTGATGAGTCAGGGCTGGGCTGAATAGACCTGGGCTACATTTAGAGTAGGGGAAGGAGATTTCCTTTCACCTGAATGGGCCTGCCACAATGCTGCCTCCACCTCCTGCACCAGAGAGGACAGAACTAGTTTTGCCTGAGCAAAGGGCTTCTCTGCCACCAGAGAAAAAAGGATTTTGTAGAATAAATATTGGGGCCCAGAACTTCAGATCACTTCTGGGAATCAAGAGGAACCTTTGACAAGAGCCGAAGAAGCTGAGGAGTAATACTGCCAGGGCCGGACTGGGCATAGCGGGCACCGGGCAATCCCCTGGTGCGCCGCACGGGTGGGGGCCGGTTTTGGCCCCTTGGGGCCGTTTTTGTTACAGGGTCGCTTTTGCAGCAAAGCTGCAAAATCGGCCCTGTACCAAAATCGTCCGAAAACCGGCCCCGGCAAAGTGCTCGGCAGCCCCACCAACCCTCCCGAGTGGGGAGGTGGCGAGCACTTTGCCGGGCCGGTTGTGGTTCCCAGTCTGGGCCTGAATACTGCCCCTGTGCTGTTTTGCTGTCTGGGGTTGGCTGCAGTGGCTACTTGCTACCAAGGAAAAGAGAAGGACTTTGCTGTTGGCTGTGTCCCCTGCTTGAGGAAGATCTCCAAGGGCTTGAAATAGTGTGCCTCCTGTTCTGAAGTTTCAGGGACACAAAGACTTCATTTCTTTTGTCTTTCCGCATCTGGAACTGCTGTTTCAGCTGCCACAGAAGGAAATTGCACCACTGACGCCGGCAAGCGACACCTCAACCTGCATCGAAGCAGTGGGCACTACTGTTGATGAGCATGACGCACCGCCCCGACTTGCACCGTAGGCCGATGCCATGCCGGATCGACTCCAAATCCGTCACAGAGGCCGCTGTCTGCACCGGAGCCAAGGACACTGTTTGTGACATCCACGACACACCGTCCCTACTTACACCACAGCCCCAACTCCACAGACACTGGTGCTTCATAAACGCTGAGCCAATACTAGATATGGGTGACTCTCAAATCCATTGACACCGCTACCGTGATATCACCTCCCCAACACAGTAAAGAACCGACCTCTCACCTTCCCTGCATTGCAGTATGGAACCGAAGCTTCATCTTCCCTGGGGTCGTAAGGAATCTGTCACCTGGCGCCAACAAAGCATCGCCTCCCCTATTCCGTCTTTGCTTTCATCATTTCCAAAGTTCTGTTCTTTTGGGGGGGTTCTGCTTGACTCTGCGCCTGATGCTGCGCACTTCACGCTCTGCGCGGTACTTGGTATTTTTACCTGTCACAACATAGTCCAGGTGGAGTTATTTTTTGCTACAATCTTTGAGTGAATAACCGATTTTTAAGGATATCTTAGTAACCGTATTGTAGATTTTTTGTTGTTTTGGTCTTTTTTGGTTTAGATAAAGATTACTTATTTTTCTAAACTGGTGTGCTGTCCATTTGTAGTGTTTTCACTGTATTACTGTATGTGTTTACAAATGCTTTACACACTGCCTCTCAGATAAGCCTGTCTGCTTGTGCAAAGCTACCAAGGGGGTGAGTAGGGGTTCTTTAAGAAGTGTATTACCCTCACTAGGAAAAAGGGCCCCTACTTGTTGCTAACTAGAGACCCCCATTTCTAACAGAAGCTTTTTTGGTTTTGAGCAGTCGAATAGTCAGAGGCTTACTTTTGATAGTGCATTGGGGTTGTGAATTGAATTCGGGCAATCCTGTAAGTGCTTAAACAACACACAATCAATTGATTATACAGCCCTATCTATGGCTGTGGAATTTTATTTTAAAGTTTAGTGGCTTAGTAAATGCAGTAGTTTTGTAGTTAAAACAGGGGTCAGATTACTCAGTCTTCTTCAAATAACAGCAGCTTATGTATGAAGTACATATGTTACTTGCACCTGTGTATCTATGAGTACATCTGATCACAGTTTTGTGTAAAATTGATTGTTTATTTTAAAGCAAAAGCCATCTTAATTCAGAAGATTTTTGGGAAAACAGTTGCTAAATATTTTCTGATAACGCGGAGGCATACCACAAACAAAAGAATAGTGATCTAATGGATAACATATATAGATGGCAGCTAATATGAAGCAATGCTTTGACGCATCTGTCATTGCAAATGCTAATCAAAAGAAATTACACAAAACGAAGCATATAAATAAGGCATATTAGATTAAAAAAATTCTCAATATTCCATCAGATAATAATGAAAAGGTTGTAGTGTGGAGAGCCTGTAGCCATAACTATTTTTTAGTAGTAGAATGTATAGTGCGCTTGAAATTTTTTTCACTTTTATCAGCATCTGTAGGAATATTGTTTGGGTCGCAATCATGTTGATTTGTATCTTGATCCAGTTGTACAAGGCTGTGCAATAAGAAATGTTAGCTAGCAAGAAGATAGCATCTGACCCAGGCCTGTCAATTTAATGTTTACATTTGTTATAACAGCATCACAAAAGGATTTTAAATGTTGATTGATCTACATGAAAAGTATGCCTAGTTCTTTGTTACCAGATTCTTAGCTTCAGCACCCTATTTTGCTGGTATGCTTACGTTTTTTAATCCTCTACTCTATTTTATCGGTGCCATAGCTTGTGATGACAAAAATCGACAAGTCTGCACGGGGTGAGTTGCTGAGGCAGTTTCTGCAGATGCAAGAAATGGTTGAGAAACAAACAAAGGGATGCTTTCCCCAGATCTTTCTAGTAAGGTAAAGTATGTTGTCATCTGTTCCTTTTAGCAAAGAGCTAGATAAAGTGTAATTCAATGTTTAGAAATTCGCAAACCCAGTAGACGTCTGTACAAAATTCCCATAGAAGAAAGATTAGCATAAGCTATGGAGAGAAAAATGTAAGTGCCAGTAGGGAGGAGGAACAAAACGTTGATGTGTGCCATGGAGTAATGTAATTGCCTAATGTACAAGAGGACACAACAATACACCAATAAGTCATTCTCCTTGGTTAACAAGCCTTCAGTTTGTACCACAGTGCTGTCAAGACCTTAGATTGTGTTGGAAACACATTTTTCAGTTGTTTTACTTTGTTCATTGGGTTGAATTTTCTTCTTTGTGAGTACCCTGCTGAGTTGAAATAGAACTGAAACCTTTACATTAAATAAGTCCCGTATGTGGGGCTTTTCTTTGAATCACTCATTGGTGAGTGGGAGGGAAAAGTAGACGTTATACTGTATTGAAGCTCTAATGTTTTTGCCACTTTCATATCTCTGAATGTTGGGATCATTGTATATCAGTTTTCAAAGCATAACACAACATAGTATATAAGATTATACACACTCTGCTAACATTTCAAGCCATTTTAATGTACATATAGTTTAGCTTTGCAATCCCAGTAATAAAGAAGCACAAGCATACAGTCAATTGGGGCTTTCATAATGTCCTAAGAGAACAGGGAGTTTCTCACTTCTACAAAGCCTCAGACTATAGTGTTAGTAACTGATGCAGCACGTATTATGAGATATACGTAAAAGTGTAGTACACCGACAGTCCAATGTGATCTTGACAGAATGCATACTTGAGGAAACCTCTTCGTATGACTTGTTTAATCAAACTGTTCCAAATGATTAATATTGACCAGGTTAATGAATCCAACCATGTAAATAACGTTAATGTTGAGAAATGTCCGCAAGCTGTCATTTCTGTGTGATTCTAAAAATCCTCTGTTCCCTTGGTCCTTTTCCAAGGATAACCTCCTCTTAGGTAAAAGTGGAATGCAATAAATAGAAAATAATAAAAACGCCACCTAAGATTTCCTCTGCCTCCATCCCATCCTCACTGAGTTCTAGTGTTTTTATGAGTATCCCTTAACGATCAGATGTTTCAGTTCTTACCACCTTTGTTTTGCTCTTTCTCTTTCTTCCCCAGGGATACACCTCACACTACCCTAGACTTCTTTCCCATTTTGCATGCTTTCTCCCTGGCTCATTTCTCTATCCGAACAAGAGGAAAATAACTCACTACAATACATCCTATACACTAACGAAAAAATCGCCACAGAAGATGTGGTGGTGAACATGGACACTAGATCACTGCTACCAGATCTGCAATCAGTCCATGGAAGATGCAAATAGGTGACCATAGGGACTACTACCTTTACAATTGCATGTCTATAGAAGTGGCCTCCTTCGGCTGAGACCAGTGGAGCCATTGTTCCCTGACATTCAAGGCAGCTTTCTCACTTTATTGCACAGTAAGACCCATTCCTACCCTCACTACATACTGAGCAAGGGCTTTGAAATGAGAGGGATCCTGTTAACCCAGAAGAAGCTCCAAAACTCTTTTTGGACTTTTAGAATGGCTGAAACATGTTGATTAAAAGGATGATGGGGATCTAATGTCCTTGTATCCTCTGATAAAGGGATATCTTTAGAATTTACACAGAAGACTGTTTATTACTTAATCTGGATCCCGCAATGATCCAGAACCTAATATTCTGTAAGATCTCTTTGGAGATTGAGACCACCTTGGTGACATGATCTGACCGAAGTGGGACAGAATGGCCACAAGTAAGTGGGTGAGGCTTTTCCTTTTTTTTAATACATTTTTATTTGCGTCATGGGAAGCAGCAGGTGAGGCTTTTCCATCCATAATCATTGTGATGCTCTCGCTGGGACACTTTTGGCTTACATTGAATTGATCTACTGCACACATGTTCACCCCCATACTTTTTGTGGATATCTTTTCTGCTTTTTACCATGTCCTTCATCTAGCGACCAATATTGTTCCATATTGGGTGGTGGACATGGTTTTCAAAAATTTAAAAACTACTGTGCATGTGCCCAAAACAAGGGTGAAAGACAATAAGCTGAAAATACATGGTGTACTGGTCATGTCATTAATGCTTTTTGCAACATGGCAGACTTGGTGAGCTTACTTACTTATGTTACAATACTAACAAAATATATTTGTGTGTCTGAAAGTACATTAAGCCCTTGTAAAACATTACATTGTTGCTGACCCTTTATGATTGGTATAGGATCCACTAGCTACCAACACAACAGTAATAGTATACTTCTGTTTGAGTCCAAATATGTGAGAGTGTCTATTGCCTGTGTGGGTAGATTTGATCCTTCGCCTGATTTCAAGTGATCATTGCTATTATAATAAATGGTTATGTATAGAGGAGACTTAACATTGAAGTCCTGTCAGAATCAACAAGATCAAATTCACTAAAAAGTACCTTTTTGTAAATGCTACCAATTACAGCCTCATGATGCCATAGTCACCCACAGTAACCTCATACAGATCACCTAAACTGGTATGCACACAGCTATCCCATTCTCCTGCCTTTATGCATCTTCCAAATGTCATACCTGAACAGATTTGTGATCTTGCTCCAAACCATGCACGTTGGAGTGGCTCAGCCCCCACAGTAATGGTGCCATGCAAAACTCATCTGAATAATGAAAACTTAATGGACTTTAAAACGTATTGGCCCAATATGTAAACTGACTCTCTACTTGATGAATGGGATATAATTTTGGCATACATGAGTATTGGGTGAGTAGCCGTGCCTAAATACTCTCTAAGGCTTTTTAGACGTTTAGCTTTACAGATAAAATAATGTGTAATTAGTGGAACAAGTACTTATGTTTTCAACGTTGTTTTTGCAGTTCCCCGCAGTTTCACGGGATCCATCTGCTTCGATGTTTTATTGCCCATATTACTGGAAATCTTCCCTTGACAAACACTAGCTGATAGTGGATTAAAGGAATCTTTGTGCAAAAGAAGCTGTGACAGTGGAGGCCTGAACTCATGGATCATGATGAGCCTGACCATGCTTTACCTTGTGTATTAGGATCACTTTTTCTTCTGGACGACTCCAAGCACCACAGAGCCATGGATAACGATGCATTTTGCAGAAGATCAGAGGTTGTATGCTAAAAAAGAAGCCATCTTTACGACTGAAATTCTCTTCCCTCTGTTTTGCTACTGCTTGTGTCATTTCATTTTGAAGTGCGTACTGTGGGGGGATGATAACTTTGTATTAAAATGATAATCATTTAACTTTTTAATGGAAGGTTGACTTTCTCAAAACTTCATCAAATAGAAACCACCACTTTTGGTGCGGAATCAAAGATTGATTCTTTGCAATCCAAGCACAATGAACCAAAGCCAACACTTGACACATGGTTAGTCTGTCAGAGTGAAGTCATGGGGAAGCCATAGGGTTCAGTGTGATACTGGTATTGTTCTGAACTAGCAAGTATAAATGGAGAGTTGAATGTGGATATGCAAAGTGTAGGGCCACCTTTTCCATCACAATCGGCTGATGCAACATGCTGGAAAGTAGTCTCGTATTGACTATCAATTTCTTAGCCTAAATTACAATCAGGTTCAAGTTACTAAATGGATCAGAAAACGAACTGGATGAGAGGCTGTTACATTCCATCTTTCACATCTAATGCGTGTTTTGATGTTGCTTGTGAATAGATTATCAGTTTTGTTCATTTATGCAATGAATAAACCACTGGATGAATGGGTATATGTACACTTTGTGGTTTTACCATATTCGATTGAAAATGGCAGTTGATGTGAATATCCTTTGTTGTATATTGACAGATGTTAGAATTTGGAGTGATATTGAGACCTACTGTAATTGTAAGATTTTCAGAGAAAACTGCAAAAGATCTGCAGTAGAGGCTACTAGACTGCGATTGGGTCAGTGACAGAACCCTCTTCCTACCCCACCCAGAGCTGACCGTGTTGACGAATGTGTCACTCCTAGGTTGGGGCGACCACAATGGGTACGTATAAATCAGAGGTCTCTGGCGTAGTCCCAGCTTCACTTCAACCTTCTGGAGCGGAGAGAAATCCACTTGGTGTTGAAAGTTTTCCATCCATAAAGGGGAGGCTGGTACAGGTGCTTACGAACAACACCACCACCGTGTGATATTCTAACAAACAGGACAGGGGGAGGCCACAAACCCTCTGCCACAAGGCCCTGTGCCTCTGGAAATGGTTGAACCATCAGGGTATTTTCCTGGTGGCGAACCACTTGGCAGGCTCCTTGTGTTCCCTAAGCTGCTGAAGCATTGCGGATCATGAATGGCACTTGTATCCAGAGGTGGCGCAAGGTTTCTTCCCCTTCAGCAGAAGGGCTAGTGATTCATGATATCAAGGCCAGGGGCTTTAAAGCCCCTGCCGTCTTTTATATGCGACCCAGACTTCCCTCAAACCCGGGAGATGCCACCCCCTGCCTTTAGACGTATTTGACACCAGGACAGGTGGGAAATCAGCTATGCAGACTGCTTATTGCATCTCCAGGCTAGTCATCCCATATGGTGGGCTACCTGATGTGCTCCATGAAAGAAGGATTTCATCATCTTGTTTTTTGGTGGTTTTAGGAACTCTGGTACAGCGTTATGCCCACTTCCAACAGGAAGTGGTCATAGAGGGTGTAGTGACCCCAGGGATAAGTAGCTCATTGGCTACTATCCTTCACTCCCCTGAATACCCCTACGTTTAGTGTTTAGGTGGCCCCCTGACACCAGGAATTCAGATTTCTATGCCTGAAAAAAAGACAAAGAAGAGCGGAAGACATGAGAACTGTGCACCAAACTTGGCGCAAAAAACCCTGTCTGGCTGCTGCTGTCCCGACTATCATGAAGCCTGACTCACCCGAACAGCCTCTCCAAACCCTTGGAGGTCTGCTCAGCACCTCATCAACCAAGCAACATCTCCTTGGGTAGAGGAGCTACATCCTGCTTCAGTAGGCACAGACTGCATCTGCCCGGTACATATCAACCGCCCCCCCAGCTCCACACTGAAAATGGTCCTGCTGTGTTGCTTTTCCTTCTTCTGCAGGTACACCAAGAACTGTGATAGCCTCTACCTCACGACCTGCCGGACAAAACACCTCTGCACCCAAGCTCTCCAGCGCAGGCTTGAGTACACCAACTGTGTCTCAGTGGTCTCGAGACCCTCAAGAGCTGAGCCACCCCCACCCCCTTGGGTTCTGCTGAACTGGTTTCCCCAGTCTCCACTTACAGCCTCTTTCTTACAAGTACTCTTCCCATTGACTTTGATGTGTAGCGTTCCAGGCTTCCACCATGTACATCACTGCACCCAGACACCCCAGAGAACTATGGAAAAACGAATGAAAACTGAAGCAACTAAATGGTGGGAGGGTAAATTTTTTTACAAAAATACAGAGACATGGGTTTGGTCCCATGAGGATTAAGGATTATGCTAGCCCCCAGATTTGAAAACCCTAACCCTCTGATGCTAACAGAATGAGCAGAGTAATTTATATGCCTCGATGCTCCGGATTGTCATCCTCATAAAATACGCCGAAATCGATCGCACCACTACCATGAAAGAAATTGAACGCATTAACACTGAACTTGACAAATTGGACCCTAAAGTCCTGATCAACAAGGGAAAAGATGACATCGCAGCAAGACTAAAAAAGCAGGAAGAGACGAAAAAAGCCAGAAAAGCCTTCCAATTTGCTCGTGATAAGGTGGACTATGAAACAGGGCAGATTTTCACATTCTCTAGGAAATATGATTCCATAAAAAAACATAAATTCACCAAACCGACTATACCTATTCAGGAAACTGGAGCAAATGCCAATGAGGATAACACAGCATCCGTATCTGATATGAGTTCAGCCCTGGTCAGTGAGACCAGTTCAGATGAGGGCAGAGGCCACAACGAGGGGGCTATATGCAATTTCACTCTCGCTGAGGAATTGGATGTTTTACGGTTAGACCGCAGACAGACCTTGTGTCCACGACCACCAAAGAAACGAGAAACAGACGCAACAAAAAAAAACACCAAAGGAGACAATGCAGGCAATCCAAACAAAAACAACAGGAGAGGGAACAACTGGCGGAGGAAACAGACCTAAACGCCAACACTGTTATAAACCTGAGTGAAATTACCTTAAGCAAGGCTGAATTGCAACTTCTGTCGCTTGGCCTAACCTTGAGCCCTGAAAGCAGTTTCACTTACAGTCGTACCTGTGTTGACATTTTCAGATTTATCCACAAACTGAAATTGATCAAATATTTCAAACTCAAGCACAGCAACAACACTACCATTGCACCCATAACATAGCTAATACCAGGAGATACTAACCTCATGGTATCGGACATCCTGATTATAAGCACCATGCACGATCTTCAATCTACTTCACAATCACTCTCCACACAACAAATCCTGTGCGAGGAAGGTTTTACTGGCTCTGTGACCATCAAAAGCCCCTTTAAACCTCATGCCACCTTCACCCCCATGATGCCTAGAGACTATAGTGACACGTTCAATGATGTGATCATCGATGAATTGAAAGACCTGCACCACAGAACCGTCAAACGTCAATGGAATTTCAAACAACGAAACAGACAATACTTTACCCTTAACAAAAAAGTACATAGCAACAAACAAGTGGTGATCAACAAATCTGACAAGGGTGGTAATATCGTTCTGTGGCCCAGAAAACAATACCTCGAGGAAGCACACAGACACCTAAATGACCACACATGTTACAGGAAACTGGTAAAATCGGAAAAGAGTTGAGATCAAAGTTGAATCATTTCGAAGATGAGGGACTGGTAACTAAAGATGAGTTTCTCTCTCAATAATTAAACACCAGCTATGCCAGTTTTATATTTCCTACCCAAAGTGCCCAAGGGTTTGTCACCCAAACCTGGGCGCCCACTTATCTCGGCCCGTAACAGTCTGTGTGAGAACATTTCAAAATATGTAGATGACTTTCTTCAAGACTTCGTGACGCAGCTACCCTCCTATTTAAGAGACACTGGTGATTTTCTGCTTAAAATTTAGGATATTCAGTGGTCAAATGAATTTTTCCTGATGTCCATGCATATTACCGCTCTTTATAGGAGCATAAATCAGTGTGATGGGTTGAGAGCTTGTGAACATTTTCTTAAGAGCCGACCAGTTCAATGTTATAAACATAACGATTTGATTCTGGTTTTGATCAAGTGGTGCCTTAACTTGAATTTCTTTATGTTTGATAAATACATCTACCAGCAATTGAGGGGTGTGGCCATGGTGGCTTGCTTCTTTCCCAGCTATGCATGGTACGTGTGGGGTGGTGGGAGGAGCAGGTCCTCAGGGTAGTCCATCAAGTGGCATTCAGTACCAATGTATTCACCTGGCTTCGTTATATAGACAAAGTCTTCGTTGTCTGGAAAGGCACAAAAGAAAGTGCCTGGTCATTTGTGTCTGACACTAACCCGAATGACCTCAGCCTAGAATTCAATGCCACAATCAGTGCCATGACCATTGAATTCCTTTAAGTCACTGCATATACTGAGAATAACTAATTACAGTCTATGCTACATCGCAAAACCACGGCAGGCAACTCTACATTGCACGCATTGAGCTTTCACCCAAAGCACCTCGTGGCCAGTATCCCGTATGGTGAAATGCTACTGCTCCATAAAATTTGCAGCCTTGAGTGTGACCTGATTAAGTGTCAACGTGATGCATACATGAGATTTAAGGCACGAGGTTACTCTAATCTGACTATCTCTAAAGCTATTGAGAGGGCCAATGCTATACCGAGAGAACAGCTTCTCAAGGGTAACATTGACCATGCACAGGTTGAAGCTACTGCTACCCTTGAAAATATCAACAGTGGTGTTGTTGACCCTCGCTTAGCTCTCTTCCTTGCTATAAGTAATGACTATGAGATCCATCATGAACAGGCAATGGTGCATTATCCAGACTGACCCTGTCTTGGGTCCCATTGTTCCCAAAGGACCCACTATTCCTTACCGTCGAGCTTATTCCAAGAGGGATGTTCTAGTCAAAAGTAGCTCTGAGGTTATTACCTCATCTAACTGGCTCTCCAACTTAACTGATTTCTTTAAATGCCGCACATGTATAGTCTGTCATTTTGCAATTAACATTACTTGGGTTAATGCCGCTTTTCGGTCAGAGCCTATCATCATCAATAGGAAGTATACCTGCAGAACTGAGTTTGTGGTCTATGTACTTCAGTGTACATGTGGCTTGAACTATGTGGGTAGCACCAAACTTAAAGTCCATGTGAGCATTCTACAACACCTCAGGGCCATCGTTAACAATGACCAAACTTAACCAGTGGCGAGGCACTTCAAAGAGATTCATAACAATAACCTTCAGCACCTCAAATATTTCGTTATTGACAGTGTGCATTTATCAAGAGGTAGTAACCGTGAAAAACTTCGTAGACAACTGGAGTCACGTTACATATTAGACCTTAACACCAAGACACCAGGGGGCCTTAACATGGGTAAAGAGTGTTACAATTTCCTATAATAACTGTTTCTGTACTTGTGTTCAGATTTCTGTCGAATCCACTAATATATCGGACAGAAACACTCTTCTGTAATTATTTTCTACCTTATCGTTTTCCTGTTCTCTGGGTTACTAGAGTGCTGATTGTCTGTTCCAGGCATCATAGTTAGCTATATGATATAGCATCCTGCAATTATGTTCAATATCATGCATTACCATGCTGCATTTTGGTATGATCATAATTATATATTTTCAAGATCAATACCCTAGACTATTGCCTATGATCATTTTGATAGCTAGCCTTTTATTGTTTAAAGAATATTTGGTCAAATTCTGATTAAGTTACTCCACATTTCCCGCCTCATGTGGGGATGGTGGCTTCTGACTCCTACTCTATCAATCTCCGGTTGCCAAGAGAAGAGTATATTTAGCATTCATACCTCGCATTCTATATTGCAGTACTATGTTACCTTTTCTACACTTGTTTCACCTTTGCATATTCATTTTGCTGTAAATGCATTTGCAGTTCCAGCAGCACTTGCTTCTTCTATTTAATACTCTGCACACCCAGCACCTCTTTACCTACCCGGGTCAACTTAGCCAATGGTTCTCTTATATTGACTCATTAAACACCTTCCAGTTGTCCTGAGTCACCACACAGGTAGCTGAACTGCATTATGAGGCTACGTGTTCAGAGATATGTGGTTTCTTCACATATTGCATTATGCAGAGGTGTATTATTGAGCCTACTCAGAATAGAATATTATTTGTTTTGCTATGTTTCTTTATTTCACCATTTAGCGAACTACTTATTTTCAATTGTGCGTTAGTATACAGCATGATTTAGTTTTTAACTAAAAATAATGACTGTATTTTATGTCTAATGTACCTGGTTGTTATTGGAGTCTGTCAATGAGGTCTATGACCAACTTGTCACTACCATGTGGTATGTGACCTGGGAAGGTAAAAGTTCTCATCTGTGCAAATACACTTTGAGAATGACGAAAAGGTAAAAAAAGACTGTACCTTATATAAACTTGCCAGTTGTACATAGCGCTTTATGTGAGCCAGGCCTCAGGTCAGTGGCCGAAACGAGTCATGTGGACCATGTCATTTGAATAAAGCATTTCACATAATCTGGAGTCTGTGCCTGAGGTGTGTTTTCCATTGCATGCACCGGGAAGGATTTGTGTGTGTGTATATATATATCTATATATACATCTTTAAACAAATGTGTGGTTAGGGATGGGTAAGTAACAGTTAGGGGTTTAAGGGAGGGAAGAGTAAATAGTTTATGGGTAGAGTTAAATGGACATCAGCGTTTGTTTTGGGTTCTGGAGAACTGGGAAGTGTTTAGGATTAAGATGAGGTGAAGTAAAGGGAGGTAAGGTGTTTATAGGAGGGAAGACATAAGGCTTAAAAAATATATACATATGTGCAAGTACAAATATATAAAGATTAGTATTAACCACAAAAAATGAGTGGTAAAGACCCCCGATGTAGTACAATGCATTGCATTACATGCATGGTTTATGAAGGCATGTTACATTTGTACGTCCCATGGGCAGTAGTTTCTCTTGTAATCTTAAGCAGAAAAAAATATTTTTTTAACATAATATCAAATAGCTGTAAGTAAGGCCCCGTACTTGTACCTCAGTCTAATGTGCCTTTAGGTCTAAGACATGCTAAAATAATGTGTATATGTTAAGTCACTGCTTTTTTCTCGTTTCTCCATCTGCTTCTGTAGATGACCCTGGTTTTTAGTGGGACGTATCATTTGAGTTTCATTGTAGGCAGGGAGTGATATTATTGTAATGAAGGATGATGCGTAGTCTGAGTCTTGTAGTTACATCAAGTACGTTTATTCTTAAGTTACAGGAAGATAGTAAGTCCTTTAGATGTCTCTTAAGTTGTCATAAATGCCCCACCAGGAGCAGCCTCCTGGCTGCTCAGCCATCCAGATCAACTGACACTCCACTCATACAAACCCACTCCAACATTCTACATGACCTCATCACAAGCTGAGCAGGTAGGCAGAGAACTATTGAAAGGAGAGTGCAGCAGGTAAAAGGAAGACTACAACACATCTCCCCCATTATAATATGAAAGAACAAACAGAAAGTGTGAAGCTGTTAGACACACGTTAGAGCATAGAAGGATGCAGTAAAAGAAAGGGTACATCACCTCCGATTGCTGTGAAAACCATAACGAACAAATGTAAGGAAGAAGTGTAGCGGAACAACAAATAAGAGTGAGGAAAGATGCATGAAATAAAACATGCCACACAACTCATCCTACCCCTTGATAACGCCATGAAATAAAACATACTACACATCCTACCCCCTTACTCAAAAATGCATAGAGATGGTAAAATACACAAACGGCAGAAAAGAGGATGCACTACAAAACATGTAATACACCCTACTATCTGATAAAATAAGGAAAACAAGGAAAGCAAGGCAAAAAGATACAACAAAAAACTACATACTGCGTTTCCAAAACAACACACCACACGGTGTACCTAAACACCACATGACAGAGCCAACACCCATAAAAAAAACTACGGGTAACTGTAAATCCAAAACAAACAAAGGAACACATCATGAGTTATTCTAACTCAAAGCAAACGATATATGAGTCACTTGAACTCAAGATATGCAAGTTATGAGTAACACTAACTCAACGGCAACCAATCTTGGGTATTCCTACACCCAAAGGAAAACAAATTATGGGAACAACTAATCCCAAGATAGACAACATTTTTTGGGAATACAACACCCAAAGGAAAACAATTTTTGGGAAAACGCCATGGCCACGGCAAACATCTGATAGGTTTCTTTAGACCTAAAGTAAACAGATTTTGGAAACTAAATCCAAGGAAAACAAAATATGGATTACTTAAAACCCACGGCAAAATAAGTTTAGGAAAACTTTTAAACCCATAACACACATGTACAACTGTATAAGGGACACTCCAACCGAGTCAAAGAAACTAAACACACACTTACCAACACCACTCCAGGAAACAAGAGACAATAAAACTACAAATGACCAGCAAAATAAGAATGTCTCATGTTTCAGTGAGTTGTCTCAAGTAAGGAATGTTGTAAATACGGGAAGATTCGCGACGTCCTCCGCAAAACAACACAATTCCGAAAAAACACACTTCAAGGTTACAAACAAACCAACAACAGTAACATGCCCCCAATACAATGTAGTGAAAATGCAGATGTAAAACACAAAGTAATATTAACACAACAAACTAAAACAAAAAACGTGGTCACCGTAGTCTAGGTAGATGAGCGATACCTCACCCGAAAGTCCAGTCCATAGATGAGCGATACCTCACCCGAAAATCCAAAACTTCGCCCAAAAGTCAAGTCATCATTCATCCATAGTCAAGGTGGTGCAGGTTAAATCCAGTATATGTAGAGAATAGCGTCAGAGGTAGCACCATCAACACGAGATCTCCCAACATAGTTGTTCGAAGAATGTCAGCTGTAGTCGAACACCATGAAATTCTCATTTGCGTTAAATTTTTTTGTAACTCCCACGTTTGCCACAGCTTAACAAAATTAACCTTCAAGTAAAGAGTTGTAGGCAAAAGTAAACATCACTCCCCTGCGATGTAGTTGCGCTTCAAACTTCAAAATAAAACGTCGTGAAACTCAGCATAACAAAGGGATTCTACCCAATGTGTCAAGGTGGCCGCCACAGCGTCGTTCTGCGTCGCTTACTAAAGGAAATAGACCTCACTTGACGCTGTCATAGGGGTCACAGGAGACTTCCACCAACACCACGGAGGATTCCAACGACGTCATCACTTGAAGGCACAGAGGCGAACTGGAAAGAGCTCCATACAGCAACCGTCATTCTGACAAACGGTGAGTCAGCTGGCATAGGAAGAAACTCGGGCTCGTTTTTAAATTTAAAGTCTCTTTACATCCAAAACGCGCTGCAAGCGTTACTCAAACCCAAGTCTTTGCGCCAGCAAATGAAGTCAGCACACAAAGCGCTATGTGCTGAACACGAAGAAATGAGCACCTCAAACGCTGCTTTTAAAACTGCTGCATGTTTACACGGTGAATCAGCTGGCTCAGAAAGAAACGCTAGCTCAAACTTAAAAGTTTCCTAAGTCAGAACGGGCTAAAGTCTCTCTACAGCCAAAAGTAATTTTCAAATCATCAGCTGCGTGTAATTTCCAAGTCGGTAAACATTTGCTGCAGTTTAACTCATTCAAAAAACGATGTAGCTCTTTCCCAGTCAGCTTCTTCACACATTAAATGAACATCAAGGTTTGCAGGTTGTCTGATCACATTAGGGAACAGTCACCCCAGTCCAGCAAATTCAATTGGTAAAATCACACATTTGGGGAAAATTAACACTCACCCAAGTTCAACAAAAACTGGCACGTCCACGTTGAGGCCGACCGGTCTTTGGTCACTGGTGGGGCATGTGGACAGTCAGTTTGCTTTTTCTTCATGCGCTTCTTCTTTTTCTAATGCTTCTTCAGTTTCAGCAGTTTCAGCTTCTTTTTTTTTTTATTTGTGCTTCTTCAGTTTCATATGTACAAGCCCATTCAATGTATATCACATAGGTTCTCCAACTCGTCGCCAGTATTGTAATGAAGGATGATGCGTAGTCTGAGTCTTGTAGTTACATCAAGTACGTTTATTCTTAAGTTACAGGAAGATAGTAAGTCCTTTAGATGTCTCTTAAGTTGTCATAAATGCCCCACCAGGAGCAGCCTCCTGGCTGCTCAGCCATCCAGATCAACTGACACTCCACTCATACAAACCCACTCCAACATTCTACATGACCTCATCACAAGCTGAGCAGGTAGGCAGAGAACTATTGAAAGGAGAGTGCAGCAGGTAAAAGGAAGACTACAACAGATATGCTCCCCTTTGGGATGGTCTCCCTTGGATCCAGAGTTTGATTTTGGATAAATGGCTTACCTAAAGCAGCACTACAGTGAAAATATGGTTGTGTGACAGAGTTCAAAGAAGCAGCTGCCCGATAAGGCTCCACCATTTTGTCCAACTATAATTCTTTGTGGCTGATGTACCAGTAATATTCCTCTTACAGATTTATCAATACATACAACCACAAAGAACCGCTATCTTCCCAGGATCACCAGAAAACCCACAAAAGAGGCTTATATCCTTTGCTTTTAAGAGGCGATCTTGGACTCATTCCTAACCGAGGAATGATTGATGGGATAATTGTGACCTGCGTAGAGATATTTCGGATTTTGGGCTTATATTTTGAGGAGGCTTGCCTCTGATCTTCTTGACTTTGTCCTGGCTTTCTATGTACTCTATCCCAGATGTTCAATTTGATGAGTCAATCGACGTGAGCATAAATTAAATAGGCGAGACATGATTAACGTCACCTAGCCACTGACTTGAAAATGTTCAAAGAGATCAAGCTTTGGCAATGCCAGTTGGCCTACCATTGGCTGCCAGTTTTTTAGATTGGTCAATGCTAGTTTTGTCATGGTTTTTGTAGAATTTTATTATTGGGGGTTGAGCTGCCTGCCCCCTAATAATATGAAAACAAATGTTGGCTAAAAGCAAAAATATTATTTTCATACCAAAAATACACACTTTGCCACAATAGTTCTTGTGAAAGAGCAGAATGCCATCACATAGTGAAGTTATCCAATGGTCGAAGTGCGCTGACCCATGTTGTAGTGGAGAAAAGAAAAGTGTGATTGACGCATAGAAGAGGAGGGCTGGATCAAAGCCCCAGCAAGGAAATTAGACCTAGAATGTTAGTAAAATCAAAGGATCCTGCCCAATGCCAGACGTAAAAATTGATGCCAACTTTGCAATCATTGTCCATTCAAGGAAAGAACTACTAGAGTAAATGTGTAAAAAACAAATAGTCTGTCAGATACTGACCCGATGATGGCTCTAGCGACAAGACAGAGATGAAATGTGTCCACACTACACATAACTCACCAGGACAACAGATGAAAAACATTAATAAGACCTCACACCCTAAGGTGAACAAGCACAACTAATATATGGAACACATAAGAGGAATAAAGTAAAGTCTCCTTTTTCCGTGTTAAAATATTTAGGTTCGTATTGATGTTTTATTTTGCCTAACAAATGTTCACAAACATCAAAAACACTTTGAAAACGGTTTATATAATGTTGAAACGTGAATTAATTATATTGATTTCACTTTCCATATTAAAAGAAAAATCAAAAAGCTTTTTATGGTGAAGGAACACGATTATTTCACATTTTGCTTTTACGGTATGGCTCATCTGAAACCTACTGGGTATTTAATTGTACAAAAAAGTTCATCCAGTTTATAGCTGTAGTGTACCATATTTGGAATGTGTTCTGTAACAGAATCCCATAGGTAAAGAAACTCCAGCCTCTATAGCAGGGAGACAAAATGGCACTGATAAGAGTTCTGTAAGTTGATAGGGCACAAGTTGAGAGTGGACGTGGGTGTCTGGCGTCAGCCAAGTCCTTTAGATTTTAGTTAAATTACATATAAAATATATTTCCGAGGGTTTTCAACTAGTCTTCCTCATCCACTGGTCTGTTAATGTGTCATTCATACTTTATCCCACCGCCTGCAGCGGACACTCAGCGAGAGAACATTCCTCCTTACTGACAAAAAAAGACCTGGAACTTATAAGCAACTTTTGCAAAAGTGGTTTTGGAGCTCCATCGTTCTTTGTAAGCAGGAAGTCAGATGTGGTGCACTCTGCTGCCGACCGCCATCCAGCTTGTACTGGTCAGCATGTTGGCCCATTTGTCTCCATTACCATCTAAAGCACCTCTCATGTTTAGTCAATGCTGCCAATGTTGGTCCATGTCTGGGCAGGGTCTCTGTTCTATGCAGGGTTCACGCATCACCATAGTAAACTTTTAGTTTATCACAGCAGGACAATCAGCCTTCACCTGTGTAAGGAAACTTGTATACCAGATATGGTCTTCCTATCAGCACAGTGGAGCAAATCAATATTCAGAAATTCTCGCCTTCTCATTAAGTCTGAACAGCCTCAAGTGTAACTCGGATAAATCTGAGATACTTTTCTTTGGATGTCCCCTGGAACCGGACTGGCATGATTGGTGGCCTGTTGACATGTTCCCTCCGGCTCAGGCTTCCATCTGGGCTAAGAACCTGGGAATTAAAATTGATAATGGGCTTACGCTTAATTCCCAGGTGGCTACCCTTACTGGAACCTGTTTCGGCATCCTCCGGATGCTCCGAAAGTTCTTTCCTCTTTTGTCCCAGGAACACCGGAGAATAATTGTTCAGGCCCTCATTGGATCCAGATTGGATTACGCTAACATTCTGTATTTGGGTCTCCCAGAATACCTTTTACAGCGTTTGCAGGTGACCCAGAACGCGGCAGCACGAGCAATTTTTGGCTTGCATCGTCGAGCCAGTGCCTCAAACCTGCTGCAATCCCTCCATTGGCTTCCCATACGGAAGAGGATAAAGTTCAAGGCTCTGACATTAGCTCACAAGGCACTGCATGCCACGGGTGCTAAATACCTACAGAAAAGGTTAGCTTTTTACCAGCCGACGCGATCTTTAAGATCGGAGTCTTTGGCCTTGGCCGTGGTCCCACGTATAAAGAGAGCACGCCTGGGAGGGCGGTCTTTTAGATACTTGGCCCCTCAGCTGTGGAACTCCCTTCCTTTGTCGTTGCGGTCCACGCCCAATCTGTTGGCCTTTAGGAAGGGTCTTAAGACTTGGTTATTTTCCAATTAGATCTCTACTGTCTCCATTCTTTGTATTACCTGTCTGTTGTTGTGTTTGTTAGCTATCTTTTCTGGGTCTGGAGCATAAAAGCGCCGGGACACTCCTTTGGAGTAGCCGTTGCGCTATACAAGACCCTATATAACATATAAGTCCACACTCATTGGTCAGGTAATCGCATTTTTTCCTTTTTGTGGTTGCCCCCCCCCATGCAAGCACACCTCTGGGCAGTATGTTCTGTTTATACAGTAGCTACCAGCATGATGAGCCTTATTTTATCACCATAGTGACAGTCGTGTCACATGCATGTGCCTTTTCTATTTCTAGGTCAGTAGGATTATCAAAGCATTCTATGTTGCCCTGGTGATCCCTATTTCTTACCTTGAAGTGCTTGTCTGCAGTGTGGAGCTAACCTCTCTTTCTCTGATCTGCTTCCGATCCATAGCGCTTTGGAGTTCAGCATCCTCCATGTCTGGACTCATCATAAATGTACCTGATGTCTCGTTAACAGGAGATTCTGATGGAATAGCAGGCGGGCATCACTCACACACGCAGTCTCACTCTACTAACACTGGTTTCACTTCCTTGAATGCTACCAAGACCACTCGCAGACCTGTACCTAACCTCTACCCACAGCAGTCTGAAAACTTCCACGGAGTAGCAGCCTCACGCATGTTCCACACAGTACAGGAAGTACTCACACTGCTGACAGTACTCTCACACCCACGAAGAGTAGCAGACTTACACTACCAACAACAGTCATACCCTTAACGAACAAGCAATCTTTTTAGAGGCAATACTTATTAGTCTTTAACAAACTAGCAGTATCACCCTGCTATCAGCACTCTCACCCACCTCAAAGAAAAGCTGCAAAGCCAATAGATATCTAGAAGTGACTTTTCAATGAGAATTGAGTTTGTGGTATTGTGAATGGGCGACTGGGTCAATGCAAATATGAGATGATGGATGAATAGCTGCTTATGTGAAAGAGGATTGACTGAATGGATAGATGAGTGCACATATTGAGGAGTACACATGGATGGAAGCATCCAGGCACTTTTAGTCATATGCCAGACAAAACAAAAACTGGCTGTAAGGTTGAAGAGTGACTGGCAGTGCACAGATCAATGGATAAGTGCACAGGTAGAAGAATCCTGCATTTCTAGTTATATGCCAGTCCTATTGGATTTGCCAATGTTTGTTAGTAAGGGAGGGGCACTGTTCCCCTTGGCTCGAGGCCGAGAGAAGTCACGGAGTCCTAGCAGTGCTGCTGCTTGTCTCTGCAAACACTGGTATGCCTTTAACCTAGTCTTGGGAAATTTGTAAACCTCATTTGTGGGAATCGGATCATGTTTTAATCTCCTATCTGTGGAATATAAATCTTCACTCCATTAACTCTTCCATTGTGAACTGAAAGCATTAAGACATTTTGTGCTTTGAAGCGGGGGGGGGGGGAAGACACCAGCAGGGAAGAAATGTGCATTATAAGAGCAAATACGGTTAGATTATGCATTGACCTACGGGACTTAAACAAGAATATCTTGATTGATCGGTTTCTATGTCTCAAGATCAGTGAGATATAGCAATGGCCGAAGGACTAGAGCGGTTCACTTAGATTATCTTAGCTTCCACATACCTCCTGATACAGCTTCAGCCCCAAAGTAAACAGCTCACAGCTTTCATTATACTGAATGGGTGTTTCCAGTTCAGCCTAATGCCTCTTGGGTTGGTATCGGCAGCGCCTGTTTTCCAGTGGTTGCTGTACCAACTGTTTAAAGATTAAAGTGGGGTTTTCTTTCAGGATATCCTTATAATGGGTAAGGATTCTGAAGAACAAGACCATAGTGTTGGGAACGATTTCAAGGTATCGAGCTACAAGAGTCTTACTTGAGAGTTAAATGATAAATACATTTTAAAAAGCATGTTCGCATTTATGTCAGCTACCTATTTGGGTCAGCTCCTGGATACCCTCACGGGTGACACGAAGTGCTCTACAAGTCTACTGATTGATTGAAAGTTACTGAGAATGAAATTTTACCCGAAAAAGACTTATTCTTGGCAATCATGAATGCCCCACTCCTTCCCAATTCTAAGGAAGACATAAGGTTTGAACAGCTGGAGACATGCCAAAAACGTTTTGAAGAGTGACATTGGCACTGCCATTCCATTGAAAGAGTTTGATCCCATGGCTAGAACCATTATTATAACGGATGGCAGTCAAAGGTTGGGGGTGGTAGGTCACAAATGAACGAGGATTCTAGAGAAGTTACTATTTCATGTGCATCACACACTCTTTCTCCTGCAGAAGACAAGTTATCTACCTTAGAGAGACCGATGCTATCATGTGGTTAGGCTGTGGACAAGTTCAGGCATGGAGTGGTGGGGGGGTAGGTGGGGGGGGGGTCGAATTCGCATGGACCATAAACTGCATTCCAAAAACTGCTGGTATGGAACAAGCTAACAAGGTTAGCTAGAATATCTTTGAAATTACTGCATTACAATTATAAAATTCCTGGGTACAAAAACAAGGATTCCGATTTCCTAAGCACAGCACCCTCGCCTGAGATGGAATTTCAGTGTTACTTGTGGAAGGGACATGGTGTAGCCATTGTGACCAAAGAAACGTCCAGTGGTAAAAAGTTATGAAACTGATGCTGTACTCAAGGTAGACCGGAAACCTGTTTCAGGTAAATGGCTTTTGATGAACCTCGCTGGAGATGTAAAACATTTTTGGGGAAGTAGAATCTGAGAGGTCATGGGAAGATGGTGGATTCCCAATGTGAAGGAACAAAGTATTCCCTTTCCTAGAACTCAATCATGAAGTCCATTTGGGCATAATTAAAAGCAAAATAATAGTCCCCTCACTATATTGGTGGCCTGGAATAGATGGAGACAGAAAGAGTTGTTTGTGACTGTAGAATGCTCCGAAGGAGACAAGACCTTGAATACGTCTGGACCACCTTTATCTCCACTTGAAATGTACTTTAGCGCTGCACATTGTTGGTCCCATTTTGGCTTAAATGGCATATTACAGTTTATATTACCTATTCTATAAATGGCCAGAATTGTGAGTCTTAGAAAGTGCGAATGCCAAAGCATTTACATTTCTGGACCAAACTTTTCAATGTTGGGGCATACCCAGATCAGTTCTCAGTGATAACGGACCAGTTTGTTTCAGTAGTGGTACAAAAATTCTTGTCCAGGACTAATATTGTTTGGAGCCCTCTGGTAAAGGTACGGTTGAGAGCTTTTAACAGGGGTTTAATGAGTAATATCCAAAGGGCCATCAAGAGTTGTAAAAAAAAAAAAAAACACGAAAATATGGAGTTCTGCAAATTGTTGTAGCCTAACACATCATCACCCATGACTGGAGATATATATATATATATATATATATATATATATATATATATATATTTATATATATCCCGTCATGATGGAGTTTGGTCCAGAAATGTAAATGCTTATATATATAATTTCAAAATGGTCCTTCCACCATAATGCGCGCAACTGCGGGTGCTCTGCAACAGGGCCGGAACCTAGCCCGTTCAATAATTTCATCCAAATAATTGCGGCACACAGATAGGGTAATATCAAAGATATTTATTACTCCATGCTCGGACCGACGCGTTTCAGCCTGATTCACAGGCTTTGTTCACGGTAAGTAGTCACATGTCTATGTCTAGTATTTATCACAGTTAAGTACCTATACCCTGATTACATGTACTAGAAGTGGACAAATCAGCATATATTATTTTTGCTGTAGGGTACTAAACCTGGTTACTTCAGTATATTGTTACAAACAAAAATATGTGACTGTAAATCCTGCATATCAGTGATATAATTGAAATGAATATAGCGCGAACAGAGCAGTTGCTATAACTTGACAAAATATGATGCGATTGTGGCAATTTGAAATAATGTAACAGCAGCATCCCCAATGCACAATTACTTTGAAATGTTTAATTTCAGTATGTACTACGAGTCCCAGCAAGCACCATAATTGCTTAACTGTGATAAATACTAGACATAGACATGGGACTACTTACCATGAACAAAGCCTGTGAATCAGGCTGAAACGCGTCGGTCCAAGCATGGAGTAATAAATATCTTTATGATATTACCCTGTGTGCCGCAATTATTTGGATGAGATATATATATATATATATATATATATATATACACACACACACACATATATATACATATACACACACAGAAGGGGTGCTCCAATGAAGACATCACACCCGAAGGGGTTAATGCACCCCACTGCCGGCAGCAACAGTTACAGCTTTTCCCCCCCATACCTCCATATCAAAGTCGCCATACGCGTTTCAAGCACTATGTCTGCTCTTCATCAGTGGCTCAAGTAAAATCACAAAAATGGCTTTTTATTCAAACGTTCCGCCCATGTGGGCGCATGGCATCCTGGTAGTAATAGTCCATGAAATGGTTGTCCTGCTTTAATTCATCATCCACCCTAGTGAGCACTGCATACTTCGTGAAACAGTTAATCCAAGTGGACAGTGGAACAGTGATCTCTTCCTGCTTTTTTCAGTTAAGAAAGATCAAAAAAATAGCTCATTTGCTGACTCATTCTGCTCTCATTCAGGTGGTAATCGCCTTGGTCCTTTCACGACTGGACTTTTCCAACTCCATCTATTTGGGCCTACCCCTCGCCCTCGTTAAACGCATGCAGATTGCTCAAAATCAAGCGGCCAGATTAATATTTAAGAGCAATCGCAGGAAGTCGGCCAAACCCCTGCTAGCCTCCCTCCATTGGCTCCCTATAGCCCAACGGATCACCTTTAAGGTAGGCTGCATAACCTTCAAAGCCCTCTACGGCAAAAGACCCAAGTTCGTCAATCATCTTATAAATAAATACGAACCGACCCGGGATCTTCGCTCAGCCCACTTGTCCTTTCTCTCGCTGCCCATGTTTAAAAAGAAACGACTAGGTGTATCTTGTTTCGCCTACCTCGCCCCTAAAATTTGGAACTCCTTTCCCCTGTCTATTCGGAACTGCACTAAGCTAGTAGAATTCAGGAGAGCCCTGAAGACCTGGCTATTCAAACAAGCGCACGGTTAGAGCATTGTTACCATCTGTCTCTTTAGTCACCATCTGTTTCTCAGCGCCATGAAACCCCTGGGTGACCGTGCGCTTAACAAATCCCGAATAAGATAAGATAAGAATTATAATTATAATGTCTCTGCCCATGTGGGGGAAGTAATTGAGGAGAAAGTGGTCCTGCTCCCAATAGAATCCCAGTAGTGAGGCCCCCTTCGCTCCATACAGTGCCTGCAATATCGAGCACCAAGGATCCGCCTTGCACGCGGCAGGACATCTTCGCGGCCGGACCAGCCGCAAATTATACAAACAGAAGGGGTGCCCCAATGAAGACCTCACACCCGAAGGGGTTAATGCACAGCACTGCCGGCAGCAACAGTTACAGCTTTTCCCCATACCTCCATATCAAAGTCGCCATACGCCACTGAGGAAGAGCAAACAGACTGCTTGAAACGCGTATGGCGATTGAGGAGTGGGGGATGGCTGCTTCTGTTGCTGCTGGCAGTGATGTGCGGTAACCCATTCGGGTGTGATGTCTTCATTTGGGCACCCCTTGGTTTTGAAATAGTGCGGCTGGTCCGGCCGCGAAAATGTCCCGCCGCGTGCAAGGCGGATCCTAAGTGCTCACAATGGAGGGCACTGTGTGGAACGAAAGGGGCCTCACTGTCAGGACACTATGGGGAGCGGGACACCTATTTCCCTACGTGCCTCCACCCACATGGGAGAGATATCATCAACATGTTCCCACTTGGGGTAAATTGTTCATGGAGCATGCGGTACCCACTGGGGTTTAAGATGGATTTACAAGTTCTGGCATATATTTTATGGACTACGATATCCAGCATGCCATGCGCCCACTTGGGCAGGACTTTGAATAAAAGGAGTTTTTCCGCTTTAACCGCTGTCTCCATGATTTTATTAAAGCCACTGAGGAAGAGCAAACAGACTGCTTGAAACGCGTATGGCGATTTGGAGGAGGGGGGATGGCTGCTTCTGTTGCTGCTGGCAGTGATGTGCGATAACCCATTCGGGTGTGATGTCGTCATTTGGGCACCCCTTGGTTTTGAGAGTATATATATATATATATATATATATATATATATATATATATATATATATATATATACCCTTTTCAAAATCCTCAGTGCTAGGGATTCATTCACTGAGGGCAATCAGGCATGGACTTGTTAAAGAGGCAAGAATCAATCCCTTTACAAAATGTTATGGAGAACATAAAGACAGAACAATAGTTAAAAAAAAACCATGATCAGAAACATTCTGCGAAAGAGATGAAGTTGTTGGCTGGTGATAGAGTCAAAGTAGAGAACAGAGAAGGAAGTAGGAAGATTTCAGTAAATGCACTGGGCCATTTGAAGTAATTCAACTGTTTAATAATTCTGAGTGATGTAAAGATACGGTACTTCAGTAAACTAGCTAAGTGTCAAAACAGTGGAAATCCCAATACAAGCAACAAAGGAATGCAGACCAGCAGTCCCCAGGGGTATTGAATGTATACGGATGCAGTAAATGTTGATGGGAGTGGTAATGAGCTTTCCAACTAAATGGATCACAGGACTAGTTCCAGTCCTGGGGGTGGTCATCGTGCAACTCTCACTGGAAGAATGGCGTGTGCTCCCAAGTAGTTCAAGGATTTGTTTCTAGAAATGTATGGTACTCAGTGAATGTGTATACTACACAGTACTTCCACCATGTTATGTATGGTCAAATGTTTGTTACTATGCTTTGTTTTACTATTTGTTATTGGGGAAAGATATGTTGGATTGTAGGTGATAGTTTCACCTTCCCAAGGACTAAAATGTACGATGAGGTAGGTTTTTGAATCCTGGGAGAAACGGAGAAGTGGGTGATGACGGACTCTGTACCAGCTGGAGATATTCTGCAGACTGGGGTACGCTACATCCTTACAGTTACACTTTGCTATACAAAACAAATGGCATACAATATATTGGAAAAAAAAAGAGAAACCTAAACAAAATTATCTTCGCCTTTCTCTGCGATTTAAAACCTTTTTTTGTAAAATGGGCCTTTGCCTACTATATGGCCAAGAAGGGCATAAAACCACTTCTTGTGACATCACTTTCTATTAAGTCAGTGTGACTTGCCTAAGATAGCTAGTCGCGCCCTACCACTATTTTCCTTAGGCAAAGTGCCCTCCTTATAGATATTAAGATAAAGATAGATATTCAACAAACTATGGTTTCTTGGCTATCCTTGGGAGCAGGGACACATTGGTTTGGAATGCGAAGACACTTCAAGCCAAGACTTGCCATAAGCAGTCAAAAACTGGTTGGATCTCTGAAGACAGCTTTACCGCACTTAAAGCATCCTCCACTTGAGTCTTGATTGCTCTCAAGTAGAATGAATTCACGTTGGCTCCAACCATCACGGTGCTAATTCCTGGGGTGGGGAAGAGTCGTTCGGGTAAATTACCTCCTGTACCCAGACAAGCCTAGTCCATCGCTCCTTGGCTCCCGAATTAGGCAATGTGACCTGAACAGAAATACATGCATACATACATACATACATACATAGTAAATAAAATGTTTATAGCACTCTAGTTGGGTGCTTAAAACCAGTTTGTCTGTAAATACCATTCCGTGTTAAGGGTCAGGTGCAGAACAGAAGGTGTGCAGAGAACAAGATCACAGAGAAAAGACGTATTGACACAAGAAGAAGGTTAATGTTTGTTACTGGGACCAAAATAATTCACTTTGCATAAGGAGTGGTAGTCAAACGGATCTAGCCACAATTCTTTCTAAAAATGACTTTGCAGGATGTGGCAACTAATACCAGTAACAAACAAAACAAGCAATTGCAACGCCAAGAGGTCGGATTTTGGCAAGCTTGTGTAATGTTTTTTTTGTCACACATACTTTCTATTAAAAAAATTATAATACAGCCCTCTAAACAAGCATCCATATGCTTGAAATAAAATGTTAAACAGTTTTTTCCAATAGTTAATCATTTCATATAATTTTAATTGAACAGTGAGTGCTAATTGACATACAGGTATTCTTAAAACAGTTATAGAAACTTTTAGTTTACATGCAGGTCACAGGAATATAGTTTTCTTATTGGCAAAAGAAAAGGCTCTATTCACCTTGAATTACTGTAACTTGAAGTCCTCGTTTAAACAGACAAGAATGAATAACCAGCCTGTTCCTGAGGACACCGCAATAGGTTTTACCACGGAGAGACCTTATCACCAATTTCTGACTTGTAAAGGCTCCCCCCTACCTGGACCAGATGCGTGAGCCTACAATCCGATTAGTGTATTTACCAATGTGAGGACCCAAAATACGGTCAGTCCTCCCAGCATATTTAGTACTCCTTAGCGACAATATTGAAAATGCTCCAACACGTGGTTCTATATTTATCACTCACTTTTTCACTTCACTTAATGTATTCGAGAGGCCCTGAAGAAAGCCCCAATATTTTTAAGTGGGCTGAAACATGTCTATCATCAAAGGGTAATAATAAACTACACATAAAATCCGTAAATTATTACCTACTCTTGTTTTTAATATACCCCGAATCACCAGGAATACATTAAGAGTTAGAATTCTGTAAGTATTTTTATATTTACACTCACTTCATCACACTTCACTCCCACCTCAAACCCGCTCCACTGTAAACAGGTGTAGTAGAACAGCTGAGTAGCATTCGGCTACTCAGCTGGGACACGATGAAGCATGACATCAACCAGGTTGGTTTGTGAGAGTTTTCTTAACAAACCTTTGAGGTGCCAGACACAACTCTGTCAGACAGTCAGTTAATGTGTTAGTCTCAGTTGGTTTACAAGAATGAATAACAAACACAGTGTACTTTCCTTTAAGAGGTGCTAGTGATTAGGCAAAATGCGGTCATTCAGAGTACAGGGCAGTCAGTGGCCTAAGTAGTCTGACCCACTGGCCGATGCCATATATAGTGGTAAATGAAAGCAAGATGTGTGTGTCCCAAAGCCCCCTATGTATGTAAATAGGTATGTATTTATCAGTTTAGATTACATCTTGCTTTAGAGACATGTAAAGTCTTTAGGACAGACCTAAAAAAACAAGGGGTCTGAATAATCCGTTCCCTATGCCAGGCTGTCCCTCCAGTCTTTAATTTTAAGCTTTACATTGGTTCATAGTCTGAATAATTCATTACAGATACTAGGGCTAGTTCAATCTTATAACATTCACACCCTACGACAGATCAATCCATATTGGTCTCCGTGCTAGTCCAATTGAGACAGGTGTTGTTGGACCTGGCCTCGTGGCGTGGTTTTCCCCATTCCTCAGCACCCAGTTAGCATAGCCCTGCACCCAGAAACCCCTGGTCGTCCTGTCCCCTGTCCGCCCCGCTCCTTACACGACCCTACCAACGGACGACCATCCCCGCATTCCGCCATCCCCCTTCCCGGCACCGGGCGCCCAGAACCTGCATCACCCCACAGAGACACCGGCCGCCATTACCCTTCCCGAGGTCCCTGACTCCCTAGGCCTTGCCTGACCCCGGTCCCAGCGAAACTTAGGCGTCAGACGCGCCATGCCCGGCTGGGGGGTAGAGGACTCCCCGAGTGAGATAAGACTAAGGAGTTTAGATTGCACCTCTGGCCTTCCCCTGTGGGCTGGTTTAGATCACACCTCTGGCCTCCCCGAGAGCTGGCTCCAGACCCTGCTGGGAGTCTGGGAATTCCCGGACGCATCTTCTAAAGGATCAAAGGGCCAGCCGACGGAACACTCCGACGACCAGCCCCGAGGCATGAGATCTCCGCCTGCGAGGGTCCGGACATCAAAGGGCCACTGCACTATATCAAGGCCCGCCCAAGAACTAGCGAGCAGTTGTATCCTGGACAAGGGAGCCCTGCTGATCTGATCGCGGCTCATCCTCGTGAAGAAGAAACTGGAACCTCTGAGCCCTGCTGACCTCGTCGCGGCTCATCCTTGAACTCTAAGAACATTCGTTGAACACCCTGAGCCCTGCTGACGCGGCTCATCCTCGTGAAGGAACTGGAACCTCAGAGCCCTGCTGACCTCGTCGCTGCTCATCCTTGAACCATAAGGACATTCGTTGAACACCCTGAGCCCCGCTGACGTGGTTGCGGCTCCTCAAGAACTGACAGACACTGTTCACTCCGGGTCGAGCCCTGCTGACCTCGTCACGGCTCGAGGAGTACTCTGGTCCGGCTGGACCATCGACGCTACCAACACGACCTGGTTCGAGAAGAAGTGAGTAGAGCAGACAGTACGACCTCCATCTACCGTATCCCCCGGCTCGAGGATTGAGAGCTGCGTGCTGGGTACGCTACGTACTGGCCTAATACTGAGACTGTCCCGCTTCCCTACTCCTTACCCCTGAGACTTTACGATCCCTCGATCGCTTGTAAATACGTGTTCATTTTACTTCAATCTCTACTGTGTGATAAGTAACTTGCTTATTGAAATCCACGGTGTGGTGTCCGTTCCTAAGTGTGGTGTGAGCTCGGTGTGTACGATCCTAGACCCGAAGGCCTCCCCGGCGAGGACCTCACGTCAAGATTCGACTGCATTCGTGGGAGTGATGGGTCACGGAGTGGTCGGTAAAGCATATCCTGACCCTCGGGGATCACCCCTTCTAACAGGTGTTAAAAATGAAAGTCCCCCAGGATCTCTGAAACGGTGCAGGGATCAGATATGTACATCACATGTTGCATGCTGGTGCTTCTAGACCTCCCTGCAGCTTCTGATTAGGTGGACCCCAAGCATCTATTGGCCATTAAAAGGACAGTCATTCCCCTTATAAACCTGTATTTTAATAGTACTCAAATGGAGCGGCTTGGGTATCTGAAAGCAAAGCATATGGTCACTATACAACACAATTAAGGAGACACAACTATGTCCTACTGAAGATCAAACATAAAAATTAAACTCAAGAACTGCACGGACGCAACAGAATCAAATGTCAGGCTAATGTCTTGAGCTGACTTGGACAAACCAAAACTAGTGTAATTTTTCTAAAAGAAAAAAATACCCCAACACCCTTGAAAGCGCGGTTCCATCATTGGTAAGGTGTAATACAGATGTCTGCCACTTTGATGGAGTCACACCTATCTTTGCTGGCTCGCTAATGTCCTTAACCAAAATAATGTTTGTATAGAGTGGAGAAACGGATTCCCTCTGGGGGTCTACGAGCCGCCTGCAGTAGAAAGTCAAGCTATCCTGGCTGATAGCCAGAAACCGGGCTTAGGATGCTGGATTCCGGTCCAGGAAAGACATGGCTTGGCAGTTCGGTCTGCATTGTTCCCATGAGGCACAGGGTCAAGACTGATTTGCATATGGCCATGTCTGAACTGGGGTGGCTTGGTGAGCAAAATAACGATGGATTAAACCCAGATCTGTGACTGGGGGTGAATGTTTTGCCATTGTGCAACATTCCGTCCAGTAGAAAGAAGATCAGGCGACAAAGATTTTAAACCCATGCATTGGCTTTCCCATCATGTTTTGCAGCAACAGGGCCCTCCTCCTCAGTGATTATTCGCAGAGAATTGAAGGAGTTTGAAAACATCTAGTTATGAAATGGGTAGACCCACATTCTTGATGCTTATAATATCTAATGCTTCACAGTACACTTCTTATGCTGGATATGGTCCTAATTTTGTTTTCGTCTATTGTTTTTTCCAGAGTTCTAATCTAATCAAATATTGTGTTCTTTGCATTATTCACGTTGGAGTCTAGTGTCATATACCCATCGCTTTAATATTCGCTCCCAAGACATGGTACACTTGCCTTGGATCTTTTCAGTGCAATACAAGAATAATAAAATAGAAATAGATCATGATTGTGAAAGTCAAATGAGGAGTCCTTAAATCTCATAATACAAAACATTTTTATTGAGCATATAAAAATTAATACGATAATTAGAAGCACATGACAGGAATGCACACAGATACAACACACTTAAAACGTTTAGAGAAACAGGAGACTGACAGGAACAATTTAAAGGAGAAGCTGAAGTGTACAAGGACACCCATTTGTCATATTTGCAGCAGACTGCCTTAACACATCAGCCCATTTCTGCTGCATATACAGAGCAACACTCGTTATTGAAGCATACGTGTTTTGTAATCAAATGCCTAGAGCAAAGCTGCGTTACTTTGAACTCTTGTCAGAGGGTAGACATTTTCTTGAGACTGTATTAGGCAAAAAGGAGGCCTTGTGGCTCCAATCGAGGAAAGCTCAGTAGATCGCTTTGTGGTGCCAATGTTCAAAGGACACCTATACAAAACAAAACATGGAAGAGGAAAATAAAACCACTGGCTATTATAATGAGATGCATTTCCTTAATACCAGGAAAACCCTTTTTCGGGAACGCAGGTACCTCTAATTAATATGTTAGCATTCATTGCAGTGAGGGTGACCCCTGTAGAGTTCCGACAATTCTAAGAATCCCACTTATTTTTAAAGATCATAGTGTAATATAGAATTCCATGTTTACACATAAAAAATACCACACCTCATCACCTCTATGCAATTTTCTGACGCCCCTCGCATTTATTCTGGTTAGCTATTCATAAATTGGCAAAGAAGTGGTAGACGTCATTAGCCTCCATTGGATCACATCCATAAGCATCAGGAATATCCAAATCCAAAGAAAGACCCGTTCCTTTCAGTATGCATCAAATCCAGATTTTATGCTGCGCTGTGAACAAGTTCATATTGGGTACATGTTGGGTGATCAGGACAGTGGTCATCGAGGACCTCTTTTTCCTCATCCAGCGGGTGATGGATTTCCACAAACAGCTCGTAGATAATGGCGCCGATCAGGCCACCCACAAGGGGCCCCAAAACCGGTACCCACCACCAGTGGTTTCCAGCCCTACAAAAAAGCCACATTAATTAGACAGGCATTCTCACTCCTTAGGGTATGAGAGGCAACTTTTTATAAATACGTTTAGAATGGCAGAGGGACAAAGAGGGAAAGGTTTGTGATTGTTCCAATCGAACACTTTATTGCGGTTGCAAAGCACAAAGACATACAAACCAAGTCCGCACAGACAGAGTTTTAAAGCAATAATTATGTAATCATAAAAGAAGCCTCAATTGGTTTACATTAGCACAACTAATGTAGTCATGGATATCACATTAAAATATTAAGATTAATTTTCTGTTTAGGCGTTCCTCCCTGCATAAGAGGTATACAGTTCTATGTATAACAAACTAAGGGGTCAATTAGGATGGCGGATGGACAAAGTCCGTCCGCCATCCTGTCGTAGAACGGGACCGTCCGCCACAGGGGCGGAGGTCCCGTGCCTCGAATTAGGATGCATCCGCCACAGTGGCGGGTGCATTCCGCATTTTTAACATTGCGGCGCTGAAAACACCGCCCGCCGCAATGCTAAAAATGCATGTTGTGCGTTTCAAAGCACAACATGACAGGCACCGCGCGGTGCCTGACATGTTGTATTTTGAAACGCAGGGGGGGTACCATAAGTACCCCCCCATGTGCACACCCTAAACCCCCCTTGACACTTGGGGCCCGCAACGGGCACCCAAAGCAAAGACCGTATGCCTTTTCGTGGCCGCATTGCCGCCACGGAAAGGCATTGCCCACAGCACATCCTAATATGGCTGGCGGTGTCTGATAGACACCGCCACCATATAAGACCTTTTCCGGTGCGGTCGCCTTGCGACCGCGGTGGAAAAGTGGCAGACGGTCTTCCCGTCCGCCGCGGTCCCTCCCGCCATTGTAATATGGTGGGGGAAAATAGGTGGCAGGCGGATCGCCACCGCCTGCATGGCGGTGGTGATCCGTCCGCCATTCTAATCGGCCCCTAAGTAACTACTTTGCAACTCTTACTGGTTTATGGAGGAACCATACTGGGAGAAACTACTATAGTTCCCCCCCATCCCCCACCCACATTTAATCCTTATTGCGGCCATTAAGAATCTTGCTAAACACTAACAAATAGAGAATAGAATCATTAAGGGGCTTAATAAATCAATCTACAATTCTGTAAGTCTAAAGACTTGAAAGTCTATAAAACATATTCTGGGCATCCCATAAAAGATCTAAACGAAAATGCGTGATTTGTACGGAGTTCGAATCATAAAAACTAAATCAAAAAGGTCCATAGAAAAAAATGCCTTCAAGAAAGCATCAAAGACTAGGTAATATTCCAAAACTCTTTTTGCATAACAAACTGTTCTGGGGCTCCTTTGCTTTGGACGGGTGTACTTCTAGCCCCGGAGATTTTTGTTAAAATGATGAAGGGCATAATAGTGGGTTTACAGTTTTGTAAAGCACGGGGCCCCTGAATAAGAGATAAATCGCCACAACAGGGATATATAATTCTGGGGAAAGAAACACCTGGGCAAGGCGGATTTAACAAATTACAGGCATATCAACAACAACGAATTACAAATATGACCATACATATATCGAGCACAAAACAAACCAATATATGGCTTATATTTCTTTGTAATTTTGATAAAAAGTTGATCACTTTTTAAAAAATTTCTCATTACAAAGAAGAATATTTTATTAGATTAATAAACCATTTGTTTTATTTAAAAGCAATTGTTATGGTGTGCATTCATTGAATATTGATAGTTGCTCACACATTTCAAAATGATCTTATTTCTGCATGTTATTTAATTATTTACAGAAGGCAACCAAGTTTCTACGGGGTAAGAGGCGCTCAATCACCAGCTTCTTCTTGCTAAAGAATATTTGTTGCAGGTTATAAATTACGCCTTTTTGGCTTAAATCGATAAACACGTTTTGGATGTACTACAGCCGGGGATATCGCACCAGCTTTTTAAAACTCTTAATACATCAAACAAGATCAACCTACAGTCCACATGTTCAAGAAGATTTTTTTTTAGTGGGTGTTCCTAGAGCAGAGTAGGATTCTTCAAGGAGAGACCCACCCATCTAAGCTTTACCGGTCTCTCACTTTTGTGGTTCATCCTTGCAAGGATTGTGGTTGTTGCTGGAGTGTGATTTCCACCGCTCTCAACAAATAGCCCAATTTTTCACAAATCTCTAGTTGTTCACTAACCAAATCGGCCAAGACCAACCAAGCATTTCTACCTCTTCCTGCCGGGCGTTACTGCCATCATATCTATATGTAGCCATAATATTACTATATGTAAACCTACTCTTTCACAACTGTTCCAGAATACTAATCCAAGCCGTCCTGTCCTTGGCACCTTTAGGGTTCAGTACTTCAAATTTTTTATCGCTGAGATGCCCAAGGGTAGTCACACGCTTTACAAATCCCATAAACAAACATAAATCTGTATCTCCTTCGGTAGACATATAGCTTTATTGTTCTAGTACTTCTAGCATACATACGAAATTTGGCATTAACAAGTTGAAATTAAATTCTTCTCTGCGCCTGCAGTATTTACATGCCTGTATATTCATCTCAACAACTAACTTCAAAGGATGTTTATGCCTTCACAGATTTTTCCTCTTGGTGATAGATCATCCAATTTTCTAGTTGGTAATCCCCCAATAACTGGTGTTACTTTGAGGACAGCGAATGACTTTTGAAGAGCTCTACTTTAATCTGCACATCCAGACACACAGGACAGGGATGATCCTCCTAGGAAGAATGCAGAAAGGTGACCTCCATGATAGCATACTTTTTAACAGTGACCGACTCCAAGAGAAGGTCCATCAGAACAGATTCCTCCCATGATGTTATATTCGTCTCTCCCCACTATTGATAGTGCGGCATAGACCGGACATGCAAGTAATACAGCACTTCGAAGAATGGGTAACAAACATTACATCATCCACGATACACATACTCTTACCTAAACACTTCAAACCCCCATCCAGCTATGGCAGTAAAGAGGCGTGGCCCCAGGTCTCTGGCTGGGTTGATGGGGTAGCCACAGTTGAATCCCATAGCAAGGCCTACCAGCAACACCATTAGCCCAATCACAAATGGCTGCAGTCCTCGTGGGGCAGCACTGTTCCGCTCATCCACCACGGCCAGAATGCAGATCAGCAGAGCAGCCGTAGCAATCACCTGCGCATGTTCAGAAGAGAATGACAAGACTTAGAAAAGTTACAGCACTGCCAAGGGGTCAATATTTGGTATAGTTAGTTTAATGTGTTCCTCTGTCCTCTCCCTATGACTGGTATTACGCTAGTCGATTAATTACTCTTAACATATCATCTACATGAGGCAATCTTGGTACTGGTCTTTAATTTACCCAATAAAATTTATTTTAAGACGAAACTGCCTTTAATAAAGGAGACAGGATTTTACAGTGAGCTGGACAAATGGATGGTGTGGTGAGAACAACATATAAAGAGATGCATCAAACATACCAAAGGTGATGGAAGAATGCTTGAAATTTGTGTAACCTCTGGCAATCCCTCAGGGTAGCATTTATACCCATTGTTAGTTTGCCTACCATGCCACATCAGATTACACCCAGCCATATGCAAATTCGGTTTATCATACCAGCTGTAGCTTTAACTGCCCTTACTTTTCACCTTCTCCTGCTAGGTAATATATAATTTGAATGACAAAATGGTAAAATTACAGGGTGCCCCATCTCATTTAAAATCACTAAGAGAAGGGTTAATGGAGTGTCTTTATGACAGCGCCTAGCTATCTGCCTTCGAACTTTATTTCTTCACAATGCAAACATTGGCACTATTTTATGCTCGTCACTTTCAGTTGTCGCTCAAAGGGAAGCTAAATATGCAAACAAACAGTGTAGAGCAGCTCCTAATGATTCTAGGTAGGCACTACTTTGTGAACCATATTAGCTTAAAACATTCCCACTGAACTTCTGATATATTGACACAAGACCAATGGACTTTCCCAAGTGTTGTATAAAAGGAGCCATCGATATATATAAGAGTGAACTGATTTACCCGCAGGTTACAGCATAGTCTCCGTGAGAGCTTTGAAGGTGGCCTGCTGCAGCTCATGGATTGCAGTGCATAACTTGGAAGTTCCAATGCCAGAAATACTGATTGATGGGTGCTGCACAAGTGTGTATTTGTCCTTAAGTTTATGTGAATTGTATGCTGCATATCTAATGCAAAAACAATTGATGGACAGAATGCAGAACATGGTCATACTTTCACCGCAGTACGCAGATCTGCGTCTAAATCAATCGGGTTTTTTTTGCTTCCCATACCATTCCAGTTGAACCCAACCAAATGCAAATCAGTCTTGACCCTGCAACCAATGGGAGCAGCCCGAACTGCCAGGCCAGGTCCTCCCTGACTGGAAACAAGCATCCTAGGACCGGTTTCAGGGCACATTGACTGCAGTGCATAACTTGGAAGTTCCAATGCCAGTAATACGGATTGGGTGGTGCTGCACAAGCGTGTGCAATTGTCCTTAGGTTTATGTGAATTTTATGCTGCATATCTAATGCAGCATGAATGTAAATCGAATGAGCATCTGGGTTATTTACAGAGAATATTTATAAGTCATCCGGAGCATATAATAGTTGAGGTAATGTACCATATTGTATGCATTGGGGGCCAGTTAAATCCTAAATCCAGAAATGATTGACTACAACATAGCCAAAATATATAATAGTGGTCCCAGCGTCTTCCAAACTTTGAACGGGGGAGGGGGGGGGACGGGGGGGACAAAGGGAATTTCAAAGAACACAAGTCATGAGAAAAAGAGATACGTATCGAAATGTCAACTTCACAACATCTGCCAATACTGAATTGACAGTGATTAATCAACTGTGTTCATTATGGTTATATGGCATATATATGTATATAGACTGCGGATTTAGACCATCTGGTATACGATGTATACAGACCAAAACTGTATGTGATTTTTTGTCACTTCCACCTAACCTTCCCTTTTCATTTTCACTACTCAATGTTCTTTCTTTCGCCCTCATCCCTCTTGGCACCACACACTTCAATGTGATACCTGTTCAAGGTGTTTTTGTAAAATTGTTCCACCAACATGTTCTTTGGTTCTAATGTGTTTTGTTTTCCCAATGTGGTTAAATAACATTGGTGATTCGCAACTCTTTTTCTCATGACTTGTGTTCTTTGAAATTCCCTTTGTTCCCCCCCCCCTCCCGTTCAAAGTTTGTAAGACGCTGGGACCACTATTATATATAAAGTCTTGTCCCCAGGTCCCAGTGATTCCGGGTTTACCCTTTTTTGTAACTTTACAACATAGCCAAAACATTGACTCGGTAGAGCTTGGTGAAAAAATATAGTAAAAACTACTGGTTCACACCATTAGTCGGTTTAGGATCCCAATTTCAACATTTGATATGAGGAATGTGAAAATGAGGTTTCTGAACGTATTTGCATGTTGTATTTCTCCTAACAATGTTAAACCACTGAATATGGGTTGTCAGATTTATACATTTCTACGACCATTAACGTTCCAATTTATTTATTTTTGGAAGTATGGACAGGTTTCAGTGGTGTTTAACGAAATGGCATTTAACTAATGGAAGAATAGACAAAAACTAGTGTATATATGTACGCACACACACACACACACACACACACACCCCCCCCCCCCCTATATAGGCAAAGTGTGTAATTACTATTCTAACTCCACACACGCCTTGATAGTAGGGAAAGTTATAAAGCGGATAGTCAAAATGAACTTTTAGTTTTTTGATACACTCGCTCAAAGTACCTAAACACACTATGGGGACCAGTCCTCATAACACACCGGTCCTCACAAAGATAGTGTTGGTCTGGTTCTGTCAAGGTTAACCCACGCTATGAGGACCAAACTCTGACTGACTTACTACATACACACACACGTTTAAATTATAGATTTTACGGGTTGGAAGGAGTAATGGGTAAAAGATTTAGTGCTTAGGAATGGATGAAGTAAAAGGGTCGTAGCCCACTAGGTACTTCCAGTAAGCGCCACAGAGCTGCGTTGCAGAGAAGTGTAAGAAGGGGCACAGCCTGGACCACCTCTCTGCAACGCAGCGGCACTTACTGGAAGCACCTGGTGGGCTAGTTGGCCCCCAGGGACCCTCAGGATTGAAGGGGATTTATTTCCCCAACTTAAAACGCGCCATAGGGCATGTTTACACACGTCACCTCAGGCCCAATCTCCTCACTTCCCCACTGTGTAAACGCACCATGTGGCTGTTTTAAGTTGCGAGATTAAGTCCCCTTGAATCCTGAAGGTCCCTAGGGTCAAACTAGCCCTCTAGGTACCTCCAGTAAGGGCCACAGAGCAGCGTTGCAGAGAGGTGTAAAAAGGGGCGTGGCATCTGAACATCTGTCTGCAACGCAGATCCCTGGCGCATACTGGAGGTACCTGGTGGGCTATTTGGCCCTCAGGGACCCTCAGTATTGAAGGGGGATTAATTCCCCAACTTACAACTCGCCAGGGGGCGCGTTTGCACAATGGTGAAGGAAGAGGGCAGGGCCTGAGGAGACTAGTTTGCAAACACGCCCTGTGACGCGATTTAAGTTGGGGAATTAATTCCTCTTCAATCCTGAGGGTCTCTGGGGGCCAACTAGCCCACCAGGTACCTCCAGTATGCGCCAGCGTTGCGTTGCAGAGAGGTTTTCAGAGGCCACGCCCCTTTTTACAACACTCTGCAATACAGCTCCATGGCGCTTACTGGAGGTTCCTGGTGGGCTACTTGGCCCCCAGGGACCCTCAGGATTGAAAAGGAATTCATTCCCAACTTAAAACGTGCCACAGGGCGTGTTTGCACACATGTCACCTCACGCCCACCCCTCCCTTCACCACTGTGCAAACGCACCCCGTGGCACGTTTTAAGCTGGGGGATTAGCTCCCCTTGAATCCTGAGGGTCCCTGGGGTGCATCTGGCCCACCAGGTACCTCCATTAATTGGCAAAGAGCTGCATTGCAGAGAGGTGTAAAAAGGGTCGTGACCTCTTTTTTTTTTAACTTTTTTAAAGAAGAGGGCTGTGTCGCCCCCTTCTTTTCCTAATTTATTGGCCCCGAGGACCCCACCCCCCAGGGCCTGACCCCTATTCTTTTTTTTTTTTTAATCCTCCCGAGGCCAAAATCTACCCCGGGGACCCCATGCCCCGCGGACCCCATCCCCCGGGGCAATGCCTTTTTTAAATTTGATATAATTATTGGAGGGGGGCTGCGTGGCTCCCCTCAGGCCATTTATGGCCCCAGGGACCCCATCCCCAGGGCCGGCCCTTACTTTAAAAAAAAAAAAAAAAAATAATTAATAATGGGGGCCACATGGCCTCCCCTCCTGGGCCACTTATGGTCCCAGGGACCCCATCCCCCAAGGTCGGTCCTATCCGCTGGGGAACGTGGGGGCGGTCCCCAATCCCCCCACGGTCCTGCCAGTTCCCCGGGAGCCGGCATTGCTCTTCCACACGGGGAGCTGGTAAGATGCAGCTCCCCGTGAAAAGCAATCTGCTTTGGTATTTGGAAGAGAGAGCAGGTTCCCTGCTCTCTTCCAAATACTAAAGCAGCGTTTGCTATGGCAGGGGGGTGGCAGTCCTCAGGGCCATCACAGGACTCCAGGTGGGCCGCGCCCCCCCCCCCCCTCCCTACATTAGCAAAATAGTGCCCCGGGGAGGTGGTGGTCCCCGAGTGGTGTGGGGGGACTCGAGTCCCCCCCACACAGGTTAGATTTGTTTCTTTTTTTTTTTTTTTTTTAACAAGCCCCAGGGGTGGCAGTCCCCGGGGCTGCGGGGGGCCCCTCTGGGCCCCCATTACAAGATAAAGTTTGCCCTGGGCCTTGGCCCACCCAGGGGCTAAATATTAACGAAGCGCAGGAGTCCGCGCTTAGTTTTTTTTTTTTTTAGCAGCTGGATCCCCGGATAAAAAAAAAATATAGAAACGTTTGGGGTGGACTTGTGGGACCCCCTGAGCAGGCCTAGGGGGTCAGGGTGTTTCCACCCTGCCCCCTTATTGTGTTTTGGGTGTTTGTTTTTCTCTTTTCCTGTGCCTCAGTGCTACAGAGGCACAAGATGGCTGCCAACACTTCCTGGTTTGCAGTGTTGCCAGACAATTAGCATACAGCTCGTGATCGGGGTGGAGGGGGCGCGCGGATCCTCCGTTCAGTAGTTCGGGCTGTGACCATGTCTTTAGTTTCCTATGGGAAATTGAATGGGGAAAACACGTTTTGGGACCCCCTTTTTTTTTACCCCCCCCATGCACTGTTTAGGACCTCATTTATTACAGTACTCATTACATTTAATGACATCACTGATGACATCTCAAATGATATCATTGATGACATCACTAGTAATATTTTCTTACCAATTATGAAGCCAGACATCTGCCGTGCACAGCCTTTGGCCCCCAGCAGGTTACAAACCCGATTTTGGGCACAGCCTTTGGCGGGTGCGGTGTAGAGCTGGCCTTTTGGAATCTCATAGGTGAGGAGGCTGCATGCCCTCCACGCCTTCTAAGGCCCTGATCCAAAGGAGCCATAATCTGCGGGGTCCTACATCTTTCCCCACTCACCTGGCCCCTTTGGGGCCAAATACAATAAAAGAGGGGAGAGGGCCTGCCGCCCCCCGCCCCCAATCGGCTCTCCGCATGATGCTTTAGCCGGCATTGCTCCCGCCTGGAGGGAGCAGTTGCTTTTTGCATGCTCCCTCCACGCAGGAGCAATATGCGGGTCGTTTACCTGCCAGTAGGAGTGCGAATAGGGAAACAGAACACTATTCTGCTCCAACATGGGGAGCATTTTTAAATCTTCCTCCGGCCGATAACTGATTTTGTGTTTGCAACAGTTTGGCTGAAGCTTTAAAAATACTCCCGCCAAACAGGAGCAAACAAATGTTCCCCTGCCCGTGGTAGTGCAAGAAGGAAAACTACTGTGTCCCGGGAGTGGGCTCCACAGGACACAGTAAGTGAGGCAGCTAGGGGATGGGTCCCCGGTGCCATTAAAGGTTAAGGGAAGGAGAATATGCAGTCCGTCCACCCTTTTAATTTAAGTTATAGCCCTTTGAGATGGGGTCCCATAGGGGCTTTTTAAGGCTTGGGGAGGGAGGATGCTTGGCTTCTCGCCCCCCCCCCCCCCCACCCTTTTACATTTCAGCTCTGAGGAATGGGGTCCCAAGGGCCACCATTGGCTCTGGGAGGGCCCCCACATGCCCCTCCTCTAAATTGAATATGCTTGTCCCTGAGGTATAGGGCCTGGGGCGGATGGAGGAGTCTGTGTTATATATATTTTTTAACTAGTCCTTCTTCCACAGTAGGAGTCTGACACATATCTCAAATTGTATTTTACACCAACAGCGTATTTTACAAGAGGGATAGTCAGTTCTTTTGTTTTAAGTAACGAGACGTGATGTTTTGTATTACTGCTCTCTTCCCATACCAGTATCTAACAACATCATGATTCTATTGCCATGGTCTCCTGAGCCAAGTGAATCTATCTGGCTGAAAACCGTAAAATTAAACCAAATTTGCACACATATAGGGTACAACAATAATTAATAGGAAGACTACTACTAAAACGTGACCCAAACATATATGGTGTGAATACCACTTTTTCTAGTTAAAGAGAACCTATTTATATGGGATTTGCCCAATTGTATGCACAATACACAGATAGGATTTTTAATCATTGCTGGAATTACTTAGCTCAGTAGTGCATAATATGCTGTACACGCCTTTACATTCTTTTAGCGTCAACTGGTTCCACAAACTCATGTGAGCCCTCAGTTCACATCTACACATCCCACAGATAATCCAAACTGTTGCCATTCAAAATCCTTTACTGCCATTTTTAACTCAACTGGTAAAAATTCTGTCCCACTAACTAAAAGGTTGAGGTATTTTCTACTATACGCATTCACATTTCAAAAGATTTCTCTTTAAATGTAAGGTTTTTTGGCACAGAAGTGGTTTTACCCCTACTCAAATCCAGTAAAAATGTATTTATATTAGGATATGCCTTTACCCAGACCCTAAACTTAATACTTACCCAAATCATCGCCCTCTTCTCCTGAACCAATTCTCAGCCCTAATGAATTTCAGAGGGTTTATTTGCAGAGGTGGCTTTGCAAAAAGGCTGGTTTCTCCTTGAGTTATTGCAAACGAACGGATTTAGCGATAGAATAAATGAGGCCAAAGAATACCACAGAGTTCTGTAGACTAAAATGTAGGTTCTCTTTTGCAATGGCACAATTTCAATTGTTATACTGGTAGATCTCATTTAAAGTAAAAAATATATATATTTAAAAAATGAAGTCACTTATTTGAATTGTTATTGGTGGTTGAAGTGACGAGAAAAAAGAAAGCAACAGCAAAAATGACACATTTTGCCCTAATGTTTCACTCACACCCAGGATCACCCCTAAATTAAAGCAACACTGTGCAGCAGGCTTAAGGTGCCAATACTAAGCCATGCCACATTGCCATTAAGGCTAAAGGTTTATAAGTATGCTTCATCTGTCATTTTTAAAATGTTTTTTCTAAACGAACTATTGTTCATTCTACTCTAAACATTCAAATGTATACCTATGCATTTTCAAATGTTAACGAAATAAAAATATTTCACTATTAGCAGGGTGTCCAATGCAGAATCAAAGAGACGGCAATGATACATTTTCATTACATTTGCTAGAGATTCATTTAACACTTAATCAAACTAAATAGATTTAGTTAGATAGGTGGATATTGAAGTTAGTCACCTGGATGGACTGAAAACCAGGCATGAACCTGGTCAATGAAGACCAATGCTGGACACCTTGAATCATCCCCCCTGAAGTGCTTGCTTTCTAAGCATCACACGTCCTCCATTAAAACTTGCAAATTAAAACAACCAGGGTATATACATCTAGTGCATGTCTAAAGTTTCACGGTGAACACCCATTCCATTGTTCAAAGTTACAATAATATTAAACGTTTTAATAACGAGCAGAGAATGACATACAATATGGTATATTGAATGAGGAAATAAAGATAGTGGCTGGAATAATTTAAAAAAATAACTTTCTTGCTTTGCATCGTATAATCTACATAGGTAGCTCCTGCCAATATTAAAATCAAGGCTAGATTTAAAGGCAGTTCTAATTCATAGTGCAGTACTACCTGCATTATATCAGGACAGCTCTCAGTGTTAACTCAAAACTATCAAGGGCCTTCCTCAGGGAATATTTACATCCGAAGCCCTCTTCTCATTCCTCGAGAAGCCAATAGACGAAATTATTCTGACCTGGTCTGTAAATCCATTGATGACACTGAGGTGTTCCGAAGGGTAGGATGCAAAGATCCCAGCTGTAGCTTGAGGTCCCGCCACGGTCCAGTTCCCACCACTGTACACATGCAGAGCATCTGGAGAGGAGGGGAAAAAGTAGAGGATCTCAGTGCTGCGTAAAATAAAGTTAGCATTCAGTACTGTGGACACTAAGGGCCAGATGTAAAATAAAGTTAGCATTCAGTACTGTTGACACTAAGGGCCAGATGTAGGTCGCCCAATACCGGTCGGTAACGGGCGAAATTACTGAATTTCGGCCGTTACCGACCAGTCTTGGGCTTTTTAGATGTAGGTGGTATATTTTTAGGATTCGGTATTTTACCGAATCGGTAATTTAAGGATTCGGTAAAATACCGAATTCTTAACATACCGATTCGGTAAATTACCGAATCCAGGATGTAGGGAGCACTCAAGTTGGTGCATTCCTCAGTTAAGGATTGTTATTTACCACCAACTACAAGCTGGTGGTAAATAATGAAAACCTTTGAAAAAGCATTTTTTTGCTTTTCCAACAGTGCGATGTGGCAGACATATATGCCCTAGGGCATGTATGTGTGCCACATGGGCACCCATACACAATTGAGGGGTGCAACAGGGTGTCAAAGTGACACCCTGCCACCCTTCAATGTTTTCCCCCTTTTACCGAATCGGTATTTACTGATTCGGTAATTACCATTCATTCCTATGGGCCTCCAGGCCCATAGGAATGAATGGCTATTACCGAATCGGTAATTACCGAAACTTACCGTTTCGGTAATTTTTAACGAAAAATTACCTACATCCCATATACCCATTCTTAAATACCGAATCGGTATGATTCGGTAATTAAGAATAGGTAAATTGAGATTACCTACATCTGCCCCTAAATTACTTCACAGCCATATTCAGACACTAGCTATGGGCCCTCTGAATAGGGTCTTCGTCACCATTACAGTTATATACAACAGCTCTATAGAGGAAAGATGAATAGGCTCACTATCTGGTGATTTTCCGTATTTCACATTTTTGGCTGGGGATGAAAGTTAACTATATCACAGTCTGCTGCTCTGACACTCGCCATCATATTCAATTGGACTGCATACCGGATTCACCAGAGACTACAAACTCCAAATCCAATATGGTAACCGTACTGCATTTTATAGGGTGACGCGGTCAGAGTAGGATGACTTTGTGAGTACTATGCTGCCAGAATTTAAAACTGAGGCGACACCAAGATTGTTATTAGAACACACACTTCTTTCTTTTTCTGGCAGTTTGCAGAACCTTTATCTGATGTCCAGTGTCACCCAGTCTCTGGGAACAGCATAAAATTTATTTAGGTCGAGGAATGTTGGGGAGACGAGAAGTTAGGTTAACCTCCTGCATTGGTTTGGTGATAAGGAGCTTAGTATAATCTATTTACAGGAGATGGGTGAGGGAAAATGAGGCTGTTGGGAAGGGAACCTTGTTCCGCAGTGAGAGATCTCAAGGAAAATTAGGTTTGATCTTTAGAGGAGTGTTACTTGCCGACTCAGGAATGCATGTTGATAATACCACTGCTCGATCAGGAGAATGTTCTTAGATGGACACATGGCAGCAGAGGATAAGATAAAATAAAATGATCAAATGGAAAAGCTTACTCCGGTCAATAAGGAACATGGGTTTCAATGGACTTCTTAGTGGGCAAAGGTGTAAAATCGCAAACTCGTGAGGTAAAACTATTTGCATGTGTAATGGATTAGCAAATATACCAGTGCGACTGAGCTAGATACTGAGGCAAACAAGTCAAAGACAAGATTGCCAAGAGTTGTTCCGCTCAGTAACAAAGATAAGGTATGGTCATTCTTGTGGTTGAGGGCCTAAATACATTATATTTTTTACAGGCACTATCACATGGTTACTTACAGTTTGGGGCCCAGGTTTAATACAGCATGCATGCAACGCAAACTCAAGTACCTTCAAAATGCCCAACAATGTGTCTCTAGACCAATGTATGCCTAGTGACATTCTAGAAGATATTCCTGCTACACTGACAGCATAATGCAGAGGGCTGATAAGTGTCTGCACTCACCATGACACTACATGTACATGGAGTGGTGTGGGTGGTTGTTCCACAATGCCTGGACTCCACAATAAATGCCAGTCAGATGCAGCCCATGATCACTACTGACTGTGTTAATTATAATTGTGTTATACAGCTTCACGATCTAGAGGGCCTAATAAGGCTTGAGAGCGAGAAGAAAACCTACATTGAGAGTACAATCGCTCAGGACTCCTCCTCCAGCACTACTGTGACATATTTGTGGCAGGCACTGCTACCCAGGTCAACTCACATTAGTTTGGTAGTGGACTGGGCACTTTCCTTGTGCATTGAGAATGCTTTTTGTCCTTTGAGGTATGAGGGAACTGTGGGCCACTGGCTGCATCTTCTGGCCTACTATCAATAGGCCAGCACCAGGTTTTATGTGGTTTATCACAGGGGGGGCGTGGCTAGCAGAGCAGCATGGTGGACGTGAGCCGAGTTAGCTCCGTCCGTGAAAACCCCCAAAACACGCGCAAAATATCCTGAAATGGCCCTAGAAGACTGCCATTATCTCCCCCTACCGAGAAACCGAAGCGGCTGCACCTGAGATTGAGACGAGGCGTGGAGAGGCCACCTGGAGAGGGAGGTGAGGACGGAGAGACTGTGGCCTAGAAGCGCGGAAAAGCCTCGGCCCACAGTGCTGAACCCCGCGGACCGGAAGTGGGAGGTGACCGGAGTGAACATCAAGGCCCGATCCGCCCGGACACGTCATCCTGACCGCGTCACAGCCCGGAACCCAGTGTGAATCTCTGGGCCCCCTTGCTGTGAAGGGATAACGACTGTGACCCCGAGCCGGTGCAGGAGAAGGCGGGTGCCCTCGGAGGCGACGTGGGGAGTGCGGAGGGGCCGAGGCCTGCCACCGGCGAGAAACCGCAGCCACCAGTGTCGGACAAGGCGGACCGGGCGCGGGACGCCACCGGAGTGCTGTGCGGTGTCCCGGACCGTGTGGGGGCATATCCTGGAAACGCCGCGAACCGGGGATTTGCCATAAGGTGCCGTGAACCCCCTCTCCCCCACTGAGGCGACCTGGCGGCGAGGATCCCGGGTCTTTGTGGAGGGCGCCGGGGGCCCCGGGGTGCCGAGAATGGAGAAACGTGGCTGGGGCGTTCTGCGACTGCGGCCCACAGTGTATGAAGCATTGGCACATGAGTGGGGTAGGGCCGGAGCGGAGAGCCGGGACCTGGTCCTTCCGGGAGTGGATACTACAAGTGCTGGGGCCTCCCTGCAGCGGTGATATCGTGGTGGCGGAAGGGACTGCACACACTCTGCTTTGGCGGCCGCTGGAGGGCCGACGGACATAGACCGAGCTTAGGGCCTGACGGAATCGGGGCGCCGACTGCGGTGACCAGCCGAGGAGCCCGGCTGTGGTCTGAACACCAGTGCTCGCGCCCGGCCTGATCAGCGGACAGCTGTAGCAGAGTGCGCCATTATACCCCCCTAGCCTATGGACCTGAAGTAGCTGAGCTGGTCGACTGAGCGAGGCGTCGATGACACCCGGAGGAGTATGGCACACGCGGTGAGTGTGGGAGCCTAACAGTATTGGACACTCGCGGTCACGACACGAGACATAGCAGTCCAGAAGCAGGGTGGGATCGGGACTCCCCTGTGTGGCAAGCAGGATAACCTGTATACTCTCCACATCGCCGCTGCATACAACAACCGGCGCAACTTGATAATATGCTCCAAGGGAAGAACCGAGAGCCCACACCTGGCAAATAGCAGCGACCTATCTGAGGCAACACGCTGTGGGAATCAGACGCGGGGTGGGCCCTGGCCACTAACATCTAAGATTGTGCACGGGTGACCGGCAGTCAATACCCCGGTTGGGGCCACTGCTGTGTGAAGGCGCTCCGCGCTGGTTGGGGCGAGAAGTGACGCCACTCGACACTGGGGTACAGAGGTGTGAGCATTATATCCAACGGAACGGACCACGCACTGTGCCGGAACTGGGCAGTGGCACGCCGGAAGGTCGTGTATTTGCAACGACTCAAGCCCCAGGATAGCGCGCCGCACCATGGGCAGGAATAGGCTTCGCTCACAAGACCCAGAGCAGCGCAGGTTGCCACATTCCTCTGGCTCAGAAGATCCCCTGATCCCGGTATGACCTCCCAAGAGGCCAAACTGGACCTTATCCTGACCGAAATTAGAGTCTCAAGAGAGGCCCTTGAAGCAAGGATGGACTCTGTCGACGGGCCTGTCGCTCCTGAAGGACGACCATAAGAAGCTGGCGGAAAAAGTGGCAGAACATAAGATTGCCCTGGCGGATCTGATCCCTCAAACGGAGCACTCTTCACGCCTTGAGACACTGGAAAAACAGTTTAGGAATAAGAGACAGGATGGATAATGCGGAGGGACGATCGAGACGCAACAATGTACGCATCTTAGGCGTTCCGGAACGAAGTGAGGGCAGGAACCAGACCCGGTTCGGGAAGGAGTGGCTGAAAACCATAGTGGAACCCTCACTCCGATGTACAGTGTGGAAAGAGCACATAGGGTGCCTCCCAGACCACCAAAACCGGGGGCCCCACCACGTCCACTGATAGCCCGAATACTACATTTTAAAGATCGGGATGCGATCCTGGAAGCGGCTAGAGTGAAGGGACCACTGAAATTTGAAAATCAAACGGTATCTATTTACCCGGACTTTACACAAGCAGTGCAAAAGGCTAGGGCTGCTTTCTGGGGAGTGAAGAAGGCACTGAGAGACCGCGGACTGAAATACGTACTCTTCTTCCCTGCAAGACTGAGAATTATACACAACCAGAAGTCCCATTTCTTTGACACCCCAGAGGAGGCCTCCGAATGGATGGAGGTAGCGCTTACACCGCCGCCGTCTCAAAAGGATGGACATTCGGCACGAGGAGGAGCCGCGGAGGACAGCCAGGACGCGGAAAGGACCGGAGCGGAGGCTGCAGACACGGAGGCCGCAGGGAACACAATACATGAGGCATCGGGAGGTGAAGAAGGGACCCCGAACTGGCAATGCTGACAACTAACGCACTGGCAGTGCACAACGCCACCTTGGGTTCCGCATCGAACAGCCACTCCAGCTCACGAACAGAGACTTCTGATGCGGGTGACAGCTTACAATTATTCCCACGCATCACGGCACAAACGGCTGAGAACTTCTGAGTAACGGTGCAGTCGCAACGGATTGGTAAAGTAATGACTAATGACATTGAACTTTTGACAGGGGGGAATGGGACCTGTTAACATGATGTAGGTGGGGGTGCAGTAGCAGCGGCTACTGGGATCTGACTATTCAAAGTGCGACTGTTTGGGCACACGCCCCCACGCGCAGGCAAGATTAAGTACTGTTCATACCCCTGTTGGGTACACTGGTTTGGTCCCTCACGGTTTTGGGGTGGGGACCTTAGAGTTGGGGGTTTACAGGCACTCGCTGATATGCTATATTGTTTACGTTTGATAATAACACGAAAGCCGCTGACAATGTTTTGTAGAACAGGCATGTGGTGTTATGATGTCCCCTGATTGTTTTAGGATCTGCACTTGGAATGTGAGAGGTATGGGGTCAGTCCATAAGCGTCAGAGTGCTAGCACAATTGAATAGGAGACAAGTCCACATAGCGTATTTACAGGAGACGCACCTGAACGGGGCGGAGGGCGCAAAATTGTTAAAGAAATGGAGGGAACAGCTATATGCCACGACATACTCGGCGTTCTCATGGGGGGCAGCAATCTGGGTGCACAACACTGTTCCCTTTAAACTTGTAGAATCATGAATAGACAAGGATGGTAGGTTTGTGTTCATAAAGGGGTTACTGAATGGTTCCTATATAGTCCTAGGCAGCATATATGCCCCGAATACAGACCAGTCAAGATTTTTTGCTGAGCTTAGTAGGGTTCTAGCGGACTGGCCGGACTGCGTCTGGGTAATTGGAGGAGATTGTAACGCAGTACTGGACCTTACGCTGGATAGATCTCACCATCCTTTACATGCAACGGAGAGTAGGAAACAAGCGGCTGCGCTTACACACTGGGCGTCTCATTGGGAGCTAGATGATGCCTGGAGGGTGTTACACACTACAGATAGGGAATACACGTGTTATTTCCCCCCCCATAATTAGCACACCAGGATAGATAGATTATTCTGTTACAGGACTATGTTACCTATGATCACACCTGCGGCACACATGGGTAAAACACTGTCGGATCACAACCCTGTGCAGTTGTCTTTACAATGGGGTAGAACGACATCACCCGTTCCGACTTGGCGCCTACCTCCAGGTCTTCTGGAAGACACTACATTCAGGTCAACCTTACTAGAGGCGGGGGAGCGATACTTCGCCGAAAATGAGAATACGGCCAGCAGTAGGCGAGTGGAGTGGGACGCCTTTAAGGTGGTACTAAGAGGGGTAGCGATGGGCACGAAAGTGGGGGTAAAACATCGGATACTCGATAGGCTGAAAGTGGTGGAGGGAAGTCTGGCAGCACTAGAAAATGAGGCCGCCGGTACAGACAGCATTCTCACACAACTGCAGGAGGCCAATATAGAACATGCGGAACTACTAGAGGAACTATGGGTAGTGGACTTCAGGGAATACACAATCAGACAGCACACAAGCGGATAGGACAGGAACGCTCCTTGCACGGCTGACACGGAACGCCCCAGAGAATGCCCCTATCACGGAAATACTAGACAGGCACGGGACACTCACACAAACTCAAACAGATATCAACCGAGTGTTCCAGCACTATTACACGGCTCTGTACGGCACGCATGCCCCACTGTCGACGCGCGATTTGGAGTTGTTTTTATCGACTCTGTGTCCCACAACTGACTGCGGCGCAGCAAAAGGCCCTCGCGGGCCCTATAACGCTGGCTGAAGTCAGACAAGCAATAAAGGCTCTACCGCGCAACAAAGCACCGGGGATAGACGGACTACCGGCTGAATTTTATCTCACATATATAGATCTGTTGGCTCCCCGCCTGCTACAGGTATACACAGAGGCACTAGACAGTAATGGACTGCCAGAGTCGACATTGCAGGCGCAAATAGTGTCCATGTTGAAACCCGGTAGGGAAGCCCTACATTTAGAGAATTATAGGCCCCTGTCACTCCTAAATACAGATTACAAAATCCTCAGCAAAATATTAGCAGCCCGGCTCGCTCCCTGTATCCCGGACATCATACATCCGGATCAATGTGGATTTGTACCGGGCAGGTGTACCGCTCTAAATCTTCGAAGATTGAATCAGCTGATGCTAGAGGACGCTGTAGGGCCAGACACAGAGGGATGCATAGCCCTGGATTTGCAACAGGCCTTCGACTCGTTGCGATGGGACTACATGTTCGCGGTCATGAAAAGCTTCGGGATACCACAGGCATACATAACTTGGGTAGAATTGCTAGATCATAACCCTACTGCTCGGGTGAGGACCAATAGGTATATTTCTGCACAATTTGAAATATCGAGGGGCACCCGACAGGGCTGTCCACTCTCTCCATTACTCTTTATAATTGCACTGGAGCCTCTGTTGATTAAGGTGAGAACTGAGGCTGCTTCAATTGGGATCGCCCGCCCTACTGCCCGTCATATTGTCTCGGCATACGCGGATGACATACTGTTATTCCTCAATGATGTGCGTGCCCCCTTGCGAACGCTGTCGGACATTTTTCGGGACTTCCACGGCCTGTCGGGATTAGAGATCAATGAATCCAAATCCTATGGATATAGCTTCCGTGGGATTTTGACGGACCCGCACATCCAGTTCGAGCCGTACCACTTTGTCATGGCTCCTACAACGTTCAAGTACTTGGGTATACAGATCTTTAGAGAAGAGGCAGACATGCTGGATGGTAATTTGGGAAAAGCCCTAACGTCCCTGAGGTCACAGGTGAAGTTCTGGATCACTTTACCCTTGTCGGTGGCGGGTAGAGTGGCGATCACTAAAATGGTGGTGCTCCCACGGTTGTTGTATTATTTCACGAACCTTTCGTTGATGATACCCATGTCCTTCTACAAAGCCTTGAATATGTTACTAACGGAATTAGTCTGGGGGTCGGGCAGGAGACGCATTAGCCTAACTAAGCTGCAACTCCCAACGGACAAAGGTGGTATGGGGGTACCCGATCTGATCGCATATGGATATGCATGCCAACTGCAATGGTTGGCTTTCTGGCTGGCAGGCCGTAATCTGCAAGAACTAAACATGACAGAGATAGATAGAGGTAAGGGAGCGATACACAGTCTTCTGCTCCCAAGGGCACGTGTACCGGCCTCAGCCCCCCCCGCTACTCAAGCTGGCGATCCAATGCTGGAAGAAGGCGGTGGGTTACGCGAATAAACGCACGAAATATGCACCTACGATACCATAGCTAGGCATACCGCTAGGGACCGGGATATGGGCGGTGCGCAGACTACAGCCGTGGCATGGCACGGGGGTGTCGAGCATAGGAGACTTCTTCTCGGAGGGCAGGTTACTGGGAAACGAGGACTTTACTCGTCTACACCAAACGCCATGGACGCTGTTCATTTTGCACGCACAGGTCTCGAACTACATTACCACCCATTGGGCTGCGGCCGGCATGGAGCCAGACACAAACGCACTTATTACAATGCAACACCTCATGGGGTCGGGAAGTCACCTCACTAAATGGCTGTCGGAGGTATCAGAGCTGGTAGAGCTGTCCAACTACAGCACACTCGAGACAGGTGGATAGGGGACCTGGGCAAAAATATCAGCGATAAGGAATGGGACAAGATCCTGAAACAGCCAAAGAAAGTATCGCGAAATCCCAAGTTTAAGTTCATCCAGCTTATGATAGTGCACAGAGCCTACCTGACCCCGCACAGGATACATGCAATGTTCCCGGAGGCAGGGGACAACTGCCCTAGATATCAGCAGAATGATGCAGGGCTCCTTCACATGTTCTGGGATTGCCCTAAACTGGGGTATTACTGGACTACGATCCGGCATACCCTAACCACAGTAGCACTGAACAGGCCTTACGAGACACCGCTGTATAGCATACTGGGCTTGGGGCATAAGGAGAAGAAACGCAGTGTGTCCACTAGATTCGTAGACTTAGCACTGCTTCTGGCGAAACGATCCTTAGCCGTGAGATGGAAGGCAGCGAGGCCGCCAGACAGAGTCCTGGAGTAGTGAAGTGCTGAGGTGGGGGAAGGCTGAAGGGTTGGAGTTGCACAGGGAAGAGCGTAGGGGGCTGCGAAAGATACCGATCTCCCTTGAGTTGAACACGTTAATAGCGGAATATGAAGCATGCATGGAGACACACTTGGCCTAAAAGGCACACAGAAGTAGCACGCGTTGGGAAGGATGTCGGGGGATAGTAACGTGGAAGGCACCAGCCCTAACTCCAAGATGCAAGATGGAGTAGATAGGATATGTCACTAGCGAAAGGTCATGGGGACCGACAAGTTACACCACCTGTACATAAGTTTGAGATGATGAGAAACATTGTGAGGCTGAAAATACTGGAGGAACTGACGAGTGCCGGGAGGGAGGGGGGAAAGGGGAGGAGGGATGAGGGGGAATGCATAGAAGAGGAATGTTCAATGTTAGTATAACAGAAAATCGGAAAATTGTAATGTTGGAGCTACGACATATGCACTGCAGTTGAGATGTATATAACGTATTTTTGAATGCTACCTGTACCTGAGTGCTTTTGATTTCATGCGCTAATAAAAATATTTTCAAAAAATGTTGTTTATCACAGAGGGACTGTATTCACTGGGCCTGAGGAATGCCTCTGAACCCAAAGTTGGGTCACTAAGGCAGAAATATGTTGACCATTTAAGGGGAGCCTTTTTTCTAGATTGACCACGTTTCTTTTAATATTTGGGTAGGTGAGGGTTCGTGGCCTTAAAGCATTTTTCCACATACAAGAACACACTTCCCATAACTAGACGTACTCTTGCATGTTCAATTAACAAGGGAGAGGTACATTTCTGGTTGGGGTATTTACTCCTAGTATCAGAGGATTGGATATGTTGATCATTATACTCCTGTCAATTGCAGATCCTAGATCAGCTCAAGGTGATGCACCGTATCAAATTAAGAGTTGTTGAAGGGATTCTGTTCAGGAACAGAACTACGCTTGGGACCATAGAACATCTGCATGTAGGGACTGAGTCGCCATACTACCTCTGTATCTATGAGCCCGAGTCAAACTTGATATAGTACCTCACCTGCCCTGCTAACCTGAACAGAGAAACAAGTGAATTAGCACCCCAGAACACAACACTCTTGACCCTCTCAGGGATGGCGGCAACACAATACACCCTTTTGCACTCTCACTCGTACTTGTCCACAATAATATAAACAAGAGACACAAAGGAAGTTTGGAATATTTATTCCAACTATTGTGTCCTAAAATGCAGTATTCGTGCCACAATTTCACAAATGCATACTACAAATACTGTTAGCATGGTCAATAAACAATAAGTCATAAAAAGCCCTGTCATTATAAGACAGAATATCCTAACCCTTCTCCCTCTCTTCTACTGAAACTAATGATTAGATCTCAAAGATCTCTGGGATTAGTGATGGGCCCCATACCCATACATAGATGAACATTCTACATGTCAGCTGACGTCGCAATCTCATTTCAGCACCCTTGCTAAGTGTGTGTTTTCTCAAGCTCTTGTTCTCAGTTATATGATCACAAGCAGCAGCTGCGTTCTCGTGTTATGTCTAGGTGCTAATGTCTGACCAGAAAGAACAAGGGGCATTGTTTTTTTTAACCTTATCCAGCGTGTTCAGGCTAAATCCAAGGAAAAGAACAGAATGCAAAAACATATGCAGGTTCCGTGTGAAAGTACAATGTGGCACAAAGCTAATGTGTCTACAAATAAACGTGTGCAAAAGAAAATGGGGCCTACAATGTGCACACTTAGACTAGCATAGGGAAAAGCACGACAGGCCATGCGGGAAAACACATGACAAGGCGGACGGAGCTAGACTCCGCTGAACTCCAACGGGTGGAAATAGGTACATCACACAGTGATTTTGTACCAGTATCGCGTTCTGCGCTGAAATAGCATTGCCAGAGGGCGCAGAGTTGATTCTGCTGCTGCTCGAGTAAATTAGTGGTAGCCTTTTGACCACGAACGGTCACGGCCACTTAAGTTAGAAAAAGCTCACTGGATGTTTTCTTAGCAACTGGAAATCGTGCTAGGGGGACGCCAAATCTCGGTCGCTAACTAACCCTCCTGGAGGCGCTTTTGAGAAAAGATTCCGTCATGGGCAATGGTAGAATTCGTCCAGAACTCAGAATTACAAGAGTAACCTGGAGTCACCAAAATTCTGCCAACTCCGCTGGCGGAATAGAATATTTCAGCCACCCCAATATCAAACCACTTGCTGTAAACAGAAGAGATGCTGATGGCTGAAACATGTAGCCCTTCCACAGGCAAGCCTGTGTGCGTATGTAGGAGAGATGTGCTGGCTCACAGCCCCCAAGTCAGCCCACAGTGTTCCCTGGGATATCAAACAACCTTCTGTAGACCACATGGATTGCTCCTATGAAGCAGTTTTCAAACTGGGTGCGTGGGAGAGGGCATCTGGCACCTTATCTGAAGAGCCAGGGAGATGCAAAGCTGCCTGAGGAAGCTTTAGTCTATCTCCTTAAGTCACTTCAAAAGTGTCACTAAAACCAATAGCATTATTCCAAAGAACTTGGCACTATTTCCTTTTAAAAGGAAACAACTCATTACAACCAGCAAAACATTAAAAATATTAATTTGAGAAAATTAAAGTAACAAAAAACATACATTTTTGGAAAATTGCCATTGTAGAATATACCAATTGTTTACCTAAGTCAGAGACTTTTTTCCCTTGTCAAAATGCGTTCAGTTTGTATACCGGATTTATTTCAGGGGGTTGGGGGGGGAAGGAGGCCGGAGTGGGGAGGTTGGAGAGGAGCACTAATATGTTCCATATTGCACTCAAGTGTTTGACTTGCTTGTAGTATTTTACACTACAATAAAATGAAAAGCACTACCGAATACCAGCGTTTGTTTCTTAGACGGGGGCTTTAAGCTCCAAAACATTTCGGGGTTTATTTCATTTTAGGAAGCGTTTTAGTAGGGAATCGATTTACACGATAGGGACATGAACAAAAGAATTGGCAAGGTCATCCGCTTAAGTTGTTCTGCACTTACACCAAGTGGAAAAACTACAAGTGACAACTGTTGTGATATAGGATGCGGGTCAATTTGCAAGGTTGGAAACCCATCCTCCAAAATGGCAGAGTACCTACACAACTATTTATCTGCCTCTACCCTCTCCCCCACAGCCGAGCAAATTATTGTATCATTTATATAGCACTAACTACCCCTAGGTGGGACTCGGACGTGCTTACCTATGAGTACCAGGCACAACATGTAGTGTGTGTGCTTGGAAGGATGTTTTTGTTCTGATCCTATGCGTATGCCATCCTGCCCAATTCAGGCGGGAGACAACAGATTTCAAGGCTAGTCTCCTGCCTCCTGATGCCTGCATGCAAAAACTCGATTCCTCAGCAGCTCAGCAGACTTGAGCCAAAAGGGACTGGTTTTATGTGATTCCGCGTATGCACCTTCTCCTGCAGGACTGTGCACCACATTTCTGTCAATCTCCCTCTACCTGCCAAAGTGCTTTCTCCATGCTCCCGACAGGTAAGGGAAAACCATATATCTGCATTTCTGATATGCGAGCCTGGAGCAGCACACTTGCAAGTCCCATACATGCCAAATGACCCAATCCAGGCCTCAAAAGAAGTCACTGGCAGATATACATTCTCCAGATTATGCTTTTTTTTTTTAATCTCTCACTTTCCTCTTCTGAAATGTCGGCATGTGCACTTATGTGGGAAGTGTTTACATGTCGTTCATAACCAAGGAGGGGCCGTAGTTGTGTTATGGGATGCAGAGCATAGTACTGTCTTGGATTGTGAGGCGTAAGAGACAAACATGCAGTTTCATGGTTTTCGTTATGTGGTTAGCTTTGAACAGCTATGCAGCTACCTTTATGGTAGTTCATATGATATAGTCAGCTTAGCTGGTTATTACACTGGGTCGTCCAGGCGAGATAGTTGTTGTGAAGTAATTGGGTCCACTCAAGGTGATCTTGTTCCAGGAATAGGTTTTATTCTCATATACAAGGAACAGCTTAACAACCACAAGTGGCATCAAGTGCAGTAAGGCTCCAACTGACTTCCACAGAACGCCAGAGTCAGAACAGAGAAGGAACATTCGAAGTTCCTTGCAACTTGTATGCCAAGGAACAACCAAGTAGCATACAACACACCTCCCCCCATTGAAGAAAGAAAAAAAACAGAAAAAAAAACTAAGAGCAAACATAGTCTTTCATCCTTACAGGTGGATGCGAAACACGTGAACTTCTCCTAATAACGCGATCTGCAATATCACGTTCTGAGTCATCATGTCCCAGAGGATTACCATCAACAACACTAGAACCACTCAAAACTCCAGAGTCATCATTGGCGTTGTTGATAACATCCCGTGAATCATGAATAGAAATCATAGGCTCATTGGAACAAGAAAAATCATTAGAACAAACATTTTGAGAATCTTGCAGAGTGTAAAAATCATCCAAAAAATGTTGGTCCTCATCATTCACATGAGAAGAAAACTTCTTAGAATTGAAAAGCGATTTGTCAGATCTAACAATGGATACACGTCTAAAATTCCAAATTTTCCCTCCTTCAACACGTACAGCTTTACTGAAAACCTCCGTCACTCTAATAGGATCAGACCACTTAGCCCACCTTCTAGAAAGTGTGTTTCCAAATTTTACACAAACTAAATCACCAATCTTGATCTTGTGACTAGAGACTTTCCTATTCGAACTTTTCCCCATTTTCTCTTGGTACGCTTTGACACGTTCTCTTACTTTGTTTAAATCAGGACAAGATACATCAGAAACATCAGATTTCAACCACCAGGGTAACAATTTAGAGCCAGCTTTACGACCTCTTAATAATTCGAATGGGGAACAGCCAGTTACAGAATTAGGTGAAATCCTATAAGTGAGCAGAGTAGCACGAAGTGCCTTCCTCCAATCTAAATTACTTCTGACAGCCAACTGAATGGATTCTTTAATCACTCTGTTAAAACGCTCAATCGGACCATTGGCCTGTGGGTTGTAGTTGGAAACCCTCTTGTGAGTAATACCTTGCTCTTTGAAATACAATTCAATCTCATTACTGATAAACTGCGAACCATTATCAGAGATTATTTCAGGTAAACCTTCACGACTAAAAATATTACTAAGAAATTCAATGACTTGACAAGAGGTAACCCGATCCACAATTTTGACCTCCGGCCACTTCGAAAAATAGTCAATAAGAACTAATCCAAAAACTTCTTTACAACCAGACAAATTCAAAGGTCCAATGATGTCAATCCCCAACCTTCTCCAAGGACTCTCAGAATACTCAATAGGGGCAACCAGAGTAGATAAAGGTTTTACAGTCTTATCACTATTGGAACATGGAAGACAATTCCTGACCCATCTATCGACAACAGCATCTATTGAAGGCCACCAATAGTATTCACGTAACCGTCTCTTAGTGGTAGACATGCCCATATGGCCCTCATGTGCAATCCTAATTAAATTTTCTCTGACAGCAAAAGGAGGTACTATTTTGTCACCCCCAGTGATAACATTGTGGAAAGACATAAGTTCATCTCTTACCTTGAAAAAAGAACCCAAGTCACCTGACAGTTTCCTCTCCTCAGGCCAACCACACTTCAAATAGGTATCAACAAGACAAAGATTATCATCTTCTGACATAGCTTTCATCCAAACATCCTCAGAAGTCACCTCCATATCACACATATTTATGACCTTTGTAGTATATGCAACATCACACTCTTCCGAATGTTCATCACCCTGACAAGGCAAGGCCAATCTAGACATGCAATCTGCATGCACATTGAGTCTACCGGGAATATACTCCACGGTACATTGATACTCTTGTAATTTGGCTGCTGACCTAGCCAAACGGGCCGTTAAAATCCTGCCACCACCCGCACTTAACATATTTACAAGGGGCTTGTGGTCAGTTCTGAGAACAAATTACGTACCCCACAAAAACTGTCGAAAAATGCTGGGCTGCCCAAGTACAAGCCAATAACTCTCTCAATTGTAGAATAATTAAATTCAGCCCCCCTCAATGTTCTAGAAGCATAAGAAACGATGCTTTCTCCACAACCGCTTTTCTGTAAAAGACAAGCTCCTACACCAGAATTACTTGCATCAACAGAAACGATACAATCATTACCCACAACAAATGGTTTCAAGAACGGAGCCGAGCAAATCTCCTTTTTAACGCATCAAATTGCAGTTGCTGTTCATTATTCCATAGGAATTTAGCATTTTTCTTGAGTAACACCCGAAGGGAAGACACTTTGGAAGCATAATTTTTTACAAACTTGCTAAAATATTCAGTTAAACCAAGAAAGGACAACAATTGATCCTTATTAATAGGAGCAGGTGCTTTTGAAATACTAGCAATATGATCAAATTTTGGTTTAATACCTCGTGTCCCAAGTACTCAACCTTCAGTTGTCTAAACTTACATTTGTTAATTTTAGTGTCAACCCTTTTGACTGTATGCTTCCTAGAACAGCTTTTAAATTCTCATCATGTTGTATCACATCACTGCCATAAATAAGGATGTCATCTTGAAATGCAATGGCCCCTTTGCAACCCTCCAACATTTCTTTCATCAAGCGCTGAAAAACAGATGCAGCACTTGCGAGGCCAAAAGGCATGCGCAAATAACGATACATTCCCTCAGGTGTGACAAAAGCAGTTAAATTACGAGATTCTTCATGTAAAACAACTTGATGATATGCGCTAGCAAGGTCTAAAGTTGAAAACACACAAGCACCAGAGAGGGTAGAGATGAGTTCATTAATTTTTGGTAGTGGATGCATATCAGTCCAGATTTCCTTATTTAAACTGCGGAGGTCCACACACAAACTCCCCATTAGCTTTAAGGGAAAGAAAAATAGGGGAAACCCAAGGAGAAGATTCTATGGGTTCGATAATGTTAGAATTGACTAAATCATTGAGAATACCCTTAAGCTTGTCAGAATAAGCTAAGGGCACATTTCTAACTCTAACGGGTACCGCATTTTCTTTAAGTATAATTTTGTGTTTAAAATGGGCATACTCTCCTAACTTTTCTTGAAATACATTAGGAAATACATTTTTTATATTGTGCACAAACTCAGAATCATCAGAGGTAACAACGCATACTGGCAGTGAGACATTAGGATCAATATATACTGGAGGTGAAGCATTAGGATCTAACTTAATACCCATCTCTTTTTGATGAGGCCAACCAAAAAGAGATTCTCCTTTATTGGCAATATAGATTTTAGCTAGCGTAGACCGGTCTTTGAAACTTACTCTGGCCCAAAAAAACACAATTAGTTCAATTTTATGTCCTGTATAACCACCAGGTTTGATGTCAGGGCTTGAAAATTCTCTGTTGGGCCATAACTCCTCAAAAATATCTTTCCCAATTATGGAATACCATGCGCAAGAATCCACTAACATGGAAATTTCCTTACCATCGATGTCAAACAAAGCTGAGGGAAAACTCTTGCAGTTATCTGAGGATATACATGAAATACAATTGAATTCATTAAATTCTTCAACTGACCCTTCATCATCAAAAGAAATACAATTTACTTTTTGAGGTGAACGGCACATCTTTCCAAAGTGTCCTGACTTTTTACATTTCACACAAATCTTATTCAAAGCAGGACAATTTTTTAAATTCCCCACATGGTCAAAACTACCACATCTATAACATATTATAAATGTACGTCTATTACTAAACTTGTTTTCTCTTGTAACGGCATCTTTTTTGAAAGTAGGAAAAGAAGATCTTCTTTGGACTGTTTGGCTCTTGACAATAGAAACTTCAGGTATAGATTCTTGAATTTTAACTGACAGACTTTGACCTCTTATCTCAGTCACAAACTTTTCTGATTGTTCTATACCTTTTGCTATGTTGACAACAGCTTTAAGAGAAGTTTCAGTTCCCAACCACAGCCTTTCTTGTATTTTCTTGCTTTTTGTTTTCATCATTATCTGATCCCTCAGAACCTGTTCATAGTAATAGTGTCGAATGCACAAGATCCAGCTAGAGCGCGTAAGGCAGATATATAATTCTCAATAGTTTAGTTATCCTTTTGTGCTCTTGAATAAAATTTAAAACGTTCCATGACTGTATTGACTTTTTTTCCAAATCTAATAGATAGTTGCTTAACGGCAATTTGAAATACATCAGATTCATCATCAGAGTCTTCTAAAGGAGGCAGATCGGACAACTCTTTGATGCCCTGACCACCTAGAGATAAGCGTAAAAGATCCAACTTCCTCTTGGAAGAACATCCATCTTCTTCCAAAACATTTACATACGCTAAAAACATTGGATACCATATATCCCAATCCATTTTAGGATCCCCAGCAACTGGCAAAAAATGGGGTGGAACCATTATGTTAGACATGGCAGAAGTATTGAATTGTGAAATGAATTTAAAAGAAACAGAGAATAGAGAAAAAAAAAACGTTAAGTTATGCAAAAATTGATCACAGATTAAAATTCACATTCCCAAAATTATTGTAAATACACACACCTTAAGCGTGTGCATCGCTGTAGAAACTTTAGTTGATTCTCTGTGTTCACCGAAAATGTTGTTCTTGTGACAAACCAGACGCTGTTAAAGAGTAGCACACTGTAATAATAAAACTCGAAAAAACTCCCCGATTCAAAATGGCTGAAAACGTGCAATGACGTGATGACGTCATACCCACAATGCTCTGGGTATCAATACGCAGGCTCAGTGACGATCTGGGAACAGCGTGGAGAATGAGGAACACTTAAGATTCTGAGCACACGTAGCAAGATTCAGAAGTAAGTGACCGTTATTTAACAAGGACAGCCAGGTAGCATAAATCGGTAAATTTACACAAAATTATAACGGAGTCTGCCGCAGGTGCTATCATATGCACAACAATCTCTTCTCTTTTATTTTTAACTTACAGCCGCTGCAGTGCTTAACGTTGGAGAAATAAATCTTTAGAAAGGTTATTTCAAATGGTAACTAAACTGAGTTATACCACCGCCGCTGGTGCAATCAAAGCACAGTTAGTTAAACAGGCGCTGGTGCTATCAAGACACAAATTTAAACAAATAAGATTTCTTACTTTCATAAAAACACGGAGTGAGCGCTGTTTCCTTGATTTTTTCGGTGTTTTTAAGTCCTGGAACGTAACTCCCGACGTCGCCAATATGTTGTGAAGTAATTGGGTCCACTCAAGGTGATCTTGTTCCAGGAATAGGTTTTATTCTCATATACAAGGAACAGCTTAACAACCACAAGTGGCATCAAGTGCAGTAAGGCTCCAACTGACTTCCACAGAACGCCAGAGTCAGAACAGAGAAGGAACATTCCAAGTTCCATGCAACTTGTATGCCAAGGAACAACCAAGTAGCATACAACAATAGTGTGTATAGTTATGGTCCCGAGCTGGCATGGTTGGAGAGAAATGGAGAAATCTGTTAGGATCTACATTTTTTGTTATCATCCCATATCAGAGTGTCTCTGTGAAACATAAAGAGGTGGTTAGATTGTATAGATATTTGGGACATGCAGTGAATGACTATATGGAAGACCTCCAAAATTGTCCAGCAGTAATGTGTGTCGCAACTCTCCAGTTATTCCATACATGTTCATGTTGTGGCATTTATTTTTTAGCTGTACAGTGTTGGTGATGGACAACCCTCAAGGCAGATATCTTATGTGAATATAATAGGTATAAGTTACAATTTGTTGCAGACTGCTGCATATTATGGTTTTATTATTATTGTGGCCCATAGCTTTTATATGTGGAAGAACATGAATATATAATAATGCCACGGCGAACCACAGGTCAATCCTTTTTTGCATAACTACATAATGAAAGCAGTTTGCAATTTGAGGGTTGTAAGTGGAGGATTGCACTTATGGGTGCAACATTTTTCTGAGCTGTTTCCAAGGTGCAGGTGGTGCAGTTATCGAGAAAACAGCCATGTTTCCATCTGTCTTCGAAAGTGTATATGCTCCTGGGTGCTCCTATTGCTAGCTGGTATGGAGTTCCAAAACTTGGCGGCTTGTCCTGAGAAAGCAGTGCCTCCTACATTTTTACTATGTTAAGGTGGTATGATAAGTGGTGCAAACCAGGAGAGCAGTGTTTTGTTTGGTTTGTATTGCTTGAATTTAACTTGTAGGTATAGCGGTCCTTTTCCTTAGGAGGCTCTGGACAATGCATAGTGCCTTGAACATTGCCCTTCAGCTGTAGGTAGCCAGTGGAGCAGTTGCAGGACTGGATCATGCGTTCTCTTATGTATAGTTGGAAAAAAATCCTTGCAGCACCATTTTGGAGGAGTTGTATTTTGTGTATAATTAATGAGGGTGCTGCAAGGTATATGCTGTTAGCATAGTCAAACTTAGAGATTACAGTCTGGAAGATGGCTTGCAGTTTATGTGAGCATGAAAGGTACGGGAAGATGTGAAGTGATGTTTTCATTGTACAGAAGGCAGTCTTTGTAATGTTAGCATGAGGTATCAGGGAAAAGTCTGAATCCACAATTATTCCTAGGTTTTGTTCCCTTGATTTTGTCGGAAGGGCTCCAAGCTCCTTAGGCTATATGGTGGTAGGCTGATAGTTTCATCAGTGCCTGTATGTCACAATCTGTGTCTAAGCCATATTGAACTTTAAATGGTCATTTATCATCCATGCATTTATGGCACAAAGGCAGTCATTGAGTTTTGATTCGTAGCGGTCCATTTTTTAAAATGATATGGGGTCATCTGCATAGTTGTATCAGGTGAGGTTGTATGAATAATCATATTTGGTAAGCAGGTTAGGCAGATGTTGAATGGAGGGATTTGATGGGCCAATGAGTAAAGCAATAGTGTGTGTGTGTGTGGAAGGTATGTGAAAGAAGGTAGGGAGACTACACTTGTAGATAAGCAATCCATTTGAAAGGATTTATAAATTTCGATATTGTGAAGTCTAGATTTATCAGATACATTTGACAATATGTATCGCCACACACTACTACAAACAGGCTTTCAAAAGTAAATATTCTTTCATAACTGCAAAATACATTTTAAAAGGAATTACTGTCTGGAAACAAAGTATCTTCAATACACAAGCAGTAACAGTGAAGGGGTCTCTGCAGAATTCTAACTCATCAATTTATCTGACAGCTTGCAGCCCTCTCTGGTCATTAAGGCTATTATATAACCCAGACGTTCCAAAACAACTCAACACTCTTCATCCTTCACTCATCTGTGCAACTCAGACCTCCCAAGTCTCCTCACACTGTATACTGTAGCATGTACCTTCTAAGAATCATCTGTATACCCACTGAACTCCTCATTTGTACTGCGATCACCTCACCACCCACTAAGACATATTTGAGTGAAATGTATGTCTCATGGGACAATCAGTCCCATGAGACATTAAAAGGATAGTTGGTGCAACCACAACCCTCTTTCATTAAGTAATAACTCGCTCAAGAATACTAGATCTCAAGGAATACATTTTAAAGATAGATTTTAACAATCAAAACCGTAGTCTAGTGAACACAATATGAACTGAAACCAAAATGAAGACCAATGGCATCAGCAATGTTTACTAAAAGCATGCATACATTTATAGCAATTCCTCCCTGTTTCTGCTACTTCTAAGCACCAAGTTAATTCTACAACAGCAGATAATCAAACCTATATTGAGTTTCTGGTAGTTCATACCCGCATATCTATTTGAATAGAGCTATTCTCGTTATTCAAGGTAAGCAGCACTGATAAATTCAGCAAGTTAAAAGGCAAAAGCTATGGGTATCCTCAGAAGCCTGAACCCAGAGTCTCAATACATTTTTACAAGGCCTGTCCCAGTGTCACCTGGTTTGTGAAGGTTTCCTCTATGACTCCTCTCATTGTACTTGGCTTTTTATAGCATGATTTCATGAGTATAGAAACTCTCAAAATAAGCAATCAGAGTGGTGTGATGGCATTTTTTATCTGCAATACAGTATTCTTTTGAAGAAGAGTTAAGACATAGTTATCAACCGTCTAGAAACACTTCAGAAATCAATAACAAATAATGCAAGACTGCAGAGGCGGCACTTAAATAAAATACTGGGAACATAAATAATCAAACAATACTGGATTATAATGTTGAAGAACATAACGTAAGATACATGTACTTTCTATTAATCACATACTCCCTTTTGGCCGATTGACACCTGTAACATATACAGAGCAATACTCAAGAGAAAAGACAATATTCACAACAGTAGATTCTGCACATCTTTCTATGGAAAAAGTAATGTTAACCAGCATTTTTATCTATTTTTGTTCCTCCACTGTCTCCAACATGCTAGATACTGGGTAACTTATCTGAAAAGGAAAAGAGCTCCAGTCATTCAGACTATGTTTATGCCACACAAGAATGAAAGAAATAAAGCGAGCCTTGTACCATATTTCACTTACCAAAGTAAAGCGCAAAAACAATGGCTGCTCCAAAAAAGGCCCCCAGGAATTGAGCAAGGCAGTAGACAAGCATCAGCTTAAAAGTCATCCTTCTCAGCAGGAACATGGCGAGGGACACTGCTGGGTTCAGGTGAGCACCTGCATGTGTGAAACTAACAATTCAGTGCCAGGTCATGGTACAGGCACTAACAAGAGAGACTAATAAGTAAAAAATAAAATCCAATAGCTCAATGGTTTGATTTTACATTTTAACAAATGCCTGGAAAGGAAGCCAGACTCCAAGCAAATACAAAATAAGTAACATGCTCAGAAAATTGAATCAATTTGGTACACCGCCCTTTTTTAGGTCTTGCTACAAACCGCTTTATTGCCCGAGAGCTCCTGTTACCAGTAATTATGACAAGCATTATCAAAACCAACATGGCTGGCTTTTAATTGAAAAAGCAAGTCGGACCCATCGCTTTGGCACAGCTTTCTCTGGATTGCAGGATGACATGGCAGATGCGGAGTGCACATGACGGATTGGCCGGCTGTATACAGCCGGCCAATCTGACATGCGCGCTTCAGAGCTAGCAACCCCAGCGATGTAAAACAGCTGTGGGATTGCAGGCACAGGCCCCCAGCCTCAAAATAAGTGCTGGGGTAGCCTGCTCCAACCAACCCTTGAGCTGCTACCATGCTGAAAGCAGCTCCAAGATGGTTGGATTTGCTGCAGGAAGTTTATCGCTTCCTTCCCTTTCCTGCTCGTCCAGGAGAGACACCAGCCAGCAGCATCTCAGTGACTTTTTCAGCACCTCACCAATTTTAAAATTTTGCCCCTGAAGAAATGTTTCTGCACTTTACATATTTCTAATTTCAAATGTGATTGGATTTCAGATACTCTGTGAACCACAACGCTCGCTTTTAGGAGACACATCGCCCAGCAGTTCAAGCTCTATATGTTCATACTTTGAGACACAGGGAGACCCTCATTCAGGATTCAGACGAGGCCGGTTTTGCGACATCAGTCGTCCCACATTGCGATGACCGCACCTACTTTGAACACAAGACTTTTTTTATGGTTCACTCCAAAATGCTACTCCCTGTCTACTTTAAACGTGACATAGAACATTCCGCCAATAAGGAGCTAATCACATTTGCCATCCAATATACCCACACTTATTACCCCAAAATAGCTGTAGCAGCTGGACCACTTTATGCCCATGGTTTGTGGCACCGCATCCCCCCTACCCAACCAACCTGATCAATCTCCTGTTGAGAATATCTAGTAGCCAGATGTATGTGGGTGCCCATTGAAGTCCATGGAGAGGCTTGGCATTGTCCCACAGTACCATTGGAAGGACTCTGAGAAGTTACGGTTACAAAACCCTAAAAATAGCACTGACCTTCGAATTTCCTACTAAAACAGATATCCCACTGAGTGGACACGGTTAGAGCGGTCACCTTTTAAAGTTGACCCAGGGCCGGCTCTAGGGCGGTGCGACTGGTGCCATCGCACCGGGTGCTGGCTTCCTGGGGGAACCGTGTTTGCAACTTTACTATGCTTTTCAAGCACCTGCTGCAGCGTTACTTTCCCCGGCAATTTCGGTGCCTAACAAAAATGTCAAGATAACTCCTGGGATTAATGTCCCTCCTGGCCAGAGATCAGAGTTTTGTGTAGCTGAGGTTTTTGACTTATGTGAAGGTAGTGCAGAGGGTTAATATGCCTGCTGCAAAGAACGTGTACCAAGTAGATTACAGAGTGCATTTAATGTAAATAGACCAGTAGGTTATTGCTTTTAAAAGAGCCATCCTTTTGTTACTTGCAATTTATAACTTCGAGTCCTAACATAGAATAGTGAGGTATTAACTTACATCATGAAACTGCATACACTCTGCAAAGTATAGAACATTGATTCATGTTGCAAAAAGGGTTACTTTGGGTAGAAATTGATTCTTCTTACTAAAGAAAATTCACATTTATGCGGTTTCTTTTTCGACTCCGAGTTTGTGCTTCTCCACACCAAGCACTCCTAAACTGTACTGCCTACCAGTATGGATGACATGCGACTCCTACACTTTTAATCCTTTGGCTTATGATTGATTGTCTGTGTAATGTGTGCGTGGTGCAAAGTGCTCTGACATACTTTACTGGTAGGAGTAGCGCTATAACACGAATTCAATGCATCTGAGACTTGGTCACTGCTAAAGGGTGCTAGTGAGAGAATCCATGGTGGAGGTGGTCATTGGGGGCGACAACTAACATTGTCGCACAGGGCGCTACCAGCGCTAAAGCCGGCCCTGAGTGGACCTCTGAGGGCTAAGCCTTTCCTGGGGTAAGGGTTGCATGCTTCGGAGAATGAAGCTCCCCGCAACAGAGAGACCCCCTGGCCAAACACAGCTATATCTCTCTGTACTAGGGTTACCAGGTGTCCCGGAGTTGTCCGGACAGTCCCGGATTTTCACCAGCGGTCCGAGAAGATTTCTGGAAATTTAGCTCATGTCCCGGTTTTTAGAGAGGGTCCAGGCCCGGACAGGCCATAGCGGGCAACGGACAATCCCCCCGTGCGCCGCACGGGTGGGAGCCGGTTTTGGGCCCCTGGAGGCCGTTTTTGTTACAGGGCCGTTTTTGCAGCAATTTTGCAGCATAGCTGCAAAATCGGCCCTGTACCAAAATCGTCCGAAACCGGCCCCGGCAAAGAGCTCGGCAGCACCTCCAAGTGGGGAGGAGGGCCGGCCAAGCACTTTGCCAGGGCCGGTTGTTGTTCCCAGTCTGGCCCTGAGAGGGTCGAATAAAAACGGTGGGAGGTATCTTTTTATGTTTTGCAAAGCAGAGATGGTTAGCAGCCGTTATAAGAAAGTAACTTTAATTAACAGGCTTTAAAAATTGCATTGTTCTTACTTCCTCTTCTGTAATCCTCTGCTAAGGAACAAAGTCATTATGTGCGCTCGGTTGAAGTAAAATTGTAGTCCTATTTCTGGGAAATGTCCCGGGTTTTGGCTTTAAAACTCTAGTCACCCTACTCTGTACATCTATTTAAAAGCTTTGCACGGAGTGTATAATAAGCTAGTAGCTGCTAATCCTGGAAGTCAGATTACTCATTGGTGCCGCCTTTAGTGAAGTATGAAACATGAAGTGGAGCGGAAAGCAACTGCGGAATCCGAAAAAGAAGCAGCGGGTTCAGAGATCAGGCAGCCCCTCCCACGAACGCTCCCATTCTACAACACAGACCCCCCGGAGCGAGACCAGGACAGGACGCTTGGCAGAGCGGAGCTGAATGCCTCTTGTGGGGAGTGAGAGGCTGGGCAGCAAGTATCAAAGGAGGGTGCCCCTGACCAAGGACCCCCAGTAGTCGCAGGCTCTCCAAAGTCAAGGCGTAAAAAAGCATGCACAGGTGGCATCCAAGGTGATGCGCTCATCATTTGACCTCTACACAGGGCTTTAAGTGGGCCGGGTCTCACCGGGTCTGATCACCTACAGTTTTTTTAAGAGAGCCTCGAAACGGGTCCAGCGGCGGCGTTAGGCATGTGCAAGCTGTGCACCTGCACAGGGTCGCCAAACCCCAGGGGACACCACGCCAATATATATCCTTAATATAATAATCCTCTGAGAATGGATACATATTTGCATGGCGGCCCCTGGCAGGGATTTGGCGGCCTTCGGATCACTTCCAAACACCCTGACCCCCCCTCCACCCCCCCCACCCTCTTCACTGGCCTCCGTGCTCCGCCCCCCTCTTCCGGGGCCTCCCTCTTCCGGGGCCTCCTACCTACCCTCCCAGCACAGGGCCGCCATGAGACTAGAGCCGCCCCTTACGGGTCTCTATCGGGCTCAGTGTTGTGCCCTGGCGGTCCATTTTTTTTTCCAGACTGCAGTGACAGCAGGTATATCGATGTGCACGTGGTTAGTGTTTTAGGGAAAGGGAAATCCTTTAAAGCGAGTCATTTTCTCTCTGGATTTCCCTTCACTTTTTGAATCTCAGGAGCAGCAACATTGTCGTAGTGTCACCACCAGGGTTTTAAGTGGAAGTGTTTTCAATATTATAAAGAAGCCATAGTTGCTGCTTATTTATCTTATGCAACTAGCAACCATTGACAAAACCAATAGTCCTGACTTGTTGTAGGTATGATGTTACGTGTTCCATCATATATCTGGACGCAATGACAGGAACAGCAAAATACAAGTCGGGCGGCACAACTGTGCTAAACAGATTTTTAGCGTAGGTGTTTTAAGCCACGCCCTTAATTACCACGCCCCTTTGAGACACCCCCCAGTTTTTTCATCCCACTTAAAGCCCTGCCTCTACACAAAATGCATTGGCAGAGACTTTTAATTGTTTTAAATGTCGTGATACGAAGGACGTGGGGAATTTGCGGGTGAGGTGGACTCCCTCAAAAGCGGAACTTGGCACCGGTACGTGGAAAAGAAGTTGGCTCTGGGTGAAAGGCAGGTGCAGGTGAGGATGGGGGTTGTCTCAAAAGTAACGGGAGGGGTCACTCCTCACTCAAGAGCCAGAAGGACAGAGGGGTAAATCGTGGGCAGGATAGAGTGAGGTCCAGGGGCTACGGAGGCACAAGGTGGTCGAGGGGTAGACTGAAGTGGAGCCCTCGGGAAGGGGGCGAGGCTTGTAAGCTAAGCCATGCAAGGATGAGATCCACAGGTCCAGGGTAGTAGGTGACAGCTGTGTCCCTCTGAAGAGGAAGAGAGTGTAGAGCAGGTGCGTGCCAGATGGATGTCTCTGGTGTGAACCTCTGGGCTCCTCCCTGAACTTCACCCCATAGACACTTCCACAGAGGAATTCTTCGTCAATTACATCCCCTGGCACAGTCACATAAGCCCCACTCTGCCAGCGAGCACGAGACCATCCTCACACTCCGGAGTTGGTCTCATGCACAGGGCACAGATGCTACTCTGGCCCCAGACACCTGTCACAAGGTAGCACAACTTTATATAGTACCAAACCAGCACCCAGGGCCGGCTCACCGGATGCTGACTTCGGATGGGGGCGCAGGGTTTGGGTTTAAAAGCACCTGCTTTCACGTTCTTGGCCTCCAACAATTTTCAGGCAACAATAAAAATGGCAAGATAACTCTGAATAATGTTCTTCCTGGAAAAAGATCAGAGTTTTGTCTGCTTTTGTCAGAGAAATCCTTTTGTTACTTGCAATTTATAAGCAAAAATCCTAACATAGAACCATGAGCTATCAACGGTCATGGAATAAGCTGCATGTAAACTGCAAGGTATAGATTAGAGCGTTCTGATTGTTCTCCCGGTCTTTCATGATCCTAAAGTTGTAAAAAGGGTTAATTTGGGTAGAAATCAATTATTAAAGAAAACAACCTACAATGTTACATTTTAAATACGGAGTTTGTGCTTCTCCAGACTTATGACTCTTAAACTATACTGCCCAACAGTATGAAGGACTCCTACACCGTGTAGTCCTGTAACATTTCCTATACACCGATTTACCCAGTTATGAATTACCTCTATATGTGTGCGAGACGTAAAGTTCTCGGACACGCTATACTGGTATGAGTGGCACTATAAAACTAATCAAATGCATCTAAGAGAGTAGTTACGGAGACTTGAGAGGCACTGTTAAAGGTTGGTTAAGGGAATCTGTGGCGGTGGTGGTCACTGGGGCGCACCAACAAACATGGTCACGCCGGGAGCCACGAGCGCTAAAGCCGGCACCGCCAGCACCAGACAGGCTACGATACAGCCCGGGATTCTCTTGCCGGAGAGCAGTGCCAATCCTCCCGCAACCTACCTCCACAAGGTAGTGCGCCCCCGATAGTACCAATCAAGCACCACGACTCATGAAAATGAGTGCATTTTAAAGCGTGTAAAAGAACTCGCCCAGCTAAAGAGAGAGCATGTGTGTTTGAGTTAATGCACATAACATTAAGAAAAATCAGCACGCGTTGGTCACAACTCATCAGTCTGCAATGGCTGAGACAGCCCTTCTGGCATTGCCCTATTCCCGGACAGTCCTGCCCAAGAGTGACTGTCACTTTCAGGCTCAGAGATTTACAGTGTAAAACTGTTTTTTGTTCCCACGTGTCGCAATTGAGTGCTTCTGGAGCAGCGTGAGTGGCATTAGATTTTTAAGGATTGTTTCTGCACTGCACCAGTTAGACTGGGGTAGTGCCAGTAGATTTATGGGCAACCTTGTGACATTCTTGGAGAACCGTCAGTAGGCCGTTCCGTTAGCTGGCTTTTCAGCCACTGCCTGTTCCATCACTTGTGGTGTCCCCCAGGGTTCTTCTCTTTCTCCCCTCCTTTTCAATCTTTATATCCTCCCTCTTATCTTGGCCCTTCACAAACTGGACGTCATGGTATTTAACTATGCCAATGATCTCCAGCTTATCTTGAATATTTCTTCCTCCCCTTCTTCTATCCTCAATTTTCAATCTGTCATGACTTTTATCAGTGACTGGATGAGCTCGAACCATCTTAAGCTCAACCCAGAAAAGACCGAGCTGGTCTCACCGGTGGCGCTCCCAGTCCCTGGTCTTCCATCTTTTGGCCCCCTTCCCTTGGTTCTTCCCCATTTCCCTCTAAAACTGTTAAAAGCCTAGGCATTATGGTCAGCAGCGACCTTTCTATGCATCACCAAGTTAGCGCTGTGGTGTCCTCATGTTTTCTTAATTTGCGCATCATACGCAAAATGTCCCGCTTTTTTTCCATCGAGGCGCTTAAACTAATCTTGCTAGCCATGGTTATTTCGTGTTTGGATTACGCGAATGCTCTGTATGTCGGGGAAGGCTGATAATGTGGACAAACTGAATGCCACATGGGCAATGCCACAGTGACTGTTATCTGAGGCTCTTTGAAGTACTTTGGCCAATCTCATCCAAGTTTGGGAAAGCCACCATATCTTTAGGATGGTGCTGAGTAAAAGTCTCTTTAAGAGAGGTAATGGCTACATTTCAGTTTGTCAAAAGCTCCTTCCTTGGGCTGTATAAGGAACAACATTCAAATCTCTAATATCATAACAGATATGGCGGACACTTGCAGGCATTTTTACACCGAATTGTCTGAATGAGAGTCTCAACAATGTGGAATGGGCTAACATCATTTGTCTAGAGGTCTCCGGGAACTAATCTAGGCTAGGCTTGAATGTAGTCAAAATGTGTCCACAGATGAGGTGAACAGGGTACATTTGGCAAGTCATTACATTCCAAAATCTCCTGCTGTTGGTATCCAGTATTGGCAACAAACACACCCAAAGAGAGGCATTTCAACAGGTAAGGTTACAATAGGCATATTTGTAGAAAGGTTTGATATATAAAATCATTGATCAACCATGAGTGGTTGTCCAATGGATTCTAGATCATTAAGTATGGCACCACCCACTTTCCCTCCACCCCAAGTACGCCCCCTTCACCCAAAAAACTGTGCTGTAGCATAATAGACAAAGATGCATGTCTGCCAAAAATGTATATTGTTCCTGGGCAGCAACCAAGATATGGGGATAGAAGAACTCTGCCCAGTCATCTCTCTCCCATTCCAGGTTAGGTTACCAGTTTCAAAGAGATCTAGATGGGTGAAGTTATGAACTGGCATCGAGCAGGTCAGCGGCCAGTAGAACTGAAGGGTGGATTGCCACACAGAGAAGAGAAACCTGCTTTTGTGGGTGTCAGAGCAACTGTGTCAAGTATTCCCAGATGTCTAGTGTGGGCTATAAAGGTCAGTGCAAATGCATTTTTTTTCATTAAGCCAAATTCGATTTGTGGTTGCATCATGCGTATCAAGGTGAGCACAGCAAAAAATAACTGGTCAACACAGGCCTTACCATTTAAAAATTCAGTCATAGCGCGGCCCCAAAAGTCAGCCACCACTGATCTCATCCAAGTGCTATACATAGTGATGAGTAGAAGTGTTTCGAATCGATTTCCCATTTAACCCTTGATGAGCGTGAGAAGTTCACAAACTGTTGCCTCTGTCAATTCTCGCCATTAGACGAGTTTTACTAATATAGCATTAACACAATATGTGAAATAAAGTAACGATGAAAACATGAGATCCTTTACTGCATCATAAAAGCATGCGGGAATGTTCTGAAATGTGAAAATGAGAAAAACATTATGGGATTGTAGAAACATGTTTAAGCAATAAAACGTGGTTAACTTAGAAATGTGCTGCTGATTACCTAATGTGCCATAATGAGAAAAATGCTTACATGATAAATCATAATGTATACGAAAAATGTCTAGCTTAAAGATGCTTAACAAATAAAAAAGTTCCTACAGTATTTCATTAAATATGCAAAATATTAATGTGACTAACAAAAACGACATGCATATTAATCCAATCGAAAAATAAAACGTGTGAAGTGTTCCCTTTTAGTAGTACCTAATATTTACATGTAACCTTTGAAGAAAAGAATAATGAGTGAATTTACTAAGAGAAACTAAATTATTCATGATAATGTGTTTTATATTAATCTTAATGTGGTAATGGTTTTAGTAAGTTTTCATGTAGGCCTCGAATGCTTCTTTTCCTCATTCAGAAAGGCAAGAACTAGCTGAAGTCGTCATTTTAGATGCTATGAAAAGAGAGTTCCTTTCTTGCGATTGTGAACAAAAAGTCCTATTCTCATTCAACAACACTGTTGACAGAAATGTATCCATACAATTGCAAACCCAGAGAGCGCGTCCGGGAATGGACAGACAGTGAATACAAAATATTCTCTTACTTCAGAGAAGAGGATGCAAATTATAAAACTGTTGGAATTGATGATTCCACAAAAGGATTACCTAACGTTTGCGCAAATCTTAGTGAGGTATTGATCACACCATGAGCAGCCAACTGTGGACAACCAATTAATATCATAATAAACGCCTGAACTGATACGTTGTGGACGTAAACTGAACTTTTGGAAGTATAATTGCTCACATTGAGGAGGAGCGAGGGCTGCTGGCTATCATTTTTAATTTCCCTGTCTGGCATGCCGTCGGACTGAACTTTGATTTCTTATACCAATCCCATTTGGAACTGAACTTTTGAACCGACTCAATCTACACTTCACCGGCTGGTAAAGTGTGCAGGTATAACTCTTCGGCTGAAGAGTTATAAACACAATCCTGTGACTCCTTACATTTATTTCTTCACTGCATATTTGGTTTGTATAACCTAAATGCTGAATTTGATATTTGCCATGTTCTTTCTTTTGTTTATTCCCTAGGTGATCAGCAAATGTTATCTGTTTTTTTAAAGTTGTGTACTACTTGAACTAAACGATTTCATAAACTAACTATTGAATTGTGATTTGTGTTTCTTGGCCATTCAAACTGAGGCACAAGTAAATGGTATTCATGAGCTATATTATCGCTTGAGTCATTATTTGGCATGAATTCTTTTGTAGACTAATTACCCATGGAAATTTAAAGGTTGAATTGTTTATGTTTATGCATGAGGTTGGCGTTCTCTCATTCCAGGTCCTCATAAGGATTTGCCTCTTATTTTTCTTTATATCCAAGTCCCTATTAGCTCACATAAAAGATTAATTGGAGGATCTAATGGTTGCAAGTAGGTTTTGTTATTGGCCCGTGAAAAAAAAAAAAAAAAAAAAAAAGAAAAAATAAATCGGTAAAATAAGGTGTGTGTGTGTAAATAAGACTACGGTGTATTGTGCAGGCTAAAACAACTAGATCATTGTGCAACCTTCAATATCCATCATAGGTTCTCCGTCCCCATTAGAGGGCTACACATACCCTTCAGTACAGGATAATGTGGTGATTGGGAAGAAACAAAAACTCTTGCAAGGAGGTCACCTTGCAGAATAAAATCAGGTTAGGTCTTCATGTTGTCCCCACTTACACTAAATTAAGGGGAAAGTTGTGTGGTATTTTTGCATTCTGATACCCCAAATATGTACCTCTCTAAATATTTAACACATACGTGCAAGTGGCACAGCAATGGCCACGTTCCCTTAGATAAGTTTATTAACATCATAAGCAGCTAATTAATAATAACATCCATATATCCATCTATGAAAATCGAAATATTTTTACCAGATACTCCAGCACATACGTAGGCTCCTGCAGTGACTGCATATCCAAACGCCATGTTGACACTGAGGAACTGTGCTTTGGCAAAGCCACTCAACTCCATTTGTGCCACTGACCCACAGCCAAACAGCTTTGGAAAGTGGAGAAAATAAATAAAAACATCAATGGGGCTTACTCCATAGTACAGTACTTGCCTACTTGTGAATTGTCTTAGAAGTGCAGAAATTACTTTAAAGAATATTCTTATTGCACGAAACCAGATTGTTAAACTATGGGGGAGGGGGCACAGTCTTAATGGTACAAGTGTCTAAGCTCCTATAAATTAAAACCATGTTTATTTGACGAGTCTCTGGATAACCCTTAGTAACATGGCACAGAGAGAAAATATCAACAGATTCTGTAAGAAATTGGGTAATTAGTTGAGCAGGAGGGTAGCCTATGAAATAATAGGTCCACAATTTCTTCTTGCTGGAAACCAAGCACCCCATTGTAGCGCTTGACTCTCTGTAGCGAAGCAGAGCAGCCAAAGGGCTAGTCAAGCAAGGTAGTGTGAGCTAGTTATAACCATTTGCTGACACACAATAACTCAGTAAATGATTGTCCCACAAGTAAGTGCTTTTATTTGAAAAAGGAAAAGTATATTAATTACACACACACACACACACACACTACTAAATACTAAGCATTCATTTATAAGTATATAACACAGGCAGATAGAAATGCTTTTAGTGACATTCTGAAATCGCATTTGACACCGAATGGGTCATGACCCTCAAAAGCAAAGTGTCTCTCCCCCACGTATAGCAGATGGAACATTACAATATAGGGGTAACACCTTATATAAAGCAGGCCTATTGGCTTTGGACATCGCATAAATATATAAGGCAGGCCTACTGACTTTGTCAAGAGGCCTCCACAATAAGGGAACAGTAATCACATGTTGAAAGCACCTTGATATCACTGAAACCAATAAGCATGTTTAATGTATTCATTATTAATATAGCTTTGAAATGTTCATAATTTTTTTTTTTTTAAAACACTTTCAGCATTCGGTCAGTTAGGTATTTAAAAACTCAACATAACATGTGTCCGATATATTCTTTTACACATCCAGGCCACAACATGCAGCCAGGACATGGCCCAATTCCTCCCCAGCCATTCTGTCAGTAATGCCCACTCCCCAATACTTAGGCCCTTCACTGCATGGCTTATCTCCAATATATTTTTACCAGTGGGAGAGCCATCTGCACCCCAGGCAGCTGGAAACTCAGAAATTTAGCCGGGAAAATGCCAACTTTCTAAAAGGCCTTTCTAAAATAATAATTGTAATTCATACCTCACCATTAAAGATTACTTTAAGACTCAAAAAAAGGAGCAGAAGAATTATTTTTCTGGCTACGACCAATCAGAATTTAGGGACAGATGTATAAAGGATTTGTCTGGTCGCAAGCGGTCCGATCCACATCATTGTGATTTGTCATTTCGTAGAGGCGTGTTTAGGGCATACCTTTGAAAGCACTGAATCAGTGTGGTATATACTACTGTATTGCAACCGAATTCAGGTTGCAAAACAGTAATACTTTACTACCAGTTTATAACTGGTGATAAGCCATTCGCAAAGAGTAACTGGTTCCCAAAGGACCCCTTTCCCTTTTGAGTATGTAAATAATATTTGTTAAAAGCAGGCAGTAGTCCCACGGGCCAATGCCTACTCTTAAAAAATGAAACTTTTTTCATTTGTGCCATCCCCGGCTGGATCGCGCCCAGCGCCAGAACTCCTGGCCGCCGCAAACACCACAACGCCCGACAGCGCTACGAGTCCAGCATCCTCCACGCACTCAACCCCGAACGTGATCACACCTGCTACCTGGCCATCCAGAAGCGCACCCAAGGACCCTTCACCTGCCGGAACTGCAGCTTCACCCGCACTCGGCCCGCTAAACCACCAACCGAAGGACCCAACTACCTCAGATGCCTCCTCCTCAACACACACTCCGCCCGCAAACATGCCGTCGAACTCTGGGACCTTCACGACTACCTCCACAGATCACCTGCAGGGACCACACCAACAGCATAGGAGGGATCGCCATCGTCCACAGGAACACCATCAGAGTCTCGACCAACACGAACAACACCCTCAGCACTGCCAAACACATGTACTTCCAGATCCAAATCGACCCCAACACCACCCTCAGAGGAACCCTCGTCTACAGACCCCCCCCGGACCCCGACCACAGTTCAGCAACTCCATCGACGACTTCATCAGCACACCCGCCCTCGCCTCTACGGACTACATCCTCCTCGGGGACCTGCACTTCCACCCCAAGAACAATGACACCAACTCCACCACCCTGATCGACAACCTCGGACAGCTTGTGACAACACCAACCCACGCCGCCAGCCATACGCTCCACCCCATCTTTACTGCAAGCCCCCAAGTCTCCTTCAACCACACCACCGAACCCCACTTGACCAACCATCACTGCATCCACTTCACCTTCAAGAAGCCCACCATGCACCACCGCACCCAACAGATGCTTTGAGGCTGCTGGAGCAAGATCACAGAAGACCAGCTAACCACCACCCTCGCCAAGAACCCACCCGCCGACTCCACCGACACCCGCAACACCGCAGACAATTGATCAACGACTGCGCCAACACACTTGCCCCGCTCAAGACACCCTCCAACAGCCACAACAACAAGAAAGCCACCTGGTTCACAAAAGACCTCTCCAAACGAACGTGCTGAAAACTGGAGAAGAACTGGCTCCGCGAACGAACACCAGACAGCTATGCATCCCACAAGAACGCCACCCGCAGACACCATCAACTCATCAGAGCCACAAAGAGGACGTCATTCAAAGACCGCCTGGATAACAACGCACACAACAGCAAAGACCTCTTCAACATCATGAAGGAACTCTCCAACCCCAGCTCCAACACCAAAACCAACGACATCCCGCCTTCGCAAGACCTGTGCGACTCGCTGGCCGCCACCTTCCACCGTAAGAACACCGACATCCACAACAACTTCAACGCCACATCGACAACAACCGCCCTCACAACCACCACCTGCATCAACCACCTGCTCTCCTGGACCAGCACCAATGACGAGTAGACTAGCAAGATCATGAACACCATTCACTCCGGATCACTGTTAGACCCATGCCCTCACCACATCTTCAACAAAGCCAGCACAGCCATCGCACCCCATCTCCGGAAAGTAATCAACATCTCCTTCGAGACCGCAATCTTCCCGGAAAGCTGGAAGCACGCCGAGATCAACGCCTTACTCAAGAAACCCATGGCAGACCTCAAGAACTTCCAACCCATCTCCCTGCTCCCGTTCTCGCAAAGGTCACCGAGAAAATCGTCAAAGAACTGACCCGCTACCTCGAAGACAACAACATCCTGGACCCATCCCAATCAGGTTTCCGAAACAACCACAGCACCGAAACTCCCTCATCGCCGACGACATCATGACCCTGCTCGACAACGGGGAAACAGCAGCCCTCATACTCCTGGACCGGTCAGCCGCCTTCGACACGGTCTGCCACTGCACACTACGAACAGGCCTACACAATGCCGGTATCCAAGAGAAGGCCCCGGACTGAACCACATCCTTCCTCGCCCGCAGAACAAAGAGCGTCCGCCTCCCCACCTTCAGCTCCACCGCCACCAAGATCACCTGCGGCGTACCCCAGGGCTCCTCCCTCAGCCCAACGCTGTTCAACATATGCATGGCACCCCTCGCCTCCGTCGCCCGTCAGCACGACCTCAACATCATCTCCTACGTCGACGACACCCAGCTGATCATCTCCCTCACCAAAGACCCTCACACCGCCAAAACCAACCTCCATGAAGGAATGAAGGCCTTCGCCGAATGGATGAGGAACAGCCGACTGAAGCTGAACTCTGACAAGACGGAGGTCCTCATTCTCGGCTCCAACCCCTCAGCATGGGATGACTCCTGGTGGCCAACATCACTGGGAACAGCCCAGACACCCACTAACCACGCACGCAACCTGGGGGTCATCCTTGACTCCACCCTCTCCATGACTAAACAGGTCTACGCCATATCCTCATCCTGCTTTACCACCCTACGAATGCCCTGCAGGATCTTCAAGTGGTTCCCCACCGGAACAATAAGAACAGTAGTCCAGGCCCTCGTCACCAGCAGGCTGGACTACGGAAATGCCCTCTACGCAGGAACATCAAACAAGCTCCTAAGACGGCTGCAACGCATCCAGAACGCCTTGGCACGACTGATCCTCGACATCCCCCGCCGCAGCCACATCACACCGCACCCCAGAGACCTACACTGGCTCCCCGTCAACAAGAGGATAACCTTCAAACTCCTCATCCACGCACACCAGGCCCTCCACAACACCGGCCCAGCGTACCTCAAACGACTCAGCTTCTACGCCCCTAACCGCAAGCTCCGTTCCACCGACCTTGCCAGACTGCCGCGCATCCGAAGAACAACCGCCGGCGGCAGATCCTTCTCCCACCTCGCCCCCAAGACCTGGAACACCCTCCCCACCAACCTACGGCAGACCCAAGATCTCCTGGCCTTCAGACGTCTTCTCAAAACTTGGCTCTTCGATCAGTAGCAGCAGCATCCGTTCCCCCCGTCAACAAGAGGATAACCTTCAAACTCCTCATCCCTCCACAACATGGGCCCAACAGGCCCTCCACAACATGGGCCCAGCGTACCTCAACAAACGACTCAGCTTCTTCACCCCCTACCCACAAGCTCCGTTCCACCGATCTCGCCAGACTGCCGCGCATCCGAAGAACAACCGGCGGCGGCAGATCCTTCTCCCACCTCGCCCCCAAGACCTGGAACACCCTCCCCACCAACCTAAGGCAGACCCAAGATCTCCTGGCCTTCAGACGTCTTCTCAAAACTTGGCTCTTCGATCAGAACTTGGCTCTTCGATCAGTAGCAGCAGCAGCAGCAGCAGCAGCAGCAGCAGCAGCAGCAGCAGCAGCAGCAGCAGCAGCAGCAGCAGCAGCAGCAGCAGCAGCAGCAGCAGCAGCAGCACCACCATCCGCTCCCCCCGCGCGCCTTGGGAAAACTTTTTTTTGTCCCACGACATGTAAAACGGTAAGTATGCATGTCCTACTTTTTAAAAACAATGCACTCTGTCTTATGGGTAGTTGGGGCCTATATTAGGGGGACTTCTAGGTATTAAAAACAAATGTTTAGGACTGGCAACTGGTTTGTTTTGCCAGGTCGAAATAGTACTTTAAATTAAAACTGCATATCCAGGTTGCAGGGGAACGCCTGGTGATGTTTTATAGTGCTAATTTAGTGGGTGGCCCAATGAGTGCTATGGCACACTTCTAGCATTTCATTTACAGGCCCCAAGTACGTAAGTAAATAAATGTACCAATTGGGAATAAGTCAATATTACCATGTTTAAAGGGAGAGCACAAGCATGTTGCCACTTGCTAGCAGGAGTAAAGAGTGCTTTAGAAAAATTGTTGATTTCAAACACTTTTTTATTTTTATTTTAAACACCCCTCCTCGGTCACTACAAAAAAGGTGCCCGTGTGATGTGTATGCCCAACCAATGGGCAGGATGGATGGATCTCTTGGTGGGTACCAGCACCATGTTTGTTTCACCATAGCTGGCATCCAATTAGCGTTCATAATAGTGGTGATTCATGGGACAAGGTGGTGAGCCTGGGCACTGGTTTGTAAAACACAAGCATGGCGGACAATCTATCCCTTGGCTTGCTTTAGCGCATGTGAGCTCTTGATAACATTACAACAATTGCTTAAGCCCTAGACCTTTATTCACCAAAAACGAAAGTATCTCGCACTTTAGAATAAACAGTGTTTTATAATGGAAACTAAGCGTTGTTTGTTTGTGAAATTTCGTTTACTTTTGCTAAATAAAAAGCTGTATTTGATAATAAATTGTGTATTTTCACAAACTGAAAAGCTGATGTCCGGGAACAGAATTATTGCAAATGTATATTTACAGCAGATATTTGAGTTCTCACTGTAGGGTCTGAAGCCAAGTCAGTAACTTGTCCGCTCTCCGAACTTGTAACATCGAAGTAACTTTTACAACAGTTCTATAACAGCACCTGGAAAGCCCATGCAAGTTTGGGCCGCTGAGGACAGATTGTGAGGTGTCCTTGGAACCGGCAGCATAAAAAACGATATAATATAAAAGTGTAGAAAGGTGGTACGAGAATGACAGGTTTATGAAAATACATTTTATATGCTCCTTACATCAGCTAAGTATTTTAGATTTGATTATTTTTGTTGGGAGGGGGGGGGACAATTTTTGTAAAGTGCATAATTTTCTTTTATTTTTTAGGAAAGCAACATATCGAGAAGATTGGGTTTTCTTACTACGCCATACAAATAGTGGAATCTTTTATTAATTCCCCAACCTGAACTTATGGTATTTCAGTAAATATTGTGCAGCAAAATGCACTTTTTGCAAACAATAAAAATTAAAAAAGTGAAAAAACGCACAGACAGTCTCAGTTACGATCCTTTTAGCCGAATCTTCCTGGAATAACTCATACTGGCTTGCGACTGGAACATGACGTCGTAAATCCCTTTAAAGGAACAGTAGTTTCTAAAATATTTAAGTAAACGGAAGCTTCAACACAGCATACAGTTAAAATGTGTTCAAAAGAGGTTTCTGCTCTTAGCATTTTTGGGATATTTGTGTACCCAGCCCTCGTTCTGCTCCTGAACGCTTTTCTTAGATTGTATTACCAGTATCCCTGCGATTTAAAGGGAACATGACGTCGTAAATCCCTTTAAAGGAACAGTAGTTTCTAAAATATTTAAGTAAACGGAAGCTTCAACACAGCATACAGTTAAAATGTGTTCAAAAGAGGTTTCTGCTCTTAGCATTTTGGGGATATTTGTGTACCCAGCCCTCGTTCTGCTCCTGAACGCTTTTCTTAGATTGTATTACCAGTATCCCTGCGATTTAAAGGGAAACAGCACTTTCAAAAAGAAATTTAAGGAAACTCCTCAAACAAATAGATTGAAAATTGATAAATAACATTTTTCCCAGTGCGTTGTACAACGAGGCACCTTCCTGTCCGCTTCAAACGGGGAATGTCAGCAAAACAATCCTGACACCGACAAGCCAGGGTAAAAGGATTACCGACGCAGACGCCTAAAACAACAGCGTGAATTATAGAAGCGACGGCCAGGGCCGCTCCAACCTCTGGCACCTATTTTAAGCGGAAAGCTAGGATTCCCTCGTTTTCTACAGTTTATGGACATGTTAGGCGATATCTATAAAAAAAAAAATAAAGATATATTTTAGAAAATTAGAAGCACATTTTCCAATTTTTCCAGTACGCAGGAATGACCGGGGCCAGGGGAGCAGAGCCGGAGTGACTGCTTTTAACACAGATCAGCTAAACTGCGGCCGGGCTGAACAGATTAGATTAATTCATTTATTGTACACTTACTTGAAATCATATAAAAAAAATGCACTTCAAGATAAAAAAAAAAACTCAATAAAACGTTTCAATACACGTTAATGATACAATAAAAAAAATCATATTAAAATATTTTTTTTCATCAAAGGTCCTTACTGGGGCGCATTGCTTCTACCCGAGCAGACATCATTATAGCAGGTCTACAGGGAAGCGACCAACCCGGCTCTTTATCCTTCCAGAGTCGGCGGCCCTATAGAACCGCACCTCGCGAGCACTTGTTCTCTGGTAGGCGTGCAGAGAAGCCAAGTAGAGACATGATATGTATGAGGCAGACATATACCAAAGGGCCCCAGAAAGACAGGTGTGGTGGGGAGACGATGTGGGAGGGAGAAGGCCAGTGACGTCAGGCTTAAGGAACTGCGGAGTGCAGTTTGGATGAACTATTCTCGACTCGTTGTCAGTGGTCGGAGAAGCGTCATTTTGATTTTTCACCATAGTTCCGCATACTTTAGCGGGAAAAATCGAAAACACGCCTGCTCCGTTTTCACATATTTCCCCCCTAATTTGGAATTATGGTCATTTAAAAATTAATTTAAACTAGCACAGAGGAAAAGTAAAACTCTGCCGGAACTGCGCTTTTAATCGATAAAAAGAGCGTGCTTCAAGAAGTCAGGCATTTTAAATATGTCAAATTAAAAAGGGGAAAAGTTTGTTTAATGCCCATACATTCTTGAAAGCACCGTTCCTGGGAGTGTTTACGTATATATAAATTAGAATTTAAGCTGCAAGTAATAGATATTTTCTTTACTATAATCATTCGCCGTAAAGTACTTTACCTACTACCACCTATTTTTGAAAACACCTAAAAAAACACCACCAACAATAAATACAAAAAACAAACACATTTTTAAAGATAATTCAGGGAGCATTAGTTTTCTTCCCATACGAACCTTTCACTGTTCCTCGTTAGCTTTGAACTTTCGTTAAAACAATGTACTTGATAAGAGTATTACTTACAATTAAAATGAACGTCCCCAAAAACTCTGCCAGCCCGCAGCGCACATGGATATTTTTGGTTCTGAACTTAAACTTGGCTGCTTTCAGCATGGCGTCGAGGCCGTCCGTATTCACCATGGCCGAGAAAGCGGTATTTGAAGTTAAAGGTCGTGTCTCCGTCCCGGGAGTCAAGCCGCTGAGTCTAGGCGCTCTCACCAAATCTGACTTGTTTAGCTTTCGTCCCAATGGTGTGAGCTTGTTGTGATTGGCTAGCGACTGGGGCGGAGCCTGGGATCAACGCGACAAATGCATAGGGATGGAAGCGAGGGGCTGGGGTAAAGAGGAGGAGCCAGAGGGAGGTAACATGGGGGATGGCTGGAGACTAGAGAAGGTGAGTGGGAGGGATGATGAAGACAGGTTTGGAGAAAGGGCTAGGAGGGAGCAGTTGGGTGGAGACAGAGAGGGGGCAGTAGGGAACATCAGGTACATGGGGGTGACCTAAACGTTTTGGCAAGAAAACGGGCAGCGGTTTTCCCTTGTCTCAAGTTAATAGAGATGTTTTGTGGTTGCCAAGAGTGCTCCTGCTGGTCCAGCATGGTAGGTTTTAAATGTGAAAGCGTCCCTGGCCTTGTAGGTAGCATCTCGTTGCATTATGGGACTTATAGTTTTACTTCCGGTAAACGCAGATGAAGAAGTGGAAGAAAGTCAGCTTAAAAATGGGGTAATGTGGCTGTAGGGCATAGGGCCTGGAGAACCGATGGGAGGTTAGACCTTGCACTTTTCTAACATCTATCTAAGATAATTTAATCTACTGTTGTGCTGGAACTATTGTAGGAATGACGGTGCTGCCTTTAATGTTGGAATTAACCCAGATCTCTTGACTGGGGGTGACTGTTTTGATTTGTTCTGCATTCCGTCCATCAACTGTGTGTCTTTTGCCGTTAATGTTACACCACTGACGTCAAGGGGTTGTGAAAAACCCAAGTGTTACAATAAGCTATATCCATTCAGCGGCAAATAGTGCTTATACAATGGTGCGTTTTGGAACAAATTCCCCTAGGTTCACGAGTACAGAATTATGTGTTGGTGCCCTGCTTCTTACACAGAGCACATTTTCCATTGAAATGGCCACAAAATTGTATTGTATTGTAAGTACATTTATATAGCGCTTACTACCCCTGACGAGGCATCAGTCATGCAGTAGTACCGCTAAACCAATGTGGCGCTCAAACAATAACATCTGTGCATATTTATCATTTATGCATTGCAAAATTAAATTATCTTGGTATGTGTTTAGAAATAGGGTCTCTAGTTGGCAGTGATTTGCAGCCTGTCCAAGTAGGGACCCTCACTCTAGTCAGGGTAACGGAGTCACACAGTTAACCCCTTGGCTGCGGGGCTGATTCCCCCGCTGTGCTGGAGGTAAGGGGGGCGCACACAGCGCCCCGGTGCTCATGGCGAGCGCAGCTCGTCATGAGCCACGTTTCTCGTGTGCTCATGACGAGCTGAGCTCATCATGACCACGCCCATTCCTTAGAACGCCCAGCACAGCAGGGGAATTAGCCCAGCACCTGAGCGTTCTAACGGTCATGACGAGCTCAGCTCGTCATGAGCACATGAGAACCGTGGCTCATGACGAGCTGAGCTCGTCATGAGCGTCGGAGGGGTTAAGATAATCCCTGCTCACCCCCTTGGTAGTGAGAGAGCACAAGTTTGAAAAAAAATGTATAAGTACGCCATATTTACAAGCACGTAGTTAGTTTAAACATGTTTTGCACACGAGTATTTTATATCCAGGAGTGAAATATACAGAGTGGTTTATATTCGGTAGTGAAACGTATAGAATGTTAAGTAGAGTAACTATAATAATAACGGTGTGAGATTAAATGTAGAAATGTTGGAATATATGTGAAAACCTCATGTTCTCATGTTAAAAAGAGTCATGTCCAAATTAAATGTAACTTTGGATTCCAGTATTTTGTGTAGGCCTTAGGGCAATTCACAGCAAACCTGAACGTGCTGCTAAAATAATGTGAGATAAAGTTGACATGGTTCTTTCAAAATGTACTATTGAACTTAGGGTTAAAAGTATATGCTTTATAGATGTGTTATTTTAGAAACGTATGCTAGTTAAGAATGTTTGCTGTTTAAATCAAGTTAACGTTTTAAGAGTGCAGGAACCTGCTGCATGTAAATCAAGTAGGCCAGAACAGATAATGTCATGTAGTTTAAATCGTCATGTGCTCGTTAGAGGAGAGGTCGTGAGGTGTCCAGTATGGAGCTCTGAGAGTGTTTTATGGCCTAAGATATGGTGAAGTCTGGAATTTGAGGCCCACTGCAGGACGAGCTGTATGCAGGTGCGAAGGTCCTAATCAGCTCGAATGAAAGGGACTTTGTTCAGTGGCGCCTTGCGCAGGCCTGTAGGAGTTTCCAGGAATTTCAGGGGGTATCAGCGCACGGAAGAAGGAGCCTGGGAACCAAGGTCAACTATAACGAGGGTCTTCAAGAGTACCATCATGGAGTTTACCGCGCAAAGATGTACCACGTGAGGGGCGTCCCAAGGGGCGTTTCTATTGGAAATGTGATTTGGTATTAGGGAAAGTGACCCGGGAAGAGAGCAGAGCAGATGATTTTGGGAGCCTAAGGAAGCGGATGGGTAGGCAGATAGGCTGATCAGGAGAGACCCATTATCAGAGAAGAGACAAAGAGAAGTGCGTGATCTTCTTAGGAAGTCACCACGGCTGACACCTAGAGGGTTAAGATCTTGCTAAGTAGGGATGTCATTTAGTATAGTGTAGGGACAGACTAACCTTAATTTTCTTTTCTGTAATGACTTTGAGGTTGCAACTTGTATCCATTTTGGCAACCCTGATGGTTTTCGAACTTGTACTTATTATTCTGTTTTTCAGACTCAGACTATTCAAAAAGTTCATGTTCATAGTGATACCGATCTACCTCTTGAATCTCATTTTGAGAAGTTTGTATCTTCAGTTATCTTTGACTTTATATTAAATCTTTAAAACTTAATTTTGGTCAGTGGTCATTTAGAGTGGTGTAAGTTCTTAAATTGATTGTTTACTGCGAGATTACCTTTTACTCAAGACAGGTACCAACGATTCAGTCGACAGGAAATGGGATTTGGTAAGATAATTAGTAACCAGTAATCCCGCGTTAGCAGTTGGTAGCAGAGTGAGGATGGTTATCTTCTTGAGGAAGGTAATCTAGAGAGGTTAGTTTACCCCAAGGCCCGAGACGTCGAGAGACGAGCAGCGGAAGAATCGTGTGCCGAAAGGTGCAGACGGTGCGAGAAAAGCAGCAGTATCGGAGAGTGAGTATAAAAAGGGTCATGCGTGAACAGATTGCGGTGTTTTGTGTTGTATTTGTATTGTAATGTCTTGCGGAGTTGAATGCCTGTAGTGTGAAAGAGAGAAGGTTGTGAGCGCGCGCAACCTGGTAAACTGGTAACCTGGTAAACGGGTTAACTGGTGAAATCTTAAGTTCAGGCCAGAGCTTAAGTGGTTTTGGGTGTATCGAACATCCAGGGTAGTTGTCGACCATAGTACGGAGGTCACGAGGTACCATTGACCGCCGTGGATCCAAGATAGGGGGAGTGTAAGAGTGTGTGTATGAGTAACGGACGCTGGTCGAAAGTTACTGTGTGTGAGTAACCTATCGGAGAAGGCGATTGTCTGGAAGTAATCGGAAAGACATTTCGCCAAGTTAGGGTGACAACTACAGAAAGACTGTGGGCGTACAGTCAAAGAAAGGTGATCGCTTGGACGGAAGTAATCATTTTTCAGAGTATGAATGGGATGCGTGCATGACCGAGGAGACGAGCTGAGAAAGGAGGGGAACTGCTGCGAAGGGGGACGGGTGACGTCGGCTAGAGCCGCGCTCTGATTGAGCGGTTGGTGTGACGTTAGCTAGAGCCGCGCTCTGGTTGGGCGGCTAGAGTGACGTCGGAGGAAAGCCGCGTACGGATAGGCCAGTTAGTAAGAACGGGGCTGAGATTGGTGGAATATCATCAGGAAGTAAACAAACGCGGAGAAAAGAGAAATCATGAAGTGTTTTAAGTGTTTGAAAGGGATTTTTAAACGTAAACGAAGTGAACATTATTACGGGGAAGAGGCTCCCCCAGAGGGTACGCCAGCTCATTATATGGCAACGAATGTGGGGCTGCATACGATATTGTGGATTGGGGCTTGGAATAAGCTTACGGAAGGAAATGAGGAAATGCAGTTCCCGAAGTATGGAACGTTTAAGTTAGAGGTGTTACATCGGCTAAAAGCAACCATGTCCTCATTGAAACCCTCACCTAGACCAACACAGTTTGAGGCTCTTAATGCATGGATTAAGGCTGCACACGACCGAAATTTGAACAGGCGTCAACAAAGGCTGACGCGATCGGTAAGGGCAGTGCGAGATTCCAAATGGGATGAGGAGGAAAAGCGTTGGAGGGTACAGACTATTGAGGTGGAGAAAATGTATCCGATGAGGGAGGTGTCAGGAGGAGGAAACCTCATGGAAGAAGACGAGGAAAGCGAGTCGGAGGACAATCTGATAAACAGATTGTTAATGGATAGACCACCTCCGAGAGTGGAGTTAATAGAAGATAGAGGGCTCGCAAGGGAAGACGGGAATGAGATAGAGGGATATACACCACTCCCTATATCGGAATGGACACCTAGCAAAGGCGGAGAAACACCTCCAAACAACACTGTACAGAGTGTAGTGGGAAGGTTTGTGGTGCAGAAAACGCCAACCACAGAAAGGGTTGAGTCTGTGGGATTGCCAGACGCTCTTCAAGTGCCTGTTACCATAGGACCCATAGTTTCGATCTATAATTCTGAGAGAGATAGAGGGGAACAACAAAGGCAATTGGATAGGGAAAGGGTTGAGATGGAAAGGAGGAATAATGTGACGAATGCATGGAAACAATTGCCAGGTTCGGTAACATGGAATACCCCATTAGACACAACTGTCGGTCCCAATTCAGAACAGGGAGGTCCGAGAGGACCAATGGATCTAAGGGGACCGCGGCCAAGATCTTTTTCAGAGTTAAGAGCTGATTTGAGGGAATGGGACGGGTCCATAGTATCTCCGAGTAACAGGACAAGAACGGAACCAGAGTGGGAAAGCAGGGGTAACGGGACTGTATCTCATTGTGGGGCCAGCGAAAGCAGTCAGGGCCGGGAAGGCCAAAGTGAAGAGAATGGAGGGGATGCATGTCCTACAAATCAGAGAGAACAGCCGGAACAAAATACTAGGATTGTAGAATGTGAGGAAATGTCCCGTCTCTGGGGGAAAGGAGGAGATGAGGCGGTACGGGCTTTCCAGAATAGGTTTAGGTGCCTTCATCATACACTTGGGGAAGACGTTCAACATTGGAGAAAGGAGAACAGCGATAGGTCCCGCCACGCCTCGAATAATCAGGAATCACAGGGAAGTAGGGAAGAAAGAGGGAGTAATGGAACATCTTACCCTGCATCCTGTGAAACTAGCCCGGAGGGGGAGAGAGGGGCCAGGAGGCATGAAGGAGTGTTTCACCACCCACCCCGAGAAGATGGAAAGGCATGGGACTTAGAGAGATGGGAACAGGGGAGGACTCCCTATAATTCACCAATACCTAAACGTAGATCTCGGAGCTGGGATGGGAGAGATGCGGATGGAGGAGCTAAATTGAGTGTCTTGAAAGCTGAAATAAAGGCAAAAAGGCTTGATGTTACCAGTTTAAAATCAGATGTTGATGAGATAATAGATGGAACATTGCCTTTGGAAAGGATAGAATTGTATGAACAGGATGAGTTATTGTTCATGGCAAAGGATATTACTAGGAAAGCTAGAGCGTTTCATGAAAAACTGACTGATTTGGCAGACAAGTATGCCGTGGATTTGTCTAGGACAAGGGCATTGCAGAGCAACCACAGATTACAGTACGCAGACCAAGATCTAGATGAGAAGAGAACTACTGGATTAAAAACACACATAAGAGAGTTGGTAACAGGGATAAGAGTGTGGAGAGAACTGGATAAATGGGAAGAAAGGTGGTCGAAAAAGGGCACAGTTAGGCGAAGTACAAATGTGATGACCCCTGAGGGAAGGGTAATGCAGATGGAGGCATTCCCTTTGCGAGAAATATCAAATGGAAATTATGTACATGTGCCCTGGAGTAGAGGAGACTTAGCCGCATTTACCAACTCATTTCCGAAGTTGCGGGACAATCCAGTCGAATGGTATAAGCAGGTAGAGAGGTTCGTTAAAATCTCGAGAGTACTGTGGATAGATTTGAACACGTTGGTTGACATCGTGGTCCCATCTGATCTATGGACCCCTTGTAAGACTAGTGTCGAATGGCCAAATGCTGAACCATTGAGGGATGCTCGAACAAATGGACCATCTGAGATTGTCATGCGAAAGTATGAAAGGGTAATAGCATGGCTGAAAGATAAGGTACCACCACAGGATATAGATTGGGTAAAAATAGACCGAACAAGGCAGGAACCCAAGGAGACAGTTCACGAGTTTTATGAAAGATTGTTGAAAACATTCAAGCAATACAGTGGACTAGATGTAATGGATCCCAAAGACATAGGGCAGTTCGTGTCAAAGTTTGTCTTGGGGTTGAGACCTGATATTTGTTTGATGATACAGCAACATTTAATCTGTTGGCAGAACAAACCACTAGATGAGATTTTACGATATGCGAGGTACTGCAGTGACGAGATAGATTCTAAAGCCAAGAATCTAAAGGAGAAATTGATGGTGGTGCAAATGCAGTCCGCTGGGAAGGGTGGCCAGCAGAAGCAGGGGATGGGACGAAAACCAAATGGTCAGAACAAAGATAATGAAGAAGGGCAGAGACCTAAGATAGACTTTGCCACTTTAAAGAAAACGACAAAGTGTCATCTGTGTCATCAGGTGGGGCATTGGCGACGCGAGTGTCCCTTTAACCCTGAAAACGGAGAGCTAGAAGTAGAAGAGCAGGTCCAAGAAGACCCAGTGCAAAAAGTGACAGTCCCAAGCAGTAAGGTGGCCAAAGGGGGGACTTCGGCTCCACGGGCCCAATTCCCACAGCCACCGAAGATAGCAGCTGGAGGAAAGGTCTTTAAACAAATGCCTCTGTTTATCGAGGAAGAAAAATGTTATTACATTGATCCATTGACAGGACAACGGGTGAGCAGTGAAGAAGACTGTACCCTCGGGGCAGTTCTAGAAGTGGATCAGAGAGGGCCATTTGTTGAGGCAGAAGTGGCAGGGTGTCCCACTACGTTCTTAGTGGACACTGGGGCTACTCGTTCGACTCTGAGATCAACGGTAGTTCCAGACTTGCCAATGTCAGGGGAAACAATTCAAGTGGTAGGAGTCGCAAATAAAAGAATGACTAGTCCCTTGACAGAACCAGTGTCTGTGAAAATTGGAAACCACATGAACGAACATCAGTTTGTGGTTTGTGACTCGAGTCCGGTATGTCTGTTAGGTAGGGATTTGTTATGCAAATTGAATTGCACCATATACTGCACCCCACAAGGAGTGGAGGTACAGACTACCGACGATGATGCTACCTTTAAGGTGGCCAATTCAAAATTCTGTGTAGAACTATATCCTACTCTGACTGTAGAAGATCTTCCACAAGACTTAAGAGATGCAGTGGCGTCAGAGGTGTGGGATTTCACAGGAGAAGATATAGGATTGATTAAAGGGGTAGAACCGGTAAAAATTCTGGTAAAACCAAATGTTGAGTTTCCAAGAACGCCTCAATACAAACTGTCCCAGGAAACGATTGCGGGAATAAAGCCTGTGATCGAGTCAATGATACAGCAGGGAATACTGAAGGAAATCGTGGGCAGTCCTTGTAACTCCCCGATTATGGGTTTGCAGAAACCTAGCGGGAAGTTTAGGATAGTTCAGGATTTACGAAAAATTAACAACATAGTCGTTTCATGTTGTCCCGTGGTACCGAATCCATCAGTAATATTGTTTCAAATACCATGTCAAGCAGAATGGTTCACAGTGATAGATCTTTGTCAGGCTTTCTTTTCAATCCCATTGGATGAAGAGAGCAGGTACCTTTTTGCGTTTAAAATGGAAGATCGCGTTTTAACATGGTGTCGAATCCCACAAGGATTCACAGACAGTCCATCCATCTTTAATCAGTTGTTGAAAAAGAATCTTGAGAATCTAGTACTGCCACAGAACTCGGTTCTGGTACAGTACATAGATGACCTACTTGTTGCGTCAGAAACAGAGGAAGCTTGTAAAGTAGATTCAATTGCCTTACTGAATCATTTAGCTGAAAATGGACATAAGGTATCTCCGAGCAAGTTGCAGTATTGTCTGACAGAGGTACAGTATCTAGGGCACAGGTTGGAAAAAGGGAAACGTAAGGTGTCCCCAGAGAGGATTGAGGCGATAATGAAAATGAATGCGCCTACAACTCAGAGAGAGGTTAGAATGTTCCTAGGAATGGTGGGTTACTGCCGACAGTGGATAGTTAACTTTTCACTGAAAGCAAAGCCCTTACAGAAACTGACGCACAAGGAGGTGAGTGATCCGGTACCATGGGATGAAGAATGTCTGGTGGCGTTTTTACAGCTGAGAGACGATTTATGTCGTGCTCCGGCTCTGGGAATGCCAGATTACGAAAAGTCATTTTCACTCTATTGCTGTGAGAGAGAGGGATGTGCTTTGTCAGTCTTGGCACAGACCCACGGTAATGCCCGTAGACCAGTTGCATACTTTTCGGCTACATTAGATCCAGTAGCCGCAGCGTTGCCCGGATGTCTCAAATCCGTTGCCGCAACGGGTGTCAGCATTGAAAGGAGCGAAAGTATTGTAATGGGACATCCAGTGGTGGTGTATGTACCGCATTCAGTTGAATTGTTAATGACCAGGACGAAGACGCAGCATCTGACCAATAGCAGGCTCACGCGTTATGAGCAAGTTATACTTGCCGCAGAAAACGTGACTCTCAGGAGATGCTCTGTCTTGAATCCTGCTACTTTGATGCCATTACCTTCGGTAATAGAAGGCGAAGGATGTGAAGACCACGATTGCCTTGATGTGACTGAACTATGCACGAAACCCAGACCAGATATAGTGGATGAGCCATTGTCTGACCCCGATGAAATTTACTTTGTTGATGGCTCATGTTTAAGAGACGATACTGGTCGGTTGAGAGCAGCTTATGCTGTTTGTACCATTATTGGAGTTGTGGAAGCCGCTTGCCTGGAAGGAGTACATTCCGCACAGGTAGCAGAGATTATTGCCCTAACTCGTGCCTGCATAGCAGGAAATGGAAAGAGAGTCACCATCTACACGGACAGCCAATATGGTTTCGGTGTGGTTCATGATTTCGGGCAGTTGTGGTCTCAGAGGGGTTACATGACCTCCTCTGGTTCGCCCATTCGAAATGGAGAATTTGTGCGATTGCTGATAGAAGCATTACAAGGTCCTGTTGACATTGCAGTAGTGAAGTGTGTAGCTCATACTAAGAATACAGATTTTGTGTCACAAGGTAATAGATATGCTGATGAAGTCGCACGCTATTGTGCGGAACAAAGTTATTCTTTCTCAAAAGTGGAAATAGAAGGTGCTGAAGAAAAGACTGAATTAAGTATGATGTTAGAAACTGTAGACACTTGGGAGGATTTAAGGATAATGCAGGAGAACGCACCTGAAACAGAGAAAAAGGCATGGGAAATAGCAGGCTGTGTGCGAAGTGAAATGGATTTTTGGGTTTCAGCAGATGGGAGAGCTGTGTTACCTGAAGAATTAGCTAATCCCATGGCGAGAGAAATACATGGTCCAGTACATCTAGGAAGGGATGCTATGATGAGAGTTTTTAGGCAGACTTGGTATTGCCCGAAATTCAGAATAGCAGCAGAATCAGTATGTAAGCGATGTGTTACCTGCCAACAACTGAACGTAGGCAAACGAACACCAGTCACACTGAGTCACATTGGGAGGTCGGGGGGGCCTTTCAATAGAATGCAACTAGACTTCATCGAGATGCCAAGAGTCAATCGCCTTCGGTATGTGTTGGTGATTGTATGCGTATTTTCCAGATGGGTTGAAGCGTACCCTACACGTAGGTGCGATACACTCACAGTGGCTAAATTGTTGCTCAGGGAGTTGATACCGCGCTTCGGGGTGCCTGCCTCTTTGGAATCGGACAGAGGAAAACATTTTAACAGCGAAATAGTGAAGATGTTGTGCTCCACTCTGAATATCGATCAAAAGCTGCATTGTAGTTATCGACCAGAAGCTTCAGGAATTGTGGAACAAGTGAATGGCACGTTGAAGAATAGATTGGCTAAAGTAGTGGCATCCACATCTTTGAGTTGGCCAGATGCTCTTCCATTAGTGCTCATGAGCATGCGCAGCACACCAGATAGGAGGACAGGTCTCTCTCCCCACGAGATCCTGATGGGGAGGGCCATGAGACTTCCTACAGTTCCAACTACTGCTCTATTGAATATTACAGATGATCTGATCTTGGATTATTGTAAAGGACTGTCTGACGCCATCCATTCTGTGTCCCTTCAGGTGCATGCGGCTGAAGTTCCAGCAGCGAGGAACCTGTGTCATGACCTGAACCCAGGGGACTGGGTCCTGGTTAAAAAGCACGTCCGGAAGAACTGCCTAGATGTTCGCTGGCGTGGGCCCTTTCAGGTAATCCTGATAACGAACACCGCGGTGAAGTGCGGGGGGCTGCCAAATTGGATCCATGCATCCCATACTAGAAGAGTTCCAGCACCTCTAGAAGGAACAGCTCCCATCCCAGACGAAAGCCCGGAAGTGGAAGAAGAGTCGCAAGAAGGGATTGAGGCAGCTGAGGAGGTGTCGGAAGAAGTTGGGAACGCAACGGATTCAGAAGAAGAGCGAAGGCAGGACGGCAGTGAGACAGAAGACGCAACTGAAGGAGAGAGCAGAAGTGAATACGACTCAGACTCAGATCCGTATCGGAGCGACCAAGAACCAAGTGGGAGGACAAGGAATAGGAGAATAAGGCTTGGAGCTGCCACTTGGCCAGCAAGAAGAAGAAGGCTAAGTTTGAGGTCGGCCCAAGAAGAAACGCTTACTCCTATATCCGAAGACTCAGATCCAGAAGAAGATATCCAGGATCAAGCCGAGGAGGGTCTTAGAAGATCAAGTAGGGTGCGAGTGCCTAGCAGAAGATACTCTACTCCCGATTGGACCTACCTCGTTGCAGATGTCTGGGAGACACAGAACAGGGAGGATCAGGGAAGTGGAACTGATCAGAACTGACCCGATCATCACAGTGCAAATAAAGTTTCTACTGCCAGGAGCGGAGACCGAAAGGTTGCTGACACTCAACATCGTTCATCCTGCTCTTCTGAGTGGAATAAGAAAATTGCTTTTAGAGACAGTTGAGTTTCCAGTTTGCTGTTCACGATATCCAATATTGGAGGGAACTCTTCTTCGTTTGGAAATGCTTGAGCGAGTAGTAGAAATGCTAGGAGCGCTTATTGTTGTGGACTAATACCATATTGTGAATGTCTTCAAAGGGGCGCAGAACTGGAAAGGTGAAGAAAGTGATCTTGATTAGAACGGACCCCTTTGTAATTGTGGATATAGAACTGATAGTACCAGGATTGGAAATTGAAAAAACACTAACTCTCAATTTCGTCCGTCCACTTGTCTTGAGCGAAATAAGGAGAATAATCCTAGAAAAGGTTGACTTTCCATGGTGTGGTACGAACTGTCCAGAACCTGAGGGAATGATACTTCGGATGGACGTTTATGAAGAAGTAGTGTCACTCCTTGAGTCATACATAACTTCAGACGAAAATAAGACTTTTGAAAAGAAATTGTAAATTGTTGCAAGATAACCTAGCGCCGAGTGGAAGAAGAAAAAAAAAAAAATGGTAGGGGTTTCCTTTTAGCGGATGGAGAAGGGCTAGGGTTGTCTATTTTACTGGACTTTGAACTGTTTTGCGGAAACAAATTGTCAAGCTTCCAAGTGTTCCAAGAAAGACATTGCAAGAGAGAAAGACTTTGTTTGAAAAGAAGAGGAAGTAAATGCTGGAAGAAAGTCGAAAACTACACTGTTTGAGAACATGGAGGCTGGCAACCCGAACCGCAGGGCAAAATGTATAGCTGTTACATTTTTAGGAGTAGTGGTTTCTCTTATAATTTTAGTGGTAACTGTTTCATTCCTAGCGGGACACGAAGGGGATGGAACCACAGTTAAGGAGGATAAGGGAGTGTCAACACCGAGAACTACCATTATTAAGGAGAAGGGAAACATCAATGAGAAAGACAAAGCGTTGTTAGATGCAGAAGTAAAAAGGTTACACATGGATGAGTCACAGGGGAATTACAAGTCAAATGCTTATGCTAAGTTGCTTTATGAATATGTTGATGCCATGGAAGTAAAGGATTGTTATGTCTGTATGCAATTACCAATTTCAGTGGAGGAGGGTATCAAATACCATCATCTCCCGTTGACCTATGGGATAACGTGCAGTTTATTGTTAAGTATGTTTTATGGACGAGACGGATTTGAGTATTACTTCTCGAATTTCGACTCGACATTGCCAGAGGTTCCGAATTTCAAGCATTTGAACAAATGGGACTACTACAAAAGCGAAGACAGGTTACACAAATGGTTTATTCCATGGAGAACGTTAGATACTTCACATGCTCGAATCAACAATCTGACTTGTCAAATATCAGAAGTTGAGAAAAAGTTTATAGCTCAGGTAGATACTAGATACAGGAGGCAGAAGATATTGAAGGCATCAGGACAAGGGGAAACAGATTGGACCAAGGAGGAAAGGGCACAACAACGAAAAGGTAGTATTGGTCCAATTGCTTTGGATAAGGAGAAACGGGGGAAACTGTGCATTCACAGGAGTTACTCCTATTATGAAAACGTTTATGTAGGACAAGTCAATTGTGAACATGCCTTTCAATTGGAGTACTACTCTAAGAACTTCATGAAAGGGATGCAAGCAATACCAAATGTATATTTTGTATGTGGAAGATATGCCTATGTGAAGTTACCAGATAATTGGTACGGATCATGCTATCTGGCTGTTGTCTTCCCTAAAATATATCATGTTGAGAATTTAGACACGCCTAAGAAAGAAATATCAACTAGATGGAAGCGAGGGCTGGGTGCAGCAGAAGTAGTTGGAGATGTAATAGGTGCTGCATTCCCTTTCTTAGGATTGATAATGAATGACATTAAGATCAGGAGGTTAGCTACAGTCGTAGATAGACTGTCTGCCAGTACTGCAAGATCCTTGATGCTGATAGAGGGGGAGATGCAATCGATTAGGGCAATGGTTCTTCAGAACCGACTTGCTTTAGATGTTCTGTTAGCAAAAGAGGGAGGAGTCTGTAGGGCCTTGAAGGTACAGGAATGCTGTACTTACATTCCAGACAATTCAAAGCCTCTAGAGAAGTATATACAAAACATCACTGCCATACACTACGAAATTGAGGACCTGGCAAAGGTAAATGTGTGGGAAAAAGTAGGTCATGGAATGGGTAAAGTTGGAAGTTGGTTTGCCAACTTAGGAAAGGGTATCGTTTGGTACATATTGAAGCCCATCATCATAGTAATGATTTGTGTAATCACTTTGTGGGGATTGGTGCGTTTGTATCAATGGTATAGAGCAAATAGGTTACAGAGAGCTATGAAGAAACAGGAAGAAGAGTTGACAGCGATGCAGGACACTCAATATAAGAGTCTGAAAGCATTAGAGAGTATGAAAAGAAGTGGTACTGCCCTGTCTTCACTTTAAAGGTTCTACATTTTAGTGTCATGGTAATGATGACCCCTAAAGGTCATCAAAGGGGGGACTGAGAGAGCACAAGTTTGAAAAAAAATGTATAAGTACGCCATATTTACAAGCACGTAGTTAGTTTAAACATGTTTTGCACACGAGTATTTTATATCCAGGAGTGAAATATACAGAGTGGTTTATATTCGGTAGTGAAACGTATAGAATGTTAAGTAGAGTAACTATAATAATAACGGTGTGAGATTAAATGTAGAAATGTTGGAATATATGTGAAAACCTCATGTTCTCATGTTAAAAAGAGTCATGTCCAAATTAAATGTAACTTTGGATTCCAGTATTTTGTGTAGGCCTTAGGGCAATTCACAGCAAACCTGAACGTGCTGCTAAAATAATGTGAGATAAAGTTGACATGGTTCTTTCAAAATGTACTATTGAACTTAGGGTTAAAAGTATATGCTTTATAGATGTGTTATTTTAGAAACGTATGCTAGTTAAGAATGTTTGCTGTTTAAATCAAGTTAACGTTTTAAGAGTGCAGGAACCTGCTGCATGTAAATCAAGTAGGCCAGAACAGATAATGTCATGTAGTTTAAATCGTCATGTGCTCGTTAGAGGAGAGGTCGTGAGGTGTCCAGTATGGAGCTCTGAGAGTGTTTTATGGCCTAAGATATGGTGAAGTCTGGAATTTGAGGCCCACTGCAGGACGAGCTGTATGCAGGTGCGAAGGTCCTAATCAGCTCGAATGAAAGGGACTTTGTTCAGTGGCGCCTTGCGCAGGCCTGTAGGAGTTTCCAGGAATTTCAGGGGGTATCAGCGCACGGAAGAAGGAGCCTGGGAACCAAGGTCAACTATAACGAGGGTCTTCAAGAGTACCATCATGGAGTTTACCGCGCAAAGATGTACCACGTGAGGGGCGTCCCAAGGGGCGTTTCTATTGGAAATGTGATTTGGTATTAGGGAAAGTGACCCGGGAAGAGAGCAGAGCAGATGATTTTGGGAGCCTAAGGAAGCGGATGGGTAGGCAGATAGGCTGATCAGGAGAGACCCATTATCAGAGAAGAGACAAAGAGAAGTGCGTGATCTTCTTAGGAAGTCACCACGGCTGACACCTAGAGGGTTAAGATCTTGCTAAGTAGGGATGTCATTTAGTATAGTGTAGGGACAGACTAACCTTAATTTTCTTTTCTGTAATGACTTTGAGGTTGCAACTTGTATCCATTTTGGCAACCCTGATGGTTTTCGAACTTGTACTTATTATTCTGTTTTTCAGACTCAGACTATTCAAAAAGTTCATGTTCATAGTGATACCGATCTACCTCTTGAATCTCATTTTGAGAAGTTTGTATCTTCAGTTATCTTTGACTTTATATTAAATCTTTAAAACTTAATTTTGGTCAGTGGTCATTTAGAGTGGTGTAAGTTCTTAAATTGATTGTTTACTGCGAGATTACCTTTTACTCAAGACAGGTACCAACGATTCAGTCGACAGGAAATGGGATTTGGTAAGATAATTAGTAACCAGTAATCCCGCGTTAGCAGTAGCTTGGCATGAGTAGTCAGGCTTATCTCAGAGGCAATGTGCAAAGATATATATCAACATTAACACAGTGAAAACACTACAAAAGGAGTCCACAACAGTTTAGAAAACTAGCCAATATTTATCTGAACAAAACAAGAAAAAAATCCAACACACACAAGTCAAAATATCACTTTCCAAAGATTAAGCAAGTTTAGTCTATGTGTTTGTTTTAGCACAAAGTACCTAGGATGCATCAAAAATCAAAGACAAGGCAGGGGAGGTGAGGCGCTGGAAAAGCAAAGCAATGCATAGGTTCCTTACTCTACAGGGGAGGTGATGCGTCGGGTCCTTACTGACAGGGGAGGTGATTCGTTGGATCCTTACTGGAAGGGGAGGTGATGTTTTGGCTTCTGGACATCTGGCCTTGGTCCTTTACTGTGGTGCCATGTTGATGAAGACGAAAAGGAGAACAAGGGAACCCTACTCACAACGGAACCAGGGTGATTAAGTACTTAAGTACTTTCTTCTTTAGATTACTGTAATGGCTTATTTGCCAATGCGCAAGCCCGGGTAATCTCCAAACTACAGATGATTCAGAACGCGGCAGCAAGATTACTCTCTAGGACCCCTAAATTTAAACCGATGAGTCAAACAATCAGAAGTTACAATTGGCTAACAATCAAAAACCGGATTAAATTTAAATCACTCTGTCTCACTTTCAAAGCGATCCATAATCAAGGGCCGAAGTTTCTCCAAGAGCAGCCCTCGACTTACCGTCCTTCCAGACAACTTAGATCGACGACGCTGCATCAATTAGCGGTACCTCGCACTAGGACGGTCACCTGGGGAGATAGGCGCTTTACGGTGACAGCAGGCGGACTCTGAAACTCTCTTCCATTAACAATCAGATCGAGTCAATCCCTTCTCCAATTCAGGAAATTGTTGAAGACGTGGTTGTTCAACCAGTAACGAGTCTGCTTCCTCCTTTAGTGATATGCTGCCCCTCTCAGAAACCCTAAGTGAAATCTTAGCGCCAAGACGCCCACGGGCATACGTATGCACTTTACAAATTGTAATAATAAATAAATAAATAAATACCGATATCGACCTTAAGAAAGGTACGTTTACCCTAAGGACAGATATTGTAATTTAACCCTAGGAGAAGCGAGTACTGTGGGGAAAGGTGTTCATTTTCCAACTCGGCACCAATCATTGGGACTATAATTGAAATAGCCTGGCATAGTTTATATGTTATTTTATTTTAATTTAGACCACTGGGTGGGAACTACATCACGCAATTTGAATGTGGGATACTTGTAAAGCGCACTGTTACTCTACCCGAGTGTCCTGGCGCTGTAGACCGCTGGGGAACCCGTCCTGGTTTTCCCTGTGAGATGCTCCCTTTCTGGGAATCTCCAGGGTGAAACCAGGCATCCCTGGCGTCTGTGGGGGGCCGTTGTAGAGATGAGGCAAGCTTAATGCCCAGAGTTACCGAGTGTGTTCCCTGGTTAGAGTAGGCACTGAGGCGAGAATTATCGAGTCCGTTGACCCTGGTCCAAGACCCTGCCGCGTCGGGAATTGAACCCTGGTCCCGGGCCGTTCTCTGCTTACAGGTCTGCCGCCTCTAACCAGTGAGCCACACCTCTCCACCCTTATATTATTATAAGTTAGACTGCAAGTATGGATGCAGCCAATAAGTGGAACTCTTAAGAGTAGCACATAAGATTTTTATTTTAAAATAATTTAAATAGCATGACAGACTGACCAAAGACCTAATCAGTAATCTATGGGTAATTGAACTCTTAATACAGTACATGTACGGAGGCTGCGGTGACTGCCACCAAGCGCCCGCATGAGCAAAGATACCACCTTCATAAAGAAGTGAGGCCAGAAGCAGAAAGGACAGCCATTGGGCACCCCACAAGGCTTGCTAGGGCCACACGCTTACTAGGGGTAAGTCAACCATATCTGCCAATCATGATACCACCAGTGAATATATCTCTCTCTATATATTCCCACTCATCCTTCTTCTCTCTAATATAGAGTATTTGATTTTATCTTTCTAACAGAACCCGGCTGGGTTTTCTAGTGAGTAATTTTATTTCACCTACACACGTTGCCACGCTTTTCACTAACATTGAACAATTCCGAATACCAGGTATTTTCCAGCCCTCATTTTACCTACGTATGTCTCACACTTCCAACTGGCTCCAGATTCTAAAAACATATCTCTGTTTTCCCCAGATGTCCCCCACATCACTTGTCCTGAAGAGACCCTAGATCCATGTTAGGGTCGAAACGCCGTCGACAATTAAGAAATGCGGACCAATGTAAACTGGTATTCTATCATTTTATAGATGTTATGTATTGAAAAAAAGAAATTGGTCGCTTTTTGTATATAGCAACATTTATCTTTGAAACCTTGCACATTTTTTTTCACAAATGTTATTTATATGCGTTGGTTCATAATTTCACTTGGGACACTATACACAATTGTAAATATCTATTGTAAAAATTCTTACAAAAAAACTTTTTGATTTCAATACAAGTATTGTACAACTTAATCAGTGTTTCTGAGTGTCTTTCTATCTGACATCCCAGCTAATCCCTGTCTATACATGCGAATGTCGATGAAGAATCGGTGCACAGGGACAATCCATAGAAAATCCAGACGCGCTGCGTCGATGCAACATCGGCGATGCTCCTGCATCTCTTTATCTGCCGTGGAGCAGGTGCTGGGTTCATTTCACAGTCGTGAGCTGGTGCTGCTTCAAAGTCGGAGCGGGTGTCACGGACATTGGTGACACGGTGCTCGGGACTAAAGATTCTACAATTTTTCCAATGCACTGCAGCGACGAGCTGAAGCATGCAGTGAAAGCCATGGTCAATGTGATTATAAGGAACAACACTTCGGGGCAGGCGCGGTAATGCAGCGATCTCCTGCAGCGATGCATCAAAAAACAGGTGCTTGGAGTCGATGTGTGGATTTTATCCTTTAGATCACCAGATTCTACTTCCAAGGGCACATGAACTGGATTTGGCACCACTTGGCAAGGTAGGACTCTCAGCAGAAGAGCCCTGGCACTGGCAGGTGAAGTCTCTGATGGCCCTGAGAGTTCGTAACAGGAGGCAAGCACACATAAGCCCTTGGAGAACCTTGAAAGCAGGATGTAGAAAGCAAAGTCCAGGCCTTTCACTCCCAGGACAGAAGCAGCAAGCAGTAGGCCAGCACAACAAAGCAACAAGCAGAGTGGCAGTCCTACAGCACTCTGGCACAATGTCCTCAGTGCAGAAGTGTTCTGATTTTGGGGTGTTAGAAGTCTAGTACTTATTACCCTTTCTGCCTTTGAAGCAGGAACACATTAAAGGAAAGCCATTGTAGTGCACAAGACCTCACCTTTTCCTGACACACTACAGGGAGGTAGAGGCAGCTTTGTGCGAGGACAGGCACATCCCTATTAAGGTGTCAATGACAACTCCTCCCACCACTCTATCTCAGGAAGGCCCATCAGCCTGGTGATGATCCATCAGGATATGCAGGGCACAACTCAGCTCCCTATGTGTGACTGTCTGGAATGAATGTACCAGAGCTCAACTGTCATCCTAACCCAGATGTGGATTCTATAGACAGGCAGAGGCAGAGACCGGTTAAGCAAGAAAACACCTACTTTCTAAAAGTGGTATTTTCAAACACGCAATTTAAAAACCAACTTCAACAAAAGATATATTTTTAAATTGTGAGTTGAGAGACACAAAACTCAAAATCTGTCTGCTCCTAATGGGAAATTACACTTTAAAGATATTTCAATGCAAAACCACAAGTTAACCTATGGGAGTGACAGTCCTTGCAATAGTGAAAAAAACTAAATTTGCTGTATTTCACTATTAAGACATGTAACACACCACACAGGTACATGTCCTACCTTTTAAATTCACTGCACCATGCCCATGGAGCTGCCTTCAATCCTACCATAGGGGTGACTTAAAAAGAAGGGTTGGGTCTGGCAGTGGATGAACTGATCAGGTCGAAATGTCAGTTTAAAACTGCACTCATAGACACTGCAATGGCAGGTCTGAGGCATCTTTTCAGGACTACTCATGTGGATGGCACAATCAGTACTGCAGGCCCACTAGTAGCGTTTGATTTACAGGCCCTGGGCACACCTGGTGAACTTTACTAAGGACTTAGACAGAGAGCACTTATTAACAGTGGTAAAGTGCCCAGAGTCCATGAGCAACAAAAACAGGTCAGAAAAAATAGAAAGAAGGCAAAAGGTTAGGGGATAACCCTGCAAAAAGGGCCAGGTCCAACAATCTGGTTCGTATTAAAATCACTGCTTCCATCATACCTCAGATTTACAAAAAAGTGCCTCATTTGCAGGTTTCTTGCTGCTAATAGAGTCTGAAACACATGTCAAGTTAATTTACAAATATTTACATTTTGTTGTGTGTTAGAAAACAGTTGACATCCAGGACTTTTCCTTTCATAACTTCCTTAACCCCAGCAGAATTGCCACAATTCCCTCACTTTGCACTCAAGGAAAGGAAAAGTAACATCAATCTTCATGTAAAATAAGCAGCAGTTTGTCATTAGTCATTGCGTGGCACTTGACCAGAAGATACAAAATAAACTTAAAGGCCTCTTTATTGCTCATTCCTCCATCTGAACTTTTAGTTCTGAATGTGAAAGGGAAATGGAAAGAGAGGGAAACTGCACCTCCTGCAGGAAATGGTGTGCAGGACAGGCCTTGCTGCTTTGTTAGGAGGTTTTCCTGAAGTGTGACCAAGGAAAAACATTAGTATGTTTATCACAGCTCTTCTTAGTGCCTGTGCTGATCCTGCATGGTCAGGAATTTGGCTGACTGACCAGAACAGTATGCTAGCAGAGTGGTGTTGCCTAAGTACCATCTGAAAAACTATTGTGTCCTGTTGTTTACAAAAATATCTCCCCATTGCTTTTAGTAACAGAAAACGTGAAGGCCATTCAGATGGTTGAAGATAGGTTTCTTAAGCGCACTCTGTCTGTTCCGCAATCAACAGCCAATTACATCGTCCATCAGGAATGTGGAATTGGCTATGTTGAAGATATAATCGCAGTGGCACCACTGCTGAAATGGATAGGGACCTGGCTAAATCTTGACTTAGTGTTAAATCATGACATTCTGAAAGACTGTATAGCACTTGATCGTGGGAATTGTATCCACTGGCTCAAATATGTTCAGCAGTTGTCAGATAAGTTGGGTAGACCAGAACTATATAACTCGCCGGAAAAACTACTAAGGGGAGATATAAAATGGTCCAAGGAAACATACCTGCGTATAGCTACCGTGGCCAGAGAAGAGAGCGAGCTAGAAAAGGTAACAGTAAGGGCTCATCAGTTGCGGAAAACCACACTGTCCATGGAACCATATCTGGGCATTGTCACAAATCCTAATCACCGATTCCTATTGATTAGATTCAGACTAAATCAATTTCATTTTCTTCTTGGTGACCAGACAGGCTGGAAGAGGGTTGAGGACCTTGGGGCTTGTACCTGTGACAATTTTTCTGGGCAGGATACCATGCACTTTATGTTTTTCTGTGAGCACCTTAATGATATCAGAAAGCGTTTTATTTCCCCAATTTTAGCTAACAAAGGCTTTATGCAAGCTAGGCCAGCCTTACTCTATCTACAAATGTTGACAAATGTATGGGACATTTTTAACATTGCTAGTTTTCTGGCCGCAGCTGTAAGAACCCTAAGGAGAATAACTTAACATCATAAAACTATTTATGTATCTCAATGCTGTGCTAAGATGTAATTAGTACAAACTGTTTTTCACTGTTTTTATATGTATATATCTGAGTATTAATTTTTTTATTATATATCAGGGTTTCATATTTGGTGACATTAATTGTCTTTTAGTATGCTTTTATGGTTTGCACAGTAACCGAATAAAGTAAATTTGACTGACTGACTGACAACAGAACATGTGTGCCCAATGTAGAGATATTTTGGTAAATGACCTTTAGGCCGTGATAGTTTTTCAGACAACAGACAACAGACAACGATATTGTAACATACAACCATAAGCTAGTGTCTATCCACACCTAAGGTTGCTTCTTGGGTATTGTAGTGTATGTCCTGTATTGACAGAGATGCAGATACCCACAGCAGCCTCGTTGGTATGTACTGTGTGTGAGAAGTTAGCCTGGCATATGAGGTCCACTATTCTAGTGGGCACGTTGCACCAGTCTAAACGACCCTTATTGATGATGGTTGTAAAGTCAACCTTATAGACAAGCTATCCTAGTGGTAGCATGGACCAGCAGTCATAGGCTAATACTTCAGAGAGCATGTGAAGCAAACTGTTTTACCAATTATAATCCCTTGAATACCAAATAAAAGGACACCACACAAGGTATATATCAAATATATATGTATTTATTTCTAACCCCTCTGCACTCTTTATGAGGTCAGAGATCGAAGTACATCACAAGTTACTCAATTAGCATACGATAAATTGCACAAATACAGTTATGCCCTAGGGGCCTCACAAACCATATACTAAGTAAGTGGTATAAGAATCACTTCAGAAATAGTGAGTAGGCCTAGGGCCTAGGGAATCGCTGGGGCTACACTAAACAACCAAAGGTTAGGAAGTAGGAGACCCACGGGAGACGCGTGCAGTGTCTAAACACAGTCGCTAGTTACCATTGACTTATAATGGAGAACAAAGAAGTTACAAAGTTACTGTTTAAGGGCACTTCCGGATGGACTACGACAAAACCCCTTTGGCCTAGGACACTTCGAGAGACAAGACCCACGGGAGCACCGGAGTACTCGTGTTACCTCACCCTTGGAAGCCAGGTGCATATAGTGCCTTTTGGTGTCGGGTTTCGTCGATGCTTTCAATGGAGATCTGCAAAGAAGTGCTGCAGGCGGCCTGAGGAAGAGTGTCAGGGTGGATCAAAGGGTGGGTCGAAGATATGAAGAACCTGAAAGCAGAGGGGACAGAGTCTGGGTCACTAGCTAGTGACCAGGAAAATACCAGGAAGGAACCAGGCGATGTCGCGATGATCTCAGGTTATGTTATGTTATGTTAGAACTGTATTTCTTGAGCGCACGGCTACCCAGATCGGGTGTCCCGGCGCTTTGGCAGAGAGTCCTGCAGGTGAGAGGTGAAGCTTGTCTCTGCAGCAACGAGGACCAGGAGGCGTCGACGACAACCAGGAGCTGGATTCGAGCTGTCCCACAAAGGATCTAGTTGACTGCGGTGTCAGTATCCGGATTGGACCCAACAAGCCTTGGCAAATGTAACCTACGCAGGAAGTGAAGATTGGCTTCGGAGCAGACCAGCAAGGTCTGAGGAGCTTCACCTTTGCAGGGAAGCTGGAGCAAGCCTGGAGCAACCAGGAAAGCAGTTTGGTTTTAAAGGTTTGTCTTCAGGGGGCTCACTAGCCAGCGGGTTAGCAACCGGGAAGACGCGTTGAGCTTAAATGCAAGAGCGGGCCCCACGCGGCACTCGTGAAGTGTGGAGGGCTGAGCTTCAGCGCAAATGGCGCTCGGATCTGGGGCTTCTCGTACCCCAATGCGCATTTGCGAGGGTACCTCGGTAGTCGAGCTGTCAGCAAATTGCAGGATGTCCAGGGTGTCCGGTCCCACATCTCTCGTGTCGGCCACGGGTCTCAGCTTTGCTGTGGATGTGGGTCGGAGTCGGAGAAGTCTGAGAGTCCAGTTCCTGTGTCGCTGAGTCTTCGGGTTCCAGCGGGAGCGTCGACAAAGCAGACCGGCAAGTTACTGGTGGTGCCTGTTTGCACAGGGTGGTACAAAAGGGAGTAGTGATGGACGGAGCATCTGAATCAATCAAACACTCACACTCAGTCAAAAGATCTGGGTTTAATCCTTCACCGTTCTTTAGCCCACTCTGCCACCCCAGTTCAGACATGGCTATATACAAATCAGTCTGACCCTGTGCCTCATGGGAACAGTCCAGCCCGAACTGCCAAGCCATGTCTTCCCTGGACCGGAAACAAACTTCAGAGGACCGGTTTCTGGCATTCCAGCCGTCTTCAGCCTGGCTTGCTTGAATCCAGTGACAAAGTGAGCAAGGGACTCACGTCTGAGCATACCCTGCCACACTTATGGCGGCCAAAAGCGGTACAAAAGGGGGTGGTGATGGACGGAGCATCTGAATCAATCAAACACTCACTCTCAGTCAAAAGATCTGGGTTTAATCCATCACCGTTCTTTAGCCCACTCTGCCACCCCAGTTCAGACATGGCTATATACAAATCAGTCTGACCCTGTGCCTCATGGGAACAGTCCAGCCCGAACTGCCAAGCCATGTCTTCCCTGGACCGGAAACAAGCTTCCGAGGACCGGTTTCTGGCATTCCAGCCGTCTTCCGCCTGGCTTGCTTGAATCCAGTGACAAAGTGAGCAAGGGACTCATGTCTGAGCATACCCAGCCACACTTATGGCGGCCAAAAGCGGTACAAAAGGGGGTGGTGATGGACGGAGCATCTGAATCAATCAAACACTCACACTCAGTCAAAAGATCTGGGTTTAATCCATCACCATTCTGTAGCCCACTCTGCCACCCCAGTTCAGACATGGCTATATACAAATCAGTCTGACCCTGTGCCTCATGGGAACAGTCCAGCCCGAACTGCCAAGCCATGTCTTCCCTGGACCGGAAACAAGCTTCCGAGGACCGGTTTCTGGCATTCCAGCCGTCTTCAGCCTGGCTTGCTTGAATCCAGTGACAAAGTGAGCAAGGGACTCACGTCTGAGCATACCCTGCCACACTTATGGCACAGGGTGGTCACTCCTTGACCACAATGGAGATGTCTTCAGTCTTCTAGTCAGAATAGAACGTTGAAGGTCCAAGAGTTCTGTATCAAAGTTTAGTTCCAGGATAATCTAAAGTCCTGGGGACACAGCACCTATCTTTATACTAAGAAAATGGGCTGGATTACCTGCTAGGTCCCTCCTATGGGTGGACCAGCGAAGGGGGTGGTTACACCCCTTTCCCTTTGTTTAGTTTCGGGCCTGAGCAGGGCCGGAGTGCCCCAGCAACTGGTTTGAACCGGGCTATACATGGAGCTCCTTGTGTGCCCGAGGCAGTGTCTCAAAAAGCATCTGCTGATGCATCCCTCCCTGTCCCAATACACATCAGCCTGTCTGCCTATTGTCCAGGCCTCCCCTGCCGGAGTTTCGTCCAGCAGCAGCAGGTCAGACTTGTGTCTGTGGCAGCAGCATCCATTTTGTGATGCTGGGGCTCTGTTTAACTTTAACCGGGTAAAGCAGTAACATACATGGCTTTTCCCACTAGAAAGGTGGAATGCTACCCCCGCTGCCAGAATTGGCGGTGGGGGGGTAGTATTCCAAAGTGTTTTACACCTTACACGACATGTTTTGATAAAGCCAAACCAAAATTAGCATTAACCGTGAGGATTATAATGCACTGAAGAGTATATGGTATGGCTATATCATAGAACAGCTATAAGGAGATGGTTCCAAAAGCCGCAGAGGGGCTCAGCTCATGCTAGGGCACCCTCTCACATAAGACCAAGCACTCTGCCTCCAGGATTGTCGAGGCCTACCATAGGAGTGGACTTATAGGTGCATATGTGTTTATATATATATGGGTAGATTTAGGTATACTATATCTAAGTAAGGGGTGATTACACCACCTTACCCAAGCTGAGTGATCAGCCTGTGGTGTCAGGTTGGATGGCCAGCCAGGGGTGGCATAATACATGCTGCAGCCCCTGGTAGGCCTTGGATGCACCTATGCCCTGGATACCTATGGTACACTATACAGGGGAAATGGAAACAAGAAGAACGGTCGCACTCCTTTATGAAAACAAAAGTATTCCACTTTTTGTGTAAGTATGTTGGTGCTATTTGAGTACTTCCTTCTGAGTAAAAGAAGTGAAAGTTGAACAATGTAGCGTTATTCCAAACGAGAGTAACGTCCCCAAATGCACTCAGAAAACAATTTCCTTGCTTTTTTGTTGTTGGGCTATGACAAAAGATGATTACAATGTATAAATAGATGTGAAAATAACATCCAGAGGATACTAAAGAATTTCAAAGAAAATTTCAATAAAACTTTATTTAAAACAACAAAAAAGCAAGGAAATTGTTTTCGCTACATTGTTACACTATACAGGGGCTCACAGAGGTGACCCAATACCCAATCAGGTATGTACCTAAAGTACGTGGTATCAATTTGGAGAGAGAACAGCTGGGCTGTGGGTCTGATTAGCAGGCCCACAGAAACACTAATAACAGCAAAAAGTGGGGGTGACCATAGGAAGCAGACCCTACTCTCCTACACTGTGTAGCTACAACTGTCACTAGTTCCCTGTTTTTAAACACTTGGGTACATTATTGAATCACCAATGTTTTATGTCAAGAAATGTAAGTTACTTCTCTGATTCTTGCACTCAGTCTCTCTCTCGGTGAGATTACAAAAGATCACTGCACCAAAGTTCGGTGACCCAGTCCCTCGTTTTACAATGTAAAGTACTTACTTGCAAAAAAAGCACTCACCAAACAGCTTCAGTTACCTGTAACCAGTAAGCATCCTCTGTAAGAAAACAGATTAGTATTTGGGATGGGCAATTGCTCAAATCAAGGAAGGATAACACTCCTTGTCGAGGTGAACCCTCAAAGTCACTGCATTAACGTCAACTCCACCCCATGCTAGCAATGGCACAGAGCAAATTCCAATTAGGGTAATGTGTGAAGTATTTATGCTGTTCCAAAATACTAATAATGTCACAATACTAAGTAATACAAATCCCAAACTAAATTAGAAAATTGAGAAAAAGTTACTAAACAAAATGATACCAAAACAACAAAAATTCATTAAAGGAGACCAGAGATATGAACTTCAAGTAGGAACAGTGCCAAAAAATACAAAGCAGCAATGATGTATCTGGGAAGAAGACAGAGACCTAGGCATGATTTGAGGCCAAAGTCGATGGAGCCCTGCTCAGATGCACCAAGTGGTTCCAGTGAAAGTCTGGAAGTTAAAAAGTAATTAAAGTTTTTTAATCCCACTTCAGAAAGGGATGTGTTCACATTTGTGAAGAAAAGCATTGACAATTTTACTGAGTATCAACACAGTATGGAACTTAGGGCCATATGTAGGTAAATCAAGAATACCGAATCCTTAATACCGAATTTTACCGATTCGGTATTAAGAATTCGGTAAACGCGATGTAGATAAAAAATCGGTAAACATTACCGATTTGTTAAAATTCGGTAATAAATACCGAATGTGAACGAATCGGTAAAAAAAAATAAAAATACTGAAATACAAATACCGATTCGGAGTTACAGAATACATTACGGATTCGGTAAATACCGAATCGGTAATTCAAAAATTCGTAATTCGTGGAATCAGCCAATCCTGTGCACCCAATTACCTCCCAAACAGGAAGTGGCCACACCCAGGCAGGTGCACAGGACCTGGAGCTCACTGTGAGGCAGGCAGGCAGGTGAGCTGAGGGGCCAGCAGCAACAGAGCCTCACAGCTACTAGCAAGACATTTAAAAACAAGACATCAAGCATTGAAATGGCAAGCCAGGACAGGGAGAAGGAGGGAGGTGATAGGAAAAGAAAACTGAAGTTCAGTGACAAGGAGCTGGAGGTACTGATCCAGGATGTCAGCCAAGACTATCACAAGCTTTTTGGAGCCCAGTCCCACCAAGTGCCCGAGTCACAGATGAGGCAAATCTGGAGTGGCATTCGGGACAAAATCAATGCCATAGGTGTGACCCAGCGCACCATAGAGGACATCAGGAAGAGGTGGTACGACCTCAGGAAGACAGCAAAACTAAGGATGGCAGAGAGACAGAGGCAGGCTGGCAAAACAGGTGGAGGAAAAAACTGAGCCCCAGCACCAACACCACTGGAACTGATGGTGGAGTCCACCATCCAGCCGGAGAGTGTGAGTGGCATAGGAGACACAGACAGCTCCGCCAGAGCAGCAAGAAAACAAGGTCAGAGGCATGCCCAGCATGCTGTGCTACCCCCTCCCCAACCCCAATCCCCATAGTGGTATGTGAGCTCCCACTCCACTCCATGTCTTACTGATTACCTGCAATGCATTATGGGTGATGTAGTCAGAGTGAACTAATGTATAGGACAGTCAGGCTAGCAAACACAATAGCATGGTAAAGTAATTGGCTACGTGAGGACAATCACTATGCTCTGTAGGCAAGATGTTTAATGTAAATCAATTGCAGACAGAGCAGTGAGTATATCTACATTTGTGTAATTACAGGCGAGTCATCTCGCAGTGCAGCAGAGGGCAGCAGAGCCAAGTCAGCCAGGCCAGAGGGGAGGCAAAATGAGGATGACAGCATGCCTGCAGGGACCCCAAGCTCGGCCCCATCACAGCCATCAAATCCTCCACCACAGCCATCACCACAGCGCCAGGGAAGTCCGCAATCCCCTCTCACCCAGTCCCCACTGCGACGATCCCCAACACCACCACCACCACCACCACAGTCAGGCAGGAGGCATGCCGTGGCCACCCTCCAGCAGATGGAGGAGTCGTCAGAGGAGGGCACAGTGGGCGAAGAAAGTCCAATACGTGAGAGATCCACCAGGGAGAGGGCTGGTACTCCATCCGAGGGTGCCCCCATTTCATCCAGACGCCGCAGGGCAAGGCCGGACAGTCCAGAAGCATCCGAGCAGGGTGAAAGTGTGTTCGCTGGACTGGAAGGCAACATGCTGAAGGTCCAGCGCCTGCAATGGAGGGATATGAAATCAATCCACAGGGAGGTGGCACACATGAACAAGCACATGCACAGGATGGAAAAGGGCATCAGTGCAATGGGAGAAAACATGTGTGCAGGAATAGAGAGAGTAGCGACCTCTGTGGACAACCTCTGCAGCCAGCTGGAGCAGGACCGTCTTGGCAGGCGCAGGGAGAGGCTGAGGCTCCAGGCCTATGCCAAGTCCGTGAACCGGCTGGCCACTGCAACATCACTGATGTGTCGCAGGTCCATCGCCATGCAGGAGGAGATGGCGCATTGCAGCAGGGATGTGGCCAGGGGGATGGTGTCTATGACCTCAGCTTTAGAGCTCCTGCAAACTGCTAAGGCAGCCACAATGGAAGGGGGGGGGACAGTGAGGAGGCTACCAGCCGTGGTAGCATTACGCCCTCACCCACCGAGGGCAGGAGGCGCAGTGAATGCCACGGGGCTGCACAGGAACAGTCCAACACACCAGACAGTGGTGATAGGGAACGTGCACGTGCAGCCGGGGACGCAGGAAGTAGAGACCTATGCCTGTTGCCATACATTCAGGGTGATGTAACCCAAGTCAGATAGGACATTGTTCACAATACTGGAGGTGTGCTTAATAAACACCTTAGCATGTAACTGTTACTGGCTCTGTCTCATTACTCACTCAGAAATAGTTTGACATAATCTTTGCCCGTCTCTGTCTACCATCATGTTCAATTGCAACACCAGCTGCGCAGGGCTCTGGCTGAGGGTTGTCCTCGTCCTCATCCTCTGAGTCAGTTAGTTCCACTGCTGTTCCTTTTTTTGTGGCCAGATTGTGTAGCATTGCACATGTAGCAATTATCTTGCAACATTTGATGGGGCTGTACAGATGTGCACCTCCAGTTTTGTAGAGGCAACGGAATCTGCTTTTGAGAAATCCAAATGTGCGCTCCACCACGTTGCGTGTGCTCCTATGTGCCACATTGTATCTCCTCTCCCTTGGGGTGGTTGGGTTGAGATATGGTGTGAGTAGATAAGGCCGGAGGGCATATGTGCTGTCACCTATGTACAGATGAAAGTGGCATTAATTTGTGTGACCAACAGCTCGAGCCAGGGTGTACATCAGGGTGTGTCACATTGACTTACCTAGTAGGTATCCATCTCCAAATTCACCAGCAAGCAGACGTGTATGGATGCCACTGTTCCGGAAGATGTACGAGTCGTGGCTACTCCCGGGGAATTTGGCCACGATGTCAGTTATAATGTACTTGGCATTACATATCACCTGCACATTGATGGAGTGGGTGGATTTGCGGTTTCTGTAGATGTATTCACTTGCTGCAGGTGGGCAGATGGGTATATGTGTTCCATCGATGCAGCCAATTACGTGTGGGAACTGGGAAAGTTGGTAGAACTCCAGCTTGGTCCTCTGCAGCTCCGCCTGTGTACTGGGGAAGGTAATGTAATGTTCCATTCTGTCCATCATGGCATCCAGGAAGGTGTTGAGGAAACGGGATAGACAGCTCTGTGACACACCACCCACTGCGGCTATCACACTCTAGAAACTTCCTGATGCAAGGAGGTGCAGGTAACAGAGTACCTGGACATGGGTGGGGATTGCGTGGGCCCTTGGTGTCTGATGCTCCAGATAGGGTTTTAGGTCCCGTATTAGGTCAAGGATGGTATCTGGGTGCAGTCTGTACCTCTCATGGATTTCTGGTTCAATCAATTGGAACAATGTGATGCACAGTCTGTACACCTGCTCTTCCCGTCTCCAGATCCTCACTCCTGCTGCTCTCAAGCGTAGCCGCCTTGCTAAGAGGTAGAGGGCCAACATTGTGTTCACACAGATGCATTTTGGGCCTGTTTTTATGCACTGCACCTGATTACCACCTGCTCTGGAAAAGTGGTAATTACCAAATCGTTATTACCGAATTTGGTCATATTCGGTAATACCGAGGTTTGCTACATCGCATTTTTGGGCTTTTTACCGATTCGTTATTTCCGATTCGGTATTCATTGTTTCAGTATTCTCCAATCGGTTAATAAGGAATCGGTAACTTTTTACCGATTCGTTATTATCGATTCAATTCGGTATTACCTACATCTCACATGGCTAAATACCGGTCGGTAACGCCGAAAACGACCCATTTTTGGTGTTACCGACCGGTATTTGGCCACCTACATATGGCCCTTAGTCATCTTTTTTCTGAGGTGGTGGGAGCCTTAAGTGGGACGAAGATAAAATTCAATTTGATGCAGTGGAACTGCCAGTTGGATAACTTTTTGATGAATCACACTGTTGCTCCAGAGGTGTCAAGGAGGGACACTCAAGGTGTCAAGTGTAGGCCAACAGTAAAGTCCAGTTCAGGCCCAGTTGCCACTGGACAGCTAGGCACTTCATGGAAAAGGCCTCTTGCAGCTTGTTGTGTCCATGTAACCACACAGGAGGGTGGGCAGCCAATTGACCCTCGGAGTCCACTTGGTTGTCCTGGATACAGAAGGACAGTTCTTCAGGGCTCCTTTCAGGTTACAGACAGCAGGTCCAGTCCTCCTCTGGTCTTTAGCAGGCCCAGTAAGTATTCTGAGGTGGTGCCTAGGAATTCCACTTTATGCCTGGCACCATTTTGCTGGTCTGGGCGACTCCTGGATCATCCCTAACCAATGGGATAAACATTCCTGGGTGCAAACCTAACCACGTTTTTAGCAGTTCTTCTTTGCCCTACTGCTGACAATCGAATAGTGCCTCCCACTCTCAAAATTCAAGATGGAGAAACCCTTTCTCCCTTGTGCAGAGCCTATTTGGCAACCTAGAAGCCTGGCCAGATTGATGAGTAATACTTTCCTCTGTGGTAACCCCAACCCGGTTCTGGTGTGGCTTCCCTCCCTGTGGAACAGGTGCCAGTCTGACTATGAGGAAAAAGTCAGGACCTTTCCAGGTGTTACTCGTTATTTGCTTGCAACTGGACAAGCCTCTTTGAAGTTAATGAAGTTCCTTGGTCAACCCTCACTGGTCTTCCTGCAAGGGGAAGCAAACACCTCCCACACTCAAGCCATTGACTCTACTCTGGGAGCAGTTTTCACAGCTCTTCGACAACCACTCAGGCCAAGTACAGGCTGGGCAGTGGTTGGAGAGCTATTGCAAATTAGCCTTCAGCAGATTCAGGCAGGGTAAATGTACTTTTCTAAAAGTTATATTTACAATATATTTAATAAAAATCTGACTTTATTTATTTGCACTAAATATAAACATAAGTCTTTAAATGGAGTCTGTAGCTAGTTCAGGTTTAAAGTTATAGATTATACCCTATTATACATTAGGCCTGATTTAGATCTTGGCGGACAAGTTACTCTGTCACAGCTGTGACGGATATCACATGCAATGAAATATAAACCCCATAGGATATAAAGGAATTTATATTTCGGTTGTTGGGATATCCATAATCGTTGTGATGGAGTAACCCCTCCGCCAAGATCAAAATCAGGCCTTTAGACTTTTCTAATGTGCCACTTACAGCCTAATCAATAACAATGTTGTTTTGGGCCTAGTCACAGGGGGAATATGCTTTTTACCAATGCCACACATGTTCCACTCTCAAATATAATGCACCTTACCATGTGGTCAGCAAAGTGTGCATACTGAGGATTTATTTAACATTTAAATCCGGTTTTATCACCTGTCAAAGAGTTGATTTTGGCAGGTCTGTGCAACAGGGTGTAATCTGCTGCTGTCAGACTACACAGAGTAGGCCTGAAGTCATATTTTCACCACCCACTCTGGGGATGGTACAATATGTGCTGCAGCACAAAGATGGCATTTAACTTCCAGGTCTTATGTACATTTTGAGTATCATGTGCTATGGATTTATATGCAAGTTGAATAAGTCAATTAGGAACAAGCCACTTTAACCATGTTTTTAGGGGAACACAAGGTTTTTTCTCTTGTTTAGAAGGAGTAACAGTGAACAGAGCTCTAAGTCTAGCAAAAATATGGTCCAGAAAAAATGTGAAAAATGTGGTGTTAAGATGCAGGCGAGGCGGATTTTCTGCATGCATATTCAAAAAGCCAATTGCAGAGGATCTGTCATGAAACAAAATGGGTAGTCTGTCTTCTCCCTTGGTTGTTTTCCTCTCCTATGTTCAGTTTCCCTGGGATTTATGTACTCTAGCAGGAATGAAACAAGCAGAACTGGAAACTGATCTACAAAAGATATGTGTCCTGCGCTTGTCAAGGTTCTCATTGGTAAGTGTGAAGGCACAGACAGGCATGGTTTAAGTACACACCAGCGCAAGATGGCCTCTGGTACACTTTGGGGAAAACCTTCAAATTCCAAGATGGCCACAAGGATCGTAAAATGTGGGCTCTGTCCACATTTCATAATCCAGGTTAAAGTCAATTATGTAAAGAGGATTGACCTACAGTTTACGCAATCGCTGTGATCGTCTGCTTCCCCCTGTTTCGTCTCATTGTTTTCCCCACAGAACCCAATCTCTGTCTGTTTCTGTGATCATCTCCATAGATTATGGTTTACTTTCTTTGGCCCTGATATGACCGAACCTTTGGGAAAAACCCTTGGTCAGGAGAAGAATGACCAGGTATTCTAAAACCCCTGGAGCAGGTCAATAGGACAAAAGAAGACCACATTCATCAATCTGGCTTGCAGATGTAACTGCCAACAATCTACCCTCAGAGTCAGGCTTTTCAGATCTTTCAACGCTTGAAAGGAGTTACCTACAAATCCTGAAAAAATAGGGGCAGGGCCCCAGGAGGAGAAAGTGGGTGAACCTCAGCCCAGATAATGAGCATCTGTTCAGGAATTGAGTTGCCAAGGCCTTAAAATCGTCCAAGCTGTCCCAGGTGTTAGAAAGGCGAACCCGGGGGAGGCAGAAGGTGTCTGACTGACCACCCCTAGGTCTACCCCTCCTTCAGAGAAGGGACCGAGCAATGTCGAGAGGCCTCCGACGGGAGGGCCCTCTCCTAGAATCGTACAGCAGAGTAACCACACCACTACAAATATACACCACACGTAGATAGAGTTTTCAATCTTTATCTGGCAATAAGTATCGTTTCAAGATATACAGCAGATCCCGAGATCTGGAAAGTCTCGTGACAAAGGGCAAGGTAGCGGGACAGTCTTATAGATGGTCGGTTGCAAGGAGACTCTACGCACAGCCCTCAATCCTCGAGCTGGGGAGTTCCGGGAGGTTGGGCCGCGGCAGCGCCAGCAGGTTCCAAGATGGTCCAGCGAGTGTGGACTGCGGCAGCGCCAGCAGGTTCCAAGATGGTTCAGCGAGTGTGGACCGCGGCAGCGCCAGCAGGTTCCAAGATGGTTCAGCGAGTGTGGACCGCGGCAGCGCCAGCAGGTTCCAAGATGGTTCAGCGAGTGTGGACCGCGGCAGCGCCAGCAGGCTCCAAGAGGGTTCAGCGAGTGTGGACCGCGGCAGCGCCAGCAGGTTCCAAGATGGTTCAGCGAGGGTGGACCGCGGCAGCGCCAGCAGGCTCCAAGATGGTTACAGCACCGATGGACCGTGGCAGCGCCAGCAGGCTCCAAAGTGGTTACAGCAAAGATGGACCGCGGCAGCGCCAGCAGGTTCCAGGTAGAACAGCAAGGGGAGTTCGTGTCAGGGTCAGCCGCGACAGCGTCAGCAGGGCTTCTCGACTCCGGGATACAACTGCCGTCCTACTCCGGGGCTGGCCCAGATATAGGTCTGGAGTCCTTTGATGTCCGGACCCTCTCTCCTGGGGGTCAGAGGGGCCGGGATGATGGTGTCCAGACACCCAGCAGGGGGTGGAGCCAGCGCTCAGGGAAGCCGGAGGCCGATCGAAACCAGGCATCCGGGGACGGTTGGAGAGCCATCGAAACTCCCCTCTCCTTGTCTCTGGTTGAGTGGCCACTCTACCACCCGGAGGGTTCTTGGTGCCTCGATGGCGGGCTCGCTGGGGCCGTGGCCGCGGCTGGTCCGGGACCACGTGTCTGTGACGTGATGGGCCCAAGATGGCGTCGGGCCTGGAATGAGGGTCCGGGGTGGGCACCGGACCGGTAATGCTGGGGCGGCCCAAGGGTGCCGTGTCAGTGGTTGTGGGCCGCCGGGTGGCGGATCTGGTGGTTTGGAGGGCGTTCAGAGGTGTGCCCGTGGCCGACCCGGGCTGGATGGAGGGCCGATGTCGTCCGGGGCCCGCCATGTGGGAGGGGTAGAACCACGCCACGAGGCCGGGTCCAACACGGGTCCCCCCCAGCTGAAGGCAGGGGAGAGTCACCCATCTTCTTGGGGATTCTCCTCGCCAAGGCGGAAGAATCTGGAGAGGCCGTCAGCGTTGGCGTGGTCGTTGCCAGGGCGATGCTCCACGGTGAAGTTCATCCCTTGGAGGGAGATGGACCAACGTAGCAACTTCGGGTTCTCGCCCTGCATCTGCATCAACCACCGCAGGGGCCGGTGGTCGGTCTGTACTAGGAAGTGGGTGCCGAAGAGGTAGGGCCGGAGCTTCTTTAGGGCCCATACGACGGCAAATGCTTCCCTCTCGATGGTGCTCCATCGTTGTTCTCGGGCCAGCAGGCGCCGGCTGATGAAGGCCACAGGAAGGTCAACTCCGTCAGAGTTCATTTGGGACAGTACGGCCCCAATGCCGTGTTCCGAGGCGTCAGTTTGGACGATGAACTCTCGGCTGTAGTCGGGGGCCTGGAGCACCGGGGCGGTGCACATGGCAGTCTTTAGTGTCTCAAAGGCTACTTGGCACTCGGGGTCCAGTGCACCTTCAGGTGTAGTCTCTTGGAGGTTAGTTCTGTGAGGGGCCCCACAATGCTCCCCTAGTCCTTTATGAACCACCGATAGTATCCAGTGAGCCCCAGGAAGGCTCGGACGGCGGTCTGGGTGACGGGGGGCTCCCAGGCCTGGATGGCGTCGATCTTGGGTTGAAGGGGTGCCACTTGGCCGCTCCCCACTTGGTGTCCCAGATAGGTCACGGACCCTTGACCGATCTGGCACTTGCTGGCTTTTATTGTTAGTCCGGCCCGTTGGAGGGCCGTCAGGACCTTCCAGAGGTGGGTCAGGTGCTCGTCCCAACAGAGGCTGTACACCGCAATATCGTCCAGATAGGCGGCACTGAACTCTTCCAGCCTTGCCAGCACCCGATTCACTAGTCTCTGGAAGGTGGCCGGAGCATTCTTCATGCCGAAGGGCATCACGTTGAAGTGGAAGTGGCCATCGGGGGTCGAGAAAGCGGATCGTTCTTGTGCCCCTGGCGTGAGGCCGATTTGCCAGTATCCGGCCGTGAGGTCGAAGGTGCTGAGGTACCTGGCGGCTCCCAGGCGATCGATCAGTTCATCCGCTCGGGGAATGGGATGGGCGTCGGTCCTGGTGACGGCATTCAGTCCCCGGTAGTCGACACAGAACCGCAGCTCCGGGGGCGGCGGCCTTAGGGACCAGGACGACGGGACTGGCCCATGGACTGTCTGAGGGCTCGACTACCCCTAGGGCTAGCATCTTGGAAACTTCGGCTTGGATGCAGGCCCGGACTCGGTCGGGGACTCGGTAGGCTCGGTGCCGCACGGGCGGACTGTCCCCGGTGTCGACGTCGTGAACACACCACGGGGTGACTCCGGGGGTGAGGGAAAATAAGTTCGCAAATTGACCCAGCAGTTTCTGGCAGTCCTGGCGCTGTTTGGGTGTCAGCGCGGGAGAGAGGGAGACTCCCTCGACTGAGCCATCTTTCTCGGAGGTGCTCAGGAGGTCTGGTAGAGGCTCGGAGTCGTCCTCTGCTCCGTCATCGGTAGCCAACAACAGGCTCAGTTCGGTGCGGACAAAGTAGGGCTTGAGCCGGTTGGCGTGTAGGACCCGGAGGAGGTTCCGGGGGGACTCCATGTCCACTAGGTAGGTGAAGGGGCTCTTGCGCTCCACCACGTTGAAGGGCCCCGTCCATTTGTCCAGGAGGGCGCCGGGGACATGACCCAGACCTGCTGGCCCGGCTCGAATTCAATGGACGAGGCATTTTCATCATACCAGCGCTTCATCTCCTCTTGACTGGCCTTCAGGTTGGTTTCGGCCAGTTCCCGGAACTTCCGAGTCTGGTTGCGGAGAGTCAAGAGGTATCGGAAAAACATCGGGCGGAGTATCGGAGGCGGCCAGCTCCCAGCCTTCCTTGACCAGGCTGAGGGGGCCTCGCACCGGGTGTCCATATAATAGTTCAAAGGGGCTGAACCCCAGGGACTTCTGGGGTACCTCCCGGTAGGCGAACAGGAGGCATGGCAGCAGAACGTCCCATTTGCGCCGGAGGGGCTCTTCTAGGCCCTTGATCATTCCTTTCAGGGTCCTATTAAATCGCTCCACTAGTCCATTCCCTTGAGGGTGATACGGGGTGGTGAACTTATACGCGACCCCGCACTGTTGCCACAGGGACCGCATATATTTCGATATAAAGTTTGTGCCCCGATCACTGACGACCTCTCGGGGGAAGCCGACTCTGGAGAAGATCCCCATTAGCGCCCGACCCACTACGGGGGCTGTGATAGTCCGGAGGGGGATAGCTTCTGGGTAGCGGGTGGCATGGTCCACCAGGACGAGGATGAAGCGGTGCCCCTGAGACGTTGGAGGATCCAGGGGCCCCACGATGTCGATCCCTACTCGCTCGAAGGGAGTGGTCACCACGGGAAACGGTTGGAGTGGGGCCTTGATTTTCCCCCCACTCTTTCCGCTGGCTTGGCAGGTCGGACAGGTTCGGCAGTGGTTGTACACATCGCGGCGCATCTTCGGCCAATAAAAGTGGGTCACCAGGCGGCTGTAGGTTTTGTCCTGCCCCAGGTGCCCGGCGAGGGGCACGTCATGTGTCAGGTTTAAGAGAAAGTCTCTGAAGTGGAGGGGGACGACTAGCACTCGGCCGGCCCCCAGCTCGGCGATCTTTTGTTCACTGTACAGGAGGTCCTGGTCCCAATAGATCCAGTGGGACCCCGAGGAGTCTCCTGTGGCTTGCGTGGCGGCTTGTTGTCGGAGTCCCTCAAGGGAAGGACATGTCTTTTGTTCCCGACGGAACTGCTCGCGGTTGGGGCCCCCTTCTTGGCGCCACTGGGCTAGTTCGGGAAGTGGCCCGAGCTCGGGAAGTTCTTCATGGCTGGGGCCCTGCGGCCCCAGTTCGGGTTCGGCCGTGGCAGTGGCGGGTGGCGGAGGTGCCGGCCATTCAGGTTCTTCGGGCAGATTGTCTTCGGTTGGGACGGCGTCCCGGGAGGACATGGATCGGGTCGTTACGCAAACCCATTCATGAAGGCCTAGCATCCCCAGATGCTCTCTTCGCTCGATCTGTGCCCAGGGGGAACTTTCCAGGTCGTTCCCTAGGAGGCAGTCCACCGGGGCATCGTCTCGGATGGTGACTTTCAGCATGCCGGACACTCCTCCCCACTCGAAGGGGATGCGGGCCATCTGGCACAGGCTCTCGGAATTGTCCGCTGACCGGACAGGGCACAGAACGTGGTGCAAGATTTGTTCTGGGGTCACCAGATGGCAGCGGACGGCGGTTATGCTGGCCCCCGTGTCACGGAGAGCCTCGGCCCGGCGTCCGTTGATGGTGACCCACTGGCGGTACTTCTGGGTGTTGATCGGAATCTGGTCTCGGGGGATCATGTCTTTGTCGCCCAGGGAGGCGAGGCACATGGCCGCGGACTCCCATTCTTCTGGTTCCATAGGGACCTCTTCTTCTTCCTCCTTTTCTTCGCTCAGAGCAGCTGCAGTGATTTGTCGACCGGGGGGCCCGGTGGTGCCGGGCCGCTGGTTCATGGGGCAGAGAGGATCATTGGCATAGTGACCCAGCCGCTGGCATCTGTGGCACATAACGTTGGGGCGTGGCCCCGGTCGGGCTGGTGTAGAGGAGGCGGGCGAAGACCCCGGCGGAAGGTCTCGGCCTCGGCTGATGCCAGACCCGCCGCCTCGCGGCCGGTGGTTCCCCGGGGATCCTCGTCCGTATTCTCTGGTGGTGTTCCGGTGGACGCGGTTGCTCGCCCACCGATCTGCTTCGACCGCTAGTTTTCGCGGCTTGGTCAACTTGCTGTCGAGGAGGTGCTGTCGTAGTTCAATGAAGCAGTTGTTGGAGAGGTGCTCCCATAACATGAGGTCGACCAACTGCTGGTAGGTAGTGACCTGACTGCCTTTGACCCACCCCTCGAAGGCTCTGCTAAAAAAGTTCACATATTCCACCCAAGTGGTACCGGGGATTTTTTTACAGTCTCGGAACCTCTGCCGGTACATTTCGGGGGTGAGTCCGTAGCGCGTGAGTAGGGCCGTTTTCATGTGTTCATAGGAGGTCATTTCGGTGTCAGGGAGTTCCAGCAGGGCGTCCCTCCCTTCGTTGACGAACTTTCCCCACAGGCCGGCGCCCCAATCCTTCAGGGGCACCCGATGGGCGGTCATGGCCACCTCGTAGGCTTTGAACCATTGCTGGATATCATCGTTCTTGTAGTATTCTTTGACTACATCTTTCGGTAGGTGAACCTTGGTGTCCACTGGAGGGGCCGAGGTCTTGGCCCCGGCCGCGCTATCTTCGTTGCTCTTGGCCTTGATTTCTAGTTCTCTCAGGCCTCGTTCGTGTTCATATGCTAGTCGCTTTTCTTCGAGGTCACGTTGTCTCCGTTTCTCTCCTAGATCCCCCTCCAGCCGTAGTTGCTCGAGGGCTATCTTTCTCTCCGCTAGCTGGAGTTCTCCGTCTAGCCGGAGTCGTGCAAGCTCCAATTTGTGTAGCCGGTTGCGCTCTCGTTCTCGAGCGTCTTCATAGATGAGGTCCGCGTTTAGTGTTGCGGTTCTTTCCCCCGTCGGGGGTGCGCTGGTTTCCTGTTGCCCGTTCGGGCTATTCTCCTCTTGGGGTGGTCTGTCTCGGGTTTCCACCCAGGCTTGTAGGGCCGATTTGAAATCCTCTTTTGTGCTCAGGCCAGTGGTAGCGATACCCATGTCTTTACAGAATTGTTTTAGTTCTTTGTGGCTGTATTCTTCTATCTTCTCTTTCTGGAATTCGGCAGGTAGGTTGGTTCCTTGGGTCGTCATGGTCTCTGTGTGTTTTTCCGTCGTAGCGGGTAGATCACTCTCTGTACGATTTTGCGTTGGCTCGGATCGCAGCGCCTGCCACCAATGTTAGAAAGGCGAACCCGGGGGAGGCAGAAGGTGTCTGACTGACCACCCCTAGGTCTACCCCTCCTTCAGAGAAGGGACCGACGATGTCGAGAGGCCTCCGACGGGAGGGCCCTCTCCTAGAATCGTACAGCATAGTAACCACACCACTACAAATATACACCACACGTAGATAGAGTTTTCAATCTTTATCTGGCAATAAGTATCGTTTCAAGATATACAGCAGATCCCGAGATCTGGAAAGTCTTGTGACAAAGGGCAAGGTAGCGGGACAGTCTTATAGATGGTCGGTTGCAAGGAGACTCTACGCACAGCTCTCAATCCTCGAGCTGGGGAGTTCCGGGAGGTTGGGCCGCGGCAGCGCCAGCAGGCTCCAAGATGGTTCAGCGAGTGTGGACCGCGGCAGCGCCAGCAGGCTCCAAGATGGTTCAGCGAGTGTGGACCGCGGCAGCGCCAGCAGGTTCCAAGATGGTCCAGCGAGTGTGGACCGCGGCAGCGCCAGCAGGTTCCAAGATGGTTCAGCGAGTGTGGACCGCGGCAGCGCCAGCAGGTTCCAAGATGGTTCAGCGAGTGTGGACCGCGGCAGCGCCAGCAGGTTCCAAGATGGTTCAGCGAGTGTGGACCGCGGCAGCGCCAGCAGGCTCCAAGAGGGTTCAGCGAGTGTGGACCGCGGCAGCGCCAGCAGGTTCCAAGATGGTTCAGCGAGGGTGGACCGCGGCAGCGCCAGCAGCTCCAAGATGGTTACAGCACCGATGGACCGCGGCAGCGCCAGCAGGCTCCAAAGTGGTTACAGCAAAGATGGACCGCGGCAGCGCCAGCAGGTTCCAGGTAGAACAGCAAGGGGAGTTCGTCTCAGGGTCAGCCGCGACAGCGTCAGCAGGGCTTCTCGACTCCGGGATACAACTGCCGTCCTACTCCGGGGCTGGCCCAGATATAGGTCTGGAGTCCTTTGATGACCGGACCCTCTCGCCTGGGGGTCAGAGGGGCCGGGATGATGGTGTCCAGACACCCAGCAGGGGGTGGAGCCAGCGCTCAGGGAGGCCGGAGGCCGATCGAAACCAGGCATCCGGGGACGGTTGAAGAGCCATCGAAACTCCCCTCTCCTTGTCTCTGGTTGAGTGGCCACTCTACCACCCGGAGGGTTCTTGGTGCCTCGATGGCGGGCTCGCTGGGGCTGCGGCTGGTCCGGGACCACGTGTCTGTGACGTGATGGGCCCAAGATGGCGTCGGGCCTGGAATGAGGGTCCGGGGTGGGCACCGGACCGGTAATGCTGGGGCGGCCCGAGGGTGCCGTGTCAGTGGTTGTGGGCCGCCGGGTGGCGGATCTGGTGGTTTGGAGGGCGTTCAGAGGTGTGCCCGAGGCCGACCCGGGCTGGATGGAGGGCCGATGTCGTCTGGGGCCCGCCATGCGGGAGGGGTAGGACCACGCCACGAGGCCGGGTCCAACACCAGGGGTCCGGAAAAACCTGGATCGACATTCACTGAGCCTTCAGGGTCGAACCAGGCCATATCCATCCAAGGTCCAAGAGAATATACAGGATGATCCGAGTCATGCAGGTAGAGAGGCAAACTTGATCAGGGATCCCTCCCTGACCACTGACAATACCTAGGCAATGGGACTGAATGCTCTCTAGCCTGCAGCAAAGTGCTGAATGCATTCTGCATCCAGCTGGTGCGAAGGCCGGCATATCCAGAGATACTGTTGTTCCAAGTAAGCCATGCTTAGTCCTCTGCAGGTCTGGGAGTCTTATGTTGAGTGTTTTCTCTGAGAGGGACAGTAACAGTTAACAGTTTTGGAGCATCAGTGAGTATGTTGATATTGTATGCTCTGATAATGTCTGCCAGCGGAGTCATGTATATGTTGAAGACGGTCAGGCTGAGCAAAGAGCTCTGCAGGACTCCGGAAATTAGTTCGTAGGCTTCTGAAGAGTAAGGTAAATGTTGACTTTCTGGGTTCTTCCAGTGAGGAATGTGCGAAGACGTTGGAGGACGGGTCCTTGGATGCCAGCCTCATAGAGTCTTCTGATCAGGATGGGATGGGAGACTGTGTGGAAGGCCACAGATAGATCGAGTAGGTTGAGGGCTGTAGTTTTGCCTCTCTCAAGGATCCTCTGGATGTCATCTGTTGCTGTGATGAGGGCTGTCTCCAAACTGTGGTTTGATCTGAATCCTAATTGCGTGGTGTCATGGAACTGGTGGTTGACGACCTGATCAGTGAGGCATCTGTTGATGGCTTTTTCTAGGACCTTGGCTGGGTATGGTATGAGGGAGATCGGTTGGTAGTTTGCAAGCCTGTCTGTGCCCATCCTTGCCCAACGGTGCCCAGGACCCAGGAACCCTGCCTATTTACAGTGGGATGCCTTAAGGTACGATTCTGAACAATTAATGATACTTCACTCAGGCAGTTAGGAAGGTTGCCAAACTGGCATGGATCCGATGGCAGACTCTCTGCACTGCTCTCAATGCTCATTTACATTTGTTGGCAATGCTGCGAGCGCAAAGTGAGTGCTTTTATGTATTTCCTTACTCACCACATTCCCGTCGTATATCACAATCCACTACCCCCCACCCAGCCCGCCCCGCCCGCCTCACCGCCCTACAGCGTTACCTGTACGAGCCGCCACTGCAATCTTCTCCAACGTGTATGGTCTTTTAACAGCAGCACCGCTTCCACTTTCTTGGTCTGACCATCTGGCCGTTCCTTTTCAATCAGGAAACCTCATCAATGTTCAGCAGGCCCCCCGAGACGTAAGGCCAAGTTTAGGAACTGGTGCAAATTAGATAGCCCAACTCTAAGCATACTACTTCCCAACTCCAAACCTAATTTATTGCAGAACACTGACGCTGGCTGTTCTTAGTTGATCTTTGGATTAGGGAGACACTGGAGTCTTCTCTCCCTTTGACTGTTAAGACCACAATTAGGATGCGGCCGCCGGCCCCCTGGTTTAATATTATGCTTAATCTAGAGAAAAGAAAATACAAATGCCTTGAAAGACTTTGGAGAAAAACGTACGAGCTAGAAGCTAAAATTAATTATAAAACTCCCAATAAAAAATATCATGCCCTTCGTATAGCAGCAAAAGCATCTTATTACTCAGATAACATCGAAAAGGCGCAGAAGTGTTCCAAGACTCTTTACGATGTTGTTAAAGAATTGTCTAACCTAGTAAACAGTCTCCTGATTTTCTTTTGTCTCAGTCTCAATGTACAGAACTAGCACCATTTTTCGTAAATAAGGTGACTACCATTCAAGGGCAATTAGAGGCTAATCTGAGCTCAGGCTTACATAGAGAGGAAGTCAATAGTGCTCTCCAACTATCTTCCTCACAGAAGCCACTCTCCTCTCATCACAAGCCTAGTACGGTTAAAAAAATGGAGACCTGGCAGCTGCTGGATCGCGATGGATTTGTATCTATTTTACGCACTATCAAATCAGGCTCTCCTTTAGATCTGCTTCCTACAGCTAAGCTGAAGCTCCTTGACATGGACCTGCTACAAGTGGTAGTAGATCTACTCAATTGCTCGGTCATGGATGGCCATATTCCACAGGCATGGAAACATGCTATGGTCCTCCCTCTTTTAAAGAAACCCAATCTTGATCCTACTAAATGGGCAAACTACAGACCCCTCTCTCTACTGCCCCTTTTTGCCAAAGTTTTTGAAAAACATATAAATGCATGCCTCGCTACCTTTGCAGAAGGCCAGCAACTTTTTTACCCTTCTCATTTCGGGTTCAGAAGGGGTCATAGTACAGAGACCACCCCTTTAGGGACCACAGAGCATCTGTCGTCCCCTCAGGTACACCACTCTGAGTTGATTTACCTTGATCTTGACGGATCGCCTCCCGGCTGGAAAGCAATTTGCTTAAATTGAATGGTGGCAAAACCGAAGTTCTGATTGTGAGTAGGACCCCGCAATCCTGGGGCCCGGAGAATTGGCTTGCATTTTTAGGGACTGTTCCTATTCCTTCTCCCAAAGTGAAAAGATTGGGCTTTTGGTTAGATGATGCTCTGTCTATTCGTCCTCAAGCTGCTATAGTTGCCTCCACCTGCTTTGCAGTAATGAAATGGGTGAGGACAATTATGTGGACTATTCCCTACTCAGCACAGAGAACGCTAATTCAGGCCCTTATCCTTTCAAGATTGGATTATGGGAACGTTCTCTATCTGGGTCCTGACAAGGCTGCTATTCGCCTTCTACAGATCATGCAGAATTCTGCTGCTAGGCTTCTATAATATCACAGTCTACTGGTGATGATGTCTGGGATGGCTGTTACCCTGCTACTTATCACCAGACAGTTACCAGCAACAGGTGTGTGCACTGTGGAGTAGAACTGGCAAGGTGTCTCGGACGCACCAGATTAGCTAAGCCCATCCACTCTTGTGACTCCTCCAGCCCTATTCTAAAATGGTGCCAAGGCCTGCTGGCAGGCCACTGGCATCAAATGAGTTCTCAGGCAACCCCCATATTCCCCTCTTTATCTCACAGTTGTCTCTGGCAGCTGTTGAAGTGAGACCCCTCTTACTCTGGATCCCAGTACCACTGCCTGGGCTGCATCATTGATGGGTACACCCCTGCCTTATACTCTTCATAACCAAGTGGAGAGTCAGGCTCACACTAGAAACAATAAATTATTGAAATAGGCCATGAGAGCTCCTAAGAGCCACTTGTACATCCTACAGTTTTCTGCAATGTCTTCAAATTCATTTTGCTCTAAAATGTGCAAGTTGTCCACATTATTTCAGCCTTTTATCAGGAGATGAACATGTTCACTAATAGCAGAGAGGCCAATTTCCTTGATTGCATTAGGGCCAATAGCATTCTTTCTACAAGACTGCTCGCACATACTGTAAATACATCAATTCTTGATCTACCTACCTAAGGATAAGCCTCCCACAAGCCAGTTCAACATCATGAAGGAAAAATGCCAATTTTGTTTACACTGTAGCAGAGCCGAATAGTAAAGACTGGGCCAGAGATCTCCATGCGTCCACAATCCTGCTGGCAATACTAAGTGGTAACTCTTCACTTCTATTCTTCACAGACCAATGTGGCCATTTGAAGGGAGGGAGACCAGCTTGGGCACGTGCAACATTTCTTTTCCTCCCCATTGAGGCACAATTGATGGAGTGGTTTTCTTAGGGGCGGAGGGGGACCAACTACTTTCCAAACTGGCTTTTAACTTTCCAAGGAGCTTAGTGGCATAAGACAAAAGTATGCCCCCATCCCAAGTGCAGAATGTGATGAAGGGTGCCTGTGTCTCCCATATCGCCAGATATTTTTTGACCTTGGGTTGTTTAAGACCTCCTCGAAGCATTGGGGGCTACCGGAGTGTTGGGTGCCCCCCTGCACTGCAGTTGCTGTTGAGGCCTGCATTACACCTCCGTCGGAGCTGGTGTGATACCACCAAAGCTCTTTATAATGCTTACATACTAACTACCCATCTAAGGGTGTGATCAAACCCCTCTACCAAGTCCAGTTGAATGGCGAGTTTGCTTTGTGCCAAGGAAAGTTACCAGGAAATGTATTCCTGAGACAGAGTGGTAGATAAGCTTTCCTATCTAATTTGGACAATGACATGCTCCAAAAAGGTATCTCTGAAGGTGGTAAATTCAATAGAAGAAAACATGCACTGATCACATTCTCAACATTTATATCACAGCCCGTGTCCCATAACGGTCATTTAAGTGCTCCCTGAAGATGTCTGTGATACCTGAAGGTCGAATGTTGGAATCTTGAAGAACCCAGCTCTACCCAGCATCCTTCCGAGACCAGTATATCAATTACTATTATGTTGCTTATTGAAAAAAAAGCCTGCTTTCAACATTGGTTGAAAATAGTGAAAATGGAACAATTAATTTATTTATAAAAAAAAGTTATTATATTACGAATTTGAAAAATGTTGGGTATTGCAGTCAGTTTTATGCTTGATCTGATTTTTTTTTATTTGAGCCAGATATAGGGCAATTGTACTCCAAAATGAAGATCATCTAAATCAGAGTAGTGACCAATCACTAATTCAGAAGGACTGCTTCAAGGAGTAAGTTAAGGAGTGTCTGAGTTATAAATGGAAGGTGAAGGCTGGGTGAAATACGGCATACACAAACCCAATTTCAGTAGTAATAATAACCAGAACAGTATAATCAATTATATTAATGAGAGCAAAGGTTGGGTGCTTCAGAGTGAAGGAAACCACCAAATTTCTTTCAAAGAGGACAAGGTCTTTACAGAAGAAGTTAACCCCGAGCATTCCACCACAAAGAATGTCCTGTGCTTTTGTAGTGCACTTCTTTGTCAATATTTAGACCTTCTACAGCTGCATTGAATTTCATCATCCAAAGTGCTTAGTTTCTCCCAAGTTTCTCATCTGAAGTCTACTGGTACAGTTTCTAAACCAAAAATTAAAACGTTTCTATGAGCGCCATGTGTACTACATTCAAGAATATGCATTGATATAGGATTTTGAAGCTCCCTCTCTGACTGCTCTTGAAATGTTCAGAGACGCTGTCTCACAAAAGTCTAATAGTGCTTCCAAAACATATTTTGTGACATTTACAAATTAAGACATATCACAAAATTTGTATCACAAGAAATATTGCTCCAAATCTCATGGGTTGGACAGTTATTGTAGCAAAAGGATTTCAACTTATCTTTTGCTAGTCTACAAACAGCACAGTGACCACATTTATTAAAAACATTTGTAGTTGAGGGCCACCAAGACTCAAAAGCCAGTAACAGGTTTTGACAAATCTAGTTGCCCACTCGCTATGGCTAGTCAGATTTTATCAGGGCGAGCTATTTTTAGGGTCTACTAGCCCTTCTGGCGAGCTGACAAAGAACATGTGTTCTATTCACTGAGTAAGTGAATGAGCAATAAAGATGGCTTGAAATCTTGTTTTTACCTGGTAACATTTGTTCTGTGTTTAGACAGATGTCAAATATCAGTAAAGTGAACTGTCTGACAATCATGCTTTACAAACAGTAGGAAATAAAAGGCTGTAATGTGTCAGGTTTTTCCTCACACAACATTTAAATCACCTGTAAATGAATTGTACAAACATTTCAAAATATATTTCAGTAGTTATGAAAGCACATTATTTTGTAATTCTGTGTGATGAAAAAAAAATTTTATAGGATGAAAACAAGTCAGAACATTTACTTGGTATTGTACAAATGATAAACATTTTTACTGAAACCCAGATTCTTATTTATAAGCCAAATAGTTTTTTATCAGTAAAACCACATTTTATTGGGAAGATCTGTGTCCCTTTCAATGGAAAATGTGGTGTTTGTAAATGCCAATGAGATACCACACCATGCTTTAGTAATACAATTATTAAAAGTGAGTGCTTATACATGTACCAGGAAACATTCCTGCCCCGGCCCTGATGACCATGATATTATTGAATTTAGAGGTAAGTCAGGGTTTATGTGCACCCTATATGCGGGTTAGAGTCTTATTAGACATGGAGTAAATGTTTAGTCTAATAAATCAAACAAAATAGTTTTTTGTACAGCAAACATCCAGAACTTGCATATTTGAAGATCATCTCACATGTGATAATGAAGAAAAAAGGCGTCTTTATAAATAAAAATATTTGCCTAGGATTACACAATTTGAGACTAGTTTACAGGTGAAGTACATTATAGTTGTGGCGAGTAGATTTTTCAAGTCATTAGACCTGCACGCCTGGTAACATTTTAATGATTTTTGGAGGCTTGAGTAAACTTACTAAGATCCTCAACAAACACTGGCACCTTTTGACAGAAGATACAGTTGCTAGAGAACATATCAATCCGCCCTCTAGCATTACTTATTGTATGGGACATACCGTAGGAAACACCATTAGTTCTAATGGCCTGGACTTACAAATATTGTGCCTTGGTGGCCCTCAATTATGAAAAGTTTTTATAAATGTGGTCACTGTGGTGTTTGTAGACTAACAAAATATAAGGTGAAATCCTGTTGCTACAATAACAGTCCAACCTGAGGTTAAGAGCAATATTAATTGTGGTACCAATTTTTTGATATATGTCTTGATTTGGAAATGTCACAAAATATATGTTGATAGCACCTAGACCTTTGCAAGACAGAATCTCTGCAAAATTCAGAGCAGTCAAACGAGGTTTTGAAATATCCTATAGCAATGCATATTCCTGAATTTAGTACCCAGGACACTCATCAAAACCTTCTATTTCATGGTTTAGAAACAGTACTGGTAGACTTTAGAGGAGGTAATCCAGAAGTGAAACAGAGAAGAAAAGTAGGACTTTGGATCATAAAAATGAATGTGGTTGAAGATGGTTTAAATATTGACAATGAACAGCACTACACAAGACTTGGACTTTTTTTTGCGGTGAAGTGCTCAGGAATAATTTCTTCTGTAGTCGATGCCTTATGTAATAGTGCACTCCATATGGACCAAATAACTGATAAAACTAAGCTTCAGGTTTAGCAAGTGTTAAATGGAACAAACATATCAATGTGTCTTGAATGGACCTCTATTATAGAGCCAGAATGTCACCACAAATGCCCACCATATGTCACATATTGGTACCATTATATCACAATGAATTCCTTTGCCCTGGGGCTATACGTCAACAACCCTATTTTTCTCTGATGGCAGCATATTTGAATTTCTGCATATAGTGTGATAAATTCCCCATGCCCATTGTATTTGGCGACATGAAATATGCTCGGACTTTAAAATCATCTATACTGATTCTAAAGATTCCGTCCACTAAGGTTTTCTTTGTTGAGATTTTATCTCCCCAGTACATGGCTTAAATTACAAACCCTTGGCAATACAGCGGGATCACATTTTTTATTTAGCATGTTAATTGATGTTCCCAACTGAATATGGAAAGTGAGACACAAGGAGAGAGAGGGACATTCCCAGGATCCAAATGTGAAGTCAATTGAGGGAGTTGTGCTTGATCCCAGGTCTCTTAGGTGCGGAACCACATCCTCTGGTGGGCCTTTCTGGTGCTGAGGTCAGCACACCTACATCCATGTTTGGAAGAAGCTGGTATATATCCCCAAAACACAGAGTTATAAGACCTTGTCATGAACAAAGCACAGAACACGTTACGCTGTTTCAGAAACAGTGGCTTTATTAATTAACATTGTCACACAGAAAGGTAACCAATTTGTAAAAAGTCACATACCCACCATGGAAATACCCCTCTCAATGTTTTTATACCACAACCTCAATATGGGAAATTCTGACTATTGTGGTACACCGAAGTCTGAAAACGGAGACTTTGATGAGTACTCTCGAACCCCTATGCCACCCCTTTAGATTGAGCCCGCCAGTGTTGTGCTTTCCACCTTTTACCCATCCCCAAACGACTCCACATAGAGTCAACTGAAGGATGATCAATAACAGGCAACTTTTATTTTATTTTGTCACACAAAGTATATATATATATATATATATATATATATATATATTGGCATTATAAAATATGATGAAACATATGCCAATTTAATAAAAACACTGAGGATTGTTAGGAGATTTTTTTTATGTTGAGCGTTTTCATGTAGCTCAAAATGTCAGAAGGTATCCCTGAGCAGTGTGAAGCACTCAGCAGATTTTAAGTCCTGCAGAAGTTCCCTGTACCACACCGAGCACCCTGAGCCGAATCCGTTTTTGAGGCAGAAAGTATGTTTAACTACAACTAAAGGCACTTCACAGAAGATAATCTGTTAGTAAAACATGTAGCAATAGAAAAAGAGACATTATACTTGGTTAGGTTTCTGAAAAAATCCCTAGTGGTTAGCCTAAAAGAAAAAGCTTTACTAAGCTCTACCTGCTGAAAAAAGATTTGGATGAAGCGTTTGCTCAGTAGGTACAACTGAAATAACAAGACACATACACTTGCCCTAGAAAGAATCATTTGAGGGTAAGCAGTATGTGTCCATATTCTGTGACCGATCACACTTTATTTTAGTTGCTTTTTCAACAGCTGTAGCTTTCACTGCCTTAACTTTCATATAGGTTGGTGGATTAGAACATGCCGTGAGACCCTGAATCATATCCAAGATATTGCACAGAACCACAGAAGCTCTGTATTGCTAGCCGTGAAAAAATATTTTTACTAACTATTTGATTAGTTCTCTACTGCCTCACATACCCAGCCATAATGGTTCCCCAGTGGTGTTAAATGGACATTGTACACATTTTGTATCCATTTACGCTCTATACCTTACATTGTAGCCATGATGTCTAACGTGACCCAGACAACTTGGTTGAGCTGCCAGGGCAGTGTAGAACTGAAACAGCCTGGTATTTGGAATTTCAATGGTGTTAGTAACTGGTATCCTGCCTTGTCTAGCCCTCCTTTGGGAAATATGAAACTGTCAAGTGATGATCAAGTGGTAGCCTTCACAACAATACACAAGGTGCAATCTCTTTTAGGTTTCCCCTTTAACGCACCAATACACCAATGAAGAGCTTCATCTCATTGATGATTTGTGTTGTTGTTTCCCATGAATGCCTTTTTCTTGTGTATGTTACTAAGATCTCTTGATATTTTGAACTGAAAACAAAACATGTTTTACTGCTTCAGAGAGATTTCCTAGAAGTCAGGAATCACAAAAATTGAATAAGGTAAATATGGATTTCCTTCTTTAATGAACCATCACTTCTTAGTACCTTTATATTTGGATTACTATTTAATGGAAGGTAGGAATCAGCATTGTCAACATTATTCTTACATTAAGGTAATATCGGCTAGTATGACATACTAATGCTAACTAACCACAATCTGTGTAACTGAGGCAGATGACAAACCATGCCTTGATCGCTGGAAATATGAGTTCCCAAACTGAAATAATTGGGAACCCTGCTAACCCAACACATTGTCTATCTGCATTAGTCAACTTTCCTTGAGGTTGAAGTAGGACAGTAATGGAGGAAACTCTTTTTCTGAGTGAGTTTCCATCCTCACCACTTTGATATGGGATGTGTCTTCTTACTGGGGATTTGTAGAGTGCATTTAGTTCTACCCAGATTCATCAGATATAAAGCAAACAGTTCATCAATATATCCTTGAAAACATGATTGTCTGTTAGTGTCTTGGTCTGTTTCGATTCAAAAACTTTATTCGGCACAAGGCCATAAAAGAATAAATATCATACATACACGTTATTAAAATGAATAAAACATCACTTTTTGTCTGTGCCATAGTATTTACTCCGTGAGGTACAGAAAAAACCTTTCAGTAGTATGTGGGTAAAGATACAAAACTGTAAAACATGACTAGATGACTTGGAGCATTATTAAGATCAACTGCGCATTCATGACTATTATACATATCTACATACCAATCTACTGCTCTACTAGATGAAGAGCTATATAAAACACTTCCGGCCAGGGGCATGATGCAGGCCCTTGAAGCTGCAGCAAGCCTCCACATGCAGTAGGTCTAATCTAGCCTAAAGTCTTTATATATCGGTAAATATGCCAGCCTAAGCGAAATTTGGGACTCGCCCACAAAATTGTTTGTGAGTTCCATCGTTTTTTGTTATAGCAGTTGTCGGACTGAATGCACTGTAAACATCACCACAATTCACCTTGGATTAGAACCTCAAGCATGTTTGCTTCATTGATAGATAATGTTTAACCTCATCGATGCTGGTGACGGAACCACTCCATCACCAGCCACGGACGCGCTGTGCTGGTGACGGAGTGGTTCCATCACGGCCCGGCCGACGCGCCTGACCGGCGCGTTCTACTGAGCGGGCGGGGCCGTGATGGAACCACTCCGTCACAAGCACAGCGCGCCCGAGGTTCGTGATGGAGTGGTTCCGTCACGAGCATGGTGGCGCCGCACGGCCCCCCTCCCCCTAGCGCTGCGGCGGAATTACCGCCGCAGCCAAGGGGTTAAGGGACCTTTCTCTGACGATGACGAAACGTCAATATATTTTGATATGTCTTTTGATGACATCAGCCCTTGCAACTTTAAGACATCTTCTCAACTATATCAGTTCCATGCATAGAGTGGATTGGTTGACAGTTCATAGGTCTTCGTTTGCCTGCATCAGCAATTCTTTCGATCTTTAAAATCCACTCTTACTGTGGGCTGCAGGAGTATTTTCCTCTTTCAAGGTGCTCTTTATTGGCATGGCTTTATGTGTTTTTTTCATGTGTATCATGTAATTGACTTATTACACCATTGATCAACTTTAGGGCATTTTTGTGGTGCTACACACACAATAAAATGCTATTTGGTTGTACTTTACAAAGGTATGCACACCCAATCCATGTTGCATGTAGTAGTCAACATTGATGAAGTTCAGTCTCCTTGCTGCTAGATGAAATCGTGGTGTTCTTTTCAAAGAACTCTAGGGAGTCTTTGCATTTCACTTGTGATTTGCAGCTTTGCTAAAATTTGCACCAAGAGCCTATAAGTAGGTTCAGGCAGAAAGGACCAGGGCTTTATTTACTCTATGGTACAAATCAGGTCATCATTTGCTCGAATGAAGTCAATAGCATTAATTATGTTCTTCTTTATAGGTTATACTAATCTCAAAATGTACAATTGCTTGATTTTTTAGAGGGGTTAAAAGATATTTACTCAGGCTTTTAATTTACACAGAATGGCTGTATAAATACGAAAACAGTGGGACAGTCCATCTAAAAGGTGGTTCCTCTGACTTAAGGAGATACACATACATCTAGGCTAAACAAAAATAAAACATTTCAGATCACTATCTCTAGAGATAATTACAAAGGAGTATGGCTGTTAGATTGCAGGCTGGTTCTTTTGCAAAGCAGGCACCCAATCTGATCTGTGGGAAAAGCCAGTTTCTTAAAGAGGATATATCACACATCTAGCGATACCTAGACCAATTGTTAGCCAATATCTTAATGTCATTATATACAGAAGACTCTATCTTGTTGGATACTAGTTGCAAACTTGTTTCCTGTCTTCTGAAAGTGCAGTACACGGAGGATATCCATTCCACTAACTATTCAATTGACCTGTCTCCCAATTAAGGATTCTCTAAGTTAAATGTAGTGTATACTTCAGGTGCACAAAGATCAAATATCTTGCCATACTTGCATATCCTATTACTACACATTTTGATAGACACATAAGTTGCAAGCCACACCTCTACAAATCGTTCCTAATATGCCTACAATCTGCAACGGATGTATGACGTTACAACGCATACTTTTACAACGACTACCATTACAACATTTTTTACAACGCAAAAACTTTTACAACGCATACCATTACAACGCAAGACTTTACAACGCAAGTACCTTTACAACGCATACCATTACAACGTAAATATTGGTAAGTATATCATATTTTTTTATTATAAATTATTTTAAATTATTAAAATATAATTAAATTTTATTTAATTTTATATAATTAATTTAATTTAAATATAATTTTAATTTATTTTTACAAATTAACCCTGTACCCCAAAAACCCAAAACTGACCCTGAACCCTAAAAATATTTTTTTTAATTTAAATTAATTTAAATTATAAAAATATAATTAATTTTTATTTAATTACATTTAAATAATTTAATTTAAATATAATTTTATTTTATTTTTACAAATTAACCCTGTACCCCAAAAACCCCAAACTGTCCCTGAACCCTAAAAATACCCCTTTACCCAAAAACCCAAAACTGACCCTGAACCCTAAAAATACCCCTTTACCCAAAAACCCAAAACTGACCCTGAACCCTAAAAATACCCCTTTACCCAAAAACCCCAAAATGACCCTGAACCCTAAAAATACCCCTTTACCCAAAAACTGAAAACTGACCCTGAACCCTAAAAATACCCCTTTACCCAAAAACTAAAAACTGACCCTGAACCCTAAAAATACCCCTTTCCCCAAAAACCCAAAACTGACCCTGAACCCTAAAAATACCCCTTTACCCAAAAACCCCAAAATGACCCTGACCCCTAAAAATACCCCTTTACCCAAAAACTGAAAACTGACCCTGAACCCTAAAAATACCCCTTTACCCAAAAACTAAAAACTGACCCTGAACCCTAAAAATACCCCTTTACCCAAAAACTAAAAACTGACCCTGAACCCTAAAAATACCCCTTTACCCAAAAACTGAAAACTGACCCTGAACCCTAAAAATACCCCTTTACCCAAAAACTGAAAACTGACCCTGAACCCTAAAAATACCCCTTTACCCAAAAACTGAAAACTGACCCTGAACCCTAAAAATACCCCTTTACCCAAAAACTGAAAACTGACCCTAAACCCTAAAAATACCCCTTTACCTGAAAACTGACCCTAAAAATACCCCTTTACCCAAAAACTGAAAACTGACCCTGAACCCTAAAAATACCCCTTTACCCAAAAACTGAAAACTGACCCTGAACCCTAAAAATACCCCTTTACCCAAAAACTGAAAACTGACCCTGAACCCTAAAAATACCCCTTTACCCAAAAACTGAAAACTGACCCTGAACCCTAAAAATACCCCTTTACCCAAAAACTGAAAACTGAACCTAAACCCTAAAAATACCCCTTTACCCAAAAACCCAAACATATAATATTTTAAAAATAATTATATACTTACCAATACTTACGTTGTAATGGTATGCGTTGTAAAGGTACTTGCGTTGTAAAATCCTGCGTTGTAATGGTATGCGTTGTAAAAGTTTTTGCGTTGTAAAAATTTCGTTGTAATGGTAGTTCGTTGTAAAAGTTGCGTTGTAATGGTTGTTTCCCATCTGCAACACATTCCTGTTTCCCACTTGTCCTTTTACAAAGATCTTTAACACACACATTCTAACAGTCTGATCATAGACAAAGAAACTGCAAGGTGCCCATCCGAACATATGCACACAACCTTCAGCTCCTATATCTCCTGGACATGGCACCTAAAAACACGTCTCATCTCTACCCCTCACGCGTCCACATACTGCACATGCAGACGTAGCCTCCAATACAAAAATCCAGAGAGGTTGACCTAAACGAAGACACTTCCCAACAACATTCTGGGCATATAGAAAATGAAACATGCTTATGTTGAAAACTTGACTATTGTTCACCAATTGCAAACCGAGGATAACCAACTTCTAAACTATGCATACTCACAACCCACAAGGCACAGAATCGCCCAAACTGATGATTTCCAGATTCATTTGCCACCTTAATCTGTGTGTGTGTGTTATTTCCTGGCTTCACTCTAAAAATAGAATCTATACATTTGCAAAACTACATATTTGGTGGCTTTTGTCCCATGATTCATAGGAAGCCATTAAAATCAGCAAATCTGCGATAAAGGCTAAAAGCTAAACTGAAGTAAAGAATCCAGCTAAATCCTCATTGGTGGCACTTCTAGGTATCCATTATTTCAATAAGTTCATAGACCAGAGTTCTTAGAGCATTGCCTATGTTGGTGATCTTGAAAAACTATATCAATTAAGATAATATAGGAGAGTCACAAAGACTGCCAAATCACTGTAAAAAAGACAGGGTAAGGACAGATTTGGCGGGAGTATATCCATGTGCACAGAATAAGAGCACAAGTAGAAGAATTGAGTATGAATGAGCAGGAACGCAGAACTTGAAGGTCTTTGCATTAGTGTTCTAGTATGTCATGTATTGCCTTGTTCAACTGAGTATTTTAAACCGTGTGGCATATGTGCACATGTGCCATTTCATAGCATCAATATAGGATGCCAGACTTATCAGAATAAAACAGAGCGGGATGCTGGACACTTTTGATGACATGAGTTTAGGTACCTAAATATTGATTAGCTTCAGAATTCTAAGAGTTAATTTACCTATTACCTTATTCACTAAATTGTCCTATAGTCTGGTCTCTTGAATCATGAGGGTTTATCCTACATGTCCGTTGCAAACCTAAGGAAGGAAACACTCACACAGCAGAAACTTGTTTTATGGAAATGCTTGAATCAATCTCAACCATGAGCAATTACTCAGGGCGGGCCACATTCCTTCATTTTTAGCTCATTTAGCCCTAAACTGAGCATATGCAAATCCCAGGGACCAAACATGTCTGGGATTGCATGTGTCCCTGAGAGGATGTGACCTAGCAGTCTGGACAAGACTGCTCCTTTTGGAATAGGCAAGATTTTGGTTGGTCCCTATCCGGTATTACACATGAACTAAAAAAGCGAGGGAATGAAACCCCATCCAGAGGACCCCGGTTTGAAGGAAAATCATACATATTCATTCATCACTTTTATGCTATCCATGTAACCAACCAACATGGGGCATCCTGCACTTTACGGCTAAAAAGCTTCACTTGAGCTTTCATATAAAGTCCTCCCATCACTTTATAGCATCTTCATGCACTGCTGATAACGGTGATTTCGATATCTTGATTCCTAATGCACATGTTGTCCTAAACTGTTTGGTTACGAGGTTAAAGCTGGACAAACGAATACAGAGTGATTCACATCCTTTCATCATTGGCTAATTACACACCCTGGAGATTTTTACGTAAATCAGCCTTCATGTTGCCTCTGCTTTTTGGCACATACAACAGGGCTCACTCAGGTGCTACTTTCCTAGGTGCAAGGGAAGGGCTCAGGGAGAAAGTGAGGGATATCTTTACTGACATGTCTCCTATTCGCCTCTTTTTAAGCACACGAACGCTGTAAATGTTGAGTAGGATTTGCGATGAAAGGTTGAGAAGTTGGAATTGTTCTAGCACACAGAGTGGTCCAAAGCTTGGTTAGATGCCCGTACTGGAATAAAAGGTGCTCATGTTGGTGCAGAGCTCCAGAGGATCAGACATGAATGGGGGCCATATTGTTAAAAAAATATATATTTGTGACTTTGTACCAGTGTCATACCTTACGCATCCAGAAACGAAGACATTGTCTAAACATCCACAGTGCACTGCAAGCTTTTGGAATTTGTCAACCAAGAAGACGGGGATTATTTCACAGTTGCATAAGAAATTTGATCTCCCTCTGAAAACTGTGATTCTTTCACCATTCCATAAGATAATCAGTTGTCAGTAGATCTCTGAACATTGCCTAAAACTGAAACCAAAACTCACGTTTACCAATTCAGCTGGGATGATCTTGATTTTTAAGCCTGCTTGATATGTTGAATGCTGGTTCAGGGTGCTTTGCTCAGTTTCCAAGGTGCAGTGCCTCTTTGTAAATTGTATTTTAAGAACCTACACAGGAAAGGAGTTGAAACTACTTTCAAGATATATGGATAGGGAGATACAAGATTAATACCTACTCGTCATTTCAACACAGATATAGCTGGACCCCCATTGATAGCAACCAGGACTTTTAGCGGAACCCACTTCCAGGAAGGAAAGGTGTTTAACTGACAAGTACTTTTTATAAAAAAATGTTTTCCAACTTTTTATAATGGCTTACTTTATCCGACATACGGAATTACATTGTTTGCACATCACAGTCTCTATTTGCTCTTTGGAAAGGCACATTATCACTTTAAATATATAAGAACACTTTTTGGACTGCCAAAACTGTACAGCTCCCCAGGAGACAGTGGGCACAAGTATCTAGTTAATAGCACCATTCCATCTTTCGTACTCTGTTATTGAAAAACATGGGATTCATTTCATTCTGCCTCATACAGTCAGATCGTCTGACCTAGCCCTGCTACTGGCTTTGCTTAACCTACTGAGGGATCTTGAGTCAGGCATGAATTCTGCGAGCAATGAGGGTGTCTCGTGGGGTTCCTGCTCCATGCATACTATTTCTGGAAGCGCAGTATCAGGAAAGACGTGCATGGAGGGACTATGCTCAAAGGGGTCATGATCGGATGGTGCATGCTCAGAAGGAGTGTGCTCAGATTTTGCATGTTCCGAAGAAGCATGTTCGGAGGGAGCATGCTCTGAGGGTGAATGCTCAGAAGGGGCATGTACAGACGGTGCCCTGTCTAATGGGGCACGTTCAGAGATGGTATTTACAGACGATGCCCGCTCTGAAAGGGTAAGCTCAGAAGGGGCATGCACAGATGGCAGCCGTTCTGATGGGTCATGTTCAGAGGGAGCATGCACAGAGGGTGCATGTATGGAAGGGGCACCTTCAGAGTGAGAGCGCAAAGAGGAGGCACGGATGGAGGGGGCTGAGTCATATGGAGCGCTCTCTTGGGGTTCCAGGCTGTAAATTTTTACTGTCTCGTGGTTATCATGTTGGCCGTAGGATGGCAAGCTTTCATCAAAGTCTTTGGAGAGGTCTTCCAAGGCTCTTGCGCTGTTCTTCCCTCTATAGCCATGGAAGTGTGGACTAGCAGCCATTCCCACTTCAGCCATAGGATAGAAATGGGATATCACCTTCTCTTCTTCCAATAACTTGTAACCCTTGGATTTAGGGATGGATGAAATGCCAATAGAATGAAGAGGCTTCTCAGAAACCTCTCCCAGCAGGTGATGGGTTGGTTGCTCCACCGTTCTCCTGAATGCCAGGTGAATCTTTTTCCAGCCTAAGTGACTGATCTCCACAACATTTAGGAAGAGGGACACCACAGCCACTGCCAACATGAACATGATAAACACCGTTTTCTCAGTTGGCCGGGATACAAAGCAGTCCACAGTGTTCGGGCATGGCCATCGGCTACATTGATACAGAGGCTGGATCCGAAAACCATATAAAAAGTACTGGCCCACCACAAAGCCCACCTCAAAAAGGGTTTTGAAGATAATATGGCAAATGTAGGTTCTCAGAAGGGTTCCTTCCAGCCGAAATTTCTTGGTGCCTTTGGTGCTGGTTTCTTTGGTGGTCCTAATACTTCCTTGGTCTGGGGCAAGTGGCAAGCGTTCCTCGTTCATCTCCTGCTGTCTGCTCAGCTCGGCTTCTTCCCTCTCTTTCCTCTTCTCCTCCATGCGGACATGGTGCACGGCATGCCCAACGTACACCAGCGAGGGAGTGGAGACGAAGATGATCTGCAGCACCCAGAGCCGTATGTGGGAGAGAGGAAAAGCTTCATCATAGCAGACGTTCTCACAACCGGGCTGCTGAGTGTTGCACACAAAGTCTGACTGCTCATCTCCCCAGACAAACTCAGCAGCTGTCCCCAAAATTAGGATCCGGAAAATGAAAAGCACAGTGAGCCAGACTCTGCCAATCACAGTGGAGTGCTCATTCACCTCCTCCAAAATATTGCCCAAGAAACTCCAATCTCCCATGGTTTAGAGTCTAAGGGGGAGAACAAAGAGATTCAGCATTAGATGAAACACTGGAAAAGCCGCCTGCTTTCTACTGTCAATCATAGATTTTCTCTAACATTCTTTATTCTGAGCTTTCAGAACTACAGTAAACATTCTCAAATAATTAGCAAGCCACCATTGTGCAAGTTCCATCCGAAATCTGGTCGACCATGGCCCATCTCTCTCCCAATATGGTCATAACCCGCAGAATGTAGGGAGGTGGCTCGGATAATGGTTCAGTCTTCGTTTGACTCTCACTCACTTTCCTTTAGGTTGAGCTAGGGACTCATTGGCCTCAGTAACACAATACACCTCACATTGCTCAGATAGTTATAAATTATCATGTCCTATAACATTAAGTTAGATTTCTTTTAAACCCTAGCACTTCTGGAGTAGAAAACCCATATCAGTAAGGCTAACGTGTGCTCTAACACAGACCGCAGAACAACTATCCTAACTCCTTTAGTCAGGAATTAAACCTCTTAAATTATTTCAGAAAGAACCGTGAAATTTATTTATTCAGCTTTTTCCCGTTTCCTTTTTCCAAAATGAATTTTGTTTAATCATTTCCGTCCTAACACCTTGTGTAATCTCCTTATTTGTTAAAGGTTCGTCCAGTTGTCAGGCATTCTTGTTGAGTACATAATGTTACTCATTATCACCGCCCAGGTAAACTATTACATACCTGTGCTACATTTGTAAAATGTGCTCCTGACCTCTGATCTTGGCTGCACTACATAAATGCTTCATATACATTTAAAAACAACTATCATGTACAAAGATGCAAGAACTAGAGATTCACACAATGCAAACGTACATACTATCAGTCTAAACAGAACGCGTTTACAGAGTCATTGGCTCACGTGGGAACATCCTGTTCTACATGACACTTTTATTCCTCAGATATTAACAGGGTCTTTCAGACCACTTTTCTTCCAAAATGCAGCATTCTTGTACTGGCTGTAACTAAAGGCGACTGAGGCATGACAATAAAGCAACAGCAAGGCCACAAGTCGATACAGAGGTGCTATATGATCATACATGTGTAGTGCCTTTTTGGCATGCGTCCTGACTAGGCACTGGAGACAGTGTTATCACAGGCTAGCTTTAACCTCTGTGCTGGAATCAGCTCATCATCAGTCTGCAGCATTTTTCACAACTGACTAATGATGACATCCTGCCCTGGCTTTTGAAACCAGTCAACCACACGGAAGAAATGCGAATCAGCGATAGTTCATGGAATATGATTTTAGAGCATTAGCCATTTTTCATAGTATCACCCCCAACAAATCACATAGGACGACACAGTTCAGAATCAATCTCATTCTTTTACAGCAACTCATAAATATCCAGGGATTTTATTGTTAATAGAAGCCATTTTGGAAGGGAAAGGCTTTCTCGTAATGGTGCAATTCCCTTTAAATTTGTGGTGTTTTTTCAGAATTTTATATTATATTTAGAATGTGACCTACTTGATCCACCATTATGGTCGATAACCAATGAAAACTGCAAACATATTGATTCTCTGCTATTTTATTTTGTCCACCAATATCATCGCTCAACATTGGAACAGAACAGCCGCACCCAACATTCTGTAACAACAAAAAGTTGTCCAACCAGGCAGATAACATTACCGCTCATGGGGAATGCAATGTTGCCCTAATCCCCTTCGATGTTCTTCATTGTTGACTTTTAACACTGCCGCACGGCTAAACACACAACTGCTGCAGTGGAAATCAGTCTACAACACCAGCTATTTTTATAGAAAATTACACTTAAGTCACAATTTTCTTCCAAACTGGTGTTCAGTCCTTCTTTCTCTTATGTTGTACCAAGCTATCCAATAAAAATACTTCACTCTAACTCCCCACCAAACAAACACAAACCACTGTTGCATGTTTGACTGAACAACGAGTTAACACTACAAACCACCAATGTGGGCAACCTGGCAAAAGCAACAACAAGCAAAGGAAAGCACAATAGGCAAATAATAAAAAGTGGGCAACTTGCCACGGTGGAAGCTTCGGTGGAGAAGGTGTCCCCTCGCTTGGCACTCGCAGGCAGAAAGTGAACTTTTGTCTCTCCTCTTCCCTGTGGTACCCAAAGTCCCCACCTCGTCGCACGACTGAGCAGCTGTGATTGGATTGGCTCTGATGGCAGGGTTTAAGCGTCCTGCAATATTTAAGCTCCAGACAGACAGCTTTTATGAAGCGAGCCACAACTGGTGACGTGGAGAACAATAGAGGGGGTGAGGGAGAGAGTGGACAGGGTGATGGGGATGTGCAGAGAGCAAAAGAGAGGGTGGAAACTCGTTGCCCACTCATAGTCTCGGCAATGTTTGGGCCACACATCCAATGTATTTGTTACTTTGCTACTCGTGCTGTTAAGTTTGTTTACCTGTAAAGTTTACTCAAACTGGGCTCAGGAATGATTTAAAGAATTACTAATACTGTCTCATGAAAACCAGTTGACGTGTAGTATTACCAATGTCACTCACTTCATAAAGCATTCTTTTCGATTTGACCTATAGCATGTCAATATCATTTTCTTGCCCCCAATTTTGAGTCTGTAATAATACCCTGCCTGATTCCACTAATCGCGGTACACTAAAGGTTACCGGTTGTGGTAACCCAAAGAGAGAAGTGAAGAGGGTATAATATGCAGAAAAGGTATTTTCGCATCGTTTGCCACATCATGTTTTTTTTTTTATTATTTAGTGAAAAGTTAGCAACCTCAGCTAATGCGCATCATTTCACTTGCAGTGAAGCAGTATTTTTATGCAGCTATACCACTTTTCTTCAAGTTCAAAAATCATGTTAAGTCTATCGAAAACAAATTCCGCATATTTCGCACACTTTTTAAAACCCTTCCAATGAATGATCTTTAAATGCAACACACATGAATCTCATCCATTACCTCACACACTATATTCAGTTTGCCATCATTCTTTATCAACATGATATACCCGAGGCTCTCAATTTACAGACAGGTTTGTACACCTTAAAAGCAAGCATTTGCAAAGTCAGCATGGCTCGCTTTGTCAGTGGTGAGAGAGAGACTCGAATGGCTTTGCCAGTATAGATAACGGTTTTCTATCTTTTCAAGCTTGCCACGCACGTTGCGTCGTCAGGTCACACAAAAGGGTGGCCATCTTGAAAGGGTAGGAAACTATGTTCTATACCAAATACACAGAGAAGCATAAGCCTGTGGCGTCAGCTATGTAAGGATACACCACATCCAGTCAAAAAGCATGGCGAAAGAGTTATGCAGCATGGGCGGGATAAACATAGAATAGAGAGGAAAGCAGAAACTCCAAAGTAAAACTTTGAAATGGACATGAAAGTCATACAATGCAAGAGCTTAAAGTACATATGCGAGTGAGGGATAAGGTGATGCCTGCAGTGGACAGCAAAATATGTTCATAACAAGACTGCAAAAAATATGGGCCCCATTTACTAACGTTTGCGAGGGCGCTCACATAATCAACAAGTCTAGCACAGTGCTAAATGGTACAATGATAAGAAAACATGCTGGGGCAGATTTACAAGAAGGTGCTGCAGCATGGCACCACAAGCCCTTTGGCAACGCCACGCTGCAGCACTTCCAAAGCACAGTGATGTGACATAATTACAATGATATGTCGCGTTCCTGTGCTCTACCCCGTCCTTGCGCACAAACAGCTGCCATGCGCCAGCGCAGGCACCCTTGCACCATGGTGCAAGGATGCCTGCGTCATAAAGAGATTGTTTTTGAGCAGGAAGGGTCGACTTCCTGCACAAAAACAATCACTACAGGCATTTTCCTCTTTCAATGCATGCTGTAGAATGCAGCACGCATTGAAAGAGGAAAGAAATGAGGAGAAATGAAAACATTTTCCTCGTTACGCTACCCCTAGGGTGGCGTAGCATACGGACGCGTTTCCAGGTTTACAAATCCTCGTACATCTGGAAATGTGTCTGGTTCCGTGGGTGTTGCATGGGAACACCCACAGCAACACCCTTGGAACGCCCCTTTAACACATAGTGCTGTGTGTAAAGGGGCCGTATTTACAAGGACAGGAAAAGCCATGCGGTGTAATGCGCTGTCAGTGCGCCACAAAAAGTGACATACTGGAAGTGCAAGAGGCTTGTAAATCTGCCCGCTATCTTTTGACTTGCATTGCGCAAGTGTGCATGCAAAACTTTAGTAAATGTGTGCCTAAGTTTTGAAATGACACATCTCACAGAACAAAGAGTTATGAATATGTACTAACACAGTTCGCCCTTGTAAATGTGGAACTTTCTCCAAGTGGCAGACCTTTCAGCAGTTGTAAGTTTAGTAAAGTTTTGGAAACATGGGAGAACCCAGGGTAAGGTCAGTGGTGTGTATGGCTGCCGAGAATGCCAGAGACTTCCAAAAATTGTAAGCGTGTGAACATTCACAAACGTTTCCAATGACTTTTCCAACATCCAAATACACACCCTTCGTTACTTAAAAAAAGGCTGGAGTAAGAATGTATTTAAATTGGAGTAGTCGCCTGCCTTCCCCATGGTGCAGAGATTGTATTTCTCGACACACCAAAATGATTACCATGTGCATAAAAAGCGTAATGAAAAAATTAGCAAAAGTTAATTTGCCCTATCCCTAAACCATCTGATTTTCCACACGAAGGTTCGAAAGAACAGGTGAACGTCCAGAAATCTGGACTTTTTGCAAAATTCTCTACTTAGTTATTTAAATTTTTATGAAACCTAGCAGTTGCTTCGTGTAGGTGTATTAATTTAGTTTCTGTGAAGTAGAACCTAGGTTTCTGATAGTAGGTAGAGTTCTGTAGTTAACTAACATTTCGTTTTTGATGAAACTGTCTTTTGTAGTCATCAATACTTACAGCAAAAGCACAAACAGGGTGAACTATGAATGTTGTGACTCCACATGTTGTCAACAATGACTGACAACATGATTTAATTTTGTAATATTCTGCTGTCTAACCCCTTCTTTAAATATTTGACCCTGTTTTATCATTGAGCTATTGTCAATAAAATTCTAATAAGTTGTTTTTAATAATACGCTCATTCGCACAGTTTTCAGTCATTACTAAGTGTTGTAAATAACAGCCATTACTATTATCCAATTTATTATAAAAGAGATAAAGAACTCATGTGTGTAGTATTGTTCTTCCTGCTTCCTCATGAAATTGTTTCTTTACACTTTTACAGAGATGTGATAATGTTGGTGGTGATTGACTGATTTTAAAGTTCCATATGGCGAGTGCAACACTTCACAATAAATGTTTTGTAACCTCGACTGACCTGAAAGGTCCATACAATATACTAAACATTAACAAATTCAAGAATAAACTGTAAGAAATAGTAGATCTTGGCCAACCTTTGGGAATAGTGGCCAAAGTCATCATCCCAAAATCAGCATCTGTCAATCTGCAGACGTGATCCCATAATCCGTGTGTGTCAATCTGCAGATTAGGTCACAAAGTCAGCGTCTGCTGATCCACAGACTAGATTCTATAGTCCATGTGTGTCAATCAATCAATCAATCAATCAATCAACTTTATTCAGTTTTAGCATAAAAAAAACATAAATGTTATAAAAACAAAAAGTTTCATAAGTATAATAACACAATTCATCGCAATTAAGTTACAATCCACAATAGTCCATTTGATTTAAAACCTGAAGTACAGAATTGAATACTTGTACCCTTGACCCTCGGTTAAAAAAATGTCAAGGGTTCAAGAGTGGGTACCAAAGCCTTATCTCAAGTGTATGTATTGTGAGAGTGAACATAGACACTGGCCAATGCTAACAATTAATCAAGGCAAGCCCTGGCCTTCATAGCAGATTTCAGGTAACTGAAAACAAAAAAAATACATTCTACATGCAACAGTTGTAAATAAATGAGAGCTGGGCGGTCCTGTGTAAAATTCCTCCTCTTAAAAATCGGGGCAATAAAGGTCTTCCGAGAGATTTCATAAAATGTATAAAATAGTGTAAAATGTAGCCGATCTTGTGGAGAATCACCGTCGCAGCCACAGAGTGCTCACAACTGCCCTCTCCTACACCCCCTTGGTATGGCAAGCACAAAATGAAAAAGGTCCAGGCGAAACCGGGTTAGTAAAAACTGTTCATAAATGCTTAAAAACCCCAAGAGATAAGGCTCAGCTGATGGGGTTGTTTTCAGCATTAGGAAATTGCGGACGCTAGGTTTCCTCAACTCCATCTCTTCCCTCTCAAGTTTCCTTAAGCTACTTAAAGACTCCCTTATTAACTCAATATCCTTTTTGGTTACAGATTCAGGGTTAGTGTACAATTCAGCTCTACCTAACCTTACAAAACTGCTCTTAATGTATCTGAGCCATGGTATGTGGAGAGCATGGTCAAGGGTCATATACTCTTTTAAAATCAGTTGACTCAGCGAAGATCCCTCAATCAACCAATTAGCCAACCAAAAGGTTAGGGGGCGGAGGGCCAATGTATCACTTAAGTAAGGTACTCCCAGTTTTTCATGTACCACTATATTGGAGATGCTTCGGGGATTGTCCAGTAAGCGTTTCAGGAATGAGTTCTTGGCTACTTGAAGGTCATCTGTGGTAACATGCCCCCATATTTAGCTACCATAAGAAGCTATCACAACGAGCTAGGCTTGATAGATCTTTAAAAGTGCCGCAATAGGTCTCTTTACCAACTTCGAGGTGAAATTAAAGATAACCGCATTTACCCACACCAGATCTCCCCTCTTTCTTTGTTTTAAAAGGCCCTATTTCATCTGCTCATCATTACGATCCCCAAGAACGAGAAGACATCAGTGCGGGGTACTTTAGCAGAACCTACCCTTAATTGAAAAGATTTTCTTGGGCGGATACCCACCTGCATAATATAGGATTTAGAGTCATTAATAGATAGATCACGGTCCGACATAAAGGCAGAGAATGCATCAAGCAGGGATTGTAGCCCCCTAGCGGTCCTTGATATAAGAAACGCGTCGTCCGCATTTTGAAGAACTGGGAGACCACGTCGGCTGACAAGCAGATAATCTACCCCCATTAACAATAGGGCTTTATCTAAATCATTAATATATAAATCAAACAAAAAGGTGCTAAAATACACCCCTGATGTACACCTCTCCTTATATCAAAGTTGCGTGAGACTCTTAAATCCTGCGAGAATCGGACATGGGTCTTGGTTGCACGATGAAGATCTTCTAAAAAGTAAGCAATGTTACTGTCTACCCTGATATCTATCATGAGCTGCCATAGCTTGGTCCTGTTCACACGATCAAACACGGAAGACAGGTCCATAAATGCTAATTAAATGGTGCCAGAGCGGGCAACAGTGTATTTGTTAAGAATCATGGTTAGGTTATGGCGCTGGGCCACCGTAGACTGGCCTGGGCGGATACCATACTGAATATCTGATAACAAGGAGTGTTCCTCTGCCCAGCTGGTCAACCTTTCTAGGAGCATCACGTGAACCACCGAGTCCAACAGTAGGATAGGTCTGTAGCAATGTGTGCTATCACAATCACAGGCTGGCACTATGGTCAAAGTGGCCCAGAACGCAGGGCAGATTGTCCTTGCCGCAGCATTGGCTACTGCGCCAAGGACCGGGGCCCAAAGAGTTGGATCTGATTTAAAGAGATCCGGGGGAATACTGTCAGGTTCAGTGGCTTTGTTACTTGTCAACCCAACAATGCCCTTCTCGATCTCTTCTATACTGAAGACCAGGACAGAGGTGACTGCCTCACGAGTTGGCAGGCAATCAAGCTCAACGAGGCTCTCGAATAACGTTTCAAAATGGTGCACCCACTTATCCTCCGTGATATGTGCGCCTACTGCACTGCCTTCATCATGATTCAAAAAGGGACTGTTGATAATGCTGCAAAATCTAGAGCTATTCCTCAATGTACTAGCCTCAATTAACCCACTCCATGCTTCTTCCTTCAAAGCGGTCTTGCGTTTGGCCAGTGCCAATTCGTAGTCTTTTCGACACGATCTAACCAGAGTCTGATTTCTTGTACTACTATTGAAGGCTTCCCTCACCTTCCTTGCCACCAAAGAACAAGAGGAGTCAAACCATCTAGGGATCTGAGTTACTGGGCTGGGATGCTTAAGAGATCGCCTAATGTGGCGGAGATGGTGTTAATAGCACGAATGACCTCCCCCGGGTTGTATGTGATAAAGTACACCGAGCTAGCTCGCTAGCACATGCGTCTTTCACTAACTTGGGAAATATGTCTGGGGAGATCTGTGACCACTTTAACCGTCTTCTAAAATCTGTAGGTCTTACTGACCCAATATGCCCAACTCTACTTTTAGACAATAGCAGAGGACCTAGGAGTTCAACACACAGAGGGTTATGATCACTGTGAGCAATTGCTTGTATCGTGAATCCCATGAATAACACTTGTACAGACGATGAGATTAGTATAAAATCTAGAAGTGAACCACCACCTCTCCCTTTAAATGAATGGACAACAGCCTTGCTACAGGGGTCACATAATGACAAACGAGACATCAAACCAAATTTGTTAAGGATGTCATTCAGCATGTACCCCTGTGGAGAGTGTTCAAAATGAATTCCCCTCACCGGGGACAACCAAGATCGGCTAACGTTACTACCCTGTGATCTCCACATGTATTGATATTGCAGTCCCCAGCAATCATAAGGTTTTGAAGAGCAGCATTACAGTGTTGCCTTATGAAAGAACCTAACATGGTGATATTACACCCTCCCTTAGAACATGATGGTGAACTGTAAAAATTAATTAGACCTGGTTTATTAGACCCCGTACTTAGTACTAAGGACTGTATACACGAACTCAGTGTGAGCAGAACATCTATCTTGCATTCCACAGCTAAAGAGATATAACTTGCAAGACCACCCTTTGGTCTGCCTGCCGAAGAGGGGGACACTGGGATGAAAAAAGACTTGTATCCCTCTAAAAATAAGCTAAAATCCATCAAACATGTTTCCTGCAAGCATATTACACAAAAATGCTTCACAAATGCGATCCTTTATGGATCTGAGAACTTGTTGACTAGACCTGCAACATTCCAGGATATAAAGGTGTTAACATGTTCACCCAAACACTCCTGACTTTGGCATGAAAAACCCCACTGTTCATTGGATTTCTCTAGGTCCATGGGAGAGGGACCACCAAGTCAGTCACACCGATCCATCGAGGCCAGTGGGGTAAATCGATTTGACAGCTCCAGAGGGGGTGGACCAAAATCATGTTGTCTTAAAGGCATTTGGTTCAGATGAGCTAGGGTGGAAGGCAGATTTAAATTAGCTTTCCTGATGGGTCGATCTAACGGAAACAATCTGTTAAATGGGGCCATGTTGACATTGATAATGTTATTTGTGAGGTTACACCCCATTAACTCTGGTTTATAAAAGAAGCCAAGGGGTAGGGCCATGATTGATGGCTTGTGACCAGAGGGAGCAAGGTGTGAAACTGTAACTAGGATCCTTTCCACAATATGGGGCCTGTTGGTGTTTATAATAACACAGTTACCCGCACAAGATTTAAAAGCGCTGCGATCCAGTTGACCCTTCCCACCATGTTAATGTTTTTCTTCACCCTCAATCCTATGGTGGTGTTATTCGACAACTAACTAACTAACTATTCCCACTCCATTGAATACAACAGTAGGATCAGTGTTGGATAGTGGAGGGGTAAAACATGTTATTCCCACTCCTGTGAGTTCAACAGTAGGGAAAGTGTTGGATAGTGGAGGGGTAGTAAATGATTTTTTTCCACTCCAATGAGTGCAACATTAGGGAAAGTGCTGGATAGCGGAGGGGTAAAAATTGCTATTTCCACTCCAGTGAATGTAAAAATGTAAATGTAAATCCAGAATTTGTAAAGCGAGAACAGCTACCCGAAGGCATCCTGGCACTGGGGGCCGTTGGGAAGATTAAGCAAGCTATTGCCCAGAGTCACCTCACGCTGGGCTGACCTGCTGCCGGTGATCGAACCGTGAACCCCAGATTCCAGCGTCAGTCGCCCTGGCCGTGCACCAAACCTCTTCCTAACTGAATCCAACAGTAGGGAAAGTGCTGGATAGCGAAGAGGTAAAAATTACTATTCCCACTCCAGCGAGTGCAACATTAGTCAAAGTGTTGGATAGCACAGAAACAAAAATTACTAATACCACTTAAACAGTTGGAAAAAAAAATATTGCAACATTTTAAAAATCATAAAAATAAAAAAATAAACTTTAAAAAATATAACTTTAGATCTATTAAACACATAAAACACATATTATAATATTAATTACACATAACAAAAACCTACAAATTCTATAGAAAAAAATACATTTATAAACAATAAATATTTAAAAGTAGCAAATAATAACAAACAAAAAAATTCTTTAAAACATAAATATATTTATTTTATTTCATACCCCATAACACCACACCAATAACAAAAAACTTCAACATTTATAATTACATTTTTTTCCATAATTAACATAATTAAGAACACATTTAAAAACATATTAATAATAAAAATAAACATTGAGTACACAAGCTTTAGCACTCTAATATCCACAACACACACCTAATTTAAGCTATAAAATAATAAAACACAATTATATATTATTTTTTAAAGCAAAACTGACTATTAACAACTAATAATTAAATAACAAAATGGTATTTAATACCCACCCATTACCCCTTTAAAAGTAAAAACAAAACACAAAAAATAAACATTTACCCAAAATAAATATCAAATAATTAACATTTATTAACAACTCTATATTAATTAATTAAACACAGATTACTTCCCTGCTTTCACTCCTATAAACACCACAACACACACATACAATTGATTACACAATTACAATAATTATTACCAATTAAATAATTAAAATTAATTAGGAACTAATTATTAATCAATTATACATAATTAACTTCCCACCCTTCCCACCCTTTACACTTATAAAATCTACCACACACAAATATAACTAATTACACAATTACCAAAATGATTTACAAATGAATTATGTAAAATTAATTAACCAGTTATTAATTCATAAATTAAAAATACATTTCTTCCCACCATTTACACCTATAAACAACACAGCACACGCCTAAAATTAATTACACAATTACCATAATTATTTACCAATTAATTAAAATGAATTAACAACCAATTATTAATTAATTATTCCTAAATTAATTTACACATGACACACTATAACATCTGAATTAAAAAATATTAATAAATGCAAATTAATCAATAAATTCAATATAATTAAATTACTTCCCACCCTATTCCTCTATAAACACACATCCTGCTACGGAACTAAAAATGCAAAAATAAAATAATTTTTTTAAATACATTTGGGCTCGATTCTGATTCGGGAAACGAATCCGTAAGACGATTCGTATTCGTAGCCGTTTCCGTACAATTCGTACAAATCCGTCTGAATCGCGTAGTACGATCCATAGGTCAAAAATACGTCCGAATCCGTGCGAACCGTACGAAAAACAAGGCTAAATCCATACGACATAGACCCTCACAGTGAACCGTACGATTAGTAAACATGCCGTACGACCCGCCAAGTACGATCTGGACCGGGTAATGAGTACGCGATTCATACGGAACACGTCGCGTATAGGCAATTCGTACGCACCGTACCCCTAAACTAAAGGGGTGTACGCACGGGGTGTATGTACCGTACGCCTACAGCCTCAGGGGGTACGAACCGTACCCCTACACACCGTACGCCAACATTCATGGGGTGTACGCACGGGGACATACGCACCGTACCCCTGAAATCCAGGGGTGTACGCACCGTACACCGATGCACCGTACCCCTGCAATCATGGGGTGTACGCACCGTACCCAGGGGGTCTGTTCCGTATGCATTACGAGGCGAAATCTGCTTTTCTGGACGTTTTCAACTCCCGTAAAAAAAGAGTCGTACAGAGTGTTGTCGATACGAATCGTACTTGCTGGGTCGTACAAAGCTGCTTCGATCCGTACGGACATCGCGTACTGCGTGTTCCGACTGCGATCCGTACAGATTATTGAGTCATACGGTCCTTGGTACGATTCGTACGGAGAGCTGCATTGGGTGCACATCGTACTACATCGTATGTACGGGGACGGCCGGGATACGATTCGTATGGGAAAAACACACCGTACGGCTATTCAGACTGGATTTTACTGAATTGGAATCGGCCCCTTAATATAATTAAATTAGTTCTCACCCTATTCCCCTATAAACCCACAATCTGTTATGAACTAAAAATGCAAAATTCTAATTAAAAAAATGAATACATTTCACATAAATAAATTACTTCCCACCCTATTGCCCTATAAACCCACAACCCGCTACGGGACTAAAAGCGCAAAATTCAAATAATATTTTTTTAATAACAACTAAAAATGTAACACATATATTAAAAACACAAACAAATCTATTATACAAAAACATACATCACACATATATATATATATATATATATATATATATATATAAATATATACTAAAATACATAACAATAATAAAAATGGTATTTTTAACAACTATATTTTTGCAAATGATATTTAACACTTCGATATTTTTTTTTAACGATATTTCTTACCTTAAGTCGATATTCTTGACCACGATATTCTTGCTGTCGATATTCCTGACCCACGATGTTAATTACCTGATATTTGTGCCACTTGATATTTTGTAGTCTGCAGTGTGTCTAATGTAGTATATTTGCTCACTCATATCTCACTCTCTCCTGCCCCACCATCTTGATTTGTGTATTCCTTCATCAGTTCTTATGCACTGCTTATACATTTATGATCATACAATTTTCTTGTAGATAAGTTTCACCCCTAAATTAAACCCCAAATTAACTCTAATTGTAATTGGGACTTAATAGGCTGTTGCCCATGTTCTACATTTGGAAATTAGAAGTACTGGTGAGTGCAGAGGGCTGGTATGGCAATGGTGAGTTAAATCTTTTCTTTGAGCCATAGGGCAGTCAGTGGTGTGTACTACCATTTGCCACTAGAGTTCCAGGTACTGCATTTTTACTGTACTGAAATTAGATAACCTAGCACTTTGTAATGACGCTCGATGGACATTCACAATGTTTAAAGGTTAGAGCTTTATTTGTACAGATCCTATTCACAACTGTCCAAATCAACCATCAACTAATGAACTCCTGGGACTAGTCGTTCCAGAGTGCTGACAATGTTATCACACTTATTCCCTAACCACAAAAAAGCCCTTTCATACAAGTGGAAAAACCAAACAACTAGTACAAATTAACCATAAACAAAAAAGTAGATACCTCCGCAACACAAACATGACCACAAATACCCCAATATAATATATAATGCTTGATGATCACGAAAAAGATTACAGATCAGACACATAGGGGGTCATTAGGATGGCGGGCAGACTTTGCCCGCCCGCCATCCTGACGGGGATTGGGACCGCCCGCGGGGGTCCCGTGGGGGGATTAGGATGTGCCCGCCACAGTGGCGGGCACATCCTGCATTTCAAGCATTGTGGCGGACGGTGCTCTCAGCAACGCCCGCCACAATGCTAGAAATGCATTTCAGTATTTGCATAAACAAAGCGGCAGGCACCGTGCGGTGCCTGCCGCTTTATTTATGCAAATGTGGGGGAGGGGTACCACAGGTACCCCCGTGTGCAGCCCCCACCCCTCCTTCACTCTGGGGGCCCGCAGGGGGGCCCCAGAGTGAAGACCGCATGCCTTTAATGGTATTGTAAAATTCCCATTGTAATATGGCTGGCGGTGTCTGATAGACACCGCCACCATATTATTCCTTTTCCGCCCCGGCCGCAAGGCGACCGGGCGGAAAAGCGGCGGACGGTCTTTCCATCCTCCGAGGTCCCCCCGCCACACTAATATGGCGGGGGGAAAACGAGTGAGGAGCTACCGCCAGCCTGGCGGGGGCAATCCGCCCGACATCCTAATGGGTCCCGTAGTCCCTCGGATGACTTCTGCAGACTTCCTCTCCAGGAGGAACCACACTTCTAAGAATGAATTACTGCTTTCACATGGGTCCAAGGATTTGCCACCATCAGAGGTCCATGAACACCTTGCAACCCAATCCAAATTCAGTTATCATATGTTTTGATGTCATTTTTAAGCCGTCTAACTACATTCATGGGATGTGATCATTTTGATAATGGAACAACTACCACAACTGGCAATCTGGGTTTGACACAACACCCCACCCCTTCTGCCATGGTTTTGCAGAAAACTGGAATCACACAAATACTTTCTTTCAACCTGCTTCCTCATTTTCCCCTTTTCCATAAATACGTGCAGGACATACCCACACCTTCCTTGGATTACAACATCCAACCAGGAGAAATCAACACGCTCAGCCTGTTTCCTCTTAGTAACTCAAACTGAGAGTGCCCAGTAGTTGAGTAGGGGCACATCCTATAAGCAAACAACCTTTTTTCAGTTCATCCTACCATGGGTGGAAATTGGCTTTAATTATTTGAATTCCCTCCCTAAGGGTCTTGTTAAAACACTGAACCACCCCATTCATTTGAGTGTGATATGGCACGCTTTTCTTATGTACCACACCACATGCAGAAAGATACACCTCCAACTTCTTTAAGCAAAACTGGACCTCATAATCAGATAGTAGGGATTTATGCATATCCTCCCTTCGCAAAACATCCTCCATACATTTTATGACAGCCTTTGAACTATTGTAACTCACACCTTTAACTCTGCTCATTTAGAAAAAAGATCCACTGGGACGGGCAGGTACGCATTAGCATGCTCTCCCTGGTAATGGAGCCACCTTATCGATTGCCACCTCTTCCAAAGCCAAATTAGGTAGATGTTTTCCTTGCATGGGAGGTTTATTTGTGTTTAACACCTTGTTACTGTTGCAACATTGTTCAAAATCCTGCTCCACCCATATAATATCAAGTCCTGGCCACCAAAAGTCATGTCATAGGCATACTTTCTTTTTAACTATTCCCAGATGACCAGTATTTCCCAATTGCACAATTTTGTTTCTACGCAAACTTGGCAGTATCAGTCTGGTCCCAAAGAACAAATGTCCTATTTCACACACAGCTCATCTCTGACTTTCCAAAATGACCAAAATGTGTCACTCTTTTCCTTCCTCTTGTTCTAACCACACCTAACATTTGACCTCAGTTACTGAGACATCAGACTCCAACTCTCCTTTCCAAATGACCTCAGTGACTACTCGTTCAGTAATGTTAATTTCCTCATCCCAATAACACTCCTCATTATTCCCCAGCTCTGTACACACAAACCTAGACAGAGAGTGTACTATACCACTGCATACTCAAGGAATACACTCAACAGACAAACTAAACTCTTGGGGGTCAAAATCCATCTTCTAAATCTCACACAAAGGCTTATGATCTGTTCTCACAGTAAATCTTTACCCTCCACAGAAAATTATTGAATTTCTTTAAAGCCCAGTTTACTGCCAGAGTCTCCCATTCAATGATGACATTATTTTACTCTGTCTTCCTCAGAGACATTGATGCAAGCGTGCTAGTGATCTTACATCCCTCTGACTCCTCCGTGAGGACTGCACCAAGCCCTGTAGCACTGGCATTGACAACCACAATGATGTGTCTTTCTGGCCGCAGTGTCTGTACATCTTTAGCAGTTAGCAAGGCCATCTTAGTAATTTCAAAGTTCATCTCACACTCCGCTGTTCATCTGTAATTAGACCCCTTTTTAAAGAATTCCTTCATTTGATGGGTCTTGTCTGCCAAACCTTTATAAAACATCTATAGAATTCCAGCATGCCCAGATATGAGAGAACCTCGTCCTTCAAAATAGGAGAAGGCAACTTGCATATGGTGTCCACTGTCTATTACTGGGGCTAAAACGCATGGAAACTAGATGCCCTAAAAAGCAGGTTTTACTATGCATAACCTGCACTTATAAGCCCGTAATGTGAGTCTTTTCTCTTGAAACTTCGATAAAATCTGCCACATCGCTTCATTATGTCCACTGCAGGTCTTGCTACACATCTATACATCTTCGTGTCATCATTTAAAACCTCAAATCCCCTTGAAATTAATTTCCATTACTTACAAAAAACAAAAAAGGCTGCAACTAGCCCAAAAGAAATATGATAGAACTTAAATGCTCCTAATGCTCCGACATAAGATAGCATTCTAACACCATTTCCTTTTTGGGAGCTCTAAGGTTGATGCATGGATGTACTTCCCCACTCAATTTCTTGACCGCAACTACAGGAGTTAATAACGTGCTTGCTTCACTGGATGAGATCACTCGCCGATCTATCAATCTTTTCAGCTTACACTAGACTTGTTCCTCCACCTTTATTGGTAGGCTCTGCACCTTGGAAACTATTGGTACATCACAATTCTTCAACTATATTTTATGTAGAATTGGTCTGAGGCAGCCCAACTTATTTCTAAACACTTCCAGAACAGCCTCTACTGTAGTCTACAGCCCTTAATTATCTCATGCACCTGCACCTACCCGTGTCAGTATATTAGGATCCAGGAACATCCACATCGGTCTCTGTTGAGGTCAACCAAGTATGTCATCAACCTACTCAGCTATATAGACCTTAGCTTGTATGAATTTCTCTTTGAATTACACTGACCCAACAAAACACTCCAGCTGTTAGGATCGCCCCATTCAGGCCGTCATTCTTGTAGTGGGCAGGGTCTAAGGGGAATTAAATCCCTGCTTCTGGACAGAAGCTTTGCTTCACGTTATCGCCTTTCCACGTATCCCTCCTGTCCGTAAGCCTTGGGTTTCTCACTTCCGAGTTATCCTGCATTCTACCTTCTCCCACGAGTGCTGGGCGTATTATCGGCACAGGCTCCAAAGACCTTTTCGTGAGCCTAGTGAAATCCTGCAGGAATTCGACCAGCAGCCTTTTCCCCACCTGTTTGGCACAGCCATCCACTGGCATTTCCCTCCTGAATACATGCGGTAACACGCTTGGCTCAAGAACGTTTTTTTGTATACGTCTGTTGTGTGTTTAGGTATTTCGCCTCCGGAGCTGGGGGATTTCTATTCATGGCCTCTGCATTTCCCTTGTAGCTCATAACTTCATTTGCATTAAGAAGCTCCCTTAAAGTTTAAAGGGGGTATTTTTGAATCACTATTGTTATCAGTCCTATGGCATATCTATGAGTCTCTTCCCATTAGAGGACACTACGGGTACAAGACAAGTTAGCCTGCACCTTTTTTGCATCTTTTTTTTATTTTACTTTTCTTCTCATTTTTCTTTGATTGTGGGCTATTTCTTTGCATTCAGAGTACACCCCAACATTGGTAGGCTGCCATTTCACCCCTCCATGATATATGCATTTGCTCATTTTAGGGAGTGTGTCAGCGACATACTTTGGAAGCCAACAGGTAGTCGTGATTCATAGACTGATTTAGTACTGGGATATTGTTGGTCCTATTTATTCTCTGTTTAACAGAAGAGAGACATCTCCAGTGACATCTTTCCAGGTAGTGCCAAGGGGTCCACTGTTCTTTTCTCATCCCTTTGTTTCCCCTCTTCCCCCTATACACCAGCTACGCCCTTGCTATTGATTCGGCAGGTTTGGTGGCAGTGGGAAGGTGGAAACTGTGCCACGGTCTCCTTCCTCTCGCCCCTGCGGAAAAATCAGGTGTGTTGTGATACCAGCACGGCAGCCTCTTGACCATCATAACCTTAAGGATTCACATCAACTGGTTGCAACTTCATATTATACAAGTGTGCATAGTGAAATGCCTTTTCTAAAATTATACACAATAGAGCAAACAAAACTAAATACATGTGCACCTCCAGATCATCCACAGTCACCACTTCTGCAGAGTTTCCGCCAATCATACTGCACAGCTGCAGCACTACTTTCTCACATATTTCCCTAATCTTGCTTGGGTTTACAAGAGGAAAAAATGAGCAGCAACACAACAAAATCCTCTCTTCCCACATTTATTATAAATGGCTTTTTGTTCAGGACACTCCTTGTCAGTAGCCATATACTGTTGCTGCCCACACCTGTAACTTTAAACTTCAACTTTCACACACGGATGTTCTTCCGTTTGGCTTTTCTTACCACATTTACCATGGCCATCGCACCCCTTTGTTCAACTCTTTGACACATGCCAACTTGTGTGTTTCAGATATTAATGGATTGTCTTTGAGCCAAAGCTCCTCTCTGAGTCTGTCTTCTTTGCAGTTGAGTAAAAAGTGGCCGTACACATGCTCATCTGTTATTGCAGTGTAACAACAACAAGGTGATTGATAGAATGATTGAATTACTCTCAGCCACTGGCAATCACTTGGGCCGCATCCCAGTCCATCTTTTTTCACCCACCACCAGTTGGGACCCAGCCATATGTGAATCAGTCCTGACCTTGCTCCAATAGGAGCAGTCCAGCCCGAACTGCCTGGACGCATCCTTCCTGAACTGGAACACTAGCAACTCTGTGCCACAAGAGACACTGGCTGAAAAATGGAGGGAAAGGGATTATCTCCAACTCTTAATAAAAAGATCGTGAAAAAGAGCAATAAATCAGAATAGAGAAGCCCTGCTTGAAACAACACATAGGAAAACCCAAGGCAACTGACTTCTCTGCATTACTGCTCACAATACAGCCTCAAACCAGATACAAAAGATCATTAACAAGAACTGATATATTCTTGACACATACTCATTGGCTCTACAGAAACAAATGTTCTCACATAAAAGATCATGCAGCCTGAAGGGCGCTCAAGTTCATAGGAGGGATCACCACCAGAAACAGAAAACAACCACTACACAGCGCATGTGCTGCATACCAAAGGTCACTGGCGATTATCTGTGTGGGCCTTGTAGTGCCTTCATCCAACTGCACAGACAAAGATGTTAGATCTAGGCATGAACACACTGTGGTCTTTGAGAAGACATAATATTTGTATCTCAGCTATAGAATCACATGATCATGTGCCCATGCCATCTCAGGTATACAGGCATGATTAGCTGAAAAATCATACCATGGATTTGTGAAATTCACAGCAATCTGAAATTTAATTGGAACACGACAAAAATGTCCAATGGAAGACCTCAGATTGGTGATGCTTGGAAAAATTGACAATATAACTAGCCATCCAGAACTAATATTATTCGAGAGAGAACAATGCTGGATTTATTGATGACAACCCACAAGGTAGGGGTTAATGATTACATCGCATGGTCCTCCCTGAACAAGTGATTACCCATTTTTCTTGAACTAATAATTCAACTCCACACAATGACACACATAGGTTGCACCACCGTGACAGCATATTAACCTTAGGTTAGACATGTTACGTATAGAGCCTTTTTTGTTTTTGTGACAATGTCCATATACCCTGTTAAGAGTACTTCTCAAACAGTTTTTCTGTTTTTGCTCATGAGATATGGGTCAGGACCAGTTGGCATGAAAAAAGCTCATATTGTTTTATGAATACCAGTACCTGTATTGAATATTTAGCCTACATTAGTAAGGATATAACAGCATGACATCACCAGAAGTACCTCACATACGCGTGACCATGTGATGCAGAAGATACTGAAATAGGGAAAGAATCAGTCCTCCAACAAGATGCAGAGATTGGAGGTACCAATTAGGCTACAAATGGGCGCCAATCCATGACGAAGTAAGTGGAATTACAGAGGAGGGAAATATTTAACTTGTGGGCAAAGGTGGACGGCCAAAACAAATACTGATTTCTCTCCAGTGCATGTTCTCCTAACTAGAGTGTGATAACAAGATCTGCCCACCTCAATAATTAAACCCCACAAAAAGTAGGAAATGTTATGACTTGTATTGCGTATGGACACCTTTTACAAAAAACAGTAACAATTAAAAGTAGGATCAGGAGGGCTGTTGAAAGTAAGCCCAAGTATCATAGACAACAGGATAGTGTTTTGAACCATAATCACATACGTTAGGGTGCAGTAATCACCGTGTGCCACTCCAGCATGAACAAAATGATTTTGATTTTGTACAATCTGATTGGCAGAATTTTAACCGTCAGCGTTGTGTCTCTCAATTATCCACAGATAAAACTCATTGATGGAATTTACCCTTTAGATTCGGTATGCATGCTTGTGTGAGTGAAAATCACTGTTCACAGAAATTGACCAATTAGTGCACATTAATCACATACTAAATGAAAAGGGATCAGGATGGATGGTCCTGACGAAATTCAATAGACCTTTATGGCAAGGCTGGTTAAAACATGTAGACCTATAGATGTTGGAGTGCAATTAACAACTCTAATGACATCACCTTTTTGTTTTTAATACTGGCTAAAGATTCGGGAACATAACTGAGTGGAGACTCAAGGTAGAGCCTGCCCAGGTGCAAAATGTACCTGAGCGAGAACTCGATAGTGGGTGAGAATTCTGATAAATCACATATTACTCCTTATGTGAGGGTCTGAGAGCATGTCTTGTATATCGAAATATTACAAGTAGAGAGAATCCCCTTTAAAACTTCTGACTTTCCCTTTGTATAGTTGAAAAAAATAGAAAGTCCAATCATCCCCTGGGGTGGATATACAGCCCTAAGTATTATTTCAAAGCTTAGTAGTTACCACTGCTCACACTAATATGAACACTAGCAGCAATGTTACATTAAACACGGATTGTGATTAGTGAGGACTCTCGGCAGTTCTATGTATATCCTCTGGTACCCAGGAGACCACTCTCAGGGCCATATTATCAAGAACGGCTTTTAGCAGCAGGAAATTGCCGCTAAAGCGGCGATAAGGTGCTTGATAATATGCCCTTGAGAATTCCCATAGAAGCCCAGGTTTGATGTCCTTCACAACAGAACCTGGGTTTCTGCGGGAATACTTAAGAGCATATTATCAAGCCCCTTATTGCCGTTTTAGCGGCAGTTTACTGCCACTAAAGCAGCAATAATTTTATCGCCGTTCTTGATAATATGGCCCCAAATGTATTAGTCAACAGGATGCTACAATCGACCTTAAGTGATGTTAATGTGTGAGTCCTCTAACCTAGTTCCTTCTGTTGCTCAAAGGACAAGATGGATACCTAAGTGTTGCATCACACATGCCCACAACCCAATAGCCCATTACCCAAAGAGACCTGGAAACTCAGCCACTAGGGTTTATACATGTTAGCAAACTGGTAACTGGACAGCGTCTCTAGTTCACTGGTATCCATTGTACTAGGGTTAAAGGCTCGCCAACTGGTGGCAGAGGGTTATCCCTCAGCAAATTGGTGGAATTACAAAACTGGCCCATTCAATGTTCAGGGTTACAGCTGGGAATCTGAATACTATGAGGTTGATGTGCACACAGATAAGTGCAAAACTATTTTATGTTTTGTTATGTAATATGCTCATTGATTACTTACAAAGTAAATCATTCATCCAGTAGGAACATCATGAGGATGACATAACTGTTAGAATACTACTGTGTAAACAAAATTGGTTTGAGACTGAACAAAGCTGGATCTTGAAATGTTTCCCAAAGAAGGTGTGAACTTCGGATTCAAGGAAACACATTTCATAGCTAGGGACAAAAGTGTGCTCTCCATGTTGCTTGCTTTTACCGTGAAGGAAGAAGCCTTCAAAGGACCAAAGATTATACCCGAAGGTATACATTGAAAAGGCAAATATTCTGTTGAGCAGGCACCAATTATCCTGGGTGCTACTACTGATATAGATTGCACCAACTGAGAACAAGGAGAGCATCCTATTTAGGGTTAGGGTGCCACTGCAATTCCAACACAAATATCTATGGAACTTTTTATCGCAGAGCAAACACAAGGAGATGATGGACGGAGTGCTGAAACTTTTCAGACACTCACCCCCAGTCACAGATCTGGGTTGAGTTCATCATCGTTTTTTAGCTCACTTTGCCACCTCAATTTAGACCCTGCTATATACATGTTTCCAGTCCAGGGAACACATGGCTTTGCAGTTTGGGCTGGGCTGTTTCCATGAGGCACAGGGTCAAGACTGATTTGCATATAGATGGGTCTGTACTAGGGTGGCGAAGCGAAGTGTGCTAAAGAATGGATTCAACCCAGATCTGTGACTGGGGGTGAGTGTTTGAAAAGTTTCAGCAATCCGTCCATCATCTCCTTGTGTTTACTATCTATTGCAGAGTCATGGTTCAAACAATTTTAGTCTTGAGCAATTGGAACATGCCCAACAGTGTAGTGTGAAAAAGAGACCATCGATCTTGAGTGAATTTTATACTAGGAGATCAGTTTACCCTCTGTAAATGGCCGAAGTGAATAAGCATGTGACCTTGTCTTATTTGACGAGGAGTCAAAAACATTCATCCTCCCCATAGCATTAGCAAGGAATAACAGTCCATACAGTGACCAATTGAGCCTTTTGTTTTTTTACCCTAGCTGTTGCCCATTTCTCTATGACTTCTGGAGTTTTTATTAAGTAGTTTTATGTCATGTTTATCTTCAACTTGGAAATTAGCCTATGATTAGCTGTTTGGAGAAGAGTTCATCACATGATGTGTGAATGGCATGGCCATCCAGCCACACCAGAGGGTATGAGGTGCTAAAAAGGCCAACATTCAATTACCTCATACACAACAGACATTGGTTTATATCCTTCACAGTCTTCAAATAGCAAATACATTGGTTTATGATTGAAAACTATAGAATGTGCCTTTCTGTGCACTGCACTGATTCACAGAAGTTGTATTGGTTTACGTGCACTATACTGGTTGGAACACAGGGACACAGTTTTGAGTAATCTGCATGCTGGTTAATGCATAGGTAAGCTACTGGTACCCTGATCATGTGCATTGGTGTGGGTGACAAAGCATACGGTTGCTGTTCATAATCCCAATGTGCTGGCTTATATCAACAGCACACTTGTGTGTCTATTTGGTGCATTTATGTATGCACAGCAAAAACTGGCCTATTTATAGCACAGTGGGTTGCATGCACACTATACTGGTTTGTAGGCATACTCTGTTGGTTTGCCTTCATAATAGGCATAATACTGATGTTTGCGTGCATATTCTAGTGCTTTCATGGTTAATACATTGGTCCACACTTCTAATGTATTAGCTGAGAAGCATACTATATTGGTTTACTCATGTATTGTACTGGTTGTATACATAGCACACTGACTGATGTGCGCATGATATCGATTTGCAAGAGTAACATATTGGTGTCAATGTTTATTGAATGGATTCATATATATATATATATATATATACTATGTTGGTTATTAGTTGTAATATACTGGTTTGTGCATGTAGTTTATGTAACCGACAATCAATCAATCAATCAATCAAATCAGTATTTTTAAAGCGCACCAATCACCACAAAGGTATCTAGGCGCTGCATGGGGGGGGCTACTCGAACATCCAGCTCTTGAGGCGGCTCCTGAATTCGGCGAGCGAGGAGGAGGTTCGGAGGTGGACGGGGAGGTCGTTCCAGGCCTAGGCCGCGAGATGGGAGAAGGTGCGTCCTCCGGCTCGAGTATGATGTATTCGGGGGACGGTGCCGAGGTGTATGGGGGGGTGGTGGAAGGTCAGGCAGTTGATCATGAAATTGGGTCTCTTGTTTTGGAGAGCTTTGTAGACGTGCATGAGCAGTTTGATGTGGCATCTCTTTTTGATGGGGAGCCAGTGCAGGTTGCGGAGGTGGGGAGTGATGTGGGCTCACCTTGGCAGTTCGAAGATGAATCTTGCAGCTGACTATGTAGCCTATTGGTTTGAAAGCATTTTTGTTTCCTGTCCAATTTTCCTTTTTGTTTCTTTCTCTCCTTCACTTACACATCTTTCCTTCTTTTTTCTCTCTCTCTCCTACATACTGCCAGGGAATCTCGCACATATTTGGTGCTCTTGTACTGTGAAATATGCTCTTTTATGCGATGGTCAGCTACCATTTGACTCTTTACTCTGTAACAAATTCAGTTTATGCCTTTTATACATCATGTTGCATTCTGGGCATTGTAGTTTCACTCTTTGGATTATCAGTTTAAATGCCAAAGTCCATATGGCGATGACAAAAAACCTGTGCTTATAATTGGCAAAATGTCTCAAACTTGACAGAACCTCGTAGGAGCTATGATAGTAACTCACTAGTATTGTAGATGAGGTCAGAGCTCCATACAGGTGCAAGTGGTCAGGGCTCCTTTCAGTCATTAAGACAGGTCAATGAACTGTTGCTTGGTCGAGTAATTCAGTCGACTGAACAACTCCCCACAGACTTGCAAGACAACAAGTTTGAATGTCAGACTAACAAGTGTGAGTGGAGAAACTATGGCTTTCATAGTTCCCTAGCATACATATCTGTCAGCTATGACCCTACGAGTGCATATTCTCCACGGAGCACAGATTCCACAGACAATGAGTTACAGCTAATACGTAAATATCCTTGTTGGTGGGGGGGGGAGGGGCAAGCCAACACAGACACCCATTTTTGTGAGTGAAAAAGGTTGCTTTATTAAAAACAGGTTCATAACACAATGTCCAACCTAGGCTATTGCCTTACAAACTAAAGCCTCACTATACATAAATTACCGGAAACTCCATTTCCCCACCCCCCCACCCCTACGATCCCCACATAAATCCCCCACCCTACCGATAACATAACATTACATAACATTCCATAACAATCCCAATACACAGTATTGCAGTTCCCAACTCCTAAACTTAGCCTATCTGCCTAACCTTCCCTTGGCCCTGCCCACAAACTTCCAACATTTAATTAAAAACTTCTGCCAATGTAGCCAACTCTTTAACAACCCCGCAGCACCCGTTTCCAGCGACAACATATACAATAAAATTCTCTGCCCTATGCACCTGTCCTCCACTCCGGCCACGACCCCCAAAGGACCCAACCCCAAAAACTGCTCCCTCCAAACCTCTACCTATAGGGTGGGACAAAAACTTTCCCTAACTGTACGCCCAGCCACCAGGTCACCAGAACCTAAAATGGTGGCTGGGGCATAGTGCTGAGGACCCTTATAGCCATTGGACTATACAACCCCATTGGGCTGCTTTTGGGCTATACCCATGCAGCCCAATTCCACAAAAGGCCGGTGAGGCCACCCTCCCCCTCCCAAACTGCCCATGGGGCAGACCTCCGGGGGCTCAGCTGCTTTCCAAACCACCCTTGGGAGGGAGGGGGGCAAGCCAACACAGACACCCATTTTTGTGTGTGAAAAAGGCTGCCTTATTGAAAACAGGTGCACATCACAATGTCCAACCTAGGCTATTGCCTTACAAACTAAAACCTCACTATAAATAAATGACCTGAAACTCCATTTCCCCCCACCCCTACGATCCCCACATAAATCCACCACCCTGCCGATAACATAACATTACATAACATTCCATAACAATCCCAATACATAGTATTGTAGTTCCCAACTCCTGCCCTCTACTAAAAACCAAAAATCCCTACCTCGTTTTCTGCAACTGTAACTAGCTAACCTCTAATCTAAACTTAGCCTACCTACCTAACCTTCCCTTGGCCCCGCCCACAAACTTCTGACATTTAATTAAAAACTTCTGCCAATGTAGCCAACTTCATAACAACCCCGCCATCCAGGAAAAAGCGGGAGCAGAGGCGGAAACGCTGCCTCCCCTTTTTTCTGCCCGCACTGCCATGGTAGGAGTGCTCCTTGACCCCCTTAGACCTTCAGCATCCTAGCTAGGACTTCCCGAATCTCCAGCAAATAGAGGTCCATCCCCAGACGGGATAAATGAACCCCATCACTCCTAAAAAATTCCACAGTGTCATACTTAATCTCTCCTAATATCCAAACCCTCCCAGTCCCTGCCCCCGCCCCAACCGTCTCTACTTCGTCAGGGATGCTTTCCCCTCCCTCACACTCCATCCCCTCCCCCAGTGCCCTCTCCACTTGCATCCCCTACACCCTCTGACCTTCCATCCGCCGCTGACCAACCAGCCCCCCCCTTTCTATGTATAACCCTTCCTTCCTAATGGTGGCTGGGGCATGGGGCTGAGGACACTTATAGCCATTGGGCTATACAACCCCATTGGGCTGCTTTGGGGCTATACCCAACCAGCCCAATTCCGCAAAATGGCCGGTGAGGCCGCCCCTCCCAAACTGCCCGTGGGGCAGACCTGCCTATGCTCGGCTGTCCCCCAAACCCACCTTTTCATAAACGAAAAACAGGCCTGCATGAAATCACCTCCACTTTGGTGCATGTTGCTAATTTACAGCATCACCTCTGCCTACATGATGTAGTTATTTACAACAAGGGGTGGTGAGGGACAGAGTCTCTGAATTAAGCAGAATACTCTCACCCAGTCAAGAGATCAGGGCTAGATCCAACACCGTTTTTTAGCTCATTGCGCCATCCCAGTTTCAGAACCTGGCTGTATGCAAATTAGTCTGTCCCTGGCCCAGTGCATCATGGGAACAGTGCAGACCAGACTACAAAAGCCAATTCTTACACTGGGAAAGAAACAAGCTTCCGGGGACCGGTTTCTGGCATTACAGCCGTCTTCGGCCCGGCTTGCTTGAATCCTGATGGTGCAATGAGCAAGGGACTCATGTCTGAGTATACCCTTCCACGCTTAGGGTGGACAAAAATATTTACAACAAGGGGTGGTGAGGGACAGAGTCTCTGAATTAAGCAGAATACTCTCACCCAGTCAAGAGATCAGGGCTAGATCCAACACCGTTTTTTAGCTCATTGCACCATCCCAGTTTCAGAACCTGGCTGTATGCAAATTAGTCTGTCCCTGGCCCAGTGCATCATGGGAACAGTGCAGACCAGACTACAAAAGCCAATTCTTACACTGGGAAGGAAACAAGCTTCCGGGGACCGGTTTCTGGCATTACAGCCGTCTTCGGCCCGGCTTGCTTGAATCCTGATGGTGCAATGAGCAAGGGACTCATGTCTGAGTATACCCTTCCACGCTTAGGGTGGACAAAAATATTTACAACAAGGGGTGGTGAGGGACAGAGTCTCTGAATTAAGCAGAATACTCTCACCCAGTCAAGAGATCAGGGCTAGATCCAACACCGTTTTTTAGCTCATTGCACCATCCCAGTTTCAGAACCTGGCTGTATGCAAATTAGTCTGTCCCTGGCCCAGTGCATCATGGGAACAGTGCAGACCAGACTACAAAAGCCAATTCTTACACTGGGAAGGAAACAAGCTTCCGGGGACCGGTTTCTGGCATTACAGCCGTCTTCGGCCCGGCTTGCTTGAATCCTGATGGTGCAATGAGCAAGGGACTCATGTCTGAGTATACCCTTCCACGCTTAGGGTGGACAAAAATATTTACAACAAGGGGTGGTGAGGGACAGAGTCTCTGAATTAAGCAGAATACTCTCACCCAGTCAAGAGATCAGGGCTAGATCCAACACCGTTTTTTAGCTCATTGCACCATCCCAGTTTCAGAACCTGGCTGTATGCAAATTAGTCTGTCCCTGGCCCAGTGCATCATGGGAACAGTGCAGACCAGACTACAAAAGCCAATTCTTACACTGGGAAGGAAACAAGCTTCCGGGGACCTGTTTCTGGCATTACAGCCGTCTTCGGCCCGGCTTGCTTGAATCCTGATGGTGCAATGAGCAAGGGACTCATGTCTGAGTATACCCTTCCACGCTTAGGGTGGACAAAAATATTTACAACAAGGGGTGGTGAGGGACAGAGTCTCTGAATTAAGCAGAATACTCTCACCCAGTCAAGAGATCAGGGCTAGATCCAACACCGTTTTTTAGCTCATTGCACCATCCCAGTTTCAGAACCTGGCTGTATGCAAATTAGTCTGTCCCTGGCCCAGTGCATCATGGGAACAGTGCAGACCAGACTACAAAAGCCAATTCTTACACTGGGAAGGAAACAAGCTTCCGGGGACCGGTTTCTGGCATTACAGCCGTCTTCGGCCCGGCTTGCTTGAATCCTGATGGTGCAATGAGCAAGGGACTCATGTCTGAGTATACCCTTCCACGCTTAGGGTGGACAAAAATATTTACAACAAGGGGTGGTGAGGGACAGAGTCTCTGAATTAAGCAGAATACTCTCACCCAGTCAAGAGATCAGGGCTAGATCCAACACCGTTTTTTAGCTCATTGCACCATCCCAGTTTCAGAACCTGGCTGTATGCAAATTAGTCTGTCCCTGGCCCAGTGCATCATGGGAACAGTGCAGACCAGACTGCAAAAGCCAATTCTTACACTGGGAAGGAAACAAGCTTCCGGGGACCGGTTTCTGGCATTACAGCCGTCTTCGGCCCGGCTTGCTTGAATCCTGATGGTGCAATGAGCAAGGGACTCATGTCTGAGTATACCCTTCCACGCTTAGGGTGGACAAAAATATTTACAACAAGGGGTGGTGAGGGACAGAGTCTCTGAATTAAGCAGAATACTCTCACCCAGTCAAGAGATCAGGGCTAGATCCAACACCGTTTTTTAGCTCATTGCACCATCCCAGTTTCAGAACCTGGCTGTATGCAAATTAGTCTGTCCCTGGCCCAGTGCATCATGGGAACAGTGCAGACGAGACTACAAAAGCCAATTCTTACACTGGGAAGGAAACAAGCTTCCGGGGACCGGTTTCTGGCATTACAGCCGTCTTCGGCCCGGCTTGCTTGAATCCTGATGGTGCAATGAGCAAGGGACTCATGTCTGAGTATACCCTTCCACGCTTAGGGTGGACAAAAATATTTACAACAAGGGGTGGTGAGGGACAGAGTCTCTGAATTAAGCAGAATACTCTCACCCAGTCAAGAGATCAGGGCTAGATCCAACACCGTTTTTTAGCTCATTGCACCATCCCAGTTTCAGAACCTGGCTGTGTGCAAATTAGTCTGTCCCTGGCCCAGTGCATCATGGGAACAGTGCAGACCAGACTACAAAAGCCAATTCTTACACTGGGAAGGAAACAACCTTCCGGGGACCGGTTTCTGGCATTACAGCCGTCTTCGGCCCGGCTTGCTTGAATCCTGATGGTGCAATGAGCAAGGGACTCATGTCTGAGTATACCCTTCCACGCTTAGGGTGGACAAAAATATTTACAACAAGGGGTGGTGAGGGACAGAGTCTCTGAATTAAGCAGAATACTCTCACCCAGTCAAGAGATCAGGGCTAGATCCAACACCGTTTTGTAGCTCATTGCACCATCCCAGTTTCAGAACCTGGCTGTATGCAAATTAGTCTGTCCCTGGCCCAGTGCATCATGGGAACAGTGCAGACCAGACTACAAAAGCCAATTCTTACACTGGGAAGGAAACAAGCTTCCGGGGACCGGTTTCTGGCATTACAGCCGTCTTCGCCCCCAGGGCCGGACTGGGAACTGAAAGCAGCCCTGGCAAATTGTGCTAGACCAGCCCCCGCCCGGCACGTAGCGAGCGAGCGCAGCGAGCTAGCCTGACCACTACTAGGGTGGTTTGGGGGGGTTCTCCCCCCAAGAAAATTTTGGAACAAGACAGAACAAAATGGGGAATTTTACAGCACATTTTTCATTACATATTTAATTGTATCACTTTTCAAAGCACAGTAAATAGTATATGATGACCTTAAAGAGCACCAGGTTACCCACCCACTCATATCTACCCATATACATTCTTACAGAGATAACCAAACATAGACATGAGTAGTGAATCAGAGAGAACAAAGTAAAAGCCCCCAAATGGTGTGTAGTGAGCAAGCGCAGTGAGCAACCACTTCTAGGGGGAGTTTGGAGACAGAAAGGTCAAAACAAAGCATTTTTCAACACATTTTTCATTACATATTAGATTGTAGAATCCACAGCATGGAAATTACCTTATATGCGTACAACAGAGTATATCGAAGAAAGAACGTGTGAAATCAATATTACGGTAGAAGCAAAAAAAGAGGGAGTAAACAAAGTTAAACGGACTAAAATCAGGTCTCGACAAATCAATGCATAGAAGTGTTACTAGAGAGACACAACACAGATCACATGAACAGGCCAGCCTCTAGGAATAAATACAATACAAACAACCTCTTATCTGGCCTATCTAATTTATACAATGGTATTACTCGAAATGGACATTTCCCCAAGAGAGACAAAATCTCAGCACAGAAATTAAATTCTTTCCAGTTTTATTTATCAAAAATATATTTTTTATTTTCCTGCATTTTCATACACTTTTTTAAATAAATTTGTGTTAGACTCATATTCTCATAAAAACAACAATTACAAATGAGAGGCAAATATATCACATTTCACTTGGATGGACTATGATTGGAATCTCACAGTTTTGATTCAATTTATAGTGACCCCCAAAAAAAACAAAAATTCTCACACCATCATCCTTCCATTCTCACCTTGCATTCTTCTCACACATACCATCAATCATACCACATAGAAAAATGACAATAAAAACACATCTGAGATGGAATCATGCTCACTAAAACATATCCATCATAGTTTTCAAAATCACGGTTTAGGTGTTTACAGAACCATCATATTTATTTCCCATTAGTTCTTCTTTTAGTTTGACTCTTTGATAGGATTCCCAGATGTGTGATGGCTGGCCAACACACGTTTTGTTGACCACAAATAATTTATGTCACCTTCTTCAGGGCCACATGAACAATATAGTTTTCATCTGTTTAGTGGTGTGGGGGTCTATATGCGTTTTAAGACATGAAAGTGTCTCTAGTTTAAAAGAATCCAGGAAGTTGACATCCAAAGAGAGATTCTCTGAGGTAATAATTCCTTAATGTAATAGTTATAGTGCTGCAGTGATATATTCCTTAGTTCCAAGGTAATCTGAGCTTGCAAAGTATTTCACTCATGACGAGTCTTTAACTGAAAATCTACTCCATCCGTCTCTACTCGTTCGCACTACACCTCTTCAGACAGATCACTTTTGATTCTGTCTGAAGAGACTCTCCTCTTAGGCCTTAAATCAATTGGGGGATACCGTACTGTACACAGACCAGCCTTTAACACAGAGAGGGAGGCCTAATTGGTGTTTACCCTGAGCACATCTTCAAAGCCGTGAGTGTGACTCAAGCAAGACACATCATGACATTTTATTAAGGTCATCAAACATATGCCCATAAAACTACAACTAGAGTAGTCCTCCTTGTGGCCTGCTTGGCATGAATGCATGCGCCTTGAGCGCCCGCACCACCCCAGTTTTTAAAGCGCTATGTTTTGGTAATGCTATAAGAAATGGTGTTATACGCAGGCCGTATTCTTTTGCATTCTTTTTACGGCCTGCGCTTTAAAAGGAAGCACGTGGGCAATTCAAAATGCAAAGACTCTCCCGTGATCAAGGCTCTACGGAGCAGAAACGTTGGGACTGTGAGCCTGCTGCCTCTGTTTATTTTCCCTGAACAAACGGTTTTTGAAAGCAACACAGCCTGAGTCGGTGCACCTTTTTCCAGCGTGAGGAAGGGATGTGTGTGTTCATATTTGCTGGAAGCCTCGCACCAGCAGCACTGGCCGCCCTGCTAAGGTCGTGGGCTCCCTGCGTGGCAAAGTGTTGTTTGATATATATATATATATATATATATATATGTTATGTTATGTTATGTTATGTTAAAAGAATTTATTTAGCGCAACTAACACCATTAGGTTTCTTGGCGCTTAAGCTGAGGGAACGTGAAGGGGAACGTGAAACAGAATTTAAGGATAGGACTCAGTGAAAAGAAGGGTTTTAAGGAGTGATCTGAACCCGGAATATATATATAATATGCTTGATTCCTGTCTGGGAAAGACATGGCTTGGTAGTTCGGACTGGACTGTTCCTATGAGGCACAGGGTCAGAGCTGATTTGCATATAGCCAGTGTCTAACCCAGGGTGGTGTGGAGTGCAAAAAAACGATGGATTTAGGCCCAGATCCTTGTACTGGGGTGAATGTATGACATTGTTCTACATTCTGTCCATCAACTGTGTTTTTTGCAATTTTCACCCCGAGTGGGCTGGGTATGCTCAGACGTGAGTCCCAGGCTCTCCACACCACTGGAGTCAAGCTATCCAGGCTGATGAAGGCTGATAGCCAGAAACCTGTCCTTGGATGCTTGATTCCGGTCTGGGAAAGACATGGCTTGGTAGTTCGGACTGGACTGTTCCTATGAGGCACAGGGTCAGAGCTGATTTGCATATAGCCAGTGTCTAACCCAGGGTGGTGTAGAGTGCAAAAGAAACGATGGATTTAGGCCCAGATCCTTGTACTGGGGTGAATGTATGACATTGTTTTACATTCTGTCCATCAACTGTGTTTTTTGCTATATTCCTGAAGCTAGCAGCAATAACTTGTAGGCCTATGCACACTACTGGGCTTATTTAGAAGCCCCTTGCACCACCCGTATGTCACTTTTCCCATGTTAAAAATGACTCAAAAGTGGTGCATGAGGCTTGTAAATAAGCCCCTATGTACTCACATAAAATGTAAAAGACTGACTGTAGGGCCAATTGTGCAGTGGACATGTTAGAAAACTTCCACTGTAAGCTGAGTGTGAGAAAGGAAGCTAAACACCACCATGAGACTGCCACAGGATCATCAACAAGAGCGACCTGAGTCAAAGTGCCACCAATCAGCAGACCTGATGTGAACTCCTGCAGGGTACAGGGCAGACCTCTTACAAGAGGCATAAACACCCCGACTGAGAGGATGGACGTCCCAGCCAAGGGCTCAGCAAAGTGGGTCTTGCAGCATTTCAGACAACAAATTACCAGTGCATGGGAGTGATGCTGGTGGGTGCAGAACTGGAATGAAGAGGCACAAGACCTGTGACAAGACGAGCAACACTTCTAAGTGAAGACAGCAGACAACCAGACATTGAAGATAAAGAGTTCCGGTACGTGGCACCATTGAAACTCCTTCGCAAAAAAGTCGCAATGCAACCAATGAAACAAGCATTGGTATAGCCAATAAGTCTCGCCTTTTGGACGTGATAAGTGTTTAGCCATGCAGCGAGACCAGTGAGAGGAAGGGGGATGTTAGTGGATGCTGTCTAAAGGTACCATGGATTATTGATGAGTCCCGCATACTCACAAAAGCCAGAGGACTCTAGAGCATTCCCTCAAGGTGGACTGTGGTAGATAGTTTTTAGTGGGTGCTGGATACAGTATGACTCATGATAGTAATGATGAATGCAGGCTACCATCTTTGGATGCTGGGTGTTGTAAGTAAGTACTGGTGGTTTCTCAAAGTGATGGAATTAGGTCTGTGATGGCCAGTGAGTACGCAGTAAAGGATTCAGTCTGTAACATGCACGATGTTGTGAGAGGGTACTGATGGTATATGAAGGTGATGAGGGAATAGGAATGGCCAGTTGTTTATGTTGACTAACAACAATACAGGATGATGATGTGCTATCTCTGATGGCATAGAGTGTTGTAACTGTATGATGAATGATGTTAGTGATTGGTGCCCTCATGGTGTATGTGATGCAGTTTAGTCAGTGGGCTATGGATACAGGGGGCCTTATTTATGAGGCCATGCGATTTTTTTGCACTTCCGTTGCATCACTTCTCATAAATGAGGCCTAGGGTGCCTCAAGCGATGCCTGTTTGGTGTTGCATTTTGTTGCCAGTGATTGATGACTGTGGAGTATTGTCTCTCTTTGGTGGGCGCTGGAGACAGGGTGCTACTGCTATTAATGGTGATGCAGCCATAGTTTCTGTGTGTTGAAAGTGGGAATGGGCGCTGTCTGTCAGGTTGGGTTCAATCAATTCATTAATCTTTCCTACACTTAACATCCGAAAATTCCTAATGTTACTGAGAATTTGAAAACAGCACAACTCATTTGGGGAGAAGCATATTAAAGGCATTAGCAGACCTTAAGGAGGACTTTAGCACCTGCTGTTATCCAACTATACCTGACAGTAGTGTAGATAAAGAGGAAGCAGTATTCCCGCCAGGAATCCCTTTCACTTTATCAAGGGATCCTGCTTGTGCCAGGCTTGCCACCATCACTGGCACGATTATGAGTGAAAGATTATGTAATGAAGGCTGCTGCATCCCAGTGGGTTACACAGAGTCATGCCTCCTAAAACTTAGTTGTAATCTGTAACGCACTCCAATTTATAATCAAGTATAACCAAACGCAAACCTGCATTGAGGGTTCCAAACTGTCTTTTCGCCTGTGCAACAAATGACTCATTATACTGCATCTGCTTTAGGCTGGTACAACTCTCATTTTAGGCCCAAACAGTAGGCTTTTTCCACTCTCTCTTTGTCCAGAAATAAGCCATCATGCATTGTGGTATGACAAATGCCGATTAAATGGCTTGCAGTTTGTAAAATCTTGACCTGCGCAATTCAATGTACACACTATAAAGAGGCTTTTAAAAGGTCACGTATAATGAAAGTTCGCAGCTGTAAACAAGCGCTGTGCATTCGTATTGTTGAAAAAATGATGTTGGGGAAGAGAGACGCCGACTTTGAAACTACAGAATCGGGCTCGGTCCCGGCGTTTGCTCATTATTCTGTGATTCTGAAGCAAATTACGTAATCTCCCTGTACATAAAAAAAATCCGATCTTGTATAATTATAATGTGAGGCTCATGTAAAGCCGCATCTTGTTTTAAATGGAGCTAAGTTACATGGTGCAAACTAGGCCCGGAAGTGCGGGTGCGCTTTACACGAGGAAAACTTACATTACATAAGGTCACACACACTAATGTTTTTAGACATGAAGTAGATTAGGTGAAAAAGTCCAAAATCGCAGGCTGGTGAGCCGAGCGGAGACTCAAACGCACTTACCAAGTCAATGCCTTTGCAGGAAAGTTAAATTATCCAGTCTCTTTCTCTGGCGTAGTGTCGTCCTCTGCCTCGCAGATTCCAGACGAGGCGGCGGGCGGAGACTAAGAGAGCGCTGCACGCGGTGCATGCGCAATGCGCATCATGGTGCAGAGTGCGTATTTTTAATAAATAATAATTAGTCCTGGCAAGAAATAAAATTAGGGTGACATGGACCGTGGACGGCACCTGCATTTTATGCAGGCAGATAGAGATAGTTGTGCTTGTTTGCTCGGTCATGCGTGCGCGCCGCCCTCAGGCTCCAGATCGGCCCCACAGCAACAAAACCGGCCCCCCTTCAACAAAACCGGCCCCCACCCCATCCAGCCGACCGGGGGATTGCCCGGTGCCCGACATTACCAGTCCGGCCCTGTTCGCCCCGGCTTGCTTGAATCCTGATGGTGCAATGAGCAAGGGACTCATGTCTGAGTATACCCTTCCACGCTTAGGGTGGACAAAAATATTTACAACAAGGGGTGGTGAGGGACAGAGTCTCTGAATTAAGCAGAATACTCTCACCCAGTCAAGAGATCAGGGCTAGATCCAACACCGTTTTTTAGCTCATTGCACCATCCCAGTTTCAGAACCTGGCTGTATGCAAATTAGTCTGTCCCTGGCCCAGTGCATCATGGGAACAGTGCAGACCAGCTTTTGTAGTCTGGTCTGCCCTGTTCCCATGATGCACTGGGCCAGGGACAGACTAGTTTGCATACAGCCAGGTTCTGAAACTGGGATGGTGCAATGAGCTAAAAAACGGTGTTGGATCTAGCCCTGATCTCTTGACTGGGTGAGAGTACTCTGCTTAATTCAGAGACTCTGTCCATCACCACCCCTTGTTGTAAATTACATGATGTAGTTGTCATTTATGAAGTGCTAAAATGCACTATCATTTTTTGATAACATCTACAACTTTTCGTTTGTTCATTATACTTTTATGGAATTCCCATGCGATCAGGTATTTTCATGTCACAAATAGGGTGGGTGTAATTCCTGTTATGCTGGAGCAATCTTGTGAAAATTGTGTTATGCTTGCTACACAAAATTCCAGAAATTATGCCATTATGCCATGTGGTGAAATTACTACTCACTGGACAGAACAATGCTGATGAAGTGTTGTTTCTGACTCATGTCGTTTGTGCTTTTTTAGCATGAAATGCTTCCTATCATTCAAATTGGATACAATGACAAGAAATACAGTGCTAAAGCCCAGTTTTGCATTTTGACTAATTTTCCACAATTAGTGCTGAATTTCAACTAATTACACAAAAGCAAATGATGTGAATTTCACACATATGCATATATACGGCAACAGAAAATATATCTAACATGAAGATATTCTGCTATAGTGAGTCATGTCTGCTCCCATAAACATTTGCAAACGAAGATTCTGTGAATCAATATCTGTCTCTTGTGAGTGCAGATTTACTAACATTTTACGCTGCGTATACATCACAAAAGTGACTTCAACCAGTGGAATTGTTTTTAATTTACTTTTGCACTTGAAAGTTACCTCAGATATGCTCAATGCAGTGTTTTCAGCAGCTTTGCATTTTACTTTACATCAATGGGGCGTTACATGAATAGTACATGGACCTGCCCAAGCAACCACCCATGGGTTTTGGTGCAAGACGCCATCCACTAACAATAGTAGGCAGGGTTTTGTGCCAGAAAATAACACCTCTTTGACATTGGTGTAAACCTGGAGTAAAGATTTTATTTCTCCACAGTTTTCTGACTTTACATGTGTGCTGCACTAGACATCACACATCCAAAGTGGGAAATGTTGTATAGTTTGTCTAGGCATGGAATTTAGGTTGCCATATTCACACAATAAAGCCCAAACTGTTTTTTTATGCATTATGTCTGCAATGCACACAGGCACAACACTCACCCTCCACCATACACAAAGTGTGCATACACTCCTTTCTCACATAGATGAAAGTGAAAGACCCTGGTTAAGCAACAATGTTAAAACATTTTAGAAAGAGGAGGTCAATAGGCATTCTTCACCTGCAAGAGACAGGTAAGCATGTCAGAAGCTTTTGTGAGGCCTGGAATTGTACACTTTTTCGGGCCCCACTGTGGTTTTTGATCCAATCTTATAATTAAGAAAACGTAACGTGGAGAATGAGAAAACCCAGTATTTGACACCGCCTATTAATGTTGTGACACCACAAAGAACCGACCTGAAGCTGTATTATGTACACAGCACACTTTCCTAGTTTGCAACATGGTGCATCTTTTAAAAGGTGCGCTGATTGCAAACAGGGACAGTGCGCCGTATTACTAAGAATGAGCTGCCCCCAGGGCAGCCGCAAACTGGTACTGCCCTCCGGGTAGCGCATTTAATTCAAAGCCATTCCGTGTTTCACAGACCAGGCGGCATACTGCCTGCACTCTGAAAAGGGCAGAGATATTGCCTTTACAGGCAGGTGCACTGTATCCACCTGCAAGGGGCTCTCCCCTCCAGAGGGCTGCCTTTAGGAGGCGCACTGAAAGTGTGCCACTGTTTTGTGGCACACTTTCAGTGCGCCTCCTAAGGGCATGTTTGCCTCAGCGCTCAGGTCCATAATACGGAGCGGGCACAAAGGCAAAGTGATTCTCTTGTTTGCATGGGGCCTCACCTCAATGCAAATTATAGCGATGGGTCTACATGTGCACCAGCGCTATCAGCAATACAGAAGGGGGTGAACAAGTGTCTGCAGCCCCTTCTGTAATACCAAAGTGCCCCAAAGGTGCACAAACCAGGACACTTTCTGTAAAACAGCCCAGGCCTGCTTTTTTATTATTCAATTACAAACTGAAACAGGAGCATTGGTCGCCAAAATGAGCAGTGTCTGGGGCACTTATCTTGTGCCAGCTCTGGAGGCAGGTAAAAAGAAAAGTCCCTTCCTTTAAATTCAATATTAAAGGCTGTCAGCAATAATGAGATGCTTTCTCCTCTTTCCTAAACTTTTTTTCTGTGATTTAGCTTTGAGTGTGCAGCTTACTCTTTTGAAGGCCCTTTGAAGGCCCTTTTCATGTAATGCGTAGAGCTAGCATTGTTATAGCTGTACTGCAGATCTTAAAGTGCACCAGTATCTAAGTGGAAGAAAGAAATTAGAAAATATTATTTAATTGTTTTAGCGATGGTGTAAGTAGGGGTGGCTCCTCCATGAGAGTGGAGAAACGTCGCTCCAAGTAAATGCGCCCACCCAACCGCAGAGATGAAAAATAAAATTGTAATGAATTACCGTTTTATTTTTCATCCTCCCATCCTGAACCGAATGACAGGACAGGGCGGAGCCTGCTGAGTGGCAGCAGAGAGGAGTGGTGGGCAGAGGGCTGCCTGTACACTGTTTAAAGTTTGCATGTCTCTTTGGCTGGCTGTCTCCAGACAGGCGCACTTTAAACCTCTGAACCCAGCTATCTTAAGACTGCTGAGTTGAGAGTAAGTGCAGGCCTCCAGGGCACTGGGGAGAGCTAGCAGGCCTCCAGTTAGGGTGCTGCACTCAGGCTGGTTAACAGCATGTGAGCAGTGCCAGGATTGGTCTGGGAGTTTTCTGGTGCCCGCACTGCAGTTGATGGAAGAGGTCCGAGGTCCAGAGCAAGGAGAACATGTTAGGTGTTTTTTAATTTCAATTTGCCCTCCCCCACCCGATAGATGCCAGCAGCAACCGTGTGTAAGGTATAGTAGGCCATAGTCCAGATATAATCAGAAATCATCAGAAATTAGTTGGCAAGCACACAGATAGAGAGCGCACAAACAGCAGAAAGTGGAAGTGCAGTTAAGTGCTCCTTAATGAATGAGAAGATATCAACAGTCCTACAAAGGCAGCAATCAGCATGTTAGTGAACCACAGCCCTCCCCCTTCATGCTGCTTCTCTTGTCAGTTGTGGATTCTGCTTTGTATGCCATGGAGTCCACGTTCCCTGCACCATAGCTGGATCTGAGGGTTGTTTTTTTAGACCCGCTTGACCAGCAGCTTTTAGCTGGTAAACACAATACACATCTTTACAAGAGGTCAATGGTAGCAGACGAACATGCAGGACTCGTAGCAGGAAGCACTCCTGAAACAAAGTCAGACAGACAGGGCTTTAGCCGCTGCAGGAAAGACTGGTGGAATGGGGGTATATCTGAGGAATACAAAAAATGTCTGACGTCACACCTCATGGATTGCAGCAGTAAAAGGCAATATTGCTGAAGTGCCCTGCAATTTTACAGATACATTTTCATTGACAAGCAGTAGAAAAATTTAATTTGCACTCTCTCTGACAAATGCAAAACTGCATTTTGCAACACTTCGGTGGTGCAAATGATAGTTCAATACTGACGCCATATGACCAAATTGCTGTTAAAAATTAATCATAACACACTGGGAAGGCCAAGTCCAAACAGCATTTAATTCAAAATTGCAGGCAGCAAATCAAAATATCAAAGACAATTGTCCTTTCAAATGACCTAAACTTAGAAAAATATTCAGTTGGAGAAAGTGGCTAAAATATGCACATTTTAATATGATATTTATATAAAATTGTGCCAAATACAAGTCAATGTGAGGTCATGTGACAACAATTAATCAGTTTAAGCAGATAAGTATCTAATATGCACATTTCTGGAACTTTTCCATTGAGGAAGCAATTGAAGGACCTTGAAAGGAAGATAGAATTTATATACACAAATACTGACAAAATTCATCTCACAAAACCCTTCTTTACTAGCCAGGTTTGAAAATGAGGTTACAAATGTTAAAATGTGCAATGTACTTCACAAGACATAATGGTTCCTGGGCCCACGATGGGCTAGCAAGGTTTCCAATAAACAAAATACAGTAAAAAGCTTTCAATCGAAATGAAATGATTGCTTTCCAGCTACATCAGGCTATGCATGCATAGTTGTGCAAACATTTTTCATGCATTTTTTCCATAAATATACTGCTTATAAATATTTTGCTTCAAACATACATTAGGTTAGCGGTTCTTAACATGTTGTCTTGGCACCCATAGGGGTCCACCACACCTACTGAGGGTGTCTGCACTTGTTTAAAAATTAAATCATATTAACAGATTAAGTGTATATCTATACTACTATTATAAAGAGAGAGCTGAAACCTTTGAGGTGGGTAAACTCAAGAAGTACAGCACCAATCACAACACCCAATACAGCATTGTAAAGGGGAGTTGCAGCAGATGGATATAGGCTATACAGCTGCCCACCATATGCATTAGAAAGGTCAAAGTACCTTAGGGGTAAAGCAGTTCCTTGTGGGCGTTGGCGTTGTGCTGTCAGCGATGGGCGTGCAGCGTTGTAAGAGGGGGCGCGGCATTCACTGTGCGCGCACATTCACGATCCGTCGTTTGTGGGCGTGCAGCGTTGTCAGAGGGGGCGCGGCATTGACTGTGCGCGCCCATTCACGATCCGTCGTTTGTGGGCGTGCAGGTTTTTCAGAGGGGGCGCGGATTTGACTGTGCGCGCCCATTCACGATCCATCGTTTGTGGCCGTGCAGCGTTATCACAGGGCGCGGCATTGACTGTGCGTACCCATTCACGATACATCGTTTGTGGGCGTGCAGCGTTGTCAGCGGGCTTTCCAAGCGCGCCATTCACTCGGCAGAGGCGTCTCCAAACAACAAGGTGCGCCGCATTCACGGACCTTCCCATTGAGGCGGAATTACTGCTATATGGTAAGGAGAACACATCCCGGACAATGTGCAGCGTTGTCAGCGCGGCTTTCCAAGCGCGGCATTCACTCGGCAGAGTTGTCTCCAAACAACAAGGTGCGCCGCATTCACAAACCTTCCCATTGAGGCGGAATTACTGCTATACAGGAAGGAGACCACATCCCGGACAACAGCGGGACAGGCTGCTAGTATATATATATAAAGAAGCAAAATGTCAACTTTTAAATTGCTCTGTAGATGTGAAGGAATTTGATATCGGATGCTACCCATGTTATCAGATTGATTCGAGAGAGCAGCATAGGTGCATCATACAGACCGCAGTATGGATGATGGTAGCCTCCAACCTTCCCAGTAAAATTAAAATGGAGTGTTTTTTATATATGTTTAAAAAAAACATTTTATTGGTCTTTTACAGTTTTAGTATTCACAATCAACATGAAATGTAACTGTAGTACACGTTGGAGGGATGCGTTTCTCGCATTACATAGTGAGATGTTAATATTTGTTATTAGTACGCTATTAAAGAACTCTAGTCATTGGCAGCATGTCACAGAACATTATAGTGAGGTATAGCTTAATATTGTTACATACCCATTAATCACTGACATCAGATATCGATTCTTCCTGCGGGAGTTTGCATATATTTCCCCGGAATACATTCAATTTACCCCACTTGATATATGTTTTTGGATTAAATTAAATATTTCATAATTTGTGCATTGGTTTGATGAATGCTTGTTTCTGTAATTTTGTATATTGTTTTGTAGTTCAAATCATTGACACTTCTTAGGCTGGGGTCCTCAGATTCAAATAAGGACTCTTGTGTGTCCTGAATTCCAATAATGATTCAGGGGGATCCCCAGATTCCAGTAATGATTAAGTGGGGGTCCACAGAAGTCAAAAGGTTAGGCACCACTGTACTAGGTATAACGTAGCACAATAATATTTTTTCACTTTGCCCATCACTATTGCAAATTAAATTACATCTGGGCTGGGTGACCATTACCATGCTTACTGGAAGGAAAATGTTGAAATGGCCCTGACACAGGGAGAAATATCCATACACCTGAGGAACTTTTGTCTTTTGCTTTGCAAATGTTTGTCTTTTTCTTACACTATCTGTGACGCGCTTGGATTTAATTCGAAGTATTTTACCACAGGTCAGCATGTTTTGACCATTATTACTATGTCACACATTGGTACATGGCATATTTTACAGGGTACTTGCAACTTGTTCTTCAACTTTGTACTGTTTTTGGGATGAGTTTGACCTCAAATGGATGACAGTTGATCATCATGCAATGATGATTATAATGGGGGATAAACTACACTGTACAAATATACCTAAATGCTTATAAACAGTTGATATTATCAATTTGCATCCTTGTAAAAATCAATTTTTTGGTAATGAAACAAGTGTCAGCTGCAGGTTTAGAATGACTGCTGTACCTTCAACTGATGAACTGATCACACCATTTATGTGCAGCATAAGATGTAGAATTTGCAATGAATATCTCATCCTATACATAAATCTACTTGTGGAGTTGGAATGTTATCCTAAACATTATATTCAACTACTGAAGATGCAACTATTAAGGTGCAATACGACTACACTATAACATTGTTTTCATCCTTCCCTCTGTTTGAAGGTTAGATGAACTAAGTCACCCTAGAGTACCGGTGTTAATTAGGTTAAGCTACTCTCTATCTGTTTCACACTGATTTTGCAATTGGGTGCACTATCTAGTGAGTGCTTAAACAACATATCACAACTATTCTATACGGAGGTCTAATCATTTAAAGTAAGACTTCATACTTAACGCTTGTTGCTCATAATGCCGTAAATGACAGCCATTACTACTACATTATTTTATGATTGTATGGGACTCAATTTATTGACCGCAAAAGGATCAGTTGGCTGTGGCAGGATTCCAACATGTGACCAGCAGACAGCAACAGATATCAGCCGCAAATATTTAACTCACTAACCAATCTTCCTATATACTAATGTTTACTATTTGTGCATGTATGACTATATATTATGGTGTGTCTCCCAAATATATTTTAATTCTGTAATCACATTTTACTACAAAATAGCATGCCCATTTGGAAAGTGCATGTTCATCTTTGGGTATTTTGGCTCTCAAATAACAGATATTTACAGTTACCCATCTCAATTCTATTCAATGTTCGACTTTATAAGGATGAAAGGCTGAGGACACCCACTACGATTTGCACCTGTGACCACAAGGCAAAACACAGATCCCTGGAGTGAATGCATAAGTCTACGGAACCATTCGACATTATGCGGGGCCACATTCCATTGCATCTGTTTTTGCCCACTACACCTCTCTAGACAGAGACCGGCCTTATACAACTCAGTCTTGGTCCTGCTCCAGTACGAGCTGCTGAACTTCCATGCCAGGTCCCCTCCAGACAGAAACCCAAGCAACACCACACCACTGTTTTGAGAGCCAACCTAGGCTTCATCCTGGACCCCTCCCTCACAATGACCAAGCAAGTCAACGCCGTCTCGTCATCATGCTTCAACACCCTACGCATGCTCCGAAACATCTTCCGGTGGATCCCCACCGAAACCAGAAAGACGGTCACCCAGGCCCTTGTCACCAGCCGACTGCACTACGGGAACGCCCTCCACGCGGGAACCACAGCCAAACTACAGAAAAGACTTCAACGCTTCTGCACGACTCATCCTGGACATTCCCCGTCACAGCCACATCTCTGCCCACCTGAGAGACCTGCACTGGCTCCCCGTCAGCAAGAGAATCACGTTCAGGCTCCTCACCCACGCACACAAGGCTCTCCACGACATGGGCCCCAAATACCTCAACAACCGCCTCACGTTCTACACACCCACCCGCCAGCTCCGATCCGCCAGCCTCGCCCTCGCCACCGTCCCACGGATTCGCAGAACCACCACCGGGGGAAGATCTTTCTCCTATCTGGCGGCCAAGACATGGAACTCCCTCCCCACCCACCTACGGCTGACCCAGGACCATCTCTCCTTCAGGAAGCAACTCAAGACATGGCTCTTCAAGTAGTAGCAGCAACCCCCCCTCCCCTCCCCCCAGCGCCTTGAGACCCTCATGGGTGAGTAGCGCGCTTTACAAATGTAATTGATTGATTGATTGATTGATTGATTGAATATCTTTGTCAGGATATCGTCGACATAAATATCTTGTCTAAATATAAATGTTTAGAAACATCACCCCATTAGAGATAAAATTTAAAAATATACACCTAATGTGAAGTAACTTTTTTTAATATTTAGGACAGATAGTATTTCTGACAACAATATTCTAACATTCAACCAGGCTATTTAGGACCTATCAGTCAGGTGCAGCTTTAGTCCAAGGGCACTGAGATCACAATACCCAGATCCAGGCACACGCATTGCATTTAGTGCTCACTCAGATAAATAAGAAACAGATGGATGGAATGCTCAGATACTAGCAATTACTTAGTCCATATTCCTGTCCATTAATTTGTTTGCACTCTGCAAATCCAGAGACCAATCATATGCAAATCTAAGTTGATGCTCCTTCATTCTGGACTTCTACCAGGCCCATGTTTAACATCAGATTTTCCAATAGGTAAAATCCTAATATTTGCTATTTACAATGGTAACTCATTTGTATGGTTTGGGGGCAGGGCGTAAATTTTCATGAAGACCAGAAAATTATGCAATTTGTTTAACTTATGCTTTACATATTCTATACATGCATTTACAGAGTGATGGTTTTACTTGACACTTGGGGGCTTATTTATGAGAGTTTTGTGCTGCCGAAGTGTCACATTTTTTTACGCTCCGGCGGCATAAGCCTCTCAATCATATCAATGAGGCGACGCAAAGCCACTCTGCATGGCTTTGCATGGCCTCATAGATATGGAGTAAGTAAAGCAGCGCAAGTTTCTGCCTTGCCTTACTCTGGGTTAAAGAGGCATTCAATGGGCGTTGCTGTGAATTTTCCCATGCAGCACCCATGGTTTTGATGCTGCCCCAGATTTACTTCACATAAACCTTGGGCAGTGCCAAAACCTTACACCTCTCCAGAATAGGCGCAACTCAATCATATATGTTGATTTCTCCTCGTTCTTTCCTCTTTCCATGAAAGAGGAAACCACCTCTAGGGATTTTATTTGTGGAGGAAGGTGCCCCTTTCTGCACAAAACCAATCCTGTTTGCAATGGAGGCACCCTTGCACCACGGTGCCAACGTTGGCACTAGGCAGCAAATTGTGCTCCAGCGCAGGAAGAAAGGACAGGACTGCACTGTATTTCATAAATATACTGCATTCCTGCCCTTTCACATTGGTGAAACTAGACTTGCAGCGCAGCCCTACGCCAATTCTTCATAAATGATGCCCTGCTGTACAAGAATTTTACTTTCTTCCTAAATAATTCCTTCATACTGCTCGATTCTCAAAAATCAGTTTGAACGGGGGCGTGGCTAGCAGCCGGCGGGAATGGTCGCTCACTGAAGCGGCTCCCGTCCACCACCTATTCATCCGCCTAATTTCATCCGTTTTTTTGGACCTGAGACCCCCTCGCTATCGAGGGGGCCTTGTTGCGGACCCCAGTGCCTGCCTTGGTGCTGCAATTACCCTGGTTCCTGCTGCCCTACGGGGAGATATCGTCCTGTGTAGCGGAGGTCCCACTGCGGTCAAGATGGCGCCTGCATCGACGCTCCGGCTCCGTCACTGACTATCCGCTCTGCTGGTGACCTGTCCGAGCCCGGGACTAAGAGGCGGACCCTGTGTTGCCCAACCGGAGCCCAGCTAAAGACGTCCATGGCTGCCGACGACTGCTTTGGCCGGCTTTCTCCGTAAGCTACATTGCCCTGGGGGAGCTGACCGCGGCCGTTGTGTTGCCGGAGTGCCGCCCACGCAACACCCCGGCTTTGGGCCTGCGGCTACTGACACGCCGTAACTCTCCCCTCTCCCCCTCTACCTAGCCGCAACCCTGCCGCTGCCTGCTAGTTGGACTGGCTGCGGAGCCGAGACTGCTCCGCGTCACTTCTTTGTTCTCCGGCTGACGAGCCCCAGACCTGCACAACTCGGCTCTTGTCTACGGCGGAGGTCCGAGCGCCGCAGCCTCAGTGCCCTATATATCCTGTGATGCGTGTCGGCCTTTGAATCAGCGCTGTAGCTCCAGGCCACACTAGCGCTACTACAGCGCCCGCGTGACGCCCTGCACTGGGCCCCCATGCTGCGCGGCCTTTGCCGATATTCTTGTACCTTGAGCCCTGACGGCGGCCTAACCCTCCTGGACACCCCAAGAGCCTCCTGCTGCCCTTGCTGGGGTCGAACCCGCCCCTCTGCCATCGTACCTGCCTGGGACGTGGAGGTCCTCAGACATAGCTGATTTGTGGTGAGTCCTGGCGCCCGCTTTGCCCTACGGATGGTCTCCAACCCTCAGTGCCACTCCTGAGCCTCACAGGGTGCCCTTATACGCTGTGTCCTCTGTCACCTGCTGCTCCCTGGATGCTGCCCTGCCTCCTCCATTCGGCCTGCCACGACGAGTGTGTGTTGCCTGAGCCGTGATTTCGGGCTGCCTTTACTGCTGCACCTCACTTCACTTTGTACCCCACGCGCCGCCACCCCCACGCTATCGCTCCTCATGGCGGCAAATAAGGGGTCCAAACCCTCCTCCCAGAGGCAACTTAACAAGAACTCCTGGGGCAACAAAGGAGGCAGTAAAACCATGGCCTCCCCGGAGACCCCAAACCTTGCATCCCCCTCGCCAGGATCGAAGACCCCTACTCTGGAGGACGTCATGCAGGCAATAGTGGGAGTCAGGTCCTCTCTGGAAACGTGGATTGACTCAGTCAATATAGAGGTGACACTGCTAAGGGCGGACCTGAGGAAAATGGACTCCAAAGTCAAGGACGTCGAAGTCAAAACTGCGGCTCTTATTGATGACACCTCTACCCTTCAGTAACAAGTGGCGCAACTCCAGAAGCAGCAAACTCAAATGAGCGACCTCCTGGACGACTATGAAGGAAGGGCGCGACGCAACAATGTTCGCATTTTAGGCGTCCTGAACGAATGGAAGAGCCCGCTGCGGACCTTTTTGTGGAACAGCTGATTACGAAACATCTTCGGCCGAAGCAACTCTCCGGTTACTTTTCCATCGAACGGGCGCACAGAGTCCCGGGGGGCAAGCCCAAACCGGAAGCTCCCCCCCCCGACCTATTGTTGGGAGGGTCTTCAACTTTCGCGACCGCTGCGCCATTCTTCAAGCAGCTCGAGCGGGACCGCCCATCCTCTTGCACAATGCCCGCATCACGTTTTTCCCGGACTTCACTGTGATGGTACAGGCCAGACGACGTAGCTTCCTGGAGGTCAAGAAGGCCCTACGTGAGAAACAGATCAAATACTCAATGCTCTTCCCAGCAACATTGCGTGTGGAACATGACGGCAAAGCGTGGTTCTTCCTGTCGCCAGATGAGGTGTGGGACTGGATGGAGGGCTGGCACAGAATTGGGAGATCTCCGAGAGATAGCGACGCCCATGAGAATCGCGACGCTCACATGCGAGAAGATCAGATGCCAGGTAGTCAAGAACTCTTTACCGGACTCAACACCGATGGTAACTGATATCCCTTGGCCGTGGGGACTTCCTCGTACGCAGCCCTTCGCTGTTCCTCTATAGGGGAAACATCACTTACAACGCAACTTTTACCACGCAATGCTTTTACATCGCAGCTTTTACAACGCATACCATTACAACGCATTGCGCTGGGGGGCGCTCTAGGATAGGGAATAGGTTAATTTACTATCCAATAACCTTCCCTAGTGTCCACGGGGACTGTAGTTGGAATAGTAAATTAAACTATTCACTATCCAGCCCCCCAAAGCGCTATGTGTTGTAATGGTATGCGTTGTAAAAACCGCGATGTAAAAGCATGCGTGGTAAAAGCATGCGTTGTAATGTTGTACATCCCCTCTATAGACCTGCTCCTCTTACTGGGTCTTCTTTGATGGGACGGCTCTGCGTGGCGCGTCTCCACGCCTCACTCATTCCTAATTCCCGAAGGTGCACCTCTCGACCCCAGGCGGGGCCGCACGGACTGCTTGCCAGGTACTCTTTCTACTATGTGAATATTGCACTGGGAACTGTCTTACGTTTTGCATTTTCCTGTACATGTTGGTCATTTTATTGTTAATGTCAGGCGGGTGGAGGCACTGCTTCACCGAGTACCCCTATCATGGTTGGGAGGGCAACAGGCACTGTGCCTAGTTGGAGTGTGGATAGTTTGAAGTCCGCGGGCAGGGAAGCAGGGAGGGGGGTGGGAATGGAGGGTGGGGAATTATGGGTTTCTTGTGTTATTATTGCATTGTTTTTTTTGCTTTTTTTGTTTTTTTTGTTTTTTTTGTTTCTATGCGGAGTCCTCTCTTGTCACACTGGTTGTAGCCTTCGGCCCCTTGTAGGTCCCAATTTGATGAGCTGTCTACCCCAGAGATGGCCTGGTCCTCTAGAGATTTGCTGGCTTCCTGCTCCAGTTCACTGTTTTGACCTGCTGTTCCGGCGCCTTGGCCGGCCCAACTTCCATTCCTCCTTCCATATAGTCCTCCTGGTCTCTGACTATGTCACATCCCCTCTCTAGGACCCTCACGATCCTGTCCTGGAATGTCAACGGTCTAGGACACAAAATTAAGAGGAGTGTGGTCCTTCACTACCTCCGGCGCCACTCCCCTGACATCGTTCTGTTACAGGAGACGCACTTAGTGGGTAATTCTTGTCGAGCTCTCGAACCCGGTGGCTATACCCTACTGGTCCACGCGGGTTTCACCTCTGGTTCCCGCGGTACTGAGATCCTGGTTAAGAAGAATCTTGCACTTATTCCTTCCCAAACATGGGCTGACCCCTTGGGCCGCTTTGCACTGGTTGAGGCTTCTTGGGAGGGCCATCCGTTGAACATACTCTCAGTATACATTCCACCGACATTGGTCCAGGACTCCCTTAAGGAACTAGGCACTCGCATGTTGAGCTTGCCTGTTGGTACACTTCTGATCAGCGGAGACTTTAATAACACGATGTGCGACGACCTGGACCGCAGTCCCAAGCGCGGTTCACATCGCTCACGCTCAGAACTATCCGACTTTACGCAAGCCATGGGGCTGGTAGACATTTGGCGCCACCATTATCCGACCACATCATATTTCACACACTACTCAAACGCTCACAAAAGCATGTCCCGCATTGATTATTTATTCTGTCCCACCGCTGATCTTGGCTGCTTTTTTCGCCCAACAGGTCTTCCACGGGGCATATCCGACCACTCACCCCTCAGTGTAGAATTGACCTATCACTGTCCGTACACCCGCGGCCCTATTATTATTAGCCCATGGCTCATGCAGATCCCTGATATTAAAGACGGACTCCTCGAACGTACTGAATTCTACTTCGCTGAAAACGTTGGCTCTGTGGACTTGGCGGTGACACTTTGGGAGGCGTACCTGGCGGTCGTAAAAGGTGAGGCGATGACACTAAAAACGGGCTATTTACGTGCACATAGAGAACGGATCCTCCAGGCAGAATCAGACCTCATTCACCTTGAAACGATACACAACGCCGCCCCCACTGCTCACCGCCCCGCACTCAGCAATTAGCATATAAGGCGCTGACTCAGGAAAAAGCTCAGGCCCGACTGCTCCACACACGCCACCGTGTATACGAATTCGGTGATGCCGCAGGCAAGATGCTTGCGTGGCTGGAGCGACGAGACCAGGGATCCAGATGGGTACCCTCCATTCTTAGACCGGATGGCTCCACGGTTGTAGACCCGCAAGATATTGCGGAAGCCTTTGCCGATCACTTAGAGCGTGTGTACACCGCTGGCTCCTGTTATACACCTGAGGAATCTAGGCAACTCCTAGCGGAGATGCGTCTCCCTGTCATATCGGACGCTGATCGGGCGACCCTGGACGCTGACATTACGGTGGAGGAGCTCACCACAGTGCTCTTCGCCGTCAACTCTGGCAAGGCTATGGGCCCAGATGGAGTCCCTATTGAATTCCTCAAAGGCATGGCCAGAGAGATTGTCCCACATCTTCCGAATATGTTTCTACGAAGCCGCGACGATGGTATACTCCCGCTTGCACAGCGGCTAGCCTCCATTGCTGTAATCCTTAAGCCGACTAAGCCGCCCACTGATTGCGGCTCCTATCGACCAATCTCCCTGATCAGTGCAGAGGCAAAGATCCTGGCCAAATTCCTGGCTAACCGGCTTCTTCTTGTCCTTCCCTCCTTAATACATGACGACCAATCCGGTTTCCTTCCGGGTCGCAACACGGCGTTGAATCCGCGAAGGGTCCACAATGTCATGAGCCGCCAATCCATTATTGAGCAAGACGCGGCCATCCTATCACTTGATGCCACGATGGCGTTCGATTCAATCGAATGGCCTTACCTCTTCGAGGTTCTCACCCGCTTTGGCTTTGGGCCCACTTTATTAGCTGGGTGAGACTCCTGTACACGGACCTCTTTGCCCAGGTCAGAGTCAATGACCACACATCTCGACGATTTCGTCTCCACCGAGGTACTAGACAGGGTTGCCCCCTATATCCGCTGCTCTTTGCCCTTACCCATGAGCCCCTCGCCCACTGGATCCGCACAGACGTCTCTATCAGAGGCCTCCAGTGGAATGCCAATGTGTCGAACAAGATCTCCCTCTACGCCGATGATATCCTGATTTATGTATCCTCCCCCCGGTCCTCCATTAACAGTCTGTTCCATGTCCTCACCAATTTTGGAAAATACTCGGGCTATTCGATCAATTGGACTGAATCTACACTGTTTATGTTGCATGGCCCCCCTCCCCGGCTGCCCCCAGTGTTTTCCATTGCGATTGCTACTGACGGCTTTCAATACCTCAGTATTTATGTTACACCTGATTCGAAGATATTTTACGATCGTAATTTGTTGGGCCCCCTGCGCAGACTTCATGCCGACGTTACCCATTGGTGCTCCCTCCCGCTCTCCCTCCCAGGCAGGGCGGCGCTTTTCAAAATGCTGGCTCTCCCGCGTTTTCTATATACCTTACAAAACTGTCCTTTCTTAATTCCAGACTCCTACTTTTGGACAGTAGAGAGCGAGCTTCGTCTCTTATTGTGGGACTGAGGGGCCGCTCGGATTGCCCTGTGTAAACTCTTTCAAGGCTGGTACGATGGAGGCATTGTTCTACCTAACCTCCGCCTCTATTACTGGGCGTCACAGTTGGTGGCGGTTAACCACTGGATATGTGGTTCGGCCCTCAATCCGGCCTTCCTTCTTGATAGAAGCCAAACTGGGCGGGAGGGATATCTGGGGGCCCTCTACGGTAGACCCACTAAACACAGATATGTTGGTCCCATGGCTCACACGGTTACACTGTGGCACAGAGCCAACAAGAGTCTGGGATGGGTAGGCACAATCACTAAAGCTACCCCCCTGTGGTCGTCACAACAACTGGGCTCCCTCTGTTTCTCCCAAGGTTTTGACAAGTGGGACATGATCGGGATTTCGGAGGTAGGAGATCTTGTTCACAAGGGTACCATCTTGTCTTTTAGTGCTCTTCAGGCTAAATACTCCCTTGCATCCACTGAATTTTTCCGATACCTACAAATTACACACGCCATCCGGACTGCCATTCCAGACCTTTCCTCCATTCCTGTTATCTCCCCCCTAGAAGATAGATTGCTTTCAGAGCCACTTCCTGAAAAGGCCATCTCCTACACCTATCAGAAACTATGTAACAACCTCCCCAACACCTTCCAGTCACTACAGATCAAATGGGAGACAGACTTGCGCCCCTTAGATGAAGAAGATTGGCGTTCGCCCCTTATGTCCCCTAGGCAGTCGGCGATCTGCCACAGGTTTCGACTGATACAACTTAAGATTTTGCATATGGCATATATGTCCGTTATCACCCTGGCGAAAATTGGCCGACGCCCTGACCCATTGTGCCTTCGGGGCTGTGGTTTACCTGGCACCTTCTTTCACGTGCTGTGGGATTGCCCGAGGGTGCAGCAATTTTGGGGGGTCGTTATCAGGAAAATTAGTGACTCCTTGGGTAAACCGCTCTCCTCATTGCCTCGGCCATGTGTCCTTGATATATGGGGGGCCAACGACTGGAATGTCCAGGAGCTACAATGGGCGACACTGGGATTTCTGCTGGCCAAACGCTCCATCGCGATGAAAAGGGGTTCCCAAGACAGACCGCTGATGGTGGGCTGGGTGGCCGAAATGGACCGTTGTATGATTGCAGAAAAAACTGTGTACAAAGTGCGTGGCTGCCCTAAGGTGTGGGACAAAAAGTGGGGTCACTGGAATGCTTATAGGGGGGGACCTTTGTGACTCTCCTACGGAAGAACTAGCTATGTCGCGTACTGGACCTATAGGACGAATCCTGCGCTAACTTGTGCTATGCTTGAACTAGATGTTGGTTTCTATATGCTGCACTAACTGTGACTAATATTTGACTCTGCTTTTCTTTTCAGTTGTGTGTTCTTGTTATAAGATTGTCATTGTCTATAAAATCAAGAAAATACCAAACAGTCTGCTTACATGTACTATGGTTATGTACGGGGTTTTAACATTTTATTATGATATCCAACCCCCGCAGAGCCCCCGGGATGTCGGCATGAAGGCCGTGTGTTTCTTTAATTTTTTCGGTTGTCACACGCTTCCGGCCTCAGGGTTGTAGGCAATGAACAGCTGTGTATGCTAACCCACCTGCAATAAAAACTGTTTTATTAAATAAAAATAAATCAGTTTCAAGCAATCAGTTTTCATGCGAACACTTTAAGACCCCAAAATCATGCAGCAGCCTTTATTGATCTATTCCAAGAAAACATTGATGACACCTATTATTAGTCACTTTCCAAATTTGCTGTAAGTTACATTATGTGAAAATACAGCTTCATATGACACATTAGGTTATATTTAATCTCGTATAACTTTACCAGCAGTACCAAAAGTTTGCCTCCATGTCTCCGAGAATTAAATACTAACAAAAATCCCTGTGATTTGTGTGCATTGCATCTGGTACATTATATAATGGATGGCTGTTGAAACAGCTGCAAATCCTCCTTGGGAGTTCTGTCAGCCGTAGAGAAGATACAGCAGATGTAATTTCACCAGAGGTTCTCAATTGGTGGAGAATCCTTTAAGTGAGCATTGCCCACCTCCTGCAATAATGGGAGGGCTTTTTGACAATACACAAATTGAATTCGCGCTCATAGGATCTTAGGGCAAGATTTATGATAGGACTGTGTTGCCCTTGCATTACTCAAGAGCAGCATAATCCATGAATCAGATTTACCAAGCCACGAAGGGCCACCTTGTCTGGTCCTGCGTGACTTGGTAAATCTAGAGTAACGCAAGGCAGTGCAAGTTGCTGCCTTGCCTTACTCTGCTCTGGGAAGGTGTTGGAGTGTGGGTGTTTCCACGCATTCACCCATGGATTCTGAAGCATTTCCTGATTTACCAATACCGATAGACGAGAATTCATCAGAATTGAATGTCTTCCCAAGGAGAGGTGCAATGAGGAGAAATATTTTTATTGCTCCCCTTTGTTTCCTCTAAGTGTGCTCAACTCTTGGCTGGCAAAATGCAGCAAACATAGAAAGAGGAAAAAACGAGGAGAAATAAAGATATTTCTCTTTGTTACGCCTCTCCTGTGGAGGCGTATCATTTTGGCGCATTCCCAGATTTACAAATCTTTGTAAATCTGGAAATGCGTCAAAAACCATGGGAGTTGTGTGGGAACACCCACCGCAACACCCATGGAACACCTCCCTTGCGTTAAGTAAGGCAACACATGGATTTGCGCTGTGATGCCTTACTCCATATTTTTGAAGCCATTTAAAGCCACGCAATGTGGCTTTGTGCGGCTTCATAAATCTGACTTAGTGGTTTGCGTCACACATGTACCACAATGCGTGCTGCAACCATGATGCAAAGCTCTCTTAAATATGCCCCCAGTCTCTTGGAATCACCAATTTTTAGTCACTCAATGTAGAGTATTAAGTGGGTAAGTACACCATGTCAGGCAAAGTAAGAGAGGTTGGGTGCTCGAGTCGTGGTAATGCTACAACAGGAGCTCTGGACCTTTGGCTGAGATTTCCACACTTTGTCCATACTACCTACCTCCAGCATGCTTCTGCATTGCCATTTCTCACTTCCTTCCTCTCATTCGCTGAACTGTCGCACTGCACTTAAAAATATTGATGGATCCGATGCCCATCTTTGTGGGTACAATAGCTTAGACACCAATTTTTGCAGGTTTGGGCATTGGTCTGGCTAGCTTGGACTCATCGAAGCCCCGCCTCTTCTGACTGCAATTCAGTTATAAAAAAGATTCCATAAATACCTATAGAAACACATTGATACCAATTTTGACCACAACCTATATTTAATAATATTTAATTATCCAACGGCACTGGAGTAGTAATAAATGTAGCAAACATACAATTGTAATGGGTTCAAAATTTATTTCTGGATACAATGTGATAAGAAAAAGCAATAGTGAATAGTTCTTATCCCAACTTAACTGAGAACTGGACATTAAAGAGTGATCTGTTTTTCATTCAACCATGATAAACTATAGATGTATAGTAAATGCTATATAACATAAAATGCTTTCAAGGCAATTTTTTAATAACGGAACACCATAACCTCACCTTTTCCATAAAGTTGGAATTTTCCATGTATTTATATATTTTTTCTAAACTAGCAAACAAATCAGGAATACCTTTTAAAGTAATATTTAGATCCCCAAGTTATCACCAGCCATGGTTGATGAAATGTTGTGAAAAACTTTTGGGCCTGAAGATAATTTGTTGCAGATCTGAAACGTAGCATACAGAAACCTCGACTTCGCTTGCTATGGGATTCCTGGGATATTGATATATAAAGACTTAGGGCGTATAAAGGGTGTAATGTTGATATTAACAAGTGTCCATCCCACAGTTTATGCACACCTTGTTAACGTTTTTGGTGAAAAAACTAGGCTTTTCCAGAGAGACGTGAACTATCTGGTCACACTGATTGTCCCCTCACAGAGAAGATAAAGTCCTTTGAGAGACATTTAGTTATGGTCAGTGTGGTGTTTAAACGCCGGAAGTAGTAACCACAAGCACACAGGTTAGACTGTTCGTTCTCCTGGCCACAGCAGGAGTCTTTTATTACAAGATAAGCCCACCCCTTAATAAACCAATTAGATCCCCACCCTATATAACAAACAGGTGAACCAGCGCGATCCCTTTAGGAACCGCCAGTCAAGGTAAGAACAACGAATACATCACAGTCTGGAGCCCTGGGTTTGTCAGCAGCTGGTACACTGAAAATTTATGAGCATCACAGAGATTAAAAGTTTTTCAGATCTCTGCAGCAGCTGAAAACTCATCTTGAACCGCTGATCCTCTGAGAGACAAGGGGGATGTTAAATGTGTTCAGAGATACACAAGGGGAAGATTACCACAGGTGTTCTCCTTTGCTGCAAGCAGAATTGTTACTGTTCAATCATGTCAACTATGGAAAACAATAATTTCCTAAAGACCACACTTAGCTCGTGCTTCAGTTGTGACTGTGGATTATTTCTCTATATCAATATCATAAAGCCACAACGATAATCAAAGAACGGACTCACTGATTTATATTGCTGAATAGGTCAAGGAATTATTTTGCATTATTATTTAACTGACTAGTGCAGTTAATATGTTGAAACGTATCTAAAGACTAATACATTTTAAGCAAAGGCATTTGATGAATTATTGTAGGCATGCAATTGTTAAGGATGGTTTTGCCTTAATATCATACTTATACTTGTATATACCGCAGCTCTGATTTATTTACTATCTGCATCATACTACCCACCGTAAATAAAGATATTCGGCTGTATAGGTTTTATTTTGGGTGTTAATCTGAAGATGTAAATGTTGCTGCACCCATTCGGGGCCTGGAGCTAGTACCAGCACATCTCCATCACTGCGTGGATCAGCACGGATCCATCGTATCAGAACTGGAGCGTCGCTCATGTTGCATGGACCAGAACTGGCGCTCCGTTGCTGTTGCATTGCTTCGAGACAACGCTTTGCCTTCAGAACCACCACTGTGTGACGCTCTACTCAAAGTAAGGTCCTCGCATCCCTGTAGACGACAGCCTCAATGAAGATGCTGAAACTCTCTGTCGCAGCAACCCGCTCATTGGAGCCGACACATTGCTGCTGAAGCACGACCGGGACCAGCGAATCGCCCCGGTGATAGACACCGGGTCTAAGGGACAAGTAGCTGGCCCGCTTTATGTTGTGGTCGACCTGAACTTCTGACTTTGTCCCGGTCCGGCACAACCAGATATTGCTTGTTGCCGCTTAGTGCCTTTTGGTGCTATTTTCACATAATTCTTTAAAAAATTATATTTTTATATACTGGTTTTACTTATTCGATTTTTGTCATTTTGGTGTCATAATTTATTGAAATATAAATAATTTTTCTGAATTGGCTTGAGATTTTTCTTGTGTTGTGGATTTACTGTATTACTGTTTGTGTGCTGCATTACTATTTGTGCACTGCCCACCCCAGTCAACCAGCAACCCGATTTCTCACATGGAGGAGTACATGTGTGCAATAAGATAAAATCAGACTGAACAGTCCTCCGGTCTACCAAAAGAGTACTTTCCTTGTGTCAAAGTCATTGTAACAAAAATTTTGGGAGGCAGTAGAAAATAGTTTTTCTTAGGACAATTTTGCTGTACTTTGGTAATAAATGCATGAATGTGAGTTTATTAATAAAGTTGATATAAATAGCATGAGTTAATGGGCCATATATATTTTCAGTGTCATAAATGCGATGAACTCAGAAGCCCTCTCCTCTCTTGCTTGAGAATAATCACTGACTGCACTCGGTGCATGTTGGCTTTGTGAAGCCCCTGGTTAGGTTTATGACTACTCACATACACACATAGCCCATCTAAAAACACCCTACACCTTCTGGCTCCCTCGCTCGCCATATTTGTATTTTATTTTACATGCAAGGTATAGTGCAGAAAAAAGCAACAGAAGACATTTATTTTACTTTTCTTTCAAGCACTTCTAATCTCCTGGCAGAAATCTGTTTTTGTCTATATTTCTTAGAGAAAATGTCCACTAGAACCTCTAGCGTTTCAGTTTGCACGCAACATTTATCATTTAAAATAAGCTGTGAGAAAATGTTATTAAACATTATCTTTATGCAATTTAGGGCGAGGCATCAAAAAGATTGAATATCATGAAACGTCCTTGCTGGTATGAAATGTTTCTTGTTTTCCTGTTGCTAACTGGTTCTTCTTTTATGATATTTGTTAAACAAAACTAATTACTGCTCTCTTATAATGCGCTCTTATACCCTTGAGCGAAGTCCGCGATGCATAACAACTGCAAAATTGAAATAAATAACACAACGCGAAGACCACGGCACCCATCAGGAACTGCTGCACAGCGCTCAGCCCGTAACGCAAGACTTCAGATACTGTCCAATCAGCGAAAAGCCCAAGGACAGGAAGTGCGCGCCACGCTCGCGGTAAGCAGATCAAGAGGCGATAACTTTGTTTGAGGAAGAAGGCCATTTCATTTATACGTGGTTGCGCTTTACATAATTGGCTCGATTCCCCATCATGCATGACCTCCTGCGATCAATGGGACTATAGAAGTGCTGTGCCCTGCCCTGACATCATGTCTCTGCTGGAAATCCTCTCCGCATTCAGAGGGCAGCGCCCTGCGGCCTTGCACTTAGCGCTGGACGGCTCTCCGATTACTCGAGGCTGCAGCTCTCCAATTGGCTGTTGCATGCCGGGTCAGAGTTGGAAGTGTCAGCACAAGGCTCATGACGACAACAAACAGGAGATGAGTACAACAGGCAGATCAGTTCAATTAAGTATACAGAGCGTCACGGGGACACGTTTGCAAAACAAGCTAATAATAAACATAGTTAATAGTATCCGAACTACACCTTCAACTTTCTCATGTCACATCCAGCGTGGATAGTTCACTTTTTGCATATGTAATCAGGGCCGGTCCTAGGATTCGTGGGGCCCCGGCCAGGATAGGAGCATGTGAGGCCCCTCTAATTTGCATAAAATGTAGTATCACAGCAAGTGACATCATAAGAAGTGTCCACTGACTAATCATTTTTTGGCACTGTTGAAGTAGCTTTGCAAGAAGCTACCTCTCTAATGTGTACATCACTGAGATGGCTACAGATACAAATAATAGCCCTAATAAGTAAGTTCAAATATTTTAAAGCTGTATTATGTGGAAATGCAACACGTCAAACGGGGTTTAAAAGCTAGGCCTCTATCTCTCCAAAACCAATGTTTCCAGATTAGTGCATGAATACAATTCTAAGACAGACCGTCCCATAGCTATGCAGTGGATCTTCAGGTGACTCCCTGATACTCCAGTTGCACCAATGAAGTTCAAGGTGAAGGCATTTGGTTTTAGCAGGCATGGACATCAACATAAAGGGATCCATGATGGTTCGGGTGAGCGACCTGAAAATGCTCCAGGAAACAAAAAGCACAAATAAGAGGATGAGATGGCACTTGGAAAATAAAGAGGCAGGTAATTGAAAACTTTGGCAGAAGGCTCAATGTACTTAGCAGCACATGCTAGTTCAAAACCAATTTTACCTCTCCTCCAGCCTCCTACTTTTTTTTGCTGGTTCTGCCTACCTACATTCACCTCTTTCCTCTGTGCTTTACTTTTTACCTCACCTCTTGCTCAGCCTACTTTCTTCTCTTGCTGGTTCAACCCCTCTCACATCCACCTCGTTCTGCATGCTCTCCTTTTAACGTATTATCTTTCCCCAATGCCCAAGCCTTTTACCTTTACTCTTTGGTTCTGCCACTCTTACATCCATCTTGACCCTCACACCTCCATGCTCTACTCTTTACCTCTCATCTTTCCACCTTGCCTCTGATATTCACTTGCTGATTCCTCCCCTCTTAAACCCACATCTCTCTTCTCTGTCCTACTCTTCACATCTCAACTCTCTACCCAGTCTTTATCTTCTTTGCTGGTTATGCCATCCTAAATCCAGCCATGCCTTTAACTTCTTCCCTTTCCTTTTATCTTTTCTTTCTGCTCCTACTTCATTACATACAACTCTCCCCTTACTTCCTTCCTCTCTCCTCTTGCTGATTCTGCCACTCTTCCATCAAACTCTACTACTCTATCTTCACTGCTCATCTCTCCCCCAGCCTTATAACTTTTGTCTCTGGTTCTGCCCCAATTCTATCTTCTCTCGATTTTCATCCTCTTGAACACTCTAATCTTTTCTCACAGATTTTGCCTCTTACACCACCTATTTCCATTCATTATTCATTCATATTATCATCTCTTCCTCAAACTTTTTTTCATGGATTCTGCCCATTTTACATCAATCTCTCTGCTATCCCCAGCTTTGTTGCTTCTCTTTCTCGTTATATCCTTATATCCATCTTTCTCCTCCATGCTGTATGCCTCATCTCCCTCCCTGCCTCTTACCTTTTTCACCAATTCTGGCCTTCTACATCCACATCTCATCATTCCCTCTCTCTTCTCTGTATAAGCTTTCTTGGTTGTTCTGCCTCTCTTACATCTACAAACCGCATCCATGTGCTGCCATTCTTCTCTCATTTCTTCCTTCAGACTCCTAAGATTTCTTTGCTGGTCTGTCCCCTTTGCATCCACCTCTCCTCTTTGATCCCCTTACCTCTTACCTTGTCTCACTGTTTGTCTCATAAATCCATGTCTCCCTTCCATGCTCTACACTTCACTTTATCTTAACTACTGCCTCTTACCTTTCTCACAAATCCTGCCTATATTACACCCACCTCCTACCTACGTGCTGAGCTCTTCACCTCTCATCTCTCTGCAGTCTCTAGCCTTCTCTCACTGGTTCTACCTTTCTGAAAGTTACCTCTCCCCTGCCTCTCTACCCTAGGCTCTTACCTGCTCTTGGTTGTCTTGCCCTCTTACATCCAACACTTACCATTCCCTCTCTATGACACTTAAGTTTTCCTGATGGTTCTGCTTCTCTTATATCTACCTCGCCTATCCAAGCACTGCCTTTCATCTTTCTCTTCTACTTTGTTCACGGGTTCTGCGTCCCTCATGTCCACCTCGCCCCTTCATGCTCAACTCTTTTGGGGATATTCCGAAAAAAGTCATGTGACGCATCGCAGCCTCCCCCCCCCCCATGCGGCTGTGCTGCACTGCGCAACAGCCAGGGAGCAGGAGAGCACCATATCTTCAGACACATGGCTCTCTCCTCCCCTTTCCCTTGCACCGTCACTCGTTTCAGCTCTGTGCACCATGCACACACCTTAGCGCTGAAGCGCTAGGGTGTGTGCATGAGTGTTGCATAGGTTTTGTACAGAAGGGTACTCTTCGTGTGCAAAATACTATGCTGGGTACGATACTACGCTTTTCCCACTTTGCATACGTGCTGCGCAGTGTAGTGCGCATGCAAAGTCGTAAAAGCATGGAGAAATGTAAGCATTTCTCTTGTTAGCGCCTCCTTTGAAGGGGCGTTAACTTTTGTCGCAAAACCATGTTCACAAATTTTTGTAAATATGGTTTTGCGTCAAAGGGTGGTTACATGGGCACACCCATGTACCACCCCCTCGGCGCAAAGTAACGCAAAGCAGTGCTTTGCGCTTCTTTGCACTACTTAGAGGGTGCTTTCCAGCACAAAACAAGTTTTCGCTGGAAAGAAAATAGCAGCAAAAAAAATGTGCGCTGGTTAACGTCACTTTTATGACGCAAAACCTGCACAAAAAGTTTGAAAAGCTCCCCCTTCATGTTTTATCTCTATCACCTCTACTCTCCATTCACTGTTTCTGCCTCTCAAGCTTCCACCTCTCCCCTACATGCCCTGCTATTCACCACTCTTCTCTCCGGCCTCTTACCTTGCTTCACGTCTTGTGCCTGGGCGCAATACAGGCCCCTGCAGCACAGATGGGCCCACAACACTTCTGAGGGCCCCATCCCTCCAGGGGCCTCCCATTCAGCCCAGGGCCAATGAATATCTGTGAGATGTGGGAGACTCTGGGGCCCATTATCACATTCACAGAGAGGGACCCCGTCATTTTGTGTTACACAACTGCTCTCATATTACTTTTCAGATGCGTAAAGCTATGAATGGTGAGTGGCCTGGGGGGTTATACGACTTGGGTGTATCTTGGAGGGTTCATTGCACTACCCTTGGGGTGATAAGGATGGATGTGGGATCCACACCCCCCCCCATTCCTCTCCCTCACTGAATGTTAGCATCTCCACTAAACTTTTAAAGAGCGAATTGTTCATTCTTCCTTCAGTTCATTGAAAATTACATGAAAATAAAAAACACCAAGCGCTTATAACTGGAGTTATTATTTATGTTCAACTCCTTTTATGTTTGTTTTGGATGAACGTGCTTGTTTGAGAAAAAAACAGAGTTGCAAAAAAAGAAAAGAATAATAAGCCCTTCATCCATTTCTTCCATAGAAGGAGCAGCGCCTTTTGTAATGTGAGATCACTCTAAGTTTTTGTGTTGTGAGCCCTGCAGGTTTCTCTGCGTTTCTTTCATGCAGGGGCAGGGCTTACTTCACACCTCACGCCAATTCAAGCATCTCCCTAACTGCTGTTATGCAGATGCAGCGATTAGGCTGATCAGGGCCCAATCTGCACTGCAGCATCTGAAAGGGATGGGGTGTCATATTGCACTTTCAGTCCATGGCAGCGGGGAGTGAGGGGGCCCCCGCCGAGGGCCTCGCGCATTGCACCACGGCTGCAAACCCCAAGGGAGGGGGCTCCCCACCTGTTACTCTTACAATGACACAGTTTCAAAGGTTGATGGGCCCGTGGGGGGGCCCCTTCACAGTTACACAGCCGCGAGGCCCTGGGCGGCTGCCCACTCTGCCCATGCCTAGCGCCGGCCCTGTATGTAATTGTAACCTGCTGTACCCTTGCATCATTATTCCGTTGTAACGCGCTCTAATGCCTTCGGGTCCATATATTCAATTCCAAAAATGTTTGCTTTATTGATGCTGCCAATATTTACGTTCTGGTTGGTTGTATGCTAGAATGTTGTACACAAAAGTATTGTGCTACAAAAATATCGTAGCCAGAATACCAGCTAGAAACTTATCTTGAAGATAATTATGCCAATATAGATTTACTATTCTTAATCATATCTAATTACCTTGACGGTCAAGGCACATATATGCGTCATTACATATAATAATGTACAATTAACTATATACATACTTACCTTAAAGAAATTGTGACAGTCCATATTCTGGCTGTGATATTTTTGGAGTACAATATTTAAAACGTAACATTCTGGTACTATAGCTAGAAGATTGGTTACAGGTAACTGTTAACATTCTGCATGCGTGTCACAAGTGTGTGGTACCCATCAGCGCCATCCTGTGGTTTGGTGAATGTAAGAATCATATTATCTGCTAACAGTAACCCTGCAGTCTTACTCTGAAGTTACCTCTTTGTGTAGTAAAATGTTTTGCAAAGTGAAGCACGTGCTTGAGTTCACCTGCTTATTTAGTGCTATACATTTTTAAAGAATAATACAGTTTTTACAGCAATTTAAATGAAGAAACCATGGCCAAAATATATTAAAGCTTTGCAAAAGTGCTAGCATCACATAAAGCTATTCAAAGCTGCACATGTTATTTACTATCCAGTGTAAAAGATATTGTTGAACTGCGTCACTTAGTATCAAGGAGTCCTCGTAACTGTGGCAGATAATTAAAAATTTGCAAACATTCGTGACAAGAATTTTCAATTCTATTAAGGACTAGGAGGCGAGGTTTATGCTTTCTCATCTCTTTATTAGAAATGCTCAGCAGCCAATAGAAAAACAGTATGTAAAACAAAAACTACAATACCCATGAACCTCTGGGTATCACATGACATACCATAGAGACACTAGTATATAAACTGCCATAGGGAATACCAAATCCTCTTTCTTTGGTGATTAGAACAGTTCAAATAGGAAAAAGAAATGCAGTCCAATACGCAGATCCAGAAGGAAGGAACCATAGAACAGAATCCATGAAGGGAAGGAAAAAAACGGATGCCTGCAGATGGAGGCAACTTGGAAGCAAAGACAACCTTCATACAGGAGAACACGTGCTGGACAGCAACTCTTATTTCGGATCAGATCCTGAAAAGAAATATATAGTCGTAATATACACATCAGATGGCCAAAAACATAATAGAATAGGGGGGTAAAACAAGGAATGATAAAACAAAATATCAAATGCAATTAGCAATAAGCCACAACAACATAATATACAAATGCTGAATATGGGTGGGATAATCCTCGCCTCCTAGTCCTTAATAGAATTGAAAATTCGTGTCACGAATGTTCGCAAATTTTTAATTCTATGTCAGGACAGGAGGCTCCAATTATGCTTGTTCAAAGCTGATCCACCACTACAGAAGCAATATGATCAATTGGTTTGTAATAAAAGGTTTTAAACACTGAATCAGAAGACCAATCCGCGGCCCTCATAATGTCAAACAAAGTGACACCCATGGAGAATGCTTTGGAAGCCATAGCCCCACGTGCCGAATGGGCACCAAAAATCGAGACATCGATGCCAGCTTCAGACGTGAGCCATCTGACCCAGCGGGCCAATGTAGCTGGGGCAACAGGGCGAAAAGGCTTCTGCAAAGCAATCAACAATTGACCATGCATATTGGAAAGGAAAGGAGCAGTACTCACACATTGAACAACACAAAGTTTGGGATTATTGGGCAAAGAAGGATAGGTAATCGAAGCCGTATTCGTTTTAGTGCGTCTGGAAAGAACAAAGATAACACCTTCAGGTGTAAAACTGCGACCCGCCAAGTCCAGAGCCCGCACATCTGACACGCGTTTGCAAGACACGAGGCACAATAACATAGTCAGTTTTGCTGACAGTTGCTTACGAGATAACAAGGAATTGGAAGGCCACGCCTCCAAAAATCGCAAAACAATGGAAACATCCCACAAGGAGACATACTTGGGTCAAAGGGGCTTCGCCAGGCGAATGCCCTTAATAAGCAATTTAGAAATCAACGAATGTTCACCCGCAGGTTTACCATCAATCTGAATGTGGCCTGCCGAAATGGCGGAACGGAAATTATTAACTGTCCGATAAGCCAAACCGGATGAGGCAAGGGAGGCTAGAAAATTAATGATCAGAGAGACATCTGCTGAAGCGGGATCAACCTACCGTTGTACACACCAACCACATCATCGCTTCCAAGACCCTGTGTAGCGTTTTTGAATGTTGGGTGACCAAGCCTCACTGATAAACTTGGAAGCGTCTCGTGAAAGGCCTGGGACCGACCAGCGGCCTCCGAAATTCACCATGCCAGGAGAAGGAGAGTGCCCGATTGGATCAGGGGATGGGGATTGCCGAGAGGATCCAGCAAGAGATTCCATTTCTGGGGAAGAAGGATTGGCACTACACAACACATTTCCAGGAGAACCGGGAACCAAGCTTGAGCCCTCCACAGAGGAGCAATCATAATCAGTTCCGACTGATAACGCTTTGTGCAAGCCAGGACTCTGTGAATCATCATGAACGGGGGAAAGGCATAGCAAAGGAGCGACGGCCAGGTCTGCAGAAATGCATCCGTGGCCAGGGCTTTTGGGTCCAGCCTCCAGCTGAAAAACAGGGGAAGCTGAGAGTTGAGGCGAGAGGCAAACAGGTCGATCTGACACTGGCCCCAAACCCGGAGGAGAGAACGGAACACACGCGGATGAAGCCTCCAATCGCTGAAGTCCCGAAGGTGACGTGAATTCCAATCCGCAATCAGATTGTTGCGACCGGGAAGGTATTCGGCAATAACAGTGATCTGCTTCTAGAGACAAAAATGCCAAAAATCCTTGGAGATCTCTGCCAAGATCCTGGATCTCGTTCCGCCCAACTTGTTGACGTATCGTACCGCTGAAACATTGTCCATGCGGAGAAGAATGCAACAATCGGATCGGTGAGGAGTGAAACAACGGATCGCAAAGGACCCTGCCAGGAGTTCCAGGCAATTTATATGGAGAGACAACTCCTGTTGAGACCACCGTCCCCCTGTCGACAATGGACCGCACCGGGCTCCCCAACCCCACAGGCTGGCATCGGACTCTATCACCATTTCCGGAGACGTTCCGAACAGGGCTTGCCCATTCCAGGCATCTATGTGGTCCAACCACCACTGCATCTCCCACCTTGCTTCCTCTGAAAGAGGGACCAGATCCGAATAGCGAAGGCCTTTCTGCAGATTTTGGATCTTTAAACATTGAAGGGCCCTGTAGTGCAGAGGGCCTGGGAAAATCACCTGAATCGAGGACGCCAACAGACCGACAACTCGTGCTATGGATCTCAATGAGACAGTCTGACTGGATATAACTGAAGTGAATTCCCTCTTGATATATCGAATCTTTTGAGCGGGTAAGAGAAGTTGACAGGAAAGAGAATTGACCTAGAAACCCAGAAATTCCAACACTTGCGATGGAACGAAGACAGATTTCTGAGGATTCACCAGAAATCCCAGAGATTGTAAGAGGGTGATAGACCACTCCAGGTGTGTCATGAGTTTGATGGGACAATCTGCCATGATCAGAATGACGTCCAGATATATAATCAAACGAAAGCCCGAGCACGTAAGCATTCCACAATGGGCCTCAGAAGCTTCGTGAAGCACCAAGGTGCTGACGAGAAGCCGAACGGGAGAACTTGGTACTCGAACCAATTCCCCAGCCATTGAAACTGCAGGAACCGACGGTGCGGGCTGAATATTGGAATCGACAAATACGCGTCTTTGAGGTCGAGGCGGACCATCCAATCTCCTTCGCGAAGAAGATCTCGCAACAGATGAATGCCATCCATCTTGAAGTGGCGATAAACCACTCCTCCATTGAAATCCCTCAGATTTAGAACCAAACGGGATCCGCCCCCTTTTTTCTGAACCAGAAAAACTGTGCTCACGAATCCCTTTGGATGGCGGGCAGTCCGCCGAATCGCCCCTTTTTCCAGAAGGGAGGCTATCTCCGCTGAAATGAATTGTTGATCCTGAATAGAGAAAACCAGTGGGATTGGAGGGTGGGACTGATGTTGGGGCTGGTAAAATTCTATTTTGTAACCCTGAACAGTTTCCAGCACCCAAGCATCGTTGGAGATTAGACGCCAATTGGATCCTGACCCCCAGTACCACATCGGAAGCTGGAATCAACCTCACCTGAAGTGTTGGAATTATGGTGTCCTCCTTGATTCCCGATGAATCTTCCTTTCTTATATTGTCCTCTCCCCTTGCGAGAGGGATAGAAGTTGGAACGATTGTTGTAGCCGGTATCCTGACCACCCCCTCTTTGGGACTGGAATCCCCGTTGGGTATGCTGTTGATAGCCACAGCCGAACGAGCACACGTCCCCTGTGTCGTCCGGCCCTGGCAAAAACCGGCCGAAACGCTCGCTGTAGCGAAGCCTGAGCCTTATCAAGGCCACTAAAAGTAGCTACAAACTTTGTAAGTTCCTTCAGGAAAGGCTGTCCAAAAAGTAAACCTTGAGCTAAGGGTCCGGACCCGGACTCTGAAGAGGAAAGCTCTGCCAATTTGGGATCTAACTTCAGGAGGATGGAGCGGCGACGCTCACAAGAAATTGCGCAATTTGCATTTCCTAATTGAAAAATTGCCCTTTGGGACCACTCACTCAATTCATCTGGATCTACAAGACCCGAAGATTCCTTGTCCTGGAAACCCAGGTCCAAGATCTTAGTGAGAGGACCCAATAAATCAAGCATCTTATCTTGGCATGAACGCCACGCCCGGTCAATACCCTTAGGGTCCTTGGCATATTTTTTAAGGTAAGTGACCATCATAGAGTCAACCTCTGGAGTACATATTCTGCCACTGCCGGGGGCGGAAGCCACGAAGAGGAATACAAAATGTTCTAACTAACGCGACAAAGAATTTTCAATTGTATTAAGGACACGGAGGCGAGAATTATGCTTCTCAATCTTTACTGAACAAACAGCAGCAAAGGCTTAAACTTTAAACAGCATACCACCGGAAGGACAACCCCCTCCAGGTCTGCACCAATCACTACACAGTATCAGCCATAAAAGTCTATGAAGTCGTCGTCACTTCCTTTTTCTTTGCAATGTCCATAAACCATAACAGGACGGAACCCAAACTTGACGTGGAACCGCACCTGCGACCATCCTCTCCACAACGTAGAAGGCCGGTCCAAAGCCTCGGCAGAACAGCTCACACTTCAGGATTGTTTTCCTTGGTCGCCTGAAACAAGAAACACAGCCATAACACCCATGTCAGACTGAAAATAACAGTCACAAGTAGAAAATTGGGTGGGAAAAATAAGAAGTCAAACATTAGCATCGAAATATGCAATCAAATATCAGTATAATCAATTACAAAACATGTAATATATAAGATAATTCAGCCTGGGTGGGATAATTCTCGCCTCCGTGTCCTTAATAGAATTGAAAATTCTTTGCCGCGTTAGCTAGAAAACTTTTCATTCTATGTCAGTCCACGGAGGCTCAAATTATGCTAGTTTAAAGTTGCTCCACTACAACAGACACAATATCCACAATAGGTTTGTGGTAAAAGGTCTTACAAGTGGACTCAGAGGACCAGTCCGCCGCAGTCATAATATCTTGTAACCCGGACCCAATGACAAGGGCTGTCGAGGTCATGGACCCTCTCACAGAATGAGCACCAAAAATGGAGGAATCAATTCCTGCTTGGGACAACAACCAGGTAATCCACCTGGCCAGAGTAGCGGAAGAGACTGGGCGGAAAGGTCTCTGAAGCGAAATCAACAATTGACCTGTCACATCATTTCTGAACTCCCTGGTACAATCCTCATAGACCTTCAAGAATTTCACAACACACAGTTTGCTATGGTGAGGAAAGGCAGGATAAGTAATGCATTTAGAATTAGTCTTAGTACGACGGGAAAGTGTGAAAGAAACTCCAGACGGAGTAAACACTCTACCTGCTAAATCCAGAGCACGTACGTCCGACACACGTCTGCATGAAATAAGGCATAATAAAAGTGTCAATTTGGCAGAAAATTGTTTGCGTGACAGTCCTTCATTAGCTGGCCATGTTTTCAAGTATCTCAGAACTATGGAAATATCCCATAACGTCTGATATCTAGGTTGAGGTGGATTTACCAACCTGATACCGCGCAATACCTTACAGACCAGGGGATGTTCCTCTACAAGTCTACCATCCATGTGAGGATGTCCCGCTGAAATGGCCGATCTAAAATTGTTTACCGTCCTATAGGCCATGCCAGATTTTGCCAATTCGGACAAAAAATTCACAATCACTGAGATACCTGATCCCAAGGGATCACTCTGCCGTTCACCACACCAACGCACCCATCGACGGCAAGCGGACTCGTATTGTTTGTGCGTGGAAGGTGCCCAAGACTGGGAGAGAAAAAAGAGAGTGTCTTGCGAAACTCCCGGCACTTGCCAGCGTCGCCGGAAAGTCTCCATGCCATGAGAGGTAATTGACCTTGCAGGACAAAGGGATGAAGAAGGCTCACTGGATCAGTCAACGACTCCGGGAATTACCTGATCCAAACCGGAGATGCACACGATAAGCTCATTGCCACCGGAAACCACGCTTGGGCGTTCCAACATGGGGATACTAGGATAATTTCCGCCCCCTGCCTTCGAGTCTGAGCTAACAACCTCGGAATCATGACGAAAGGTGGAAAGGCATATAGAATGCCCGTCGTCCACGATTGAAGGAATGCGTCCGAGCTGATGGCTAATGGATCCGGACGCCAACTGTAAAACAGGGGAAGTTGTCTGTTGAGTTGGGCCGCAAACAGATCCAGTGCACACGGTCTCCATTTGGAGTGCATAGCTTGAAACACCCTGGGATGAAGTCTCCAATCGCTGGAGTCCCTCAGAAATCTGGAATTCCAATCTGCCACCACATTCGACGAACCTGGAATGTATTCCGGCGTCACTGAAATGTGGTGATCCAGGCAGTAGTGCCAAAAATCCTTGGCAATTTCCGCTAGAAGTCGGGATCTGGTACCTCCCAGGCGATTGATATAACGTACTGCGGACACATTGTCTAGATGCAGAAGAATACAACAACTCGCTCTCTGAGGAGAAAGAGTTCGAATCGCGAATGACCCTGCCAATAGTTCCAGGCAATTGATATGGAGTCGCAACTCCTCTTGGGACCACCGACCCCCGGTCTCCAGTGTCCCACAACGAGCACCCTAGCCCCACCGGCTGGCATCGGACTCTATGATGGTATCCGGAGTCGCCGCAAAGATAGCCTTGCCATTCCAAGCGTCCATGTGCTCTAACCACCAATTCATTTCTAGGCGAGCTTCCCGTGAGATCGCAATCTGCTCTGCATAATGTAAGCCCCCGCGGAGATGCAGAATCTTCAACCTTTGTAAGGCTCTGTAGTGTAAGGGGCCGGGAAAAATCGCCTGAATGGACGCCGCCAACAAACCCACGAGGCGGGCTAACGTCCTCCATGATATTGTCGGAGAGGCACGCGCTCTCCTCAACTCTTTCTTGATCGCTGTTCTCTTCTTGAGAGGCAAAAGCAGCTGGGAGGTCAAGGAATTTACCTGAAAACCTAAAAAGTCAATTACTTGCGACGGAACCAGAAGAGATTTGGGAACATTGAGGAGAAATCCCAACTCCTGGAGGAGTTGGATAGTCCAAGACAAATGGAGATGCACCACCTCGACAGACTGACCCATGATCAGAATATCGTCCAGATAGATTATGAGTCTGACTCCTCTCTCCCTTAACCACTGAACAACCGGTCTCATGAGTTTCGTGAAACACCATGGAGCGGACGAGAGACCAAAGGGCATAGCCGAAACTCGAACCACTCACTGCGCCATTGGAATTGGAGGAAGCGCCGGTGAGGCAGAAAAATGGCGGCCGCTAGATATGCATCTTTTAGATCCAACCGAACCATCCAATCCTGGCTTAACAACATGTCTCGCAAGAGATGAATACCCTCCATTTTGAAATGACGGTACACTACTCCCATATTGAACTCCTTCAAGTTCAGAACCAGACGAAAACCGAGATCTTTCTTGGGCACCAAGAAGATCGTACTCACAAAACCGTGCGGATGAGGATCCGTCTGCACTATAGCCCCTTTGTCCAGTAACGACTGAACTTCTTTGTCGATGAAACTCATCTCTACAGGAGAAAAACGTAGTGGTCTGGGAGTCACCGATTGCGTGGGGGTCGAATAAAACTTTGTATGAAAACCCCGAACCGTCTGACAGATCCATGGGTAGGCAGACAGGGCCTCCCACCTGGGAAGGAACTGCGCAAGACGACCTCCCACCATATGATCCCTGCAATGTAAAATGGGTACCTGCATAGGAGGAATCTCCAGACTGGAACTGCTGGCCTCTGTAGCTTCCACTGTGTCCGCGACCCTTGTCGCCTCTGTTTCGGGTCGGCTAGAACCTAGATCTTTGGGAACCTCCTCTGCCCCATTGTTCTGCACCTCTAGAGGTCTGATTACCGCCTCGGCCGGACCCTTGACCTCTGAAACAGCCGGCCTTATTAAAAACACCGGAATGAAAAACACGCTTGATATTGGCCTGTGCCTTATCCAAGGCAGAAAAAGTGGCCACATATTTGCCCATCTTTTTGACAAAGTCCTCGCCAAACAACATGCCATTGGGCATGGAACCCGGTTCCGTAGTAAACAACTCAGCCAGCTGGGGGTCTATGCGGAAGAGAAAGGATCTTCTTCTCTCTGTGGATAACGCCACATTGGCATTGCCTAGAAAACACATGGCGCGTTGCGCCCATTCCATAATGTCTGAGGAATCCAGAGGGACATCTTTGTCCTTTGCCGTGACAGCGGCATCTAAACTTTTTGTCAGTGGACCAGATATATCTAACATCTTGTCCTGGCACTCTTTCCAGGCCCTATCCAAACCTTTTCTAGGATCTTTGGTGAATTTATGCATGAATGTTGCCATATTAGGGTCTAATTCGGGCGTATCTGCCACCTTACCCAACAAAGACGGTCGGGGACATTCGGAACGCAAGGTGGCCCTGACCTGGTTCTCGAAACCTTGTTGCAAGTTATTTTGCACATAATGCGCCACTTCCACACAGGGAACCCATTCAGTAGACCTAGGGTGAATTAAGTTCTGAGGATTAAAAAGCAGATTCTTTGGTTGCACTTCCTCTTGTGCATCGTAAAACATATGCTTGGTCTTCTTGACCTTCTTCCTGGGTTGCACTGATTCATCATCGGAATCTGAGGTATCCAGGGTAGCTGGAGAAGACTCTCCTTGCGTATCCCTGCCAGCCAAGGAACCATGGTCCATGAGAACACTCTTCACCACATTCAACAGGACTTCAGCCGAAGCCTGTGAGGTAAAAGATTTCTTACCAGAGGACCTAGACTTTCTTTTGCCAGAAGATTTTAGGGCCATCGTTAAGGGCGTCAAGACCTTGATAAGCGCCTTATTCATTAAACCCCGGATGTGGGTACCCTGGGCTTCCACATAAGGTTCCTGATTTCCTTCATATTCATTGTACTCAACCCACTTGCCATCCTCCTCGACGTAATACGCCATAATATAGTATAGGAGGTGTGAAGGAGTTTCTAGGGGGGAGTAACCCAAGGGCAAAAGAACCCTTAAAGAATCACTGACAACAGAAAATACCAGGGTCCCAGCAATTATGTGAATAAAAAAATAAGAAGAGAGAAATGAGAAATGAGAAATATGAATTATAATAGTGGCAGGAGCTTGCCCTTCTAAACTCCCCTAGTGCCAAGCACTCGTCTGGAAAGCGCTCCAGTCAGCGTTAAATGCGAGCTGGGGATTTGACAGGCGAAAATGTGCAAAATGCTCGAAGAGCAGGTGACAGAAAACAAAACCGGCTCTCTGCGCATGCGCACAAGAAGAAGGCGGGGCTGAAACATCTGCCTGTTCCCCACGCGCACCGAAGTGCGTAGCGCTGCTCCCTCGCCACAGCCCCAAAGAAAAGAACAGAACGGAGGGGCACTAAAACTCCAAAGGTAGGGCGGGCAAGCAGGAAAGAAAGGCAGTGCAGCGCGCACGAAGCCTAAATAAACAAATTATCAAGAAACGCGCATAACGGGAAGAAAGCAAGCCACAACTCCCGAACAGAAAAACAACCGCGCGAACACGCGCACGTTAAAAGCAGCACAGTGCGCTATATCTGAAACAAAAAATAACAGCAATGTATCGCAAACATTACAAGAAATAAGCCTACAAAAGAGTAAGAAATGAAAAGTCACTTATCTCGTGACGACGACTTCATAGACTTTTATGGCTGATACTGTGTACTGATTGGTGCAGACCTGGAGGGGGTTGTCCTTCCGGGGGTATGCTGTTTAAAGTTTAACCCTTTGCTGCTGTTTGTTCAGTAAAGATTGAGAAGCATAATTTGAGCCTCCGTGGACTGACCTAGAATTCGGATGAACTCTATCCGAGGGCTCAAAATTGAGAAGGGAAGGATGAGTGGGAGCATCAACAAAATGCTCTTTACGAGCTTTCTTCACATGGGGGGGGGCATCGTGGAGGATGAAGAGGAATGTGTGTCATCTGAATCTGTAAGCGGAACCTGGGACGTGGAAGGTCCCCCAGAAGACTTCGCAGTAGAGTGATCAGAAGTTAAAGTCTGAGCCAACTTCCGAAAATCCGATCTATGGGGATTAGATGGAGACTTAGAGGAACTCCGAGAAGAAGGCAACCAACCCTGTTGCTGGGCAAATTTTGATAAATGATGTTTTAATGGAGTAATTGCTCGAACCAGAGCCTTATTAACTTGATCCAAGGCCTCAACCAAATCTTGCTCCATAGAGCCAGAGGCATCATCTTCGTAAGAATAGTCTTCCTCATCATAATAATAGTCAGCCATATCGCAGCAGGTGACGACAATAATGCCCACAGAGGAAACACAATCAGAATGGCCAAAGGCGCAATGCAGGGGGAGTGACCAACCCCAAAGCAAGGCAAAAAATCCACAGGCAGAGCCTGAATGATAAGTAAATTAAGTGTGGAGGGAGGGCTTGCTTAATTAGCCACTCTAGGCAAAGCCTATGAAAATTATGCAGCCCAAGTTATATGTATTGCGTAAGTCGGGGCCAGCTGCAGGCTGTGGGTCTTATTGGGCGAGGTCGCCGATTCTGAAGTACTCTCCGGTGCCGGATTGAATAGAAAACACCGGAAAATGGCTGCCACGCATGCGCGGAACAGCCGCCTGTCAGCACAAGAAAGGAGAAGCTCGCGCACGTAGAGCGCGAGCTCCCCTGCCCCGGTATCTCCCGCTCCACCAAAAACGAATGCGGGCGCAGAGTGCCTACACCAAGGAGACGAACACGCGCTCCCACAGCTACCCGCAAAGGCAAAGACGATGCGCAAATGAGGGGAAGCACTGAAGGATAAACCCGCAAAAGCATTAGGAAATGAAGCGGAAACACAGCGGACACCAAGCGCCAACAAAGCGCGTTGAACTCTAATAAACAGTAAGCATAAACACAACGCTAGCAATAAGCAATTAAATAACAGTAGAAAAAGCACTTAACTGGCTGCGGAGCAGCAAAGAAAGAGGATTTGGTATTCTCTATGGCAGTTTATATACTAATGTCTCTATGGTATGTCATGTGATACCCAGAGGTTCATGGGTATTGTAGTTTTTGTTTTACATACTGTTTTTCTATTGGCTGCTGAGCATTTCTAATAAAGAAATCAGAAAGCATAATCGGGGCTTCCTGTCCTGACATAGAAAAAAAAACATCTATACGTTTTGAAGCAAACCCCAATCTACTAAGACAACCGGACCAAGCTTTGGTCAAAATGTAACGCATACTCAAGCACACAGAAAAATTAGGAAATGTGCTAATTTCTTTAAAAAAGTAATTTTGCATGTGCACAAATATGCATCCAGTGTGTGAGAACTTTCACAGTTTGTCTGTGCGTTAGAATTTTACTGGTAGGGTAAACTTCCAATAGAAATTGCCTAGCCACTTCTCTTCCATGTTGTGGCGGCTGTGCATCACACAAGGGAGCCTGTTCATGTGCAATTCACCCTCCAGTGGCTAGACCACGAGGCCCATCATGCGTCAGTATTGACACTGCCCAAAGTGATGGCTTTCATTATCAAAGGTGGTAACGCAGTAAATGGCTACTATGCAAAGCATGCATTCCTTCTATGAAGCACCCATTCAAGTGCCTGCATATACTGGCGGCAATACTACATGCTACATGGACATGGTGGAATTCTCCACTCCTCCTCCGCGGAGGCAGCCACACTGGGAGGAAAAAGCAGGCACCATTATGGCAAAGAGAAAAACAGAGCAGGAATTCCAAGGTGAACGAGGCAGAAAAGTTACCGTTACCTCTCCTGCAATGGTGTAACTGAGTTTCCAACTGTTTGTTTTTTCAACCACTGTTTTAGATTGTCAGAATTTTTTTTCGAAGTGACACTGCCTTTCGTTATCATCTGTTCTGAATTTACATTAATTCCAATTTATTATGGCACGCTTTTGAAAAAGATTCATTCTTTCTTTTAAGTTTGTTATGCGATTGCAATTTGTGGGTGTGTGCTTGATGCTAATATCTATTGAGGCTATGTTGCAGATATGAACGATAAGGCTGCCATTCTTATATGTTTGGTGCACTTATAGCCCATGCTTGAAGGTTGACTTGCTTTATAAAATGTTACTTTGTGATAATCAATTATATTAGACAATCAGTTTATTTACATGATTTAAAGCTCACTTAGATTTATGCAGAAAGTGACAACAACATCTACTTGCTTTTCTTTCAGTAGACGGGTGATGGGCTTGGACACATAAAACTCAAGTGCCACTTCAATATAAAATTCCTTCCCCAGTTTGAGATCCCTAAATGATTTTTTTCCTGGCTCTGAAGTACAATGCAGAGCGGACTTCTAAGGTAACGCTTATTTGGAGGGCACAGTGTTCTTTTTGCTGCATGCGGTGGTATTGTCAAGTAAGTCTTCCTGCCATACTGACTACATATACAGCTTTATTAACTGTGTTGGTGAAATCTGCAGATTCTGAGAAATATTTGGTAAATGCAGTAAATACATAATTATGTGCTAAATGCTGCAGCCACAGAATCACCTAAAACCACTGACCCTCCCAATTGCTCATTAATTCACTAACAGTCAGTCAGTCAAAATACTTTATTTCGGCTATTGCAGCCATAAAAGCAAGATAAGATATGCATACAACCAATATATATCATTTAAAAAAAAAAGTTACAGAGGCAAATAGGGTTGTAACATCAAAAAACCAGAATTGATAATATACAACAGTTAAATACAATAATGGCAGCCATGGCTCATGATAAGTAACTGGCCAACCCTACAGATTTCCTAAACACTTGCAGAGGAAACTTAGAGCACAGTCTATTATACAATATACAAAGAGAGTAAAAACATCACTAGTACTTCAATCTATGTTCTATAAATGTGCATGTTAAAAAAATAAATAGATTACAAAAATAGACTAAAAATAGACTAGCATATTAAAAAGTACAGGGACATGATTGTTGTCATCTCGTTCACTACATTATTACATAGCAACGAAGGGAATATAAAGCTAATAGATACAGGAACATCAACTGTTGCCCCGCTCTTTTCCCTTTCAAATTCCTCTATGAGTACACCACATTGCGAATAGGAATTTTGAGGTTGTGACTACAAAGAGTGGTGAAGTCTCATATTTTAGTAGACTAAAAACCTCAAGGTAATTTCTTAGCCCTAGTTTTCTACACAGCTGGTAGACCCACTTCGATCTAGACCTATGATAAGCAAGACAGAAAAGTATTACATGTAGTTCTGTTTCCTCTGCTACAGCACAACCTGGACAAAGAGATTGAACAGAACCCTTCCATTTATTTATAAATGCACCCAATGGAAGGGTTCCAAATCTAAGTCTTTTCCAATTTGTACTGCTGCTTGACATCAAGAAACCTTGAAGTCAGGGAGCTAGATATCGTACTCCTAACTAAGTGGGCAAATTTCAATTCCTTCATCGCTGTGACTAGGGCTTTTTTCGGGGTGCTGAGACAGGAGTCCTCTGGATTCGACCATAAATTACCATAACCTAGAGAAAAGCACAAGCTCCTAACATAGGATAACCAGGGTAAGTTCTTAACCCCCATTTTACACATTACATCCCTCAGTTCCTCTCTGAAGTTGATTAGCTCTGGCGTTCTCCATATACGGTGCCAGAAAAGGAGAGGGCGAGAGGCAATAACATCAGAGCTAGGACCGATGCCAAGATCCATCCTAAGCGAAGTTAAGGGCGTGCTCTTTGGCAGCTGAGCAGCTGTCTGAGGAAGGTGTTCTCCATTGCCTGTAGTGACTGGGATGAGCAATGGCCCCAAAGTTCCGCACCATAGAGAGATGCTCCCCTTGCTTGTATTTTATAGATTTCAGCCGGTGGCCCTATCACTTTTTGGGAGCACTTCTTAAATACTTTAAGGATGCCTCCCAAGGACTGGGTTAGCCTCAAATATGCCTTCGTTATCTGGGATCTCCAATCCATTGAATCGTTCAGTGAGATACCTAGATAATCGACGGTGGAGACTCGCTCTAACCGTCTTCCATCCATTTGGGGGTGTGGGCAGTTAGTTGTATTTGCGTGGAAAACCATATATTTTCTTTTCTTGATATTAATCTCCAAATTCCTATGCCTACAAAATGAACTAAACTCATCTAAGACACGCTGCATCCCCATAGGTGATTTAGAGAGGTGCAGCGTGTCGTCAGCAAACATTAAAGCTGGTATTTTCCTGTTTGCCAACCTTGGAGAGTCTATGTCCTTTGCGTTCAAAAGGGTGTCAATTAGGCCATTCAGGAAAAGAGAGAAAAGAGTTGGAGCCAACACGCATCCCTGCCTGACCCCTTGCTCCATCGGGAATGGCTCTGTCAGTTCACCCTTTTTTCCAAATCTGACCCTAGCATAAGTGCCTTCATGGGCTTTTTCAAGGCTGTAATTATCACACAAGACATAGCACCATATCAGATTTATATATTATGGGCCACCTTCTATTCTTCATTACATTTAAAAAAATGTCTAATCCACATAAGTGGATCGTGCCACCACCACCAACAGGGTTTAAGTGTGCATCTCATACTGATTTGATTTTCACTCATATTTTCTAATCAGTTTGCTATTAATCCATGTGCTGAGGGCATACCCACTTAGTGCGACCACCTTCACCAGGATATCAACTGTTCCCAAACACCCACTGTGTATTGATTAAAAACCACGTATTCTGTTGATTCGAAACTTACTATCAACAAAATGCCAATTAACGCAAGCTATTTAAAACTAATATTCATAATAAGAACTCTATAATCGCACTTACCAAATGCTTTTTAGGTGAGCAGCATGTGTTTTACAAATCAATAATTAATGAAGATCTTTGGTCATTGTTCCTATAAAAATATACAGACGTAGTATTACCATTGCAGCCAGTATGTAGCTAACAAGTCACTTGAATTATTATTGTTTAAACATTAATTGATCCAAGGCTTACCTCCAAGCCTCTCAGCTTTGGGTTCCTTATTTTATTCATCCACGTATTGAGTTTCAAAGTTTAGACGCGCTGTTTGGAGCCTTGATAAGTTCCATCTATAGTATCAACAGAATGTTACCATAAGTTTCATTGACCATGTGGACAACTCTATTTCGTTGTCATTCCAGTCCAAATATATAGATGTCAAACAATTATACCAGCTGTGATTTTAATACCACGCTCGTAAGTCCACTCACATCGCAATGCCATTATTTAAAAATACTAGACTACTATTTGTCTGATTCACATCTATAGTTAAAACAATATGATATAATATATCTGAAAAATCTCAAATACGAAAATAGGCTGGGTCCAACTATTCTATATTAAGCTCAAAACAAAATATCCCTCCTCGCAATACACATAGTACATGCTCCGATCCGTCATTGTCAATATGACATTAGTACTGTATCCGAACTACGCGATACGACAAATATTTTCAATGGCGTGTTTCGTTTTTCAACCATTAGGTGACAAACGATTCTAGTACAAGATAAGAGGGGCCTTGGAAGGGAAACGCGGAAGGAGGCTACCTTTTCCGACTTCGATACACGCGTAATGGCGGTAAGTTTGAAAACTAGAACTCCGTAGGCTCGGGTCCTTATGCACTTAGGTTATTGAAATCTGCGCAAAGCCAAAAAGTGGGGATTATCTTGTACTAGAATCGTTTGTCACCTAATGGTTGAAAAACGAAACAGGCCATTGAAAATATTTGTCGTATTGCGTAGTTCGGATACAGTACTAATGTCATATTGACAATGACGGATCAGAGCATGTACTATGTGTATTGCGAGGAGGGATATTTTGTTTTGAGCTTAATGTAGAATAGTTGGACCTAGCCTATTTTCGTATTTGAGATTTTTCAGATATATTATATCATATTGTTTTAACTATAGATGTGAATCAGACAAATAGTAGTCTAGTATTTTTAAATAATGGCATTGCGATGTGAGTGGACTTACGAGCGTGGTATTAAAATCACAGCTGGTATAATTGTTTGACATCTATATATTTGGACTGGAATGACAAAGAAATAGAGTTGTCCACATGGTCAATGAAACTTATGGTAACATTCTGTTGATACTATAGATGGAACTTCTCAAGACTCCAAACAGCGCGTCTAAACTTTGAAACTCAATACGTGGATGAATAAAATAAGGAACCCAAAACTGAGAGGCTTGGAGGTAAGCCTTGGATCAATTAATTTTTAAACAATAATAATTCAAGTGACTTGTTAGCTACATACTGGCTGCAATGGTAATACTACGTCGTATATTTTTATAGGAACAATGACCAAAGATCTTCATTAATTATTGATTTGTAAAATACATGCTGCTCACCTAAAAAGCATTTGGTAAGTGCGATTATGGAGTTCTTATTATGAATATTAGTTTTAAATAGCTTGCGTTAATTGGCATTTTGTTAATAGTAAGTTTCGAATCAACAGAATACGTGGTTTTTAATCAATACACAGTGGGTGTTTGGGAACAGTTGAAATCATGGTGAAGGTGGTCGCACTAAGTGGGTGTGCCCTCAGCACATGGATTAATAGCAAACTGATTAGAAAATATGAGTGAAAATCAAATCAGTATGAGATGCACACTTAAACCCTGTTGGTGGTGGTGGCACGATCCACTTATGTGGATTAGACATTTTTTAAAATGTAATGAAGAATAGAAGGTGGCCCATAATATATAAATCTGATATGGTGCTATGTCTTGTGTGATAATTACAGCCTTGAAAAAGCCTGCGGAGGGCGAAACGCGCGTCGTCTGTGACGGATGTGACAAGAAAAGTATTAATAAAAGAACACTGAGTATCAATGAACATTGTGCATTTCTATTTTGGATCAAAAGAACATTTGAGATATTGGATTGACTTGGCTGGATGTCCATTGGATAATAGTGACTAAAAAGGAAGTGCCCTGGTGGTTGTTTGTAAATTGTATATGACACTCTGCCTCACCATGAGTGGGTAGGGGATCGTAGATTGGTGCTAAAAGGTGGATGAGCACTACATCGGGCTTGCACTCCAACAGAATTATACAAATTGACATTGTATATAAACATAACAAGGGGGATATCTTACTCTATGATGTGCTGATCGTGCTATCCGCCACTTGTGTATTGTCATAAGTGCCTTCATGTAATTGTTTTAAAATTTGGCAAAGATAAGCCGGGGCCCCCATGTCAAGTAACAAACCCCATAACTGCTCTCGCTGGACCAAGTCAAATGCGGACTTAAGGTCCACAAATGTGAGATAGAGACTACCCCCTCCCAAGATAACAGTCTTCCAGTAAATTAGTTGAAGTTTGAAGATTTGGTCTAAGGTCGATGTTCTGGACCCAAATCCTGCTTGTAGGGGGGTAAGAATATCTGACTCATCTATCCATGATTGCAGACACGCAAGAAGAACGCGGGCGAAAATCTTTTGGGTGACATCAATGAGGCTAATGGGCCGGTAATTTGCCAGGTCCAAGGGGGAACCTTTTTTAAAAATTGGAATGATCTTGGCACCTAGGCAAGTTGATGGGAGCTCCATGCCTTGGAATATTGAATTAAATAGAAACTGGAGGTAAGGAGCCCATACTCCCCGTTCGGATCTGAACAGGTCACTGGGGTTCCTGTCCAGACCAGGTGCTTTATTAGGGAGTAACTTGCCCAGTGCCAGGTTTACTTCCGACAGTGTGCAAGGGGGTGGTGCCATTTTCAGGGAAATAAGTGAAACGTCCATTAGGCCCTCAGGCTCAAAAAAGTTCTTGGGCCTAGAATATAACATTTTAAAATGTGATCTCCAGGTTTCATCGGCCAGATTAGGAGCAATGGCCAGATTACCCTCTGTATGGCCTGTCTTCACAAGGTTCCAAAAGGAGCGCATATCTCTACTTTCTAAAGCTTTCCTGATCGCGTCCCATTTTTCAATTTCCTAGGCTGCCTTCGCCTCAGCCAAAGTGGATTTGAAGCGAGACCGAGCTATTCTAATGCCAGGGACATCCTTGTTCTTAACACTAAGGAGGAGTGCCAATTTGGCTTCTCTACAGGCCTTATTAACCCCTTGCGTGCTCGTGACGGAACCATTCTGTCACGAGCCACGGTGGGGCTGTGCTGGTGAAGGAATGTTTCCGTCACGGCCCGGCCACCGCGCCTGCGCGGCGCTGATTCCGCGCCTGCGCTGAACGTTTCATTGTGCGTGCGGGGCCGTGACGGAACCATTCCGTCACAAGCACAGCGCTACCGCGGCTCGTGACGGAGTGGTTCCGTCATGAGCATGGTGGCGCCGCACGGCCACCCCTGCCCCCTAGCGCCAGGGCAGATTTACCGCCGCGGCCAAGGGGTTAAACCAGGGATGTCTCGATTTGCAATCAGATCTATTGTTATTATCGTGTGTGTAAAAAAAGGCTGCCAATTTAGAAAACATCTCGTGATGGTTGTTTTTTTATCAATGTCATGGATTCTTGGTCTTAATCTTGGTGGTTTCCAGTAGCATTAAAAACAAAAAAACAAAAAAGTATGATCTCAGAATACAGGGTAGCCATTTTCTCATCAGAAACAGCCAGAGTACCCCAACAAACTCTTCTACCTCCTACACTTGTGATTAAAGTTAGGGGGGGTTGGGTGGAGTACTCCTGGGCATTCCCGAGCTGGGGAATACACAAGTCCAGGACTAATGGGTTGTGATCGCTTTCGCATCTCGGAAGCACAACAAAGTCCTGGATTTTGGGCCAAAACTCTACATCAACCAGTATGTAGTCGATTATAGAAGCCTGTCCTATTTTATTAAAGGTTGGATTTCCTGGGTTATCTGCCGGGAGTCGACCATTACTGGCCCTTAGGGAGTGAACCAGTGTCAGTGAGATCAGTTGAAGAACGAGGGGGGACCACCCCCTAGTCGGATATGTGTTGCATAATGGAATTGACCAAACTGCATCTTCTCCACTAGTAATACTGGGACTAATGCCATTTAAAGGTTCGAAATGGCAGTTAAAGTCCCCGCCAATGACTCAATGAACAGGATCAGAAAAAAAGGAGATGAGACAGGAGACCAGGGTCTGAGAGGTTTGCCCCAACTTCACAGGGCGCGAATGCACCTTTACATTAGCCAGCTTAAATTGTTCCTTAAACGAAAGGAGAATACAGAGTATATCCGGGGAGCCAGTGTCAAGGTCTTGTATGGTGCACACTAAGTGGATGGCAATCCAAATGCCGAGTCCCCCCGATGGTCTGCCCCTTTGACCCTGATGTGCTGGAATAGCATGTGTTACAAAGCCTATCTATGGACTGGAGTAGGGGCCCATGTTTTCCGAAAAAGGCATAGCCCATGATTATCTTCAAAGGTTCCCCAATCAGGATGGTCTAATTTAGAGGCTAAGCCTGTTTTGTTCCAAGAGAGGAGCTTTAAGTTGGATAGGTCTAGAAGTTTTGCAGACAAGGGGATAGGGGTGACTGCCTCCTTCTCAATTAACTGGCTATATGACCCCTCATGGCCATGGAGAATTCCTGGGACATCCCCCAGTATACTGGGTAGATCTTCCAGTCTATTCGAATCTTCTACAGCCGCGTTTAAAACCTCAGAGTAGCAAACCCCCTGCATAGATATTTCACATTCTTGCTGAGGTACTGAATGAATGTTTGTACCTTCATCGGATTCTAGTGAGGGGTTTAGTCAATCGACTAGGTCTAAACTGCTGAATCTATTACATACTGGGATGTTAAAAGGCGAAAATGTGTCAAGTCCCTGTGGATTATGCGATGGAAAATCAGGCTTGGCTCGGTGTTCCCATTTTTTGTAGACACCACCCATTCTTTCAAGCAATGGGGTGGAGGGATAGAAGTAAGCAAGGGGAAGGGTCCTTATACCATTAGTATCCCTTGCATGGTCCCATTGTAGAATATGGTGGACTGCCCTGGGATCCCTAAAGTTAATCAATACACAATCCCCCTGAATGTCTTTTTTCTTCGATCCTATCCCGCTAACCCACCTAGCAAATAAAATTTCGTTCTGGATTAGAGGGGGCAATGGTCTAAATGTATTTATCCAGAAAATAACTTTATTTTTTAGCTCCGGGTATTGCTCAACTTTATTTGAATCTAACTCAGGGATTCCAGTAAGGATAACAGTATAAGGGTTTGATGCAGGACGGAGATCTAGGCATGGCAGGGTACCTTTGATAGGTAGTCTATTTGAGTCTAAATTATTTCCATGTTCTCATCTTCCAATACTTGATGGCCTGCCCTCTGCTGGCAAGTCTGGTGGAGATACCACAGGCAACAGCCCTTTGCCAACAGCCCCCTCCCTTGATGCCCTTACTGCCTGTGGAGGAGGACTGGCACCCCCGGTATCATAGCAGAATTAGTCACAAGGGGGGGTTGACTAGGAGATTAGATTTTGTGTTAGCATTTCCAGGCGGGGTGGACGTTTGGCTACTCTGTTGGATGGGGGCCGGTTCTGGTAGTTTCAGATTACCCAGGGTTCTAAAGAGGGCATCAATTTTGGTACCCCAGGTGTCAAACATCATAGTAAACTTCTCTGAGAGCTGTCTAAGGACTCCCATCTCACTGTACATATATGTTTCCAGGTTCTCTCTGATTTCTTTTAGGAGCATGGAAGCCCATATCGGTGGATCCAATTCTGAGTGACAGCTTCCATTTTTGATTTCAGTCTGGGTCATTGTTGTTACTCTCAGGGAGGAACTCGCATGCTTCCCCCCCTTTTTTGTTTTCTTTGAGGGCCTTTCCTAGTGACCCCCCTCACAGGAGTTTTGACAGACTATACAGAGTGGGCCCTTTCCGGAAGCTTCATCAGATTTGGAAAAGCAGACAGATCGGGTGACTGGGCTGAGCTAAGGGCTCCTAATTCTAAAGCCAGTGAGGGGCATTGAATGGAAGGTGTCAAGGAAAGCCTACGTTCCGTTTGTTCAATCTCCGCGGGAGTTGCCGAGGTGATTTAAGTGCCTCCGGGCGCTTACGAGTGATGTCGGTGGTATGCGCCTCTCTAGGTAGCCTGGGAGGTGTAGTCAAGGGAGCCCAAGGCAACCCCACGAGCAGCCAACACAATGCGGAGAGAGAGTTACTGGTGTAAGACCCCCTCCGCGGTCCAGAAATGCAGGAACTTGCCCCCAGCAAGGACTCAGACCAGTGGTGAGTAGGATAGCGTCCCGTGCCGCGGGAGGTGCCGTGGTGATTTATGCGCCTTCGGGTGCTTACGAGTGACGTTGGTGGTATGCGCCTCTCTAGGGAGCTTTGGAGGTGTAGTCCAGGGAGCCCAAGGCAACCCCATGAGCAGCCAACACAATGCAGAGAGAGAGACACTGGTGTAGGACCCCCCCGCGGTCCAGAAATGCAGGAACTCTCCCTCAGCAAGGACTCAGACCAGTGGTGAGTAGGATAGCGTCCCGTGCCCTGGGAGGTGCCGTGGTGATTTATGCGCCTTCGGGCGCTTAAGAGTGACGTTGGTGGTATGCGCCTCTGTAGGGAGCTTGGGAGGTGTAGTCCAGGGAGCCCAAAGCAACCCCATGAGCAGCCAACACAATGCGGAGAGAGAGTCGCTGGTGTAGGACCCCCTCCGCGGTCCAGAAATGCAGGAACTCGCCCCCAGCAAGGACTCAGACCAGTGGTGAGTAGGATCCACTAATAATTTATTCAGGAAAGCCGAGAAAATTCTAAACATTTGACTTCTGTTTAGTGTCCATGGTTTGCCGCACTTTGAAGAAAACAGATTTCTTTAAGCTAACTGACTCAAAATAAACATGTAATGTAAAATATACTGAATGGGTACTGTGTATAGTGTGGCCTCATATTGCCAATTTTGGGGTTCTGTGATAATTGCAAAACCCACCCTCTTGCATGCACACGCACACACACACTCTCTCTCTCTCTGTCATAAGTGATGTAGTGAGGGCATAAGCAGTGCTTGGCTTTTTCAGTGAATTTCTATGTTTTTTTTAATGTCAAGTAAGATATTAATAACTGACCTAACTATAACAACACTTTAACCTTTGTTTTTTCCAGTGAATGTTCAATGAATTTATGTAAGGTAGACCAACGGGCTTTGTCAAAGGGCCAGAACACTAAAATATAAAATGCAGGCCTGAATGCTTTATTAGGGGATCGGTGCATCAACATATATAAAATAGACCTATTGGCTTTGTCGGAAAATCACATTCTTATAAAATGTTTTAAAATAAATCATTTTTATTTGGCACAATAAACTTGTATTTGAGCATTTTTTAACAATCTTACGGCCACAAACTGCAGGCTTAGAACCAACCACAAGCGGTTCCCGCACTCCAGCTGAAGAGCATACATCTCCAGTTCAGAGTGCTAAAAAAAATAATTGTAAGCTCTCCTAAGTTTAAGCATTCGATGACACTGCAGACTTACAGTTTTTGTAAACATTCCTTGAAGGCTGCTGTGCTCATTGCACCTTGTGTCTGGACAAAGCTATATCTTTCTGAAGTGCTGTAATAAGAGCAAAATATGTGTCAGGGGATGCTTTTAATCATTCTAGATTTGACCAATCCAAAGCTATAATACTGTCCCTAGTGTGGTAAAAGGCTTCTGTCGTTGTACAGCTCATTGTGGATGGCACTAGCAAATCTGCTGTAAAACTGGCAAAAGGTTTTGGTCGTTTCTACCTCAGTGTGGATATGGCAGTTTGCAAATCCTATGCTTAAAAACATTGCTAATTCAATTTTTTTTTTTTGTACGATTAATTAAAATCATTGCAAATCATATCACAACAAAAAATACCCGCTAGTATAAATAAAAAAGAAATCGTTAAAACACAGCAAGTAAGAAACATGCGGCCAACCCAATTCTATGTAATGAAAGTGCAAGTGCTTATTGCCATTGTTAGACCTGGCACCCTTGGCGTGGGTCTCCCTTCCATTTTGTGATGTTGCCTCATGTATTTTTGCAGGTGTTAGATGCTTTGTGTCACGTCTACTTCGGCTCCTTGGGATCAGGGTGATGCTCAATGGGGTCCACCTCCTGACTTCCCCACACTCTGACTAATAAATCAAACAGAGTATAAAGGTAATCAAGCGAGGGAAAGGTAAGGGTGGGGTCTTCGGTGGAAAGGGATTACCTGAAACGACAAAAGCACAACATAAATACTATATGATAATCCTGTCTACTCTCAGTATGATCTCGCTAGAATCCTGACTATACCTGTGTGGGCTTCTCCCAAGAAGCGGTTCCAATGGCTCCCATTGGCTCCCATTACTGGCTCCCATTACTGTCAATGGAACCCCACTGCCTGAAAGATACAAGACCCGTTTATCAATACCACTCCAATGAACCCATCCGAGATAATCAATACTCAACTCTTATACCTCCATACTCACATACATTCCCCACGTTACCCAAAACAAAAATAGGAACAAAAATCAAATGTCCATATCCAAAGATTCCAGAAAAAAGAAACAGAATCCAAGAACAGTGTTGAGCAGAAAGTGGAAGAGAAGCTTCCTGATTCTTGGTACTCCACAGAATGTTCAGAACTCCCAAATGAATCAGACACCAATAGTTACAGAGTTATTCATCTCATTCCCATGGAAGAGAGAGAGAGTCAAGAGACATGAAAATAATAGCGCCCCAAAACGATACCCCTGTGTAGACAGATAGCAGATGACTTCCTTCAGGTATCACTGGGCTAACACAGGAGAAACCCTCTGCAACCGTGAGAGGATAGGGCACAAGAGATCGAGCTCCGGTTTCTCAACCACTGCATCCGCGAGTGGAAGGAAACGGGGTCTGTCTTTGCTCCGCCTGAGCAAAAGAGAGAGAGAATGCAGATTCCTCCGCATCCGCGAGCAGAATAAGGCTGACGGCGTTTCTTGCTCAGCCGAGCAGGGAAGGGAAACACCGATGCCCGCCGCAGCCGCGAGCAGGCGAGGAACAGGGACAATGTTCATGCCCAGCCGAGCGGAACACTAGGGGTAGCCCACCGCAGCCGCGCGCGGGCTCCGGAATCAATTGTTTATTTTCTTCGGAACGCAAAGGGAACACAGGACTCCACTTCCTAACAGCGCGGCTGCTAGGAAGATGCCGGGAAATCCAAAATCACGTTCAACGCAGTCGCGTTGGTATGTGAATTTTATGAAGATCGGACACACCTCCCCAGAAAGCCTTCTGGGAGTAGAAGTCCTCAACAATTCTGTCTCAAGTAGGCGCCTATGCCGAGTCAAACCCCAACAGTACGCCCTCCTCCCAAGCGCCTCCTAGCACCAGGCTTCCCGGGATGACGGGCATGAAACAGACGGAACTCCCGCGGAGCGTGCACCTCCGCACTCGGTTCCCAGGAATCGTCCTCCGCCGAATACCCCTTCCAGGACACCAGGTACCACAGGCGACCATGACGGATCTTGGAATCCACGACACGACGTACCTCATATTCGAGCTGACCATCCTTCATCACAGGAGGCAGAGCCCGGCGTTGTGGATTCCTGGCAGGCTTCAGCAAACCACAGTGGAACACAGGATGGATCCTCAAGGACACAGGAAGTTTCAATTTGTAGGCCACAGGATTGATCCTCCGAAGAACGGCGTATAGCCCAATGAATCGAAGATGAAAGATACTGCGATACCGAAATCGAATGTTCTTCGTAGAGAGCCACACCATATCCCCAACCTGGTACTCCGGACCAGCTTGTCGTCGCCTGTCTGCCCAATGTTTATATGTGCCTTTGGCCCGGACAAGAGTAGCCTGGATGCGTTTATGGATGGACAAGAGGGAACGCACCTGGGACTGGACAGAGGGCTGGTTTTGCACATCGCTAGGCAGAGATAACGGCAAGGTAGGAGATAAAAACCTGTGTTAGCCCTGATCGAGCTATGTCAAGCATTGTTGTATGAAAGTTCAGCCAGCCAAAGCAAAGATACCAATCGGATGCCTCCTTGGAATAACACCTCAAATACGTCTTCAGGGTCTGATTAAGGCGCTCCGTCTGCCCTTCTGTCTGAGGGTGGAAGCTGGTAGAAAGAGCGGCTTCAATCTGCAAGGCCTTGCACCATGATTTCCAAAACCGGGCAACGAACTGTGGACCTCTGTCCGAAATGATCACCCTGGGCAGTCCATGTGCTCGCACTACATTTTGCCTGAGTAGCTGAGATGTTTGACTTGCTGTGGGCAGGTTTTTACAGGGTATGAAATGGCCCATTTTCATCAGGCTGTCTATCACCACCAATATGGCATTGAATCCCTGATCCAGTGGTAACCCAAGCACGAAGTCAAGACTAATGGTGTGCCACGGTTGCGAGGGAGTAGGTAGAGGCATCAACAGTCCTTTGCTCTTAATATGTTCTCCCTTTGCTCTAGCACAGATTTCGCATTCTCCCACCCAAGCACTCACATCCTTGGTTATTCCTTCCCACCAGAACTGGCGTTTGACCAAATGCAGGATTTTCCTAGAGCCAGGATGTCCCGCCGCCACTGCATCATGACACCAATTAAATGCTTTTAGTCTCAAAGCATGACAAGGTAGGTATAGTTTGTCATCATACGTAGGCATACTGTGTTTTAGAGACCAATGTCAGTTTTGTCTTGCCCATTGTTGCCATTAAATCAATGTACTGTGCCTTTTGACCTGATCAAGGAAGCCTTCCACTGTAACATCACATATGACCTTGTCAGGACTCACTATCGCATTTGTGGTTTCCTGGCGTGTTAAGGTATCTACTCCCTTCCTGGACAAGGAATCCGCTTTCCTGTTGTAAGCCCCTGGTCTGAAGCTGATCAGAAAGTCATATTCTGCGAAGAATAGCATCCATCGCATTTGTCTTTGGGACAGGTGTCGAGTGGTTCTCATGAACTGGAGGTTCCTATGGCCCGAATACACAGTGATGGTGTGAAGTGCACCCCACAGATAGTGTCTCCACTCCTGAAAAGCACGCTTTATGGCCAGCAGTTCCTTTTTGGCCAGAGTATAATTGATTTCTGCGGGATTTAGCTTTTTTGAAAGGAAAGCCACGGGATGCAGCTGACCTGTGCATCGATCCCTCTGGGACAACACTGCCCCAATGGCTTCATCCGAGGCGTCCGCTTCTACCACAAACGGAACGTCGGTTTGTGGATGTCTCAAGATGGGTGCAGTACAGAAAGCCTGTTTCATTTGGGAAAAAGCCTCTGAGGCTTCGGCAGTCCATATGAACGGGATTCCTTTCCTCAGTAATCTGGTTATGTGTGCGACCAATACGAAAAATGGGAGATGAACCTCCGGTAGTAATTGGAGAAACACAAAAAACATTGGACCTCTCTGACAATCTTGGGTACTGGCCAATTCTGTACTGCTTCAATCTTTCTCTCAGCCATACCAAACCCTTTTGGAGTCAAAATCTCTCCTAGAAATTCCACCTCTTCTACATTGAACTCACATTTCCTGAGTTTGCAAAACAACCTGTTTTCCTGCAAACTCTTCAATATCAGCAGTACATGCCCTTCATGCTGTTCTTTTGATGACGAATACACCAAAATATCGTCAATATAGACGATAACAAACAGGTCGATGTACTCCTTCAAAACATCGTTGAGGAAGTACTGGAATGCCGCCGGGGCATTGCAAAGCCCGAACGGCATTACCAGATACTCAAACAACCCGTACCGCGTGTTGAATGCCGTCTTCCACTCATCCCGCTCACTGATGCGGACCAGATGATAGGCCCCTCTGAGATCCAAACGGGTGTATATTTGTGCCTCTTTCACCTGATCCAGCAGCACCGGGATGAGTGGAAGAGGATACCGATTTTTAATGGTATTCTTATTCAGCATGCGGTAGCCGATACACGTCCTCAATTCTCCATTAGCTTTCGCCGTGAAAAAGAGAGGAGATGCCGCCGGAGATCGGATGCACAAATGAAGCCTATGGAACAATAGTGATCAAGGTATTCCCTCAGGTGTCTGGTTTCGGGATCTGATAGGGCATACACTCTGCAAGAAGGAATATATGCTCCTTCCACCAGATCTATCCGACAGTCATAGTCACGATGTGGTTGTAGAGACTCGGCCTGAACTTCACTAAAAACATCTACATGTGCCTCATATTCTTTGGGTAAGGTAACGTTTTTCTCTACGGCAGTAGCTATCTGGTACCCCTGGGTCAAGGCCAAGAGGTGAGAGAAGGCGTGGACCATGCACTTACCCATACAATGAGTTGACTGGAAGCTAATGATTTTCTTCCTCCAATCCAAGGTGGGATTGTATTGCCATAGCCAAGGCATACCCAGTATCACCTCGTATTGCGGAGCCTCTATGATATTCAGGATTATATCCTCTCCATGATTTTGAGGATCCTCTTGTAGGGTATCATCAATTGGTGGAGGGAGAGGGAGTAGAGATCCTTTCAATCTCCTTTCAATAATTATAAATCAATGTGGAAAGGATCACTGGTCCTGCATAACCAAGGTCTGCAGGTGGATCGGTAGGTGTCTCCCAAATAAAAGACACTCATACACGTGTTTTTTCAGAGTCGTGTAGCGGTATATGATGTGTCCCCGCTTCTTGTAACACGTGTCCGTGCGTAATCCTTGGGTCAGTTTTTGTTTGCACCCTCCGCCAGGAGGTTGTACCATTGGTTAAAACAGTAGTGATGGTGAATAAGTGAAATAGTGCTATAAAGGTGTTCTAAAATACCCGGACAGCCAGAGGTTCAACTTTAATATTTCTGGATTCGGGTAGAAGGTTAAGGCGTGTCGCTATGGAATTATTTAGGAATTCTAGCGCACTAATCTTGTGAGGTTAAAAGTGGTCGACATGTTTCAGCCTTATCTGCCTGTTGGTCAGTCGGCTTTCCTCAGGACCATAAAGTGATTAAGTGAAAAAAAGGAAAAGGTAAATTTGGAACCTGATTCGTTTTGTGGTAGTAGGTCACATTGTACCTCTACATTATGTAAGACTTGTCTCCTCGGGAACCACGGCAGTTAGGGGGAGGCTTCACTCTAGCCTTCAAACACCCGTCTAGCAGCTTGGGCTGTCTCTGCCCTTGGTGACCCGGAATCCAGGAAAACCTCACAAGATTAGTGCGCTAGAATTCCTAAATAATTCCATAGCGACACGCCTTAACCTTCTACCCGAATCCAGAAATATTAAAGTTGAACCTCTGGCTGTCCGGGTATTTTAGAACACCTTTATAGCACTATTTCACTTATTCACCATCACTACTGTTTTAACCAATGGTACAACCTCCTGGCGGAGGGTGCAAACAAAAACTGACCCAAGGATTACGCACGGACACGTGTTACAAGAAGCGGGGACACATCATATACCGCTACACGACTCTGAAAAAACACATGTATGAGGGTCTTTTATTTGGGAGACACCTACCGATCCACCTGCAGACCTTGGTTATGCAGGACCAGTGATCCTTTCCACATTGATTTATAAATAGATCCTCTTGTAGGATCAAACATAAGTCCTCAGTGTGTTCCGTTGTGGAAAAGTAAATTTTGCTATGTTCTGTGTCCCTACGTGTCATCCATCATATGTTATCTGTGCATGATTAATATGCATATGTTATTCCCCATGTTCGATTAAAGACGCAATTATAGTTGTGTCCACCTTTAGTATGTCAGTTTTCAGTTCTCGTGAATACTACGAATATCAGGCCTATGTAAAGCTACGTTGCCACGTTTCTCAGTGTGCACGTTATTCCATTGTAAAATCTCCGTTTCTAGACCTCAAAAGGGCCTGGACACCAGATTCAGCTCCTGTCCCCTGAAGCCTCGCTGAGGAGCGATACAGCCCCCGCCTGTATCCTCGACCCTTCACTTACTTCCTGCCTCGCAGTGCCCGGTTCAGCCTGGCTCTGCTTCTGAGTCTGCCAAGAGTATGTTATGATTCGAGTTATCAGTACAGCCCTCCTTCTCTGCATTCCTAAAGCTACTGAATCGCATCAATAGTTTCCGTCATTGTCTAGCCTCTACGTCTCCATGTAAGAGAAATACTGCATTTAATGATCATTTAATATTCTTCATCACGCACTACATGTAGAATAATGCATGCTCCAGTCTTAGAGTCTGTTCGCCTTTACCCCGATAACATTTGGATTCTATCAACATGTTCTCTAAACATCAGATACTAGATACTGCTTAGGTACATGTCGCCCTGACTCTCCAGACTTCAGTCTCTGCTCCTAGCACAGAGCTCATAGCCCCCAGCTTCTCCTAGTAACACGTCATTGCCAGTTTGCGCGCACCATCAGGTTAGAGGTCCCGGCTCCTTAGGTAGCCCCCTCCATGGTTTCCACCCCATTCATGACATATTCTGTTACGTTTGCATCACATGTCTATGTATACGCCCTGTTACACCTCTTTTCACCCTTATCTTTCGCGACTGCTACGCGTCACGCCTATTGCTCTTCCCACTGCTACGCCTATTGCGATGTAATGCTATGTGTTTGCGTTATGTATATATGCTCATGTACTGTTATTAAAAAGTTATCCTTCCTAGCCTTCTTGTCCAGATCCTGGCAGCGCTGCCAGGGCTTGCCATCCTATTCCTGTGCAGGTTGTCCTGTCCCTGTCTTTATGCTGTATTAAACCTGCAAAAACTCCTACTACCTCGAATCTTGACTCTTATTTATTGAGCTATCTGTTATTCATTTATGCATTCAAAAAGAGAGGTATTATTTATTTATTTACCACATAATGGCGCCCGAACAGGGACTTGCCCTTTCCCCACGCGTCGGTGAAGCCACGCCGACCCCCTGACCCTCTGCAGTCGTGACGGAACTCTTCTGCGCACCAGCAGATATTTCTGCTTCAAGTATCCCTCAGGCCCACGGAGGAGACGGAGGAGGCGGTCCAGCATCCAGACGAGACGGTGGAGGAACGCGGCGAGTCCCGACCAGAGCCCAAGCCGAGAGTCCAAGGTCCGAGGTATCCGGAGGCCCACCCGTAACAGAAGTCCGAAGTTCGTCCGTCCGGCGTCCAAGCAGTCCCGTCCAGTCTGAGGCCTTCCGTTCTTACTGCCCGGTGAGTACCATTACTGGGGTAGTATCTAGACAGGGTCAATTTAATTGACTCTGGTCCGTGGGTTGGTGGTACACAAGCCCACAAACGAAGTGTCCACTCCGGTGGATACGGGTCCTGACGTGTCTCTGTATGAGACCGGTAAGTTTCGTACTGTTTCAGCAGTGCATCTAGTTTCTGTTCTAGTCAGTTCTGTTCTCGAGAAAATTCATGTATTCTGTTTTCCGTATTCCAGGTAGTATTCTGTTCGAACTGTTATTCTGAATGTTCTTCATGTATCTTGATGTCGTGGAATGAGTGTGAAGTAGTTATCGTGTTTATTGTGTATCGTATTGTGTCCAGATTATAGTTCAGTCATGCCGCTCTTTTCAAAACTGCGTCAGTTGAGAACTAGAAAAGGTCTGCTAGAAGCAGCAGTTCCTGTCCCGCCTAGGGACAGTCCAGGTCATTTTATGTATCAGAAGCATGGCATAAGCGCCATATTGTATCTAGATTTATGGGTCGAGTATACCAAACAGTTAGAGGAAAAGTATAGATGGCCTGTGTCAGGCACATGGGATGCCGAGTGCATCATGAGAGTAGAAGAAGCATTATGGAAAAAGAAAGCCAGACAGTCACAGAAAGATGCCATCGAGTTATGGCGCAAAGAATCTCATAAAAGAACCGAAAAAGAAATCAGAAAGTCAGAATTAAGTAGAGAATCCTTGGAACGAGCCCAAGAAAGGGAATTAATCGAGATTGGTGAACGAGTTAAAACCGAACAGTCAGACAGACAGAGGCATGCTCTTATTAAGGGTATGTATCCTCTTCTTGCCGAGGGCCGGCCAAAAGCGACCCCGGAGGCATCCAGTAACTTTCCGCCACCATTAGTTCCGACCAAGCTACGTCACAAACAGACCGCAGCTGATATTTTCATTTCGTCCTATTTGGACGACACAGTCCCAGAATATGCAAATCCTGTTCGCGCTCCGCCAGTCCCTGTAAATCAGGCACTCCCCGTTTCTCCAGACACCGGGGTACCCCTTGCAGTACCTGTTACGGTCCCCCCGGTCCAGCCCGCCATACCAGTTCAGCCCGCATTTCAATTTCCTGCCACACTAGTACGAAGAGGATCAGTCGACGATTCTAGTTTAGGGGCCGCAGGAGGAGGTCCTCCTCAGACCCCGCCGCCACATAAGCGTTTAACGTCAGCCGAATTACATGCACAAGCGTCACAGCGTACGCCCAGACATCAGTCTGTAGCAGAAATAAGAAAAGCCCTTAATGAATGCGGGTATGATCCAGTCCCAGGCGAGGATAATATGGTTTTATATTCATTACGTGTAAGAAAGGTGGCCGAGTATCTAGTCACCCTACCGAATATGAAAGAAGATCTAGACAGAATATATCGTTTCATCCGTACAGGGGATGATCCAGAAAGCATTGGCGAAGTCATGTCTCAAAGGAAAGCCGAGATCCAGCTCATGATACTAAAGTTTTTGATTAATTGTTTAATAAGAGAACAAGATTACCCGTCCAAAGATCAAGCCGAAATGAGAACCCTGACAAAGTGGAGTGATAATATAGCCGAGGGTAAGCACAGGACCATCAGTGCTATGGAAAGTATGTACAAGAAAATCCGTAAAGAAATAATAAAGTTACACGAACAGCGTAAAGCAGCACAAGTAAGCGAGAAAGAAAGTAACTCTGATACTGAAGAGGTAGACGACGAGAATCCCGCCAGAATAGCGTATGTAGGAAAATCTAGATTTCCAGATCGCCATTTACGCCTAGAACACAAGTCAACTTTCCATCATCCAGCACCAGAACAAGGTTCTCTAGAACAAGTGTTTCAAGCTACCGATCACATTCTGAAATCACGAATCGGTTACAGTGAGTTAAGTACTATGCATGAACAAGAACTAGCCCGATCAGCAGTCCGATGGACTACTGATTCTACCACTTTTCCAGACGAAATAGTGGCACAAATGTTTCTGAAAATGCCCCCAGCCGAGCAACGACTGGCGGGTATGTATATGATTCAGCACCTCATTACATTGTATGAGGGTCAGCACTCTGATCCAGGCCCGTTACATGATATCCTGAACGAGTTACTCCAGTATAGATGGAAAGGTTTAGGTACCGATTTAATTAGTGTCATTCTAGAACAGCGTCATAAATATAGAACGTTTTTGAACCCGCATTTTGTTCATGTCTCACCCCCAGAAAATAAACCATTTTACATAGAGAGACAGAATCCGTTACGAGAAGTCCACCCAGTTAGAGGAACGGGTGGCGAACTAGAACGAGTGTTTGTTTACACCCCGATCACAAAGATGGAACTCTTAGAGATGAAAAAATTAATCCCCTGTCATGATAAAGATCCAGCAGGGTTCCATCGAGAATTAAAAGACATTCTCCGTATGGGAGAATACACGTATCCAGATATAATTAAAATGTTAAAGGTTCTGCTGCCCGCAGGGGTGTATGAAAAGCTCAAGGAAAAAGAATGGGAGGTGGGAGAGAAAAAGATCGATTGGGCAGTTCTAGAAGCTGAAGATAAGGCACGAGTACCAGGTACCGGTCTTGGAGCGAAATGTAAAGAATTACCTGAATTATTGATTCAAGTTTTACCCAGATTGTTAACAACGAAAAAGGAAGACTGGGATGCAATCTCAGCCTGTAAACAGAAACAAGACGAAGACATTAGTGATTTTTATTCTAGATTTGAGAAATGTTTTAGCATCAACAGTGGCCTCAAGACAAGTAGTGAGTCATACCCTCACCTTTTTGTTACTAAATTAGTCGAGAATTCAAGTCAACAAATTAAGAATCGAGTTTTGAAAGTCGAAAGTACCTGGCAAGCTAATACCCCGTCCCAGATGTTACAGATGCTCCAATACCACCAGAATAGAATTAGAGAAGAGCAAGAACACGAGAGAAAACGTATGAAAGACACGAAAATGAAAGTACTAGTTGCACAATCTGTTCCTCAAGACAGTCAGAAGAGGGGTCCGAATCAAGCCAGTCATCCTGCAGCTCCCGTTAAAGGGAACTGCAATTATTGTAAACAGCCAGGTCATTTTATAAACGAGTGTGCAGTTCTGAAACACAACATAGCTACTGGTAAGACTAAAGAAAGACCACGTCCGCCTAGACAAGAACAAGTTTCACAGATTCCTCAGCCACAGAATGCACCACAGACAGTTACAGCACCGCAGCCCATCGCTGCAACACAGCACGTTACACAGCAGATGTACCAGTATGCACAGTCTGAGTATCCAGAGTATCAGCCATATTCATGAAACAGCCTAGAGAGGGAGGTAGGCTTGCCTCTCATCGAGATACCTGTAGATCAAGAAGGTCCCTATGTTCACAGTCAAGTATTAGGGAAAGACAGAAAGTTTTTGATTGATACAGGGGCAAGTAGGACCACAATTAGCCACGCCGAAGTTCCAGGGGCTCCGCTCTCAGGCTCAAGAAATGTTTCCCTTGGATTTTCAGGAAAACCCATTGTAAATGAAATATCAAAGCCAGTTACTCTAGAAGTAGGTCCATTGTCCCGTACTACTGACCTGTTACTTACTAAGTCATGTCCAGAGAATCTATTAGGTATTAAAACACTGAAAGAGTTAGGTGCAGTTATATGCTGTTCCCCAGAGGGAATACGATTGTTCCTGCGTGACTTTAAGGGTCACTATGTATTACGAGATTTTGATCCCAGAGTGTCCAATGTTCCGCAGCATCTATGGGCGCAAGGTCCAACTGATGTTGGTTATATGCAAATCACACCCCATCGTGTGACTCTCAAGCCAGGTGTAGTGTTACCATGAATCAGACAGTATAGATTGCCACCGGAGGCAGTAGCAGCCTTATCCAAAATTATTGACGAGCTCATCGCTCAAGGAGTGGTTGTAGAAACTGACTCCAATGTATGCAATTCTCCGATCATTCCAGTCATGAAACGTACTGATCCAAATGCACCCCCAGTATATCGATTAGTGATTGACCTACGAGAGCTTAATAAATGTATTATTCCCCAGTACCCAGTTGTCCCAGATATCTCTTCCCTATTGGCAGCCATTGATTCAGAAGCCTCATTTTTTACAGTCATAGACCTCAAGAATGCATTTTTTAGTGTCCCCATTCATCCAGACAGCCAGTTCCTTTTCGGATTTTGTTTAAATGGAAGGAGCTATATGTTCACACGAGCTCCTCAAGGTTTCACAGAAAGTCCTAGTATTTACAGTCAAGCACTTAAGAGACAACTGGACAACATTCACATGCCAACTGACACTGCCCTGCTCCAGTATGTCGATGATCTACTGGTCACAGCCCGTTCTGAACGTGCTTGCGAGCGAGCATCCCTCACAGTTCTGTATTTCCTAGCCGAGATGGGGCACAAGGTGTCCCCTTCGAAGCTTCAATTCTGTGTCCAGCAAGTGGTCTACTTAGGACACTTACTGTCCAAGAGGGGTAGGCAGTTGACACCTGACCGTATCCAGTTAATAGCGAGTCTTCCTCAGCCCAAGACCCAGAAGGAGGTACGTGCTTTTATCGGCCTCACTTCTTACTGCCGACAATGGATTCCTCAGTATGCATTTCTAGCCAAGCCACTGATACAGTTAACGACACAGGAGACAGCCGTATCGACTGTCCTCCCTTGGACATCTGAACATACACTCAGTTTCAATGAGTTAAAGAAAGCCCTATGTCAAGCTCCAGTTCTAGCTACACCAAACTACAGTAAGCCTTTTACACTTTTCGTCACAGAACGCGAAGGTACCGCATTATCTGTTCTCACACAAGATCAAGCAGGACAATACAAGCCTTGTGCTTATTTTTCGAGCACATTAGATCCTGTAGCCCAGGCTCTCCCTGCGTGCCTCAAGTCAGTTGCAGCCACAGCACTAGCTATCAGACAAAGTGATTCCATAGTATTAGGACACTCCCTGACAGTACAAGTTCCACACTCCGTGGAAGTTCTTTTAAACCGAACACAGACTCAGCACTTGACAATTGCACGTTTAACAGGTTATGAATTGACACTGTTCCAGCCACACATAGAAATCAGACGCTGCAACATCCTGAACCCTGCTACACTGTTACCATCAGTTACTTTAAGTCCGGACACACACGACTGTGTGGAAGTAGTTAATATTACGACAAAGCCAAGACAAGATCTGACAGATATTCCGTTACCAGATCCCGACCTGACACTTTATGTGGATGGTTCATGTATGAGAACAAGTACAGGAGAACTAGTCGCCGCGTATGCAGTGACTACCGACACCGAAGTTATTAAGACACACCGTATTGACACCCTGTCCGCTCAAGCAGCAGAGCTAGTTGCTCTGACACAAGCCTGCATACACGCTAAGAACCGGAAAGTTAATGTTTACACAGATTCACGCTACGCATTTGGAGTCGTACACGACTTTGGAGTGCTCTGGCAGGAGAGAGGTTTCATGACTTCTCATGGAACCAAGATTCAGCATGGTCTCCTTATTCAAGCTCTGTTAGATGCCATACATTTACCGACATCCATTGCTATCATGAAATGCAAAGCACACACGAAAGTTACTGACATTATTTCCCAGGGTAACGATCTAGCAGATCGCACAGCCAAGCTTACAGCACAGACTCCAGACATTCCAGTTAACATGACACACACTCCAGATCCGACTACATGTATGACAGTTAAGGACCCTACTCAAGATGTCATAGATATCCAGTTACATGCTACTCCCGAAGAAATCAAGAAATGGTCCGAACAAGGAGGGGTCCAGACAGATCAAGGATGGTTAACGAAAGGAAAAGCCACTTGGTTTCTCCCCGACTCTATGGTTCAAGTCATTATCAATACCGCACATAGTCCAGCACATTTAGGAGAAAAAGCTATGTTAGACAGTATCCAGAACATTTGGTTCAACAAGCATCTACGAGCTGCAGCCAAGCAGAAAGTCCGTACCTGTATGATATGTTGTCAGTTTAATCCAGGTAAAAGTGTCCCGGTGGAACAAGGTGGATTCCAACCTCCTGACCACCCTTTTGAAGTCCTCCAGATGGATTATATTCAGATGGAGCGATGTCGAGGTTTCAAGCATGTCCTTGTAGTTGTATGCGCTTTGTCCAGGTGGACAGAAGCATATCCAGTCCCAGATTACACAGCCGCGACCACTGCCAAGCAGTTGGTTCGTGAGTTCTTCCCCCGTTATGGACTCCCTAGGGTCGTATATTCTGATAACGGCCAGCCATTCTCCTCAGAGTTAATGAAGCATGTTTCCCTTTTGTTAGGGTACCAGTGGAAGTTCCATTGTGTACGCCATCCTGAAGCAGCAGGTCTCGTAGAGAGACATAACCAGACCCTGAAAATTCGCATCGCCAAAGTATGTAAAGAGAAAGGTGTGGACTGGCTAGTAGCTCTGCCAGTCGCTTTGTTCTATATGCGCATGGTCGCACATTCCAGATCAGGTCTGTCCCCGTATGAGGTCGTTTTCGGCCGCCCCCCTAACATGTGGGGTACACCCAGACCCCGAAGTATTACCGATGTTTCAAGTAATATGCTGACAGATTACCTAGCTTCCTTGATGTCTGCCCTCAACTCTTGTCGTTCACAGGTTGCCGCCGCATTTCCAGACAATACCGAGGTGGCACCGCATGAAATCGTTCCAGGATCCATGGTCCTGGTGCGAAATTTTGACCGCTCAAGTCCGCTGGAGCCTCGCTGGAAGGAGCCCCGACAGGTCCTCCTCGCCACACGTACAGCCGTGAAGTTGGAGGGACGCAAAGGCTGGGTGCATCTTTCACATATAAAGAAGTTTTATGGACTGAAACCGGTCTCAAAGAACATTTCCCAGGATTCAAAGGATTACCAAAGTACTATTCTTAAGGACTGTCCCGCAAAGAACAATGATACTGCACCCTCCCCGTTAGAGAAAACTCCGCAGCAGGAGTATAAGTTGAAACTCCGGTCTAGTAAAATAAGTCAGCCAGTTTGATTGTCTAAGTCCTCCCCTAGGTGAAACGGTTAGACTGTTTCTGACATGTATAAAATAGACCCCCATAGTGAGAGAGTTAGTCAAAACTCAATCCGATGTATCGTTTTTCTAAGTTTCATATTATTTCTCAGCATTATGATTTCCTGCACCAGTTATGCATTTTATCTGTATTTTCCAGTCTCTCATGTAAATAAGTCTTCTAATGTTACAGTAGAACACACGTTTAGTGATCTGCCTCCTCATGAACTCTCTTACCGCCTCGCTATGCGAAATAATTCTTTCATCCGCATGTTACATTATTCACACCAGACCAGCAATGCCACTAATTGTTGGGTGTGTGGTCGACTCCCCCCTTTTCAGACACCGAAGGGAGTTCTGCCACTCTTTCCTTATCCTTTTTCACATAATGGTTCGTGTGGAGCATGGTCCACGTTAACGTCATCCTCAACAGATGTGTCTTTTCTTAACAGTACGTGTTTTCCAGACAAGCAAGGTCTCCCCCACAGAACCGGGTTAGATCTAGAAAATGAAGTGTATAATTTAGGTAATTATTCTTCGAATTTCATGGTCCTGAATGTTCAGTCTGATACTACTCCAGACTTACCTGCAATTTCAGTACTACCAGTCAAAGGCGAATTATGTGTCCGAAATAATGGTTCTACACACGTAGGACATAGTGATTGTACTACTATTGTCAAGTATAGTGACAGTAGGAAATCTATTTTCAAAGCTTCACGTCATTCTTATTTTATTTGTGGTCAGACCGCATATGTTCGTCTGCCCCTCGATTGGGAGGGAACCTGTTACATTGCCTTCCTACTGCCACCGGTTTTTCTAGCCCCACCCGACTACCATAGGAATTCCCACCTAGTACATACTAGACACAAGAGAAACCTCCCGATTGTCGATTATACTGAAACTGCTCTAGAACAATATATAGATATCAATAAAGGTGTCTTCCCTTATTTAGGTACAGTTGTGAATAGTAAACTGATACGTAGGTTAACCAGAACCCTTGAAGCAGTAGTAATTGAGACTACTTCTGCTCTAAGTAATTTAACCGAAGAACAATCCTTTATGAGAATTGTCGTGCTCCAGAATCGTCTCGTCCTTGACGTCATATTGGCCGATAGGGGCGGGGCCTGTAGAGTCATCGGATCTAGTTGCTGCATTTTCATTCCAAATAACGCGCCGTCTGTTTATTCAGCTATAACCAGACTTCATAAAATTGCCCATCTGTTACACCAAAATCCAGGCACCTGGACATGGTCCGGTTGGTTCTGGAATATAATTTCCGCCTGGGGATGGAAAGTCTTGTCCTTTCTAGGTATTGCAGTAGCGATCATATTTAGCTGCTGCCTCTGTATACAATGTGGCCCTGCGATTTGCGGCATTTGTGCTACATCATGTATTCCTAGTCCCAAGCCCCGTTCTAAATCCCGTTCCAAGAAAATTCGAGACGAACAAATGATACTGTATGAAATGATAGATGGTATCATGAATATTGATGTTTCCTGATGGAAACGTAGTGACAAGGAGGGAATGTGGAAAAGTAAATTTTGCTATGTTCTGTGTCCCTACTTGTCATCCATCATATGTTATCTGTGCATGATTAATATGCATATGTTATTCCCCATGTTCGATTAAAGACGCAATTATAGTTGTGTCCACCTTTAGTATGTCAGTTTTCAGTTCTCGTGAATACTACGAATATCAGGCCTATGTAAAGCTACGTTGCCACGTTTCTCAGTGTGCACGTTATTCCATTGTAAAATCTCCGTTTCTAGACCTCAAAAGGGCCTGGACACCAGATTCAGCTCCTGTCCCCTGAAGCCTCGCTGAGGAGCGATACAGCCCCCGCCTGTATCCTCGACCCTTCACTTACTTCCTGCCTCGCAGTGCCCGGTTCAGCCTGGCTCTGCTTCTGAGTCTGCCAAGAGTATGTTATGATTCGAGTTATCAGTACAGCCCTCCTTCTCTGCATTCCTAAAGCTACTGAATCGCATCAATAGTTTCCGTCATTGTCTAGCCTCTACGTCTCCATGTAAGAGAAATACTGCATTTAATGATCATTTAATATTCTTCATCACGCACTACATGTAGAATAATGCATGCTCCAGTCTTAGAGTCTGTTCGCCTTTACCCCGATAACATTTGGATTCTATCAACATGTTCTCTAAACATCAGATACTAGATACTGCTTAGGTACATGTCGCCCTGACTCTCCAGACTTCAGTCTCTGCTCCTAGCACAGAGCTCATAGCCCCCAGCTTCTCCTAGTAACACGTCATTGCCAGTTTGCGCGCACCATCAGGTTAGAGGTCCCGGCTCCTTAGGTAGCCCCCTCCATGGTTTCCACCCCATTCATGACATATTCTGTTACGTTTGCATCACATGTCTATGTATACGCCCTGTTACACCTCTTTTCACCCTTATCTTTCGCGACTGCTACGCGTCACGCCTATTGCTCTTCCCACTGCTACGCCTATTGCGATGTAATGCTATGTGTTTGCGTTATGTATATATGCTCATGTACTGTTATTAAAAAGTTATCCTTCCTAGCCTTCTTGTCCAGATCCTGGCAGCGCTGCCAGGGCTTGCCATCCTATTCCTGTGCAGGTTGTCCTGTCCCTGTCTTTATGCTGTATTAAACCTGCAAAAACTCCTACTACCTCGAATCTTGACTCTTATTTATTGAGCTATCTGTTATTCATTTATGCATTCAAAAAGAGAGGTATTATTTATTTATTTACCACACCGTGATGGGCCCTGATTTCAGTGGAGTGCCATCTACTGCTAACACCTGCTCTGGTTTCTCACTGGGTACCCTAATCAGGCCTAATCTCTGGACCAATCTGTCATCAATGAAATTGCCTGTGGCCCCTGAATCGATAATGTCAATACGGTATGTGTCGGTTCCCCCACCCTAAGAACCATGGTCAGGACTACGTGAGCTTCTGTGTTTCTTGTTTTAGTAACAGCGAGCAATGTTAACTTTCACTCCTTACCTATGGGTTCTACCTCTGGACTCTCTTGAAAGCTGGCCTCTTCTGTCTCACAGTTATCTCTGGAGGTGACGGCTACCTGTTTACCTGGAACAAAAGGGCCTCTCCTTGTAGTGTAGTTCCTATATTCCCAATAGGCTCTGAGCATTGGAATAATATAAACAGTAGTGTAGACGTAGGACTGAGGTCGACTAGGTCTCTACTGACTATATTAGACTTAATTAGTTTTGCCAGCTAGCTCAGTGGTCACTAGAAACTTTCTCGAATGTTCAGGAAAGAGTTAACTCTCCGGATTTAGACAAGAAGGGATTAGCTTCTGACAACCGCATAAACATGACAACTTTGCTCCCTCCGAATAAGAGTGTATCTCTAGAGTCGTGTGAAAACAATAGACAGCTATTTTACTCAGTCAATCGTGTATACTTAGTTTCACCAGAGTGCAGAGAAATAGAGAGACGGGCGTTTTCAATAAAAGGTGATATTTATTGAGCAGTCTTCTTTCTCATGCAAGAGAAATGAATTGCCACAATTGCAATACTTAACATGAAGTAAAGTGCGTACAGTAAAAGTAGTATTATGAAGTAATACTGTAAAAGCATTGATATGGTTTCTTAGCCATATGATACTTTAAAATAGTTAAAATATATACATACATAAAAACATTGACTAACGTTATCAACTGGTGCTTCTAAATACGCCTACCCCGGTGTACCTTACCTAAGCCTAATACGTGGGAAGGAGTAAGTAAATAGCAGTTTAAGTTAAGTTGGTTTTTGCCAAGAATCTGAATCAAGAATTCTCTTAAGGGTTTAGTCAGCTCCGTACCTTGGTAATAGAATGTAGGAGGTCTGGTATCTCTCTCTCTCAGGACTTGATATCCCAGCAACCCGCAAGGGTGGCTGGAAACACCGGAGCTGGATTTTCTCAGCTGGAGAAAAAGACAGCGTCTTTCTCAGTGCATCAAAAGGGAGGGGCGGCGTCCTTCGGCTCCTCCCATCAGCTGGGCTCTCCGGCAAGTAGATAGCCGCTCTGCTCCAAACCACCGTGTGTTTGCTTAAGGCAACGTTGGTATATTCATACCTGAAAGGTGCCGGGTTTGACGTAAGGTTGGACATAAGACGTCACTAAGAACTAACAGTTCTTTCTGGACTCCAGGAGTTCTTGTTCAAATCAAAACAAAAGCAGGGGGATTTCCCAGGCTGCTGGAAGCTTGGTTTGTTTAAAGAACGCGTTGTACTTTCTAGGAGTCTAGGGGAGTAGCCTTGCCGTATTTGGACTGCATGGGCTATTACTAAATATGGATATGATTCTTATGCCTTTATAAGGATATTGTTTGTTATAACCATATAAGGGCATACATCGGGAATATCGAATTAGGGTCCTAGATAGAAATACAATACCCACTCCACCAATTAATGTCCATCATTACTAAAACTAAGCAATAGTAAACATATAACGATGCATGTGTGTTTTCCAACCCACCCCAAAATACATAATCGCATTTAAAATGATATATGGTAAATACACGAAAATGAGTATTGGTACTGTACGCTTTTCAAGCAGTGGTTTCATTCAGTTAACATGCATATATATATCAGCTGAATGAATTGCGAAAATTACACATGAAATGGCTCTGAATACAGAAAAGAAGGTCGAGACCATTCCATCACATAATTTTACAAAATGCTGTACATGTGCTAGAGGCTGAGGTAAAATATTGTCTCTAGAGTTCCTAAAATAGAAGCTCTGTTCTCTAAGAATAGTTCTACTTTAAGCAGAGTACATGTGCCAAAAAAAGGGTAAATATTTTGAAAGTGAAAGAAAAATAATTTCGCTTTCATGGGAAAAATAGTTCCAAATGTTTTCAGTGGCTGTGTTTATCAAAATGGAAGGCCGAATTCAGAGTTTAGGGAACGCTGTGTGCTCATTGTTTTTAGAAGTTATTCTCGTTGACTTGAGAGAACATCATATCAGACAGACTCGCAAAAAATTGGTCTACAGCATTGGGGGAAAGTTCGACCAAGTACGAAAATGCCGAAACAATGCATGTGTGAGGGTGATTGCTATCATCGATGTCAGGATCAGCAATGCTCACAGAAGGTTGTACCTGTGTGGTGCTGCTCTCATCTCGTACTCCACTGCCACATACTCGTAGTGGTGAAGTCTCAACGAATGGCGTCATCAGAATAGGTAGCCGCTGGGGACAACACGATGCATGAGTCGTTACTGGACCTAGCAAGGTATCTGTATCCATTGGTACTGCTGATGGTAGTGTAAGACAGACGTCCAACGCGCATTCTTCTCCGCATAGCATACATCGAAGCACTGGTAAGATGCAATCTTGCCAGATTGGTCTGAATGAAAGAAACCAGGTCATATTCAGATCTCTTAGCCAGGCTAATCCGAGGACTTTAGTTATGCGGTCCCGGTAGCGTATAGCTAGGATCGTTTCTCCCGTTGTAGCTGGAGTCTTGTCTGCGGCTTGGCTTGCCATATCGAAGCAGAAGGATCAAAAATAAAATTCCTGCTACGAGTCCCAAAAGTAGAGGTAGGCCGCCAAAGACAGAATGGACAAAATTTGGAAAGATGCCCAAAACTGTTTCAAAGGGAGTTAACAGTCCCGAAAAAACTGTCTTAAATACATGTGCGATGCCACTGGTATCTGACATGTTTAAGATTTAACTTAACATTTCTACGAAATGGACGGGGCAATTTGTTGATAATAGGGAATGTATCTCTGCCGTTGTCCTTGCAACTTGCAGTTCATACGTCTCTTTGGACGAGGTTAAAGTCACAGTTGTCAGTAAAAGAACAGACTTCATTCTGCTTAAAGTATCAATTCGAATAGAAGAGATATTCAAATAAGGCCCCAACGCAGCCTCCATGTCTGGATTGCTGTGTGGATACAATACTTGCATACAGCAAATGACCCTGGAGCTAACGGTTACGAGATAGGGATTTCCTGGCACCATTCCACAACAGCTGTGGTCACTTATTAGAACGTAGCTGCCGTTGGAAAGCTGTCTGAAAAATGGCTCTATCTGTTTTGCAGGAGTGCCATGCAGGTGACATGAAAGGTTATCTGAAGACCCTTCGCAGGCTCCATGCAAGTTAATACCTTGACATAGAAGTGTACCACTTAGTGAATTTTTACAATTTTTTCCACTGAGGAATACCTACTTTTTCCCTTCACTGTAACATTTGTGTGTGTAAGGTAAATCCCAGGTTGATTTGATGTATCCTTTACCCAACCTTTCATACAGGCCTGCTGGTATATACTCCTGGCAATATTTAAACTGGAAAGTTGCTATCGGAATTGTGATTATTCCGTGTATTATCCATTCAATGACAGGTCTTTCTGACATTGTCAATGGTAATCTCTCAAGTTTTTCAATGCTCAGAATCGTATAGTCTGCTCCTTTTTGTGCCAAACTGATTTGTTTATCAGTAAGGTTAAAGATAGAAAATAATGACGTTGTGTTTATTAAACGCCATGGCACGTAGCCTGAACGCAGATTTTGCAACGTCCAGCCAAGCTGTACAATAGAACATAATTGGGACTGACCGTGTTGTAACATTAGCAAGTCCTGCTCTATTATATCAATAGCAGATGATACAATGCTGTCCAGTGAATATATTCTGGAGGACAGAGTCATTAACCCATTGTCCACTACAGAAAGTGATTTTTCCAAATTAATACGATCAATTTCTAGTATTTTTTCTGCTGTTTCAATTTGTGTTACTTTCCAAGCCTCGTTGTAAGCAGCATATATACCGGCGTATATGAAACGTTTTTGACGCTGTTTGCGTGGTCCCAGTATGAAATCACGCAAGTCAGCACCGTCTTTAAGTAAAGTCAAGTGTTGCTTAATTTCAGCCAGTGTGGATTTCTGTAGCCACTCAAGGCATAGTTTCTCTACACTGTATGTTGTAACTATCCCTGGATGTTGTCTCTGGGAGTATCTTGGGTCTGGCCTGGTCATTTTGAACCCCTGTGTTTTGTTAAGGAATCTATCTTGACAGTTATTTGTGTCTGTGGGCCAGATCAACCATTTTTTCCAATCAGGATGTGTTCTGTTTTGGTGTAAAATATGGGATACGTCTATCTCGACATCTGTAGTGCTATCACTGTCTGGTGTTGGCTTTGGAATAGACGGTTTATTTAAGTCTTTTATCTTAGCTAGGCCAAGACAAGTAGTTTGATGAATTGTATCATTCAGAAATATCATTTGTTCTGGGATCATGCAGGCCCTAATTAATGCTTCTAGGCCTTGTACCTGCCAATCTTTGGTACCCCAGATGGTTTTTGTTTCAATGTTGTTTTTCCAAAATTCAAAACCAAATGTAGACATTTTGTCATGACATTTTTCAGAATAAATCAATTTAGTATTTGTCAATATTGTTTTCATTCCTGTCTTATTTAACATTTTGAAATAAAATGTTTCTGGATCACTGTTGTTAAACCCTGAGAAGTATTGGAATTTCTCATAAAATGTTTTCAAGCTGCCTTTAGGCGTGAGTTGGACAATGTTCCCATTGATTATATTTTAAACCATTTCTAGGCTGAGCAGTTTTATGCAAATAGTGGTCACCAAATTGATTATAACAATGTAACTCTTCATAATTTGATGAACCCTGCAAATAATCATGTTCTGTAAATTTTGCTGACATTACTAAATCTGACATCATATTATTAATGTTTTCAAAGTCCCAATCCTCAGAGAAAGTACTTGGTGTCACAAAGTCACTTAAGGAAACCTTAAACTGGTGTGGATATTTCAAGAGCTCAATCGGGCCAAAAATGTCATAATCAGTTCTGTCCCATGCTACCCCTCCGGGTGGCTGTGATGTTCACTGATGACAGTTCTCTTTTCTCGATGTGAGAGGATGTGTGAGGCTTTAGGACCAAGTTGATGTTCTGACTTGCTGTGTCCATTGTACTATATTTTCCATCAATGAATTTTCCCAAACATAGACCCATGATGAGCCAAAGCAGGAGGAAAAGTACACCTAACACAATCCAAAATTTCATCCATGGTGAAATCAGATATGTTTCTTTTAGTTGGTGAAAAAGTTCAGTCACTTTGTCTTTGAAAGTTTTTGTTGCTGGCGTGTCTTCATGCTCGCTTGGATCTTCAGAAAAGTTATCGAAATTGATGAAGTAGCCAGATGCAGTTCTGTCAATTGTTGGAATTGCTTCTGGATTTTCAATTGTCTCTGGATCTTTTTTTTGTTTCATTAGCATAGTCTGAGGCTACATCGTTGTAGACAGGTGTTTCTTGATGAACTGTTGCAATTTGGGTTTCAAGAGGCACAAGTTCCATGGCTTTGTTGCATAGTCCTTTTTTATTCACTGCAGGTTTATCAAATGTGATTAGTCTCTCAGTTTGAACCTCTTGGATTGTAGCAAATGTTGGTAGTCTGCTATTTCTTGGGAGTCCACTGGGCCTACTACTTATTATTGGCCACATGATTGTGGTTTTACCAGGTCGATGGATACAACTCGGTTCTCCTTTTTACCAGCAAGTGGCAGTAGTACAACTGATCTTGTTCCGCTGACAGCTAAGACAGGTACTGCTTTTCTGTAAGAAGGCCCAAATTCCTTCTTCACCGCGATCTTCTCTCTGACCTGATCCCCAATCTTTGGAATCCAGACAGGTCTTGCTGGGACAGGTGGGTTTTCTTCAGTGGCTGTTGACTGTTGCTTTAACGTTATGTTACTCAGGCTTCTTCTTGTTTCATTTAAGTCCTGTAAAACAGCCAAACGGTCTTTGATATCAAAGGATTTGTCTTCTACCACTGAAGTGTGACTGTCAAGTTCCTGAATGTACATTCTAGTACCGAACAATAGTTCGTATGGAGTGAGACCTTTTAGAGAATTTCTTGGCAGATTGTTAAGACTACGTTGGACACTTGTTAAATGTTTGACCCACCCATCACCCGAACCTAATACCCTCGCCGTTATAGATTGCTTTATGTCCCGGTGTTTTCTTTCCACTACCGCATTTCCCTCAGGATGGAATGGAGAAGAGTACCGCAATGCAATGCCCATGCTGGCCATGGCCTCTTTGTAAGCCCGAGAGCTAAACGCAGGACCCTGGTCAGAATGTAGCATGCCAATTGCGTATGTGCCGATAAAGATTCGCAAATCTTTGTACAACAGTTCTGGCATCAGCCGAGCGCTGGTGTCTACATTTTAAGTGAAATTAGTCTTACATGTTATGGGGACCATTTCTCCAGCTGGATTTCTGCGTATAGATAGCTTGATGCTTTCTAAAAAAGGGGTCCTGGCAATACTCCGGTCGGTTCACGACTGCGATCTCTGTTGCAGTCTGGACAGCCTTTTGCAAATTTGTAATGTTGTAGGCTCATCCCCAGCCACCAGTATTCTGATTGTAATTCTTTTAGAGATATCACGATCTCTACGTCCCTTAAACCCTCACCCATGTGTGCGTCTGCTATCAATAAGATTCTCCTGTTCGTGTTTGGAATTACTCTATCCCCCACTCCAGGAATTTTAGCAAAAGGAACGGAGTTTGCATCAATTATGTATGTATTACTGAGTGGATAGTTCAGAGGTAATGCTGCATAGTCGCCTTTTAAAGACGCTTTTACCGCCAGCATGGTTTCTCCGTCTATGTGTTTTTTAGAACTCTTTTTTGCGGCTACGGAAGCCGGTTGAGCTGCTTCTGCTGTGGCTTTGTTAGCCAATGCATTCCCTGCAACGTGAACGCGATCACGTTGATGACTCAGTGTATGTATCACGTGAGTCTTTCGTAGTTCTTTCTGCAAAAGAACTACTTGTTCCCAAAGCTTTTTATGCGTTATTGTGGCACCTGTGTCATCTTTGTAATCGTTTTGAACCCAGTTCTGCAAGTCATTATTGTAAGACCTGACGCAGAAATGCGAATCGCACACAATAAGTGTCGGGAATTCACGATCGGCATTTATAAGCGCCATCTTTAAAGACCTGATTTCAGCTCGCTGAGCTGAACAGTTTCTCAATGATTCAGTTTTGGTTACTATTGGTCTGAATTTACCAAAGCGCCAGCGACCTTAAAAATCGCGCACGCTGCGTTGTAGGATTTTTTCTCTACATCGTAATGTTGTGCAAATCTGTCCATGTAGATTGCACATGTGTACTGTTCGCTAGGCAGAATTTCGATTGGCAGAGGATATTCTTCTTCATATTCTAGATTTTCTAGTTTTTTCATTTTCGGGTCAAAATAGTATTTCACGTCTTCTGCAGCAAGAGAATTTTCCCATTGTATCCATCTTGGATCTAATGCCACAGTATTCAAATTGCGTGGGCTTGTTAATGCCTCAAGGGCTGATTCTGCTGTTAAAACAGTTATCTTCCTGCCTTGGGCTTGGGCTCTTTCTTTTGCTACAGCAGTTTGAACCGCTATTAGAATCTTTTCAGTAGAACTGAATTTGTAAGCTATTGGTACCGTTTCTCCCTCATTAGAGGTCAGGTACGTGAATCCGCATCTTCCTGGGATGACTCGGATTACAAGGTTGCGTACGTTTCCGGGAGTTTGTAATTTTGTTTTAGCTAACATGTCTGTTTGCAATGATCTTAACATTTCTGTGTGTTTCTGAGTCTAATTAATTGGTCGAAAGTCAGGTTTTATTAATTCATAGAGAGGTTTAACCCTCTCCGCATAATTTAGAATGTATGTTCTTCCGAAATTCAGGAAACCTAGTATTGATTGTAAGTTCTTCAGCGTTTTAGGTGCTTGGAGTACAGCGCACTTCTCTAAGAAGTTGTCTGCTAGGCTCTTGCCTTCACTTGATAATTCATATCCTAAAAACAGGACAGCTAGATGGGCAATTCGTGACTTTTTAAAGTTGAATTTGTAACCCTCAGCTGCAAACCCAAGTATTATGGTGTTCACTCTTTTCAAGTGAGTCTCCAGGTCATCATCTGTGAGATAGATGTCATCGACATAAGACAATGCCTCATCATCATATATTTGTAGTAACTCTGTTACCCTTGCTGAGAATTGTAGGAGAGTGGGGTCTGCAATCCCATGGCCACCCCAGATTTTTGCTTTTTGCTTCACTGATTTACGACTTTCCCTGGCTGTGGGCCTGCTAATCAGACCCACAGCCTAGCTGTTCTCTCTCTAAATTAACAACCATGTACCCTAGGTGCATTTACCAATTGGTACTGGGCCACCTTATCAGTCCCTGTACAGCATACCTTAGGTATCCAGGGCATAGGTGTACCCAGGGCCTACCAGGGGCTGCAGCATGTATTATGCCACCCCTGGCTGGCCATCCAAAACAGACACAACTGGCTGCACGACAGCTGGGGCAAGGTGGTGTAATCACCCTTTGCTTTAGATATAGTTCCCTATATCTAAACCTAAAGTGGACACATATATTCCTATCAGTCACTCCTATAGAAGGCCTTATCAATCCTGAAGGCAGAGTGCTTGGAATTATGTGAGATGGTGCTCTGGCATGAGCTGAGCCCGTTTGCAGCTTGCGGAACCAAGTCCTAATAGCTGTTCCATGATAACGCTATACCATATACTCTTAAGTGCATTATAATCCTCGCGGTTAAATGCTAACTCTGGTATAACATTATCAAAACATGCCGAGTAAGGTGTCATACGAATTGGAATACTACCCCCTCGCCAATTCTGGCGACGGGGGTAGCATTCCACCCTTCTAGAGGGACACGACATGTGTGTAACTGTGAACCCCGGTTAAAGTTAACTCGAGCCTTGGCATCACAAAATGGATGCTGCCACCATGGACACAAGTCTGACCTCCTGCTGCTGGGAGTCCTTCCAGCGAGGGAGGTTTAGACAAAGGGTTTCCTGCCTTGGGAGGTGCTAGCACCACCCCAGACAGGATTTTGTGTATTAGGTAGGCCCAGGCTGAAAGGAATGAGACATGCCTGGGGCACACAAGGTGCCCTGTGCATACACCGGTTCCAACCAGTTGCTGGGGCACTCCAGCCCCAGCTCTGGTGGGAAACTGGACAAAAGATAGGGGGTGTAACCACCCCCCTTCCTGGTCCCACCCAGGGGAGGGACCTAGTCGTAGTGCAGCCCCCTTTAGGAGAATAAAGGTAGGAGCTGGTCCCATTCCAAATCAGATTAATCTTGACAACTTCCACGAAGAACTCTTGACCTTCAACCTCCTGAACATCAGAAGACTGAAGAATCTCCCCTATGGTCAGGGAGTGACCATCCTGCTTCGCAGGCACCATCAAGCTTCTGTGCGGTTTGCTGCAAAGTCCTTCCATCCCGGAATCCGACAATCCAGCTCGACAAGACCTGGACCTCCAGACCTCTCTGACCTCTACCCACCTCCACAGCACAGCTGGGACCCGTGGGTGCGACGAGCAACGTGGAGACGGCCATCTTGAAGAAACCTGCACAGCGCTTCCAGCACGACCCCCGAGGGTTCCTCGAGTGAGTGCATTGGGGACTGAGAAGCCCCACACCGACGCAGCTCCTGCACCAAAGACCAGCCCCCCAGCATCCCCGTGATCTGCGTGGGGCCCTTTTGCCTGGTTGCTGCCCTTCCTGTTGTCTGGTCACTTGCCGGCTGGCTAGTGACCTCTGAGACGACGACCCGAAGATTTAGACACTGCTAGTCTGGTCCCCCAGACTGGCCCTTGCTTCCTTGTGAAAGATAAGCACCTTGGACCCTCCTGGTCCACACCGGACGCCATCTTTGTTCCACCGCGTGGCTTGCATTAGCCAAGGCCTGTTGTCCAGATCGACGATCCGACACCGCCGACAGCAGCAGACTACGTGGGACAGCTCGTGCCTCCAGCCTGGTCGTGAAGAGCAGCTCCTGGTCCACGCAGCTACAGAGAGAAGCGACCCTTCCTTCACCTGACTGCGGCGACAGCCCCTGGTTCCCTCCTGGTTCCAGCACCGTCACTGGCTAGTGACCGAGACTCTGTCCCCTTCCCTTTCAGGACTTCCTCTATCCAGTTCCATCCTTGGAACCACCGGACTCCTCCATCTGGCTGCCTGCCAGCAACTTCTTGTTTCAGGCATCACCGGGAACAACGCAGCAAACCCGACGCAACTTCAGCCCTATGCACCCGCAGCCTGTGGGTTAGGTAACTAAAGCTTCTAGGTGCTGAAGTCTGTGTCCACTATCCTAGTGTCCAGGTCCACTGTTGTTTTCCCTCCATCCAGCCGGGTTCGTCCGGAATCCGTAACATTGTAAACTGTAGCATCCATAGACGTTGGTACGCATCCCGCGTGAGAGTTTCCACTCTGCACGTGAGTCCCGTGGGCCTCCTGCTCCGTACTTACCTAGTTCGTAGCGTAGTCCCAGCGATCCTCCAGCCTCTGGATCTCCTTACAGTACTTTCTTTCCTCGCATTCCATTGTTCTGAGTATATGGTTTGTCGTGCCCCTCAGGCACACTTGTAGATATTGTGCGAACTCGTATTTCTTTTGTAGTATTGTCACGTGCTTAGCCCTCTGACCTCATAAAGAGTTCAGAGGTGTATGTTAACTAATAAATATCTGTTTATTTTTATAACAACCTGTGTGGTGTCCTTTCATCTGGTATTCAAGGGGTTATATTGAGGTAAAACAGCTGGCTTCACATGCCATAAAGAGTTTAGCCTAAAGACTGCTTTTGTCCACGCTACAAGGATAGCTGGTCTATACGGTTGACTTTACAACCAAACACCATAAGGGTTGCTTGGACTGATACAAGGTGATCACTAGAACTAGTGAACATCATATATCAGGCCAACTTCTCACAAGAATAATCCTGGGCTATTCTTGAATCCCTGTGGGAGTCGACAGAAGTGTTCCTGCCACCCCATTATTGAGAAAGCGGTCAAATACCTGCTTTCAGGTGCAATGTTTTGACAAAAGAATCCATTAGAGATATCTAATGTCGTTTTATATTTTTTCCGCACGATGTTATTCATTAGTGCTGCACTGTGTGAGTTTTGTACTGCAAATGTTTTGCAACAGGAGTTTAAGTGTCTGTAGTCCAAAACTAGACGATATAAATCGTCTGGCTTGGAGACAGGAAACAAAGGATTGTTCATTTGTGAGGTGCATGTTTCAATCACCCCCTGATATTCAAGTTGATCTAAGATCTCCCTGACTTGCTTTTTAGCTTCTTGTTTAACTGGGTACTGCCTTTGTGCAGTTGGTTGACTTGTTAACTGGATTTTGTGAGGAGGAGAATCCTCATCCCATCCTACATGATTTTTGTATAATGCAGGAGCTTGGGCCACTGCCCATTTTCTTGCATATATGGATTTGTTATGAGTTGAAATATGATTTGAGAAGGCAGGCATAATCATTTCTTCGCCATGAGGGCACTCCCTGACAAACTCTGGTGGCCAATCTTTCTCAGCTAACAGGATGTCATAGCCTTTAGATAAGTTATCCCAAAAGAGACCCCTTACTTTCCTAGTCTTGTCCCCCTCTATACGCAATGTTATTTCGTATACTTTATGAGGTTTGCCAACTCTGGTATCTGCAGTTTCCACTTGAATGTATTCATTCGTGTCTACTGTCTCCAGAAGATTCATCAGGATCTTGCGAGCTGTGGTCACTTCTGCTGCGCTGTCTAGCATTGTCTGGGCCCACTCTCCGTTTTTCAGTTGTGTCCTCAGAATCCTCGGCATGTTTAATTCTAATGCTGGCTACCTTCTTTATTGGAAATTGTAATTTTTTACTTTGATGAGCAGGTTCCTTGTCTTTGGACTTGACGTGCTCTTCTTTGTGTTCTGACCGTCCTCTTCTTTCCGATTTCTGTGAGGAAGTCTGAAAAGATCGAGAGGGACGTGTATCAATAGCTTGATATCTATCAGGTTTTCTCAATTTATCCCTATCTCTAAGGTTGCATCTTTTCTCAGAGGGCTCCCTTTGGGGAGACTTGTTTCCTCGGTCCGGAGCTCTTTCTCTCCGTTGAGGAGACCTTCCGCTGGACTGGAATCGTTTTTCTCTGGGAGTGGATTGTTTATTTCCATCCCAACTCTTTTTTGGAGTATTTAGATTATTTTTAATAAATGTTTTTTCAGGTTTTTCAGTTAGTTGGGGTTTTACTGGTTTCCCACCCAAACTATCTCTACCTAGTTCTTCATAGGATTTTTCTATGATTCTGGCAAGTTCAAATGGTTGTTCTGCTATATCTGTTTCTTTCAATTTCTGGAGATATGTTATATCGTCCATTGCCAATTGAACTAATTCTCTATATGCCTTTGTTAATTCTTTTATTTTAACTAAGAGTTCTTCGCTTGACATTTTATCAATGTCTGGATGTGGTGTGTAGCTGGCTAGAACCGGCCACGTTGCTCCTGGTCTACCTAGTGGACCGAGCCTGGTGATGTGATTTTGATGTTTTAGGGCGCCATTAAACCAGAGCAGGTGCTCTTGGTAATTTAGTGGGATTTCAACGTCCTCGAAAGGAGTGTATTCATCCGGAGGTTTCTCTATTTTGTAATAGTGGAATTCGTGTGTTACAGCGTTTGCTGCTGGAAAGTTTATCCATGAATAGAATACCTCTGTCTGCCGATATTCATGGGCCTCTACCACGAATATGACTGTACCACCTCTTGGTGTTAGTCCATTTTCTATAAGTTTAAGAGTTATAGTTTTTCTTACATTTACCGGAATGATTATAGCATTCGGGTCGTTCTGTTGGAGAGTTGTGTCATCTAACAACAGTGGAGACACTAAAGCATCTCTTTCTTCATGGCCTTCCGGCATTTTACTGACTGAAAGGTTTTTGTTGCAGATCAAGTTTCAAGGAAACAAAGATTAGCTGCACAATATTTTGGAACACTGTATCCTTCAACGTTGACTAAACCAAAAAAACTATACATAGGAATCTCTTCCTACTAAGTTCCGGCGGATTTTAACCTTTTACCCACTCCAGACGTCTTTTGGAGTTTTTACGGAAAAAGGGTTCTGTGTGAAAAAGGACGACTGAGTTACTCTAGTGTCTTGCGTTAGATTATCGCCTTACCAAACGTTGGGCGCCATGTAGTGTAGTTCCTATATTCCCAATAGGCTCTGCGCATTGGAATAATATAAACAGTAGTGTAGACGTAGGACTGAGGTCGACTAGGTCTCTACTGACTATATTAGACTTAATTAGTTTCGCCAGCTAGGTCAGAGGTCACTAGAAACTTTCTCGAATGTTCAGGAAAGAGTTAACTCTCCGGATTTAGACAAGAAGGGATTAGCTTCTGACAACAGCATAAACATGACAACTTTGCTCCCTCAGAATAAGAGTGTATCTCTAGAGTCGTGTGAAAATAATAGACAGCTATTTTACTCAGTCAATCGTGCATACTTAGTTTCACCAGAGTGCAGAGAAATAGGGAGACAGGCTTTTTCAATAAAAGGTGTTATTTATTGAGCAGTCTTCTTTCTCATGCAAGAGAAATGAATTGCCACAGTTGCAATACTTAACATGAAGTAAAGTGCGTACAGTAAAAGTAGTATGATGAAAAAATACTGTAAAAGCATTGATATGGTTTCTTAGCCATATGATACTTTAAAATAGTTAAAATATATACATACATAAAAACATTGACTAACGTACTCAACTGGTGCTTCTAAATACGCCTACCCTGGTGTACCTGACCTAAGCCTAATATGTGGGAAGGAGTAAGTAAGTAGCAGTTTAAGTTAAGTTGGTTTTTGCCAAGAATCTGAATCAAGAATTCTCTTAAGGGTTTAGTCAGCTCCGTACCTTGGTAATAGAATGTAGGAGGTCTGGTATCTCTCTCTCAGGACTCGATATCCCAGCAACCCGCAAGGGTGGCTGGAAACACCGGAGCTGGATTTTCTCAGCTGGAGAAAAAGACAGCATCTTTCTCAGTGCGTCAAAAGGGAGGGGCGGCGTCCTTCGGCTCCTCGCATCAGCTGGGCTCTCGGTCAAGTAGATAGCCGCACTGCTCCAAACCACCGCGTGTTTGCTTAAGGCAGCGTTGGTATATTTATACCTGAAAGGTGCCGGGTTTGGCGTAAGGTTGGACATACGAGGTCACTAGGAACCAACAGTTCTTTCTGGACTCCAGGAGTTCTTGTTCAAATCAAAACAAAAGCAGGGGGATTTCCCGGGCTGCTGGAGGCTTGGTTTGTTTAAAGAACATGTTGTACTTTCTAGGAGTCTAGGGGAGTACCCTTGCCGTATTTGAACTGCATGGGCTATTACTAAATATGGATATGATTCTTATGCCTTTATAAGGATATTGTATGTTATAACCATATAAGGGCATACATCTGGAATATCGAATTAGGGTCCTAGATAGAAATACAACATCCTCCTAGGTTTGACTGTACAGTCCCGAACATATTGGCCCTTCTTCCCGCAATACATGCAGAGACCCTGAGCCCTGCGGCTTTCTCTCTCTGCTTTGGATAATGGGGGGCGAACAGCACCCACATCCATGGGTTCATGGACGGGTTCTTTTGTAGGAGGCAGTGCGTATCTATCTAGATTCGCTCCCATTGACCCTCTATCTACTCTTCTCCGATCACTCCCTCTCTCGGCCATTCTATGGTCTAAACGTAGAGTGAGGTTGATCAGATCGGTACAAGTCGTGGGTTGAGGATCTATTTGGGTCAAGACATCCTTCATGTCATCCCTCAACCCCTGATAGTAGAGAGCCATCCTTTTCTCTTCAGGCCATGCGGTTTCGACAACCAGTCGATTAAAAGCCGTCATGTACGATATGAGATCTTTCTTACCCTGACGTAAATCCAAGAGCTCCCTATTGGCACTGAGCGTGGTTGCCCTGCGAACAAACACTCTCTTGAATTCTTTCTGAAAGGCGACCCAATCAGAGAGTAACGGATCGTCGTTCCTCACTAAAGGAACCGTCCAGTTGGCCGCATCCCCCGTCAGGTATGATATGGCAAAAGCCACCCGAGACAAGTTGGTGGGGAAGGATGCTGGTCCACAAGAAAAGTGAAGGGTAATCTGCGTCAGAAAGGTCTGGATTTTTTGGGGATCCCCCGCATACCTTTCAGGGCTGGCTAACGGAATCGGGGTGGAACCGTCACCTGTATCGGTTGAGTAGAAGCAGAAGCATAGAAAGGGTTCCTTGCCTGCCTATCCAACCTCTCCTTCAAAGTTGCAGTTTCTGCCCGGAATGTAGCTAATTCTTGTTGCACCAAGACCAAGGCCTGCAATACGTCGTCCAAGGACGCCATATTGGTGTGACCCTGATCAGGAGGAGTAAATTCTTGGGTAGACGTGATTCTGACACGTCTACTTCAGCTCCTCGGAATCAGGGTGATGCTCAATGGGGTCCACCTCCTGACTTCCCCACACTCTGAATAATAAATCAAACAGAGCATAAAGGTAATCAAGCGAGGGAAAGGTAAGGGTGGGGTCTGCGGTGGAAAGGGATTACCTGAAACAACAAAAGCACAACATAAATACTGAATGATAATCCTGTCTACTCTCAGTATGATCTCGCTAGAATCCTGACTATACCTGTATGGGTTTCTCCCAAGAAGTGGTTCCAACGGCTCCCATAAGATACCTCTTTTACTGTCAATGGAACCCCACCGCCTGAAATATACAAGATCCGTTTATCAATACCACTCCAACGAACTCTTCCGAGATAATCAATACACAACTCTTATAACTCCATACTCACATTCATTCCCCATGTTACCCAAAACAAAAAATAGGAACAAAAAGCAAATATCCATATCCAAAGATTCCAGAAAAAAGAAACAGAATCCAAGAACAGTGTTCAGCAGAAAGTGGAAGAGAAGCCTCCTGATTCTTGGTACTCCACAGAATGTTCAGAACTCTCAAATGAATCAGACACCAATAGTTACAGAGTTATTCATCTCATTCCCATGGAAGAGAGAGAGAGTCAAGAGACATGAAAATAATAGCGCCCCAAAACGATGCCTCTGTGTAGGCAGATGACTTCCTTCAGGTATCACTGGGCTAACACAGGAGAAACCCTCTTCAGCCGCGAGAGGATAGGGCACAAGAGATCCAGCTCCGGTTTCTCAACCACTGCAGCCGCGAGTGGAAGGAAACGGGGTCTGTCTTTGCTCTGCCTGAGCAAAAGAGAGAGAGAATGCAGATTCCGCCGCAGCCGCGAGAGGAATAAGGCTGACGCCGTTTCTTGCTCAGCCGAGCAGGGAAGGGAAACACCAATGCCCGCCGCAGCCGCGAGCGGGCGAGGTACAGGGACAATGTTCGCGCCCAGCCGAGCGGAACACTATGGGTAGTCCGCCGCAGCCGCGCGCGGGCTCCGGAATCAATTGTTTATTTTCTTCGGAACGCGAAGGGAACACAGGACTCTACTTCCTAACAGCACGGCTGCTAGGAAGATGCCGGGAAATCCAGAATCACGTACAACGCGGTCACGTTGGTACGTGAATTTTATGAAGATCGGACACACCTCCCCAGAAAGCCTTCTGGGAGTTGAAGTCCTCAACAATTCTGTCTCAAGTAGGCGCCTATGCCGAGTCAAACCCTGACACTTTGGGCACTGTGCCACTGCTATCCAGTGCCACAGTTCAAGTGCTTCCTATTGTAAATTGATGTATGGATTAGTGATTCCATGATTGGATGTTTGGTTTACTTGTTAGACCCTAGTACAGTGCACTGAGTGTGCCCATGGCGTGTAAATCCAAATGCTGCTGGTGGGCCTGCAACACTGGTTGTGCCACCCACAGAAGCAGCCTTGTAAAATGTATCTAAGGTCTGCCATTGCAGAGCCTGCGTGCAGTCTGGTACTGTCATGCTGACTGGGCAAGTCCACAGACTTGCCAATCCCTAAACCTTCCCTTTTCTTCATATCAGTCACCCCTATGGTAGGCCCAAGGGCAGGGTGCATTGTAAGTATAAGGTAGGACAAGCCCTGATGTGTGTGGCATGTCCTAATAGTGAATTACAGCCATTTTCGTTTTTCACTATTGCAAGGCTACCTGTTCTCCATAGGTCAGAATGGGCTGTTAGATTATTACATGTTTATAATCCTAACAGGCTCAGAGAGCATGGTAGAAATTCGAGTTTAGAATGCCTGAACTCAGAATAATAAAATACATCTTTTATTAAAGTTTATTTTAATATTCTGTGTTTGCAAATACCTCTTTTAGAAAGTAGGTATTTGCTTGTCTAACCATTTAAACCTGCCTCTGCTAGGTTGTGTATTCCTTTGTCTGGTTTTGTAAGTAACAGGGCTGGGGAATTCCAAGAGACAGGCTGAGTCACCCAATGGTGAATAGAGAGATCTGCATCTAGATGGGAGGGAGGAGTTGCACCTGAACCTTGAATAGGGCTGTGCCTGTGTACCACAATGCTGGCTCCACCCCGTGGGGAGCGGCTGATGTCTCTGCCCTGCACACTGAAAGAAGAGAAGGAGTCCTGTAAACAAAGTGCTCCAGGAGTGTACTTGCCTTCCACAATGCTGGCTCCACATCCTGTGGGTCATCTTATGTTTCTGCCCTGCACGGTGAAAGGAAAGGAGAAGTCTAGTGAACAGAGTGCTTCAGAACTGGTTTGGACTGGGGCCCCTCTCCCCTCAGAGAACAAAGGACTTGGGGGTATACATATTGGGACCCTGATCCCATGAAATGAGATCACTTTTGGACTACAAGAAGAAACCTTTACTGAGGAGAGGAACCTGAAGATAGTGTGGAGAGACTATTCCCAAGCTGAAGTGCTGCTTGGGGGATTGTCCTGCAGTGGTTGCCTACTGCCAAAGGAAGGAGAAAGGAATTTTGTGTACTTTGCTTTCAACTTGTGATAGATATCCAAGGGCTTGGAAAATAGCTTGCCTCCTGCTGAAGTCTCAGGGACAACAGACTTCAACTCCCAGCTCCCCAGAGTTCTTTTGGAAGTGCCTGCTGCTGTTTTCGGCCTTCTGAGGGACTGCGTGTCACAAGGAGCTGGAAGCGCGACTCAACGAGAAGAAGCGTGTTGCCGATGCTGGGCTTGCCGTCGCAACTCCGAAGGAGGGTGTCGCCCCTGGAACTGTCGCACTGCACCGCATCAGAGAGAAGCGTACTGCCTCGAAGAGGAAGCGTGTCGCCGTTGCTGCTGCTGCCGTCGCAACTCTGAAGGAGGGTGTTGCCACTGGAGCTGTCGCACTGAACCGCATCAGCGGAAGAATCTCGCAACAAGGTCGGAGCGCGTCGCCATCGCTGTGCCTGCCGTCGCAACAACGAAGGAGGGTGTCGCCACTGGAACTGTCACACTGCACCGCATTGACCAAGAGCACCTCGCATCCCCGAGAAGCGCGCCGCCATCGGAGCTGCTGCCGTCGCATCTTGGATGTTGCCGCTGTAGTTGTCGCATCGAGCGTAAGCTTCACGCATTGTGGGAGAAGAGCGTCGCCGCTGGAGCTGTTGCTGTCGCATCATAAGGGTGTCGCCGCTGCAGTCCACGCATCGAACTGAGAACTTCTTGCATCCCCAGAAGGGTGCCACATCTGGAAGATCATCACGTCTTTATTTCTTTGTATCTGAACTTTGCCACATTTCCCATCGCTACGACATTGCTTGTCGTGGAAGCGCAATGCAACCTAAGGTACATTGACGCAGAGTGTCGCATCTAAGAACTGAACTGAACTAAGCTTAACTCTACCATCTTAAAGTAATAGCATTGTGTATTTTTGTCATTTATGGTTTTGTGTTAACTCAATATAAAGTATACTTATTTTTTATATAAAACCTGTGTGGTGTCCATTTGTAGTGTTGTCACTGGGTTACTGTATGTGGTCACAACTGCTTAACTAACAACGCCTCTGAAGTAAAGCAGGCCCATTGCTTGTCTTCTGTTTCCAGCCAAGATCTTCGAAAATCTAATGAATAAACAACTGTCAGAATTCATCAATCATAATCACCTCTTAGACGACACCCAATTCGGATTCAGACAGGGTCATGGAACTGAAACGGCCTTGATAAAGGCCACTGACGAAATCAGAACGATTTTAGACAAAGGAGGGGCGGCAGTCCTTATTCTTTTGGACTTATCCGCCGCCTTCGACACGTCGATCATTCCATTCTGATCGACTGTCTCAACCATAGGGATTAACCACTCAGCCAAAGACCTCCTTCCCTCTTTCCTCTCCAACCGCACTCAAACAGTAAAGCTAGGGGCCTTATACTCGCCTGTTTTACTTTTCCGTGCGGGGTGCCCCAAGGATCCTCGCTAAGTCCAACCCTTTTTAACATATACGTTTCAGACTTGGCGAGGATCATCAAATCGCACGGGTTGAGTTTAACATCATACACCGATGACACTCAGCTGGTGCTGGCAGTTCACAAGGATGGAACAGCGGTGGCGACAGATTCCAGGAGGGTATGCTCGCCATCAGCTCCTGGATGACGAGCAACTGCTTGAAATTAAATTCGGATAAAACCGAGGTAATGACTTTTGGGAACCTTACCCCTGGATGGTCCTCCACCTGGTGGCCCAGTCAAATGGCCCCCCCGCCAGTATGCGTCACCAAGGTCAGAAACCTCGGGGTTTTATTCGATGATAAACTCCTCTTCCACCATCATGTAAATGCTGTTGTCTCCTCCTCATGCCACACCCTTAGAAAAATCAAGAAATTACTTCCTTACCTCCCAGTATCAGCTGGTAAAACACTCATCACCACGCTTGTCCTCTCCAAATCCGATTACTGTAATGGCCTCCTGCTCAACGCCCAAGAAAAAGTCCTCAATAAACTTCAATCAGTCCAAAACGCGGCAGCCAGAATTTTACTTGGCATCCCCAAATTCAAATCCGTTACATCTGCCATACGCCAGCTTCACTGGCTGCGTATCAGAAGCCGTACCAAGTTTAAGGCATTCTGCATCGCTTACAAAGCTATCAACAACTCAGGACCCCTCTTTCTAAAAAAAGCTTTCTTAATGTATGCCCCTAACAGACCCCTCCGCTCCTCCTCAGCCCACCTCTTACCGGTCCCGCGCACACAAAAAATCCTCCTGGGGAAATAGGCGCTTTCTGGTCGCCACTGCCAGGCTCTGGAACTCTCTTCCTCTCCCCATCAAAACCAGTGCCACCCTCATGGTTTTTAGGAAACAATTAAAAACCTGGCTTTTTAATCAATAATTCGCTATTCCAGCGCCTCCCTTGTCCTCATTCATAGTCTACAAGCGCCGAGACACCCCAGGGTATTGGCGCGCTATACAAATTTCCTAAACATTAACATTAACATAAAGTCTGTCTGCTCATTGCAAGCTACCAAGGGGGTGAGCGGGGGTTATTTTACGAGTGTAATCCCCTTATCCTGACTAGAGGCGAGGGTCCCTATTTGTCACAAGTACCTACCTGTGCCAACTAGAGATCCCCAAATCTAACAGCCATCAAGTTCTGCTAGAAAGACAGACATTGCCCCAGAAACGTACCACAAAGTCCAAAGACGATGTGCACAGTTCACAAACTTTAAAACTTGGGGACCCACGTTGGGTACACAGATGTCATTTAGTGGTTGCCAGGGGTCACAGCTATGTCCCTGGCATGCCCCTTGTGACCTTTAACCCTGCTTTTGTGATGCCTGGCCAAAGAGGTGAGAAAAGCCATGTCAAGACAGTAACTAAAGAGTGCCCTGATGAGCACAGTTTATTTCCTGCTCGAACCACTAGGGTATTACATTTTCAGTTAAAATAAATGCATTTAGCAGTGCAGGTCCTTTTAGTATACATCATAAAATAAAACAAGTGACAAAAATACGCAATTTTTAAAACATGCTGTCATACTTCATTATTGCTAATGCATAAAAAATAAGAAATGGCAAACCCAATAGAGCTGGCTTTGGTGAGATATTTATTTATTTATGATTTTTTATTTTATTTCATGAGCAAAGGCCACACCTAATGACATGTTTGAACAAAAAAGTCACCTCAATATATTTCACAAGGATGATAGTCCCTCATAGTAGATCATAAATCAAAACACATTAATAGTGGCATTGTGTATGTCAAGTCAATAAAATAGATCATATTCAAAAGACGGTCCAATAGAATATTGCGAGTGGGCATGAATACTATTCTTTTTTAAACCTCAGTTGTGTCTCCCTGTGATTAATCAATAGATTTTCTCTTTGATTTATACTCTTTGCTTCATTGATATCAATTATTGTGATGTCATCGGTATCAAGGTTATGCGGTATTATTTCCTAGGATTCATGATCAGAGGACCTATAATGTCACTTCTCATGATGTCATTGTGGTCAAAGCCATGTGTGATGTAACTTTCACTACAACTTGCATTTTGATGAATCAACATCCATGTTTGGGTGTCTTACCGTGATCAATAACTATGCAGCTGCTTCATCCATAATGGTCCCCTGTTGTAATGAGGACAGAATTCAGGGAGATTATACTCCTCATTTGGGTGTGTATGAGACCAGAGGTTCAGTGTTAAGTCCACAAAGCCACATCCATTTTGATGTTGTTTAAAATATTACGAGAAAATATATTAGGGCATCATGACATTTTGTGTTGAAGAATGGACCAAGGAATGTTTGTATTCTAGGCGGGCATTTATAGTGAACTCAAACTTTAAACATGTACTGAGTCTGAAGAATTGAACCAGAGTTTGCAATCCCATGGCTTAGCTATGATGTTAGTATTTCCTCTAAAGTCTGCAAACTTTCTGATATGGGTTTGCAAGCTCAGAAAATTGAAACAAAATATTACTTTGATTGTATATGACATATAGTGGTGTTCTGTAGTAAGCTTCTTCCTTTAGTTCCTGTTGCCAGGCTATGTTGTAATAATCCAGAATATGGGAATTTGGAGAAAGAATGTTGTTGATTGAAGTTTGACATTTGGATCTTGCTGCCCTGTGGGTAAGGTCTCTTGTTAACTGCATGGACAATAAACCAATTTCATCTTACCTTCTTGAAGACTTGCAGTCTGCTGATTTATCCTAAAGGCCTCACCTCATTTTGGCAATGAGCGAACATTCCACTTAGATGTTCCTGGACCGAGAGGCCTCAACACAATCTTTCTACTAAGAAGCAGCCGGGTAGCCCTTCTCCTCTCACTGTCTTCAAGTTACTGGCAACTTAGGATGACTAACTTTTGAACAGTGAGTCGTTGCACCAGTTTTTCTTCACTACTTCTGTGTTCCGCAGGTGCAAGAACGCGCTCCGGTGGAGTGGAGTACCCGTGAATCACAAGGATCACAAGCACTGAGGGCGTGCGAAGCATCCACTCCGAATTGGGCTTTGGATGAGCTCCAACTTAAAGGTACTGTTGTTGGACAGCATCACGGGCGCCCCTCGCGTGGTTTGTTTGCACGCAACTCACCACTCACAACGCTGCCTGTCCTTGCCTCACCTACTTCAGGCAGTGATGCACGCCGTGTCAAGCGTTACGTACGGACCTGTCATTTTGTGACTTCCGTGCAATCGTGCCTGCTTTTCCCTGGTATGCTTTCATGCAGAACAGCCTGATTTCAAACGTCAGAAGTGACTCGTGTGGTGTGAGGCGGCACGCCCGGGTGTTGTCATTTTGGAGCGCCTCTAGTTATTTGCCTGCTCTTGTCTGCCCTCGTTACGAGTGTGAGGTGTGTGCTGCCTGTCCTTGCCTGACCTCGGTACAAGTGTAGGGTGTGTGCTTCCGATATTCTCGAACATGTTCACAGGCTGTGCCCTGCTTGCCATGGTAAGACTTATTTAAGGCCCGCAAGCAATCTGAGTAGCAGTCTCATCTACTTCTTCAAAACACTGGTATGCATAGTTTCTCGCATATCAGTTGGCTTCATCTGCGTTTTGTGTGCTAATGAGCACAGCTTATCTTTGCATGGATTCTTAACTATATTATTTCATGTACAGCCCATTTCGTCTCTTTCCTAAACAGTGTTTCTCTATAAAAAAAAGCAAAAAACTTTACACTATCTGCTAGTTTGGCAGTTGGTTGGTCAGTGATACTGCTAAAAAAAAAAAGAGGGAAAAAAGGGAAGAAGAACATTTCTACTTCAATGATTTCGCGAATCTTAAGACACAGTTGGGGATACGTTTCTCTACATCATTAGGGGACCTCAGTAAGACTGTCAGCATGCAAAATGTTACTGCCCCTCATTTTTTTTATCCTCTCCAGGTGACCCTTTGATTCCTTGGGTGAAATAGACGAAGGTATTTGCTAATTATGCAAGGGTGTGTCGCACTACTTTGAGTGCTGAAAGGAAATCATTTTTGTATATGCATTGCTTAGGTTCAGAAGGGCAGGAAGTGTTTGAACACCTTCCTAACCTTCCAGACAAGAAGCTGCGGCTTTGAACGAATATGAAATTTGCGTAAGAAAGATTGATGTGCATTATCTTCCTAAAGTGAGTATGGTGTTGGAGCGTTATCACTTTGGGAAGAGAATGCAAAGGCACGAAGAATCTGTAGAGCAATGTATTACTATACTGAGAAAATTGGCATCCATTTGTGGTTTTGGTGCAACCTTGGAGGAGAGGTTAAGGGATCAGTTAATGCTGGGAGGTATTTTTGACAAAGCAAATGACAGCTTGTGCAAAAGGGCAATCCTGTGCTGCAAGAAGTAATCACTATTTTGAAGATGCACAAGTATTCAAAAGCCTGCGTTGACACGATTCGTAAAGAATGTACTAACAAAGGTACAGAGGGTAATAATGAAAAAGAAGTGGTCAGAAAAGTGAGTAACAAATCCTTTAATAAGTGTGTTAAAAATGTATCTGACAAGACCATGATGCCAACTAAAGCTTCCAATTTTAATAAGTTTCAAGGCAAATGCTTCAGGTGTGGGAATTCTGGTCATATGGTGAACTTTAAGGACTGTCCATGGTGGAAAGTCACGTGTTCTAATTGTGGTAAAAAGGGTCATTATTCAAGGTGCTGTAAATCTGACAGAGCAAAAGAAAGTCAGCGAGGTGGTCATTTATTATCGGGATTGTTAGGATGTTGTAGTTCTCCAGGTCAAAGAACCAGGTAGTGAAGGTCTGTTTGAAGAAGTGTTGATTAATGACCAGTGGGTGAACATGTTTTTTGACTCAGGGGCTAGGATCACGCTTATTCCCAAAGGATTTTATGACCAGCAACTCTTTGGTAAAGTAAAGTTAGTTAAACCCGATATCAAAGACAGGGGTTATGGAGGAAAAATCATTGATCTGTTAAGGTATTTCTGGGGCACAGTTGAATTTAAGGGAAGGATTGTTCCTGGGAAGATTTATGTCTCCATGAAAGAGGACCCTTTAATTAGTTGGTTCTACCAGCGTGACTAGTATGTTTACTTGGACCCCAGCAAATCTCCCTCAGTGTTCCTAAAGGAGTTACCTGCAGTTAAGTTGGTGAGTGAGAGGTGTGATGCATGGGTCACAAAGTTCCCAGAGGTATTTGTGAAGAAGTTGGGTTGTCTCAAAAATGATGCCCATCACATAAGAATAAGGTCGGCAGCTGTTTCCAAGGCAGCGAAAGATAGAGGTGTGCCTTTGCTAGTCAAAGATAGTATGAGAAATTAATTGGACAAACTTGTAAAGAATGGGACAATCCAGGAGGTGGAAGCCTCTGAGTGGATTTCTCCTGTGGTCATGGCCCGCAAAGCCAATGGTGAGGCTAGGTTATGCATCGATTTAAGGGCGCTAAATAAAGAGGTAGTTAACGATCATTACCCACTTCCTCAACATTATGGAAATATTGTTGTCGCAGGGTGGAGCAAAACGTTTTTCAAAGTAGGACCTTTCCTCAGCGTATAATCAGGTCAAGCTCCATCCGGCATCCCAGGACCTCACGACGTTTACCATTCGGAACATTCAACTTTCTCAGGATGGCTTTTGGACTCATCTCTGTGGCTGAAATGGAGAAATTAAATATTTGGGTCACTTGGTCTCTGGGTCAGCAATCAAGCCTAAATCATCATTGGTAGATGCCATCTTCAATCTGAAGTATCCCAAGGATAAAGAAGAATTGGTGAAAGGTTTGGGGATGGCGGAATTTTATAATAAGTTTGTTCCCCCCTTTGCACAAAAAAACTGACGGCATGCGTGGTTGGTTAAAAAAAGGATGCAAGTTTGTGTGGAGTCAAGCATGCAATGAAGAGCTTGATGGGATTAAGAAATATTTGAGTGAGGCTCCCTGTTTGGCAAGTTTCGATCCCTCTAAGATCTCATGGCTGGTGAATGACGCGAGTTCCAAGGGATTGGGTGCTGTATTATTGCAAAATGTGGAGGGTTCTGAGAGAACAATTTTATTCATTTCCAGACCTTTGAGGGGAGCAAAATGCAATTACTCAGTGGTGGAGAAAGAGGTGCTTGGAGTTTTCTGGGCTATAGGAAAGCTAAAAAATGCTTGTGGGGAAAGTCCTTGTAAGTAATTTCTGATCACAAACCTTTAAAAGGAGTTTTTGGTAAGAAAGGTGTTGATTTTGTTTCACACAGGATAAGGAAGTGGGTTGTTGCCTTGCAAGAATTCCAGTTCAATGTCTTGTACTTGCCTGGGTCTAAAAATATTTTGGCAGACTGCCTGTCCAGGCTATGTGGATCTAATGAAAGTTCTGAATTGTCGGAGCATTGTGATTTTTGTTCAGGAGAAGAATTTTATCAGGAGGGGAATGTCTGCATGATTAGTTGTGGTCTCATCTCTAAAGCCTTGTGGAATGAGAGCCTAAATGAGGACTGTGCATTGACACATGTGATCTCCAAAGTGCAAGGTGGATGGGGTGAGAAACAGGATTGTGAGGAGGATCTTAGATGATTTTGGCATGTTAAAGATGATTTGGCTGTAATGAATGGAATATTGATACATGGAAGCACATTGTTTGTTCCTGAGAGCTTGAGAAGCAACCTGGCGGCTAATGCCCCCGCGAGTCATATGGGAATTGCTAAGACTAAGGAGAGGATCAGAGATGCATCCTGGTGGCCCGCTATGGACGTGTATATAGGGGGTGTTGTGCATGATTGTTCACAATGTGCTTTTAGTGACAAAGTGCTGAAGTACAGGACTCAGCCCATGGTCATCAAGGAGCAATCCAGTGGTCCATGGGTGGACATTGCTGTAGATATTCTAGGGTGAGTTAAGTTGAAGTCTCAAGATCTCTGTGTTTTAGTTTGTCTGGACATATTCTCAAGGTGGCCAGAGGTGAAGATAGTCAATTCAGTAGAATCTGAGGGGTGATTATTTTTCTAGAGGATCTTTTTGAAAGAGAAGACTTTGCCACGTCCATTTTATCTGACAATAGGGTTCAGTTCACTTCTTGTGTTGTGGAGGATTTTTTGGAGGAGAGAGTTATCAAGCACAAAAAGGCAACTTTGTATAATCCGAATGCAATGGTGTTGTGGAAAGGTTTGTAAAAATTTTTAAGGAAGCCATGCAGGTGGCTGTAGCAACTTGTAATGACTGGGAAGCTGCTGTTAAAAAAAAGGAGCACAGATTTACCACACATTCATCTATGGGGGTGGGTCCTTTTAGGTTGTTCAAAGGAAGAGCTGCTGTCACTGAGGATATTCTGTTGTGGGTTGCATCTAGAGGAAAATTGCTATGGTGTGGAGTTTCCCGGGGCATGGAAAGAGAGAGAGAGATGGAGAGGAGGAAGGAGTTGTTTGATGAGAGAAAAGTGGTGAAAAGAACATCTGTGGGGGTTGGTGACTGGGTCAGAGTCAAGTTAACAAAGAATGGTGTGGGTAACTCCAAGTTTGGAAAGACCATGAGGATCATTAAGCTGTTAAATAATGCAATCAAAACTAGTGACCATAAGATATGGAATTTAAATACGATTGCCAGATGTCAACCACAGGAAACTAAAAGTGCTGAGGTTCCTGTGACACAAGAGGGGGCGAGGAGATCAACCCGCATGAGGAGGATTCCTCTTTGTTTGTAGGAATGTGTTCGCCAATTTACTTTGTAAACTTTCTTTGCTTATTGTATATTGTTAGGGGGAAGGTGATGTGGTGTTCTTTAGTAAGCTTCTTCCTTTAGTTCCTGTTGCCAGGCTACGATGTAAAAAACCATAATGTGAGAATCTGGAGAAAGAATGTTGTTGATTGAAGTTTGACATTTGGGTCTTGCTGCCCTGTGGGTAAGGTCTCTTAATAACTGGATGAACAACAAACCTATTTCATCTTACCTTCTTAAAGACTTGCAGTCTGCTGATTTATCCTAAAGGCATCACCTCACATCTGTATTGTATTCAACCAGTATTTTAATAGAGAAAGGCAAAAGCACACTTGTAGAACAGTGTAATTATTCTGCTTGCTGGAGGACTGGCTGCAATACGTTGCACCACTTTTGCTGAATCATAGCTTTTAATGTTGGGAAACATAATATGTCTTCATAGCCAGAACCATGTGGTGGCCCTTTCTGGACCACATCATTACAACTTTCATTTCGAGCAGCAACTGCTACAACATCTGGTGATGCTATCACCATTGAGGACTCAAACAATGAGGGGCAGAATACACAGAGGTTGTGGGTATGTGAGTACTTTACTCATCCACCCACTTGAAAATAAATAAATAAATGCATGAAAAGTCATTTGCAACATCTGTGAGAAAGAGTTCTGGCGGTGCAAATCCAGAGTTACTCTTTAGAGACGACCACATGACCCGCCATTTATTATACAAGCTTGACCCCAGCTTAACACCAGCAATGGTGGAAGAGGAAGTCAGAAAACGTTTAAGACCATCTAGTATTCCGGAAGATGTGCAACAGTAGGAAGATTCTGATGTTAATATGGAAATGGCAAGGACTGGACTCTATAGTGTGGAGTGCAATGCCTACGTGTGGTATAGCAGCAAAAACCTGCATACAGAGGTACAATAATGGTTACAAATTAAAAATGAAATCTACGGAAATTCGTCAGTTGTGGGTAGGCCTGCAGAACATAACTTACACAGCAGTCACAGAAACCATAACTTGCACACCAAATTCAATACTAATGACCTCATAAACTTTATAGGAGTAAGTAACACCTAAAGGCACAACACCATTAAATAAAGTATTAAAAAAGGAAGGTGAAGAAATAATAGCTTTTTAAGTTGGGTGCCTTTAAGAAGATATATTACTTTCAAAGTAATGTATTTCAAAGGAAAAGTGTAGGTAATTGGTATAGATTATGCAGCTATTGGCAGATATATAAATCTATGCCCATGCGAGCACAGGCAAATCCAGCAGGGAGTCATAGGCATTTAGAGATTGATTGTGGGATGAATGTTCAAAGGAGCAATACATGAGTAGGGCAGTATAGCTAAAAATATAGAGGCTTCAGTACTTCTTCATATACTACTAGTATCACCAGAAACTGTTTGTTTTAGAAGTGGGCTACCTTGAAAGATTTTACAGTGGGACCATGTGCATTGAACACAGGGTTGTATTCTCATTTATTTACAGCTACCTCTTTACGCTAATAAGTAACACGTAGGGCACTCCACCAATGTGCTGTGGTTTCCTTCCACTTACTTGTTATCACCTGTGTGAAAATGGCTAACAAAATGTCTAAACGTTTGTTTGACCAGAGGATAGATCTTTGAGTGATGGGAGAGGGATGTGGTTCAATAAAGCTATAGAAGGTCTCAGTGAATAAGATAAGATTTTGTTGATGACAGCTTTGATTCTCAGTAACGAGGGGTGATCATGAGGTAATTATGTGTGCATGTGAGGCATCACTATTATCACCCCTCCAGCATCTCTCAATGGAGACAAGCTTCATAAAGTTTGTAAGGTGACAAAAGAAACAATGTGTTAAGAAGCAATAAGTATGGATTAGAAAGGCTCATTTCGAGCATCCGAAAGTTCCCCTCCAAAGTAAATTATCAATCTCAGTAGTATCATTGAATTCCAGAAGTTATTGTTAAAGTTTTCCAGCTTTTTGAAGATTATGGTTGGTCATTCTTTCAGAAGGAGTATAATTGTAAGGCCTTACTATATCAATACTTTAGCCGTGTTTATAAAGGGGAAGATTTGATATTGTGGTTTAAACGTCTTAAATAAGCGGCTTTGGAAATTTCTTTGTCAAGAATAAGATTCTGTGTATGGTGGAAATGTTTAAGGTCAGGTAGCAGCTTAAAAGAGCAGAGGAGAATAATTCCATGCCAATTGGATATAATCTAATCCAGTGGTTCTCAATCTATGGTCTTTAAACATAAAGTGTTTAGAAATAAAGAAGTAAAATTACAAATATTAAAGCGTTCAGTAAATGTGAAGGAATTTGAAATTGGAGGTTCAAAATTAAGTTAATATCATCAGATTGATTTGTGGGAGCAGTGCAAAAGCATACAGCAGAATATAGTATGGACGAAGAGTGGCCTCCTTCCCATTAAAAATATGTATATATATATTTTTTTTTAATATTAGTTTGTGAATAAATAAAAATATTTAATAATTTGTATATTTATTTGATGTTTCTGTATTTTTTGTGTTTTGTTTTGAGATTTAAATCATCAAAAATGCTTACCATGCGTCCCTACCTTCCAATAATGAATCAGTGAGGGCTCCAGCATTCCAGTAATGATTCAGTGGGGGTCTTTCGGATCCAGTAATGATTAAGGGTGGTCCGAAGAAGTCAAAAGATTCAGAACCTGTTAGTCGGATCTAAAAAAAAACCTTTTCAGTCTTTGTCTTTTTGAAAGACATGTACCCTATGGGAACCTATGACAAAACTCTTGATTATTTGCACCTTTCCTTTACTCACATTATCTTACTTAACTTTCCTGATTTTGCATTGATCTTCAGTTTAAAAACGTGTTTCATATAAACATAGAAAATGGTATTACATTTCAGCTACAAACGCTAATTAGCTGAGTAATCTTCAATCCTTCTTCTTGTCCCAGTCTAGAACCCTTGGACGTTCCAATACGCATGCAGCTTAGGGTTTGCTTCATAGTTTCAAGATCACTGATACAGTGGGAAACAGAGGCCAATGGAATGGACTCTCTTTTACTTGTCACCAAGGCGATCCAATTGTTACCACCACACTATCCTTCGTCTCATTCTCACTTTCCTTAAAATTCAGCGTCCCTTTGTCACTGTACTTAAAAATTTCAGAAAGAAACCATCCCCAAGATCAGAAATTACAAAGAAGAAACACGTTGAGGACATCTGACAGATATGCCCTATTAAAAAGTATTTCAAATGTATAAATGACTATGGGCTACAAATGCATTAAAATCCCGATTTCTCTAACCAAAATAAAATAGGTGCTGACCGGAGTACTCCTTTAACATGTGGAAAAAACATGTCTTTGTCACATGAAAGGGAATACATTACTGTCAGGACAACCAAACTTTGTGTAACATGATTTGCAAAAAGAAGTCACAATAACTTCATCAGTGGAACACATGTACTGCGCTTCAGAGGATTAAATGTCTCTCACTTTATTGGCTGTTTGGCATACCATCCTGCCTGCTTAGGAATGTTTCTGTTGCAATGCATGAGGAACTGTTTTACATCATAGAAGTAAAATGGATAATTACACATGTTGACACATTTGATCATTTATGTCACACATTCATTCTAAATACAAAGCAATACTGTGTTAATTTCCTCATATTACACTACCACAACACCAATGTACCGAAAAAAAACATCAACAACTCAAACACAGCACCCACAACAGGGCCAATAACAAAAAGGTACATCAAAACAGTGATACACAAAAAACAACATACACTACAGCAAAATAAAAAGACAACACTAGCATACATTAGCTCTACAGAAACACAATAATAAAAGAACAAAATACCAAACACCACAACAACATACATAACAATATAACAAAAGCAGCAAATGATAGCAGATATCACAACACAATATATCAACACACAACTCGGAATACACACAAAAAGCTCAAAAAACAATAAAAAGCGAAAACAACAGACACCAACACAATAGTAACACCATAAATGAAAATAACAGCATAATAAACATGATGGTACCTGAAACACAACACAATAATAACTATATAATTCACCATTGCAGCACAACTATCTGCAACCACATAATAAGAACCATAAAAACACATAACACATAGAACACACCAGCATAATAGCAGCAGAGCACAACACAATGAACATGACAACATATGACATAACACAACAATAACTATGGATCAATCAGCAACAATCTTATCAACAGAACAGCTCATTAGAACACATTAGCACAAAAACAACAGAAATGCTAGAACAATACAACAGACAGACCACAATACCACAACAAAGAAGATAATACAAGACAGCACTAAAATTACATCACAACAATCCAACTGGGTAATGTGTTTGTATTGTGTTGTGTTTGTGGTATGTTCTTTTGTTATGCCGTGGATGCAATGTGGTATGTTGGTATTAATATGTGGTGCTTTGTTTCTATATGGTATTGTGTTGTTGTATTATTGTATTGCGCTGGGTCTTCACTTGGGATTTCTCAGGCATTTTTCAGAGATAATATATCAGAGCCACAGTGTGGAAGGAAGTGCCATGAATTTGCAATCCCTTCTGAGTCTTTAGGAAGGAGGAGTGTTGCAAAGGCATCCTGTGCCCTGGCCACCCCCAACTTTCTTTGTTGACTGGTACTGGTGGTAACTGACTCTGACCGGCCCTGGGCTCTGCCTAACCAGGCCCAGGGCCAGTGCTATGCTGAAAGAGACACTCAGAATACAGTGAAAACACCTACATACACCAGGGTACACTATGGGTAAGAGGTACCCCTATGATTGGCATGACCTCCTCTATAAGGCCCTAGTACATAATAGGGCAGGGAGATTAAAAATACCGTTAGGTCCCTACTATATAATAGGACATGGCAGTTTAGAGGCCAGCAGCCATTTATGCACTTGCATGTGTGCACTGTTGAAGCCTGAGGTCAGTTTAAAAGCAGCCCTGCTTTTAAAATGCAGATTGTGCCCAAACTCAACTTTGGTGTTTGATGCACTTAAAAATGGATCAACTACAATTTGTGAGCATAATAGGTTCCCCCAGGTGTCCCTGGGCCACTACCCATAGGTGTCCCAGGGATGGTGGGTCAGGAATTTATAAGGAGGACCCTTATAAACGGAGTTTTATATGCCCTGGTTTAAGTAAAATTGCACATTTCACACCCCACATTAGGATAAAATGCTTCACAAAATCGACTTTTGTGCTAGGAGCACTGTGGAGTGAGGATCTGCAATATTTTCACATATTCCGAACCCATAAGGTCTCACCTAGGTGACCCAGGGTTGGGGAACCTGTAGATATAGGCATGGTCCTTATAACATATGTTTGTATCAGCTCCGTTGATGGAAAAATGGTCCAAGTCATTTTTCTCTTTGAAAATCCCATGCCGCATAGATTAACAGGGAAGGGAGTTATTAACTAATAATTCCCGCTAGGAATACCATACAAGGGCTTCCTAGAATGGAATTGGTAAATCCAACAACATGATATTATTGAATTTCTCCTAAAGTGTGCAAACAAGAATTAATAAGACTTTCTTGTCTGTAAGCCAAAATGCAGCCTTCTCTAGTGGTCTATCCTGATTGGAGAGTTCATTGGATTAGCCAAGCTCCTTTGATGAGGTGATAAATAGCCCTTGAGGTTAGACAGCTCTACTCGGAGGTTAGGGTTCTGCTACATAGGAATGCCAGAGCAGGGGGAGGAGGTCCTAAACAATATTCTTCAATGGAAGGAGGTGACAGGCTGAAGAAGTCAGTTTCATTTACACCTCTACTCTTGAAACCAGCCAGACAGTAAGATTCAGGAAGGAATGAGCAGATGCAAGGGGGAGAGACCATGGAGATTAACCATCACAGGGGTTTGTTTAGCCAGCTCTTCTCTCCCTGCTTGAAAATCAGCCATGACGAATTTTGGAGAAATGGTGCTCTCTGTCAGAAAATAGTGCCATGCTTTTGAGGATGTGGTAATACCCTGAGGTGTTGCCCTGCATCTCATTGTACAGGAGTGCCCTCCTGCTTGACCCAGAGAACTTGGAATAAGTATCTGAGAGGGGCAGAACCTGTCTGATCTGCTGCTTGAAACTCAAGAAAGAAGAAAAGTCCATGCTGAGAAATATAATTTGCACCAACCAGGCCCTGTACTCTGAAAACTGCTCCTGCTGCACAATCTAGAACTACAGCCCTGCGGAGCACCTTGCTTCAAAAGGACGATAGAGTGGACTCCCTGCAAGCTACAGGTTAACAGAGAGCACCTGGAACATCACCACCAAGAATTCTCAGCCTGGAGTACTATTATTATTATTATTATTATTATTATTATTAATATTATATTTGTAGAGCGCGCAGCTACCCGAAGGTTTCCCGGCGCTACTACCAGTGGATTTGTAAGGGTTTTGTCCAAGTGGATTGTGGGAACTGAATTCCCAAACTTCTAAGGATCATCTTGGGGCTTCCAGACCCTTGGAGTAAGTTTTGGACACTTTTGGAGCCTTTGGGGAACTTCAGGAAGAAGTTCCACAAGTTTGGAGCAAGTTTGGAAAAAAGCTCCATAAGAGGACCGACTCGACCTGGCCAGCCAAGTCGGCGACCCTCAATTGCGAGTCAGCCTGCCCTCCAGGTTTGTCCCGCTTAAAAAGCTCCGGAGGGCTGACTCCCAGAGTTTGACCGGGAGCAAGCAGAAACCCAAGCCGACGAACCCTCACCAAAGCTGGCCTGGTGAAGAGCATCAAGGGACCCCTTGTAAGGTATTGTACATCTTCTGTTTCCATTATTATCACTGCTCGTGTCAAGTCATGCTTTCTTTGACATTCTATGTTCCATGCTCTGCATCCTCGAGAGAGAGTGTTCCTTCAAACATGTTTATGTTTGAAGGGTGCATCTCTCGAGGATGCAATGTCTGTTAAACTAGTGTTTCACTCAAACTGTTTTGTAACTGGACATTCAACTGCTGTGCTTGCTACTTGCCAGTGGCGCTCCCGTGTAATGCTGATTTATATGGATTAAACTTCTTCTTGGATTGAAACCTATGCCTGTGTTTCATCTCTTTTAACAACGGAAGCACGACATTACATTTGGCGACAGGATTTGGGAAATTGTTATCCTTTTCGGCATTTTCACTAATTCCTTGGCCCGTTATCTAAACCCTTTTACGATAACCCCAGGAATATATTTGCTCCACTGTGCCTAAATTTAAAAAGAAACGTGCGTTTCTCACCTACATCTTTAAATGGATCTTCTACGAGGTTTCTTCGTCATTTCAAGGATTTTTGTGTAAATCTTGGTTTCCATACGGAGCTCCCTCTGTCCAAACCACGCGAGAACAGTCTCCGGTGACGTCATCGCGCAACGAAAGCACTTCTACCTATCAAATGAATGTCTCCGTCTGTGCTCAACGGAAGTATTTCATTTTAGAAGCTGGTTCGTTTGAGGAAACACTACGCGTTTACTTGTATAGCCTTTGCTAAGGTGTTGTACTTGAAAGAAACCTTCGTAAACATGGTATGTACTTTTTATTCACACTTTGCAAGATTATAAGTTTCACTATTATTTTATAAAATTGGGAAAGAAAAAGCGGCAAGAGTTCAACTTCAATCCTTGTATTTTTCGACTAACTTAAACATGGAAAACAGTCAACAAGTAATTTTATTAAATACATTTTTACCTGTTAACGGCAAACCAGTTGAACCTTGGAAAATATGGTTCAAAAGCTTTGAAAATTACTTAATAGCAATTTATGCTGAAGAATACACGCCTAAAAGGAAATTAGCCATTCTTTACAGCCATTTGGGAAGGGCTGGTAGAGAAATTTTTGATAATTTACCCACTGCCATTCCACCTCCGGGCAGAGGTGAAGGATGGAATGTTTACAGGGATGCAGTTCATAGACTGAATATCACATTTTTGGTTCAGCCAAACGTTATTTTGGAACGCTATAATTTTAGGAAGAGAAAACAAAATATGGAGGAAAGTGTTGAAGACTTCATTTCTGTATTAAGGAACATCTCAGCTGAGTGCAACTTCGGAGCTGATCTAGACATTTACATCAGAGATCAGTTCGTTTATGGTTGTTGCCTTAAAAAAATTCAAGAAAGGATTTTGAATTGCAGAGATCCTACATTGGCGGAGGTCATTGACATGGCTAAAAGTATTGAGAGAAGCATAGTTTCATCAAAAAGTATTTTTTCTGAAAACTCCGTCCCTGTTAATCTTGTTCAAAATGACTTATCAGTTAATGCGTTAGCAGTTAGAAATAAGTTTAGCAAACCTCAACAGCCTTGCTCTAATACATTTTGTTTCAGGTGCGGATCAAGAACTCATCTTAGTAATAGCCCAATATGTAATGCTTTGGGTAAGAAATGTACAAACTGCCATAAATTTGGTCATTTTAATAGTGTTTGCAAAGCTAAACGTACTGTGCAAGTTAGAACTGTTGATACTCATGAGCCTTATCAATGTGATAGCTTATCAGGTTTTGATGTTGTCCCATTAGAGTCTGATATGCAACATTTAAACATCAATACTATTGAATTACCCACCATGCCCAAAGAGCTTAAGGAAATTTTGGCTCTTGATTCATGTGGTAATTTAATTGATAATGAACGTGTTCCTGATCCTACTTGTCAAGTGTTTATTGGTAAACACTCACTTGACATGATGGCTGATTCTGGTGCACCAGTCACAATTGTTTCTGATGTCATTTTTGATAAGTTGTGGGCTCATTCAACTGCTTTATGTAAAGTTGACATCATTCCAAAGGCATATGGAGAAAAGAGTATTGATATGCTTGGTTTCTTCATGTCTGATGTAACATGTTTGGGTAGGAAAACTTTCACTAAAGTTTATGTAGCCATTAAGGGAAAAAGCATAGTTGGTTGGCAAGATTTAGTCAAAATGGGCTTAAAACTTGTCCCTGGGTCTAAAAATCCAGTTCAATTGAATGATGTTGAAATTGCTTTGGTGGAGGGAATTGATGAGGCATTTATTAATGAAATTTTGAAACAATTCCCAGAAGTGTTTAATTCGAATGTGGGTAAAGTTGAAAAATTTGAACATCTTATTAAGTTGAAACCTGGTGCAATTCCAGTTGTGCACAAACTTAGAGCAACTCCCCTTAGTGTTAGGGATGAATTAAAGAGATTATTAGATAACATGGTGGCTGACAAAATCATTGAGCCTACAAACTCATCGCAATGGGTCAGTCCAATTGTTATTGTTCGCAAAAAGGATTCTAGTATCCGTTTGTGTGCAGACCTTCGGTCGTTAAACAAAAATATATTGATTGATTGTCATCCTATTCCCAGAATTCAAGATCTCCTTGTTGGAATAGATGGATGTAAGTTTTTCATGCTTTTAGACCTGCGAAGTGGTTATCATCAAATCCCTTTGTCCTCAAAGTCTACTGATTTGACTACATTTATTACACCGTTTGGTGCTTATAAGTATTTAAGATTGCCTTTTGGCCTAGCCTCAGCCACTAGCGTTTTTCAAAAGTTCATGGACTCTGTGTTAGGTAAAATTAAAAATGTTCAAGCATATCAGGACGACGTTCTTATCTTTTCCAAAAGTATTGAGGACCATGTTAGCACTTTAAAGGAGGTACTGTTATGTTTCAAGAATGTTGGCATCACCTTGGGAAGGGATAAATGTACATTTTTAAAATCAGAGGTTGATTACCTAGGTCACTGCATTAGTTCAGAGGGCATAAAACCAAAATTCTCTCTCACAAAGGCCATTTCAGATGTTCCAATTCCTGATAACAAGGATTCTTTGAGGTCGTTTCTTGGCATGACAGAGTATTACTCTAGATTTGTGTCAAGTTATTCACAGATTGTTCAACCCCTACGGGATTTGCTTAAGAAGAATGTTAAGTTTGAATGGTCTGATAGTGTTAACAAGTCATTTGTCACTGTTAAAGAAGCGATCTTAAATTCGCCAGCTTTGTCATCTTTTACCCCAGGAATTATGTGTATGATTTCGGTTGATGCCAGCCAGTTAGGTCTAAGCGCCGTTCTATGTCAACATACAGGTTCTCTTGAACGTACAGTAGGGTTTGCCTCAGGGTCTTTGTCCACAGCAGAGAGGAATTATTCAACAATTGAGAGGGAAGCATTGGCTTGTTCGTGGGCTGTAGAGAAGTTTAAAAGTTTTATTTGGGGCACACATTTTGTGTTACTAAGTGACCACAAACCCTTACTCAATTTATTGAATGGTAATGGTACTGGGAAGGCTTCAGCACGTTTGGTGCGTTTACTTTCTAGGTTGCATGAATTTAATTTTACAATTCGTCATGTGTCTGGTGGTCTCAATGTTAGAGCGGATTGTCTATCAAGACTTCCACTACAGGAGGATTATGTGGAGACGAAATTTTGTGATGTGGAATGTGTAGTAACATCTATCACTGATTCAAGCGAGGTTTTTCCATTTTTAACTCAAGAACTGTGGTTCAAAGCCTACAGTGACGACAAAGTTTTACAAGCTGTGGAGAACATGGTTGTTAATGGTTGGCCAAGGGAACGTTCTTTACCTGCTTCCATGAAATCATTTGCTCAGGTTTCTGAGGAACTGTCGATTGTAAATGGGATTTTGATGCGTGGAGATCAATGCATTCCACCTTGTTCTATACGTACGAAATTGGTGGAATGTGCGCATCAAGGCCATTTGGGCATTGGAGGCACTTCCAGAAAACTAAAAGAGTTTTTCTGGTGGCCCGCATTAGACAAGGATTTCGCTTTATTTATAGATAAATGTGATTCTTGTCTTTTATCCGATAAACATTGGAGAGTAAATAAATTGCCTCTTCATCCTGTTTCTATTCCAGATGAGGCATGGTCTAAAGTTGCGTTAGATTTTTCTGGTCCCTTCAATTTATTGCCGGTCAGTGATCGCTTTGTAATAGCTCTAATTGATTACCACTCTAAGTGGGCGGACATAGATTTTTGTGACTCCTCATCTTCTTCTTCTGTCATCAAATTTTTGGAAAGAGTTTTTCATGTAGAAGGCTATCCTAAAGAAATTGTTACGGACAATGGTTCGCATTTTTGTTCCTTGGCCATGCAAGATTTCTGTAAAGCACATGACATTAAACATTTGAGAGTGGCACTCTACTCCCCTGCTGCTAATGGTCTGATTGAAAGATTTAATAGGTTTTTAAAAGAGGGTGTACAAACAGCTCTTGCTAGTAATTTCCCAATGAAAGAATTTTTGAAAAAGAAAATTTGGTCCTACCTAATCACACCACAGGCAACAACTGGTATTTCCCCGTTCAGACTGTTGAAGAAAAGGAATCCGAATGGGGTTATTTGTCCAAATTGGTTGAGGGAGTTAAGGAAGGACAATTCTTCTTGTATTTCTTGTCATGATAAAAGTATTTTGAAGGAGAATGTTATGAAGAAGCAGGCTCTACAAAAGAAGTATTTTGATGCTTCTTCTCATTTTGTTGTGGAAGACTTTCAAGTGGGTGATTGGGTTTTGTTTAGGAACCCTAAGAAATGTGTTAAAGGAATGTCGAAATTTTCTGCTCCTTGTCAAATTGTCAAAACTTCTAAAGGTTCAGTTTTTCTGGAGGAAAAGGGATGGTGGAGTAAAAGAGCTCTTGTTAAAGTTTCTAATGATCAAGCCAAAAGAATTCGTGTATATAAAACTGACTCCAGTGATGTTGAATGTTCACATTTTCCTTTAGGTACCCCCTCTGATTTTCGTCATAGCAATGCTTGTTCTTCTGTTACTCCCTCCACTTCTTCTGCAGGTATGGTTTTGCAAACTTCTCCAATTTCCTCACAAACATCTTCTATGTTAAGTGCAATGTATGAATCTGTTAGACCAAATCGTAATTGTTCCTTTCCTTCTAGGTTCAAGGATTTTTATATGTCTTAGTTCTTTTATCTTTATTTTATTCTCCTTTATAAAAAGGGAGATGATGTAAGGTATTGTACATCTTCTGTTTCCTTTATTATCACTGCTCGTGTCAAGTCATGCTTTCTTTGACATTCTATGTTCCATGCTCTGCATCCTCGAGAGAGAGTGTTCCTTCAAACATGTTTATGTTTGAAGGGTGCATCTCTCGAGGATGCAATGTCTGTTAAACTAGTGTTTCACTCAAACTGTTTTGTAACTGGACATTCAACTGCTGTGCTTGCTACTTGCCAGTGGCGCTCCCGTGTAATGCTGATTTATATGGATTAAACTTCTTCTTGGATTGAAACCTATGCCTGTGTTTCATCTCTTTTAACAACGGAAGCACGACATTACACCCCTGCAGAAAAAGCTCTGTAAAAGTTTCTCAGTCCGAACATAGAAAAGGTGGCCGGGGCCAACCGCTAGAGCCAAGCCACCCACCCTCAACTGCTAGCCAGCCTGGATCCCTGGTTCGTCCGGCTGGAAAGCTCCAGAGGTCAGACTTCCACAACTTTGACCGGAGCTTGTTGCAAGGCAAGCCGGTTAACCCTCAATGAATCCGGACTGTCTGAGAGCGTCAGAGTCAGAAGGTAAACATTTTAACCGAGACCTATCGCAAGGGGTAGCCGTAGCAGGGCTCCATCGCGTTCGCCCTGATTCTTTGTGTAGGATGCTGGCTCTGTATATATTCTACCAAAGTAAGGTATAGTGTGCAGAGCGTCCATTGGAACCCCAAAGGTAGCCAGAGGTAAAAGTAGATAATACCGTACTCTCTTTTTGTCTAGTGTGGGCGAGCAGTAAGGCTTTATCAGATGATAGTGTTAAGCATTTATTGTACACACTCAGGCAAGAAATGATATCACACACTCAAAGACTGAACTCAGACTAATTTATTTGTATAAAAAACTATTATTTAGGGATGTACGTCATGACAACGCGGGCTTTTACATCGCGCTGTCATTACGACGCATCCATTACAACGCAAGTCGTTACAACGACTTGCGCTGTAGGCGCTGGATTTTGGAATAGTGTGATTTACTATTCCAACTCCACCCTATGCAACAGTAGAGAAGGTGTTGGAATAGTAAATCTACTATTCCTTAGTATCTAGCACCATCCAGCACAAGTCGTTGTAAAGACTTGCGTTGTGATGGCAGCGTCGTAATGGCAGCGCGGTGTAAAGCCAGCGCTGTCACGGCTGGTTCACATTATTTAGTTCTATTTTATTTCTAGAACCAAGCCAGGCCTGGTACAGGTAAGTATAATTTTACTTTACAAGAATAATGCAGCATAATACAGCTTGTATGCAGTTGAATGCAATTGAATTGGCTACAGGTAAGTCATTTGGTTGTAAAGCAGTTTGAAGTACTGTTCAGTTACTTTTCAGATTACTTTTACATCACTTTTCAGATTACTTTTTAAGTTACTTTCTCTACTCAGTATGATATGCCTAGTAATCACACTGGGACATTTCCTAGAAGAAATGTAAGTAAATCAGTTTTTTGTATATTTGCAGTTTTTTAGGTTTTCATACAAACCAACTCCACACTTAAAACAATTTTCACAAGAAAGCAGTTCAATGCAGTCCTATGGGAGAAAACTATGTTATCGACTTAACAGTAAGTTTAGGAGTGGGTTTTCTTGGGTTGGAACGAGGGTTCCCCCAGGGTCAAGGATGCACTCTCAAAGCACCCTCAGCTGTACTAGGACGTCCAGGTGCAGAGTGCCGAGGCCCCATGTTATCCATTGGGGGATAGGAGGCCTCCGTTTGATGGCTGCTCATGAGAAGGCCGCACGGATGTGGGAGCAAAGCTCCTGGTGTTAGGCTCAGGGCAAAGGAGGATTCGATTTAGCACACAAGGTGCACCCACAGCGGCACAGGGGCGGCCGGGTGCAGGGTGCTGTTGTGGCGTTGGGTGCCCTGTTGATTTCAATGGGGATTTCCTGGGTGCAGTGAACACTGCAGACTCGAGATGAGGATCTTCTGGAGGCCACCACCGGTTGGATAACATAAGTTGGGATGCCTGGGGATGTCGGGTCACCATCAGTTGGGCCACCTAACGTTGTGGGATGTCCGGTACAGTGGTGTCTTTTGGCGTCAGGTTTTTCTTACAGACTCTGGTCACTGTCCGGGGAACCTCCAGAAAGGGGCTGCATGCGTCAGCTGGAGACTTGGGACAGGCCAGGGATCACCGAATCCCAGGTCAGGATCACCAATTTAAACACTCTTTCAAAACATATATTTTTGTTGTGCAGTACCATTATTTCAACGGTTACGGCCATATGCAATCTAGAATTAGTACATTCACATAATTATTCATCACCCACAGTTTCACATCTGAAAAAGCTTTAACCAGTAAGCAGGACTGTGCTCTAAAATGTCACTCTGTCCCAGGGAGTGGGGCCGATCCATGGTGTTAGATTTTCACACAGTGTGTGAGAGATGGTATAAAAATATTCCTAGGGAGGGAGACTGTGCTCCAAAGTGTGGGACAGCCAGTGAGCTAGATTGTACTCCCTGGTGCCAGACTCACATAATGAGTGAGACTGAACCGAGTCGTGAGACCTACAGGACAAGACCCGCTCAAGGAGATGCAGAGACACATAGGGTCGGATTGGTAAGGTAGGCACTCAGGCAATGGGCCTGTATCTAAATTATAGCTCTGGGCTGCTTTTTTGTCAGCGTGGTGGTAGATTTGAGCTGTGTCTGTGCTGTTCAGAGGCCGCCAGCAGCCCAATGGGGGCCTGAGTGGCCTTTCCAAAGGCAGATGGGCCTCTGTTACCTCCCTTTTACCAAGGGGGTGGAGGTGTCATTCCCAGTCTCTCTCTGGGCTGGGCCATTAATGTATGAAGAATGAGCAGGGGCGGGGGCCTGAGCAGAAGTGGCCCCACTTATATTCAAGTGTGGTTCACCAGTGTGACCTAATCCGTGCACAAAGAGTGCTGGCAACAGTTAGATTTTTTTTAAATCTCAGTGAAGTTAAGAAAACCTTCCTCTTTTAGAGAACGCCCCTTCCATCTTTTCATAATACTTAAAACACTGAAGCAGTGCTTTGCAAAAAGGTGCAATCTGCAGATGTGGGCCTCTTTTTCACGGTGCCCAGGCCTATATTTGATCCCAATCCAGCCCTGGAGACACACACCCAGTGAATCCCACTGTGTTTCAATATAGGACTGTCACAGAGTGAGTGAGACTGCTCCCTGGTGTGAGGTGTGAGGAATAAGACTGTTCCAAGGAGTAAGACCGTGCTCCATTGTTTGGGACTAACAACCTGTGTGTGTGAGACTGTGCTCTGATATGTCAGAATCCCATCCAATAAGTGAGACTGCTCCAGGGTCCTGGACCTATAGAATTAGACCATTCAAAGGTGTGACACTACTGCACTGCACGAGACTCTTGGCTAATGAGAGTCACCTCCAAGAAGGCAGATCCAAGGCATGAAGCTTGGACCTAAGGGTGTGAGGTGGGTGTTGATGGGCTGAAACTAAGCCTCCGCATACGGATGCATGAATGCCCTGTTACCAGGCAGAATTCGGCAGAACTGATGCAGATTCCTGGACAGATGTTGAAAAAACGCACCTTTAACTCCCTTCCATATACGGGTTTGAAGCAAGTGTTTTAACAGAATATATTTTCCGATCAGTGAGCAACGCAAGAGGGCGCTGCAGCCTTGCTCTTCTGCAAGAGAAAAGAATGTTGCCTCGAAAAGATGCTCCCTGTCCATAGTGCCTGGCAAACCAGCAGTACTGGACCAACAATGGCCTCCGACAGAATAATGACCCCAAAACAGAAATTATTGTTTTGGGGCAAACGGCAGACCTGACTTTCTCCCAGCTCGCTGACCAGAGATTCTTAAACATAAGACTGCAACCATCACTCCTGTAAACAAGCACTGGTAAAGCCAAATACGTCTAGCTATTTTAAATAGCAAATTTGCATTCCTTTGAAAAGCTGAAATAAACTCTATCCCACACGCATGTTACAGAAGCTTAGATCATTACTAGAATCCATAGCAAAGGCAATCTTTGCTCTTCACTACAGAAAATAAGCTGAAAAAGAATTACACCAGACTTGCCTCAAAGTAGAACTTGAATCAAGGAAGCAGCTTTCTTTGGATTGTTGTAACTCTGTGGAGTATGTTTGGAGAAATTACCGTTCAGGGTTGGTATGAAAGGGTTAAAACGTTAAAAGTATCTGGACCATTAAAAATGTTGCAGTCCTCATTATAGGTCGAGAGGCTCGGGCCCCGCACCCTCAAAAAGAAAAGAAAGGAGCCATAAGAAAGCAGGCGGGGATGCCCTGACTATTTAGCTCAGGAATAGGGGCCCATAGGGACCCCACCCCTTAGCTTAAAATAGAAAACTAAAATGTATCATCGGTTCGCGGACTCCAGCATGGCTCCAATCACTGCAAACCCTGCCTTGGTGCCCAAACTTGGCAAGGGGTAATGGGTCCATGTCTGGCTCCCTCACGGCTCTATGAACACCAGCTCTGGGTCTGCAAGCCCACACAGACTCATTTACCCTTGTGCACTGGGGCCCATGAACCAAAAAAGGAAGCCTGCCTCTGCTTTGCAATCCGATGGGCGTGCTCTGTGGGCCCTGGCTGCCTTTGGAGGGTTGGTGGCTAAGCCAGGCACAGTTTTGTCCCTATAGCGAACCCCCCACTACACACAGCCAAAAGCCTTTACTAACAGAAATGGGCACCCACACACGGTGTAGGTTGGGACTTTGTGGACAAACCCTGCTGTCCACAGTCGAAGTCTGTGTGCACTGGTCCATAGTCGAAGGCTGGCTGCAAGCCTTGGGTAGGCACAGGGCTTTGCCACAGGCCAGGTCCTACAGACAACCCCGGCTACCTGTGGCATTTTGAAGCCCTGCAAAAAAAAAAAGTTTGACCATGACAGAAGTTTTGATTTGCTTGGTAGCTGTTTGTGGTATGGATTGTGTAGCTAGCAATAAGTTCCAGCTTTTAGTTGTTTTCAGTGTAGTTCTCAACAATGACTGTTCATTAACTGTGTGTTTTTTAAAGAAATTTCTATGGTTGTTTTAAACATACATTAAAATGTTATAACTAAAGCCAACCATAACTACACTTTAACATATCTATCTATCTATCTATCTATCTATCTATCTATCTATCTATCTATCTATCTATCTATCTATCTATCTATCTATCTATCTATCTATCTATCTATCTATCTATCTATCTATCTATCTATCTATCTATCTATCTATCTATCTATCTATCTATCTATCCATCTATCTATCACAGAAACGCCTCATAGCGCGGGTAGCTGTCATGCAAATATGTACATGCTGGCGCACCACAACATAAAAAGACTCTTTTTCCCCAAAATAAGTGAATGGCACTCTACTCCTTGAATGCAGACAAACGTTTTAGCATAGACCAATCAAGACCTCAATCCCACCATGGGTCTTTCTCAAGGTAGTATAATATATCAAATATACACATATATGAATATATATTCACATCCAATATCGTTGTTTTCCACGATTTGTGATATGGGGGCACACAAACTCCTCAGGCGCCGTTCTCCATGAGCTTTTTCACACTTTTATTATTTATTATTTTTTGTTTTTCATATTTTAGTAAATGTTACCTTTTTCCATGCAAGAACACACAAATAAAATGTGTTTCCCACGCTGACGCATTTCGACTTCCGCCTTCTACTGGGCCTCCCGTAACATAAACAGTCCTGTTCAAACGTCCTTTTATTTTTTTCATGCCCAGTCAATCACTAGAGCGTAAACTCCTCTTCCAAAATGGCTCTCATTCCGTGTGCCATGACACAAATTATCATTTTAAATCTTGCAATTCAATCTTACACCTTTTCCTTTTATCAATGTCATTAATATGTTACCTTCATATATTCAGGGCCTTATTTATGAGCTCCTTGCAATACATTTGTGCCACCATTGCGTCACTTTTTTGAGATGCAGCGGTGGTGTAAACAATGCACCACATTACAGCATATTTAAAAAAGTGACGCATCTAGGCAGATGCGTCACTTTGTAAAGCCCTGTGCCACATTATACCTGCGTCAGGTATAATGTATGCAGGGTAGGAGTTGCACCGCGAGAAAGCCTCTTAGAAATCCGTCAGATTTCACTGCTCCACTTCTAGGACGCCACTACATCAAATCCTTACGCCTGCCGCATGGCAGGTGTAAGGGTGACGCAGTGGTATAATCATTGCCCTCCCCCTGCATTGTTGGAGTTGCGTCACGCCTCCAAAACACAACTCCAGCAATGCATTAGTTTTACGCCGACAGATACGTCAGTATTACTGACATATCTGTCATTCCTTGAGTCATGATGCGTCATACAGTAAATATGAAGCATCCATCATGTCGCAAGGAGGGCGCAGTGAAAACTGTTGCATCACTGTTTTCCCGCATCCCTCAATGTTTAACATTATCACCCTGATGTGAGATTTTGCAATTCATGTTCTCCTTTCCTCTTTTGTTTCTCCTCCCTTCTCTCATTTAATGTGACTTGTGCTTCCTCTATTTCAAATATTTCTATTGTTATCTTATTTCAAGCCCTCTTCCTCAATGCTGTTTTCAATAATAATATGGCACATATTATGCTGATGGGAGCGCCCAATAAAGTTCTTAAAGCCTAATCGCATTCCTAATATGACGTGGTTGCTGCACCTATTTTTATAAGGTAGGATGTGCCGTAAGATATTTTCCTCAGTTGGAGTATTCAACTTATCTCTATAAGGAGGCGTATGTGTGGATGTAGTAAATGGGATAGGGGAAGAGTCAATCCCTTCCTTTATGTCATGTAGTCAGTTCCCTTCTTTTCATAAAGTGGTGTGTTGTGGGATGTTCCATTGTCTTCCCGAGTCAGGCTGTTGCACCGGTCCCTTTAAAGTGGTATGTGCTATAATTTGTTATAAATATATTAGTGTTATTCTGTTCCTTTATGTGATGTAGTTATTTCCCTTCTCTTCATAAAGTGGCATGTGCTATGAAATAATCTACTATCTTCCTATATAAGGCTATTGCACTTGTCCCTTTAAAATGGCATGTGCTATAGTATGTTAAAATTAGACTAAAATGCTTGGTGTCCTTTATTGCATTATTCTTTATTAGTGGTGTGTGCTATAGGATGTTCTCCTACCTCCCTATGTAATGTTATTGCACTTGTTTCTATGAAGTGATGCATGCTATGATATGTTATAAATACAGTAAGTTGCTTGATCTATTTTATTGCACTATTCTTTATATATGTCATATGCTGCAGCGTTCATTTATGTTATTTTCTCTACCCATCAGTCTATTGTACCTGTCTCAATAACATGATTCTTAATAAAGTGCACACCCTTCATCATTTCATGAAGATTCTAATAAAGTGCTAGTGCATATCCCATATTCCAAAGTCAACACTTCTTAATTACATTGAAAATTCAACTTAGAAGTGCCAGGCCTTCTTAGGGTGTCTTATTCATCCATCACACATGATCCCCTAAGGCCTTAACATCCACATACCATACAAAATAGCCTTTTGGATAAAGTGCTTGTGCCTGCATTAATCATAAAACCATCACAGTCACTTCATGTTCCATATTTCAGGGATCCTTCTAAAAATTGTCACATGACTAATTTTCTTTTTTTTAAAGTCAAGGTCATTGAGAGAATTCAATGTAATAATTTACGCAACAATTTATTTAATTGTGATCCATGCACAAACCATATATGGATTACAAGTTCCCAGGGGGGCGTGGCCAAGAGCGCGATGTAAGAAGACGTGCCCGGGTAGAGCTCCGAGCGAAGCTCCCCTTCCACGGGCGATTTCTCCTCCAATTCCTGTGCATTCGGGCCCAAACTCGGACCGAGTACACCCGGGGACCAGCCCAGCCGTCCCTAGAAATTTCAGGAGGATCGGAGTACCGGCCCCTCCGATTGTCAGTTGCCGCTGCACCTGCCCGCCCAGGGCTCACTTCCGGTCGGCGGCCCCTACTACCCAAGACCGGGGATCCGGCCCACCGAGGTAGGCCACAACACAAGTGAAATCCCCGGCGCGATCCGGAGGGGAAGGAGACTGCGCCGCAACGCCGGCCACCCACCAGCGCTCCAGCCGTGCAGGGGCCCCAGATTCAACTGCAGGACATTCGACCCTGGCCCACGACGGCGGTGTAATCGACCCGCCCTGCCGACCGACCCTGGAGGCATCCAGCCAGGCCCAGTGAGCACCGGAGAGGGGGAACACTCAGACGCCTGGGGGTCCGTTTGGTCAGCGTTGCCCCCTGGCTCCCGGCGGGCCACAGCGAGAACAGACCCGCTCCGCCCCCTGGCCCCCTCACACTCGCCCGCCGCCTTGTCACTGGCCCGGCGAGGGGGACGAGACAGTACCACAGCGCCCGGTACCCCCGGTGCACCCACAACGCGGGGATCCCTGAGGCTACGAGCAGGCACGCCACACTGACCCACGGCGCCCTGCGCTGCTGACCCGCCCTGCCTGCCGGCGCTGGGGGCTTCCCGCATAATCTGGCGGGAGCCGGAGGACAACCGCACTCCACTGCTTGGAGACCCGCACCATCGGCGTCGTCCCTGGGCCTAAGTGATCGGCGACGGTAGCTGGGTGGCCCCACCTCCTGGACACCAGAACCCACCCGCTGTTCAGTAACGACCGCTGGACAACGTTGGACCCATCCACTACTGCAGTGCCCGGCCCGCGCGGCACACGGACCGTGGCCGCGTCGAGACAGCCCATCTGCCAATTGGACTTACACCAAGGGACCTGCTCAGGCCCACGCGGGTGAGCACCCAGAACACCTCCGCGTTCTCCACCTCGGGCAATCCGGCACTGAGCTCCACGGTGCCCCACGCAACGTCAGGTGGCGTCCAGGATCCAGCGCACCGCCCGGCACGGGCTGAGCTGACGACCTGGCCAGGAGAGACTAGTCTGCACAGGCCCCGACAGTGTTCACCGAGAAAGCCTGACTGACCGGCTGCCTCCCCGTGACGACCACCCACATGTCAGGGGGGACCAGAGCGAAGACCGGCACCGGTGGGGCACTGAGCAAAGGAAAGATGGTGAAGAACACAGAGGCTGACCAAACCGCCTCCAAACTGGACACAATGCTGGCGGCCATGGAACGCCTGGAGGAATCCATGCAACTCACCCGTACGTCGCTGGAGAACAGGATCGATAAAGTGGCTGTGGACTTAACGCTCCTTCGAGCGGACCACAAGAAACTATCCGACCGCACCACGGCCTTGGAGCAAACGATGGCGGAGACCACACCCAAGCTGACACAGACAGATAAGCACGTCCGTGACCTACTCAACCGGGTGGAGTTCCTCGAGGATAGAGCGGAGGATGCTGAAGGGCGGGCCAGAAGAAACAATGTTCGCATAGTGGGCCTTCCGGAACGATGGGAACGGAGGGAGACTGCGGAACATATGGAGACCTGGCTCAGAGAGCTCCTGCCTGAAGGCACACTGTCACCACATTTCGTGGTGGAAAGAGCACACCGAGTGCCGTCCCGTCCACCCCCGGAGGGCTCCAACCTGAGGCCAATGCTCATGCGGGTGCTGAACTACCGTGACCGGGACGCCATTCTCCGCGAAACGCGGAAACTGTCGGACATACAGGTGGACAACGCCAAGGTGATGTTCTTCCCTGATTACACCATTCAGGTCCAACGCCGGCGTCAATCGTTCCTCGAGGTGAAACAACGGCTCAGGCGCCTGGCTCTCAAGTACTCCTTGCTGTTCCCGGCACGTCTCAGAGTGGTGGCGCAGGACAAAACCCACTTCTTCGACACTCCAGAGGCGGCGGCGGCGGCCTGGCTGGATTCGGGTGTGGATGCGAACTACGTACCTGCGCCGAAGGAGCAGCGCCGCCATCGAGGTACCCGCAGGCGGAGACAACGGCACGCCTCGAGGCCCGGGTCGCCGACCACAGACGCAGAAATCGGACCCACCCCAGAGCAAATACTGATTGAACATCGAGAGGCCATCCGGAGAACGGCTGAGATCAGTGGGTCGCAATCGCCCATCCTGATCCCCAACGCAAGCCCAAGATCGCGCGGGAGCGAGGACGACGATTGCATATACGGACTGCCAGATGACTTGAACACTGAGGGCTTACCAGTTGTCACACCCCAAACATCGGATCTGATAGCATAAATGACCCTCCTCAACCTAGCCCAGGCCTGGGCATTGCGATTGGCATCCTGAGACAGTTTGGTCGATTTCAAAACTGACCTGTCCGGAAGTCCACAACAACACTTCCGAGACCCACGGCGGCTACATACAGCCCCATCTCCGTGTTCTGAGCTCCACTCCTGATCCCCCTGCCTGCCGGCCTGGCACAGTCCGCAGTGACACCGAGAGAGGGGTAGGAGCGGTCCCACTGGCACGCCGCTGGGAGCATGCATCTGGCGGGGTGGACGGGCCCCTAGAGGTGAGTGACCCCCCCTGGGGAGGTAGCAGATGGGATCCCCCCCCCAGGGGTGGACTGTCCGAGACCAGCGACATTGGGAACCCTGACCTGTCTGCAGACACTGCCACTGACATTTGGTGCCCCTAGACACACTGCCCGTGGTGGGGAGCCGCCACAGCTCCCTTGGCGACCTGAACTGACTTGCCTTACTCACGTGCTGAACTTCGGCATTCCCCCATTGAACTCACGGATTGATTAAGCTCGATAGAGCATTTGGGCGGCGACTCGTTCTGCCGTTGCCCTTTTGGTATTATGTTTCTGTTAAAGTTCTTCCTTTTGAGACTAGCGTGGACATTGCAATGCTGCTGCGTGCATCCCTGGGACTGTGGGAGTGGGCGTGGGGTGATATTGGCCACTGTCTGCTGCCGGTGTGTGTGTGTGGGTGGGGTGGGCTGGGGGTTGGGGGGGGGCCGGGTGCTTGGGCGCGATGCATACTGTGATGGCTACGGTTAAATTCTGTACCTGGAATGTCAGGGGCATGCAAACGCCCTCACGTAGATACCAGGTGTACTCATACCTTAGGCGACATCAGGTCCAGATTGCACTACTACAGGAGACACACCTGGTCGCTGCTGAGGTGGCCGCACTTCGGCGCAGGTGGAGGGGGCAGATATACGCCACGACCTTTTCAGCGTTCGCGCGGGGGACCCTAATCTGGGTCAGACCTGGGGTTCCATTCGCACTGACACACAGCAATATCGACACCGAGGGACGCTATGTCTTCATACAGGGCAGACTAGACGGGCAGCAAATTGTCATAGCCTCCATATACGCACCCAATGTGGAACAGGGGAAATTCTTCACGCGCTTGTCAGCAGTAATTGCGCCCTGGCCAGACGTACCCTTGATGGTGGGTGGGGATTACAACTGCGTACTAGATGTCTCCCTTGACCGCTCGTTCCTCCCAGCAGCAATCGCCCCAGCGCAAGCGACCTCCAGGGCCCTAACCGATTGGGCGACGCAATGGAACCTGCACGATGCCTGGCGAGTCAGGAATCCCACCGCCCGGGTGTATTCCTATTACTCGGGAGCCCATTCTCTGCATGTTAGGTTGGACCGATACATGCTGTCTCGCGACCTGATTTCCTCCGTGACTGACGCTGACTATCTGGGACGGACGCACTCGGACCATAACCCGCACACACTGGTCTATGGATGGCGGCGCCCGCGTCCGCCAATACCCACATGGCGCTTGCAACCGGACCTCCTACTCGACCCGCCTTTCCGGGAGGAGATGTCCAGGAGGATCTTACAATATTTTGAAGACAACACCGACTCGGCCTCCTCCCCGAGAATTGAGTGGGACGCCTTCAAGGCAGTCACACGGGGAGGCTGCCTTAGTGTGCAGGCGGACCTGCGAGGCCAGGTGGAAAGGGATCTGATAAGGGCGGAGGAGGCGCTACTGGATAAAGAACGGGAGGCGACGAGAGGCGATGATTCCCAGCTGATCTCGGCCAGGGCGGATCACGCTGCGTTGATGGAGCGCCTAAAGAACATTAACTTTGCGGTCCACTCCGCGCGCACTCACAACGCGGGGGACAAACCTGGCAGACTGCTGTCGTGGCTGATACGGCAAGACACGCAGTCTGCGCCGGTCCTGTCGATCCGTACGACACAAGGCGTCGAGGTCTACACCCAGACACAGATCCACGAGGCGTTCACGTCACATTACAAGTCCCTGTATAGCACGCGGCTACGGGCCACCGTGGTGGAGATCGTGGACTATCTAGCGACTCTACAGCTCCCGACAGCTACTGCTGCTCACCAGGCGGAGTTGGGTGCTGCAATTACCGGTGAGGAATTACGGGACGTAATTTTCTCCCTTTCCAATAGCAAAGCGCCGGGCCCTGACGGGCTCCCGGCGGAGTTCTATAAAGCCTACTCACTGGTGCTAATACCGGAACTGCTGAGAATGTATAAGGCGGCATTGGAAGATGCTGAGCTCCCGGCGTCCCTAAACGAAGCTAATGTGGTCTCTCTGCTGAAACCAGGTAGGGAGGCGACAGAACTAGGCTCATACCGACCATTGGCACTCCTCAACACCGATTACAAAATATTGGCCGCGACGCTCGCCCGGAGACTTGCCCCGTTGGTCCCCACGCTGGTGCACGCTGATCAAAATGGCTTTGTGCCCACCCGGAGCACGTCCTACAACCTACGCCGGTTTTTTAAGATCCAACGGTATGCGACCCCTACCTGGCCGCGCTCAGGGTGCATCGTGCTCGATCTGGAAAAAGCGTTTGACTCGGTGGAATGGCCGTATCTCCTCCGAGTCCTTGAGAAATACGAACTAGGCAACGCCTATATCCAGATGGTGGGGCTCCTCTATCAGGCGCCCGAAGTGCGTGTCCGGACCGGGCGGTTGTTGTCCGACAGGATCCGCATTGGGCGGGGTACCAGACAGGGCTGCCCCCTCTCCCCTATGATATTCGCCCTGGCGATGGAGCCATTGGCGGAGCTGCTCCGCGCCTCCGGCGCCGCATGGGGCATCCCACTGGCGGATGGCGTACACTCGGTGTCTCTATATGCCGATGATCTCCTACTGTATGTCAGAGATCTCACATGCATACCTGAGGCAATCGAGGGCATCTTCCGTACATTCGGAGATATGTCGGGGCTCCATGTTAACTGGGCCAAATCGGGAACCTACGCATTCAGTAGCGAGATGCCGCAATGTGAAGTGCGCATGATGGGGGAGACGCTCCGATGGCACCCGACGGTATTCAGGTACCTAGGGATCTTGATATATCGAGACCCCGTGGATCTCCTGGAGGGTAACCTGGTGAGGGCTATATCCTCACTCACGGCCCAGGTCACGTTCTGGAACTCCCTCCCGCTGAATGTGCCGGCCAGAGTGGCACTGACCAAAATGATAATGCTCCCCCGGCTCCTCTATTATTATGCTAACCTGCCAGTGTATGTGCCAACGCGCATATTCAGAGAGCTGGAAACTCTCACCAGGCGCCTTATTTGGAACAAAGGGAGACCCCGGGTAGCGTTGAAGACTCTATATGCAGCCACGGACGCTGGAGGCTTGGCCGTCCCCAACCAAGAGCTGTATTACTTGGCGGCCCAGCTACAATGGGTCGCTTACTGGCTGAGCGGCAAGAACCTGATGGACACGGCCACGGCTGATACCACTCTGTCCCCCGTGCAGGTGCTCACACTCTTCCACCCCCTGACGCGGGAGCGACACCCCGCCCAAGTCCATGTGGCGATCGCGAAGCGGTGCTTTGCGCGGGCCCTCAAACTTACCAGAGGTACAGTGCCCTACGCCCCGAACCTACCTCTACTGGGAACTCCCTTGGGCACTAGCATACTGTCCTCGACTGCGCTACGCTGCTGGACGGCGGCTGACCTGGACGACCTGAGCGGCCTATATAGCGACGGAGTGCTGCTGCCCTTCGAGACCCTGTCCACAGACACCGGGCTACCGGTGGGTCAGTTCCTGGCACACGCCGGACTCCTACGTGAACTGACGAGGGCATGGGGTGACATGGGCCAGGAACCACCCACTCATCTTCTCATCCAGTACCTGCACGTAATGGGCGATGGGTCTCATATAGTGCACTGGCTAGCGCAGGCACTACACACCCACACTCAATTCTCCTCCCAAAGGCTGAGGGGGAAGTGGACGACCGACCGGGGCTCCGACTGGACGGACAAACAATGGACCGCAATATTAGCGGGCGCTAGAAATGTTCCCCGCAACGCGCGATTTAAAACCATCCAATATTATATCATTCATCGAGCATATTTGTCTCCTGACAAACTGAATCGCTATTTCGGACTCACTTCATCGGCATGTCCCAGATGCGGCCTCCAAGACTCGGATTTCCTGCACGCACTCTGGAACTGCGCCCACCTCGCCTTGTATTGGTCAGCGGTCACTGACACGCTGACGGCGGCCTCGGGCGAAACTCTCCCCAAGACGTGGGAAGTATGCCTACTGGGGCTCTACAGGAGAACCAAGCAAACCAAGCTGCGGGCACGCTTCTGGGACTTAGGCCTCATTACAGCTAAACGCCTCATTACGAAACGGTGGAAAAACGCCAACCCACCGCGCCCTGCAGACTGGCGCCGCTCTTTTAGCAACTGGGCCAGTGCGGAGAGTGTGTCCCTACACAGAGAGGAGACCGCTGGCCTGCGGAAATACCCGATCGCCCAAGACTGGGACGCTGCCCTGATCGCGTACCACGGGGCATGCGCCCGGGCCGGTATAGAATGCCAACCTGACGCGGAATAGAAGGGGCCCTGTCACTTGCTGTCCATATGGGACACAGAATCTGCCCCCCCCTCTCCGCTGCCGCGTCCTCCCCCCCCCCACTGCCGCGCCCCCCTCCCCCCCTCCTTCCCCCCCTGCCGCCAGCCCCGCCTACCGAGATCTTCCACAATGAACGATGTCCCCTGCCGCTCCCCGCCGCTCCCCTTCCCCCCCCCCGCTGCCCCCTCCCTCCCCTCCCCTCCCCGCCCCCGCCCGGCGGCCGTGGCGACACCACACCCTCGATCGCCCCCGCCCCCCGCAGCCCACACAGGGTGCACCACACGCAGCTAGGATTCAAGACACATTGCCACATGCACATACACTAGTCCAGCAGTTGTTGAAATGTTTTTCCCTCCCCCTCCTCTTTTAATTCCCAGTTATACCTTTTGGTTGACGCAGAGACTGTTGATTTTGTACACGCGCTAATGCTCGACCCCCCCCTCCCTGTTTCCGTATCATACAATGGCAACTGGGTGTTTTCATGTACAGGCAGCGGAAGCCCAGCAATCCATGTGACGGCGGGGGATACGATCCTGCTCCTGCTCGCTACTGTACTGAACAGGGAACATCACTTAATGCAATGACTGTCGGATTTCTTACAGCACCCTGGTCCTAGCGCAGTGCCATGAGCCTCAGGCGCTGCGGCACGAGACATTTCCTAGCACCGCTACTTGTGAACTAATGCATTGCCACTGGCTACTGTTTATTTTCACTCATATTTCATTGGCATGTCATTATGTACTGATAGCCGAGTACCGCTTGTAGTAGTGGTTTATTGTTATGACACTGTGTGACTACTGTTTACCTTATCTGTGAAACTAAATAAAGTTTGGGACCGTTGGTCTTAAAAAAAAAAAAAAAAAAAATGGATTACAAGTTCCCAGTTCCAAAATCAGATCCAGTCTCCCATTTCATATGTGGTTTTCTTTATTCCAGGTGGACTCCACTATATAGCCAGAGGAGGGAATATTTCCTGTGGAGATCATGTACGACTGTTAAAGATAGATCCATATCTGTATTATGTCCCATCGGGCCTTCTCTGCCCATCGATATAATCAGTTTTGATGATTCTCTTCTGAGTTTTAATTTTTTTTGCAGAGTTTTATATAGCGCGAACTAGAACCGAACCGAATCAGTTATCAGAGCGCTTTACATAGCACCAGTTACGTTACATGAGGACACACTTTAATTTTAGGCACGGGGAGATTAAGTGATTTGCCCAGAATCACAGGGGTTTTTTGGCGTCGTTACCGAGACTCGAACCAAGTTCCCCAGGTCCGAGGTCGAGCGCCTTAGCCGTTAGGCCAACCCCTCTCCCCAAGAGAGTTCTCTCTCTCCATTCCCTCCTCTTGGATTTTTCAGTATATGTTTAATTCCAAACTAACCAAAACCTTTCAGGGAGTGATTACGTACATTCTCAAAACGATTAGCAATTGAATGAGTGTTTTCTCCATTTTTGATGGCTCGCATGTGTTGTAATATTCATAGTTTAATTGTATTGATGGTGCTACCCACATAATATTTATTGCAGCTTCTTTCAAGTGCATATACCACGAATTCAGTTTCACATGTGATTCTGCCTTGTATTGTCCTTTCGTCATACAATGTTACAAATGTGTTTTGATTGATCCCAAATTGGCATGCTCTGCAAGAACCACATTTTGTGAAGCCTTTTATATTACTTGCTAGTCAATTCTTTTCTCAGATTGCTTCCAAATGGCTTCTTATTGGGATATCTCTCAGCGATGTAGTTTTCTTGAACATTATCTTGGGGCTTTGGTCCACCACATCTTTTATAAGGTTCTCCTTTGGCAAGATACTCAAGTTTTTCTGTAACATTTTCTTTATGGTGGGAGGTGCTGAGTTGTATTCCAAGAAAGGCCTTTTTGTTTCATCTTTCTTTTGTTCCTCCTTGGTCAGATAAAGTACTTGTGCTCTTGTCTTCTTTCTGACTCTTTCACTGGTATCTTGCAGTACACTCATGGGATAACCTCATTGAATGAATCTTTCTGTCATCCTTTTTATTTCATTTTCAAATTGTTTTTCCGTTGAGCAGATTCTATTTGCCCATAACATTTGGCTGTATGGAATGCTGTACTTCAATGCCAATGGATGACAACTATTGGCATGTAATATGGAATTCATTGCCGTGGCTTTCCTGTGGATGTTCGAAACCAAACCTCCATCTTTGACATCCAGATTAACGTCTAAAAATTCACAATGTGTCCTACGTACGGTTGAAGTGTATCTAATACTAACCTCATTGTTGTTTAGTATTTCAATGAGGTCCTCCAATTCTGATATCTCTCCATCTCACAAGATGAATAAGTCATCTATTAAATGCCACCAGAACACAACCTTTTCCATATAGATGTTATTATCCTCCCTCCAGCCAACCTCCTCCTCCCACCACCCCATGAAGAGAATTAGTGTAGATGGGGGCGAAGGAGGTGCCTAGGGCTGTGTCCTGTAATTGGAGATAGAACTGTCCATTAAAAGTAAACACATTGCCATTGAAACATACTCCAATATATCCATCACCATTTGTGTTTGCTCCATGTGCTCAATTGGTCTATCTCTCAGAAAGTGTTTGCATGCCATATTGCCATCCTTGTGGTTTATGGACGTATAAAGAGAGATTACATTGAGGGTTACCATGACATACTCAGTTCTCCATGGTATTCCATCCAATTTGTGCAAAACTTCAGTAAAGTCCCTTAATATGAGGGTAAGGATGTGACATATGGTTGTAGAAATAAGTTGAGAAATCGTGAGTAATTTTCCATTAGTGAGCCTATTAAGCTCACTATTGGCCTACTGGTGGAATTTCCACCTTCTTATGAACTTTTGGCAAAATATAAAATGTGGCTACTTTAGCATGGTCAGTTTTTAGATTTGTGTATTCCTCCCATTCCAATAAGTTCTTTTCATGCCATATTCGAAGCTTCACGTGGAATTCCCTTTCTATTTCCTTTAAAGGATTTGACAAGAGACGTTGATACTGAGTTGCATTGTTGAGCTGTCTCCTTGCCTCTTTTAAATATCGTTTTCAATCCACTAAAACTATATTACCTCCCTTATTGTATGATTTTATGATAAGTGTGAGAGGCTGGCCTGGTATATGTTGTATACTTATGTAAGTGGACACCTTGCACCAGTCCAGACAACCCTTTATGGTGATTTAAGAGGTTTTAGACAACCTTAGAAAGCTCTCTAAGTGGTAGCTGTGGAGAGCTACCTTCAGGCTTAGTCCAAAAGGAGTGTAAAGCAGCTTGTTTTACCAGAATGCAATCTTATTGTATAGATTAAGTGAAAAGAACCACACCAAGCATTTATAAAAATATGTATTTATTTTAGAATACTCTCTAGTATGTTCAAATATCTCCAACACAGAGATAAACACAATGCACAGAACACTTCAGTTAGAAACACAGTAATTAGCACGCTATACACAGTGGACCCCAGGGGCGACCAAACCATATATTAAGAAAGTGGTACAAGAACTACGATTCAGATCAAAACAGTCTTGAGTGGACATCCAATTGCAGGGGACTCACAGAACCACCCAAGGTAAGTAGATAGGGACCCCACGGAGAGCGTGTGCAGTGTGGGAACACGACCACGTGCTCCGTACAAGTCTATGTGCAAGTCGCAGTTGGATTTTTAAAGATTAAGGACCCTTTCCCTACTCTTCTGAGGAAACCCCTTGGAAGACAGAAGGTTGGAGAGCCACCCCACCCGTGGATACCCTAGTACCCACGTTACCTACACCAGGGACGCCGGGTGCATAGTGGTTAAGTGGCATCGGAAACCGCCATTGAACCCAAATGAGAATTTCAGGAAAGTGCTGCTGCTGGAGGAGGAGAAAGTATTCGTGGAAATCCAAATGTGGATTCTTGAAGAAGAGTACCTGAAAGCAGAGGAGACAGAGTCTATGTCACTTGGGAGTGACCAGGAGACTTGGAAGATGAATGCCCTCCTATGTCGGGTTCTCCACGAAGATGATGATGACCTTGACTCTGCAGCTGTGAGGACCAGGCGATGCTGAGGAAGACCAGGACCCGGATGCGAGCTGTCCCACAAAGGATGTTGAGTGCTGAGGGGTCGGTGTCCAGCAGGAGCACCAACAAGCCTTGGCAAATGCAAGTCCACGCATGACATCAAGAAGCTGCAAAGTTGGGACCAGCAAGGTCCTGGGGACTCACCACAAGCAGGGGAGTCAGGGCTGGCCCTAAGCAATCAGGGGAGCCCAAGGGAAAGAAAAGAGACCCTCAAATGGAACCACGGGCCGGAGAAACTGGAGATGCGAGAGGACCTCAAGCAGGTCACCAAAGGAGTAGGCCACGGTGCCCACAAGGTGGTGTGGCTGAAGATCTTGGTGGAAGGAGTTGCTGGAGGTTGGAGCTATGGGGAGCCCAATGCACTTGTTGCAAAGTTGCCAACAAGCCTTTGCACTTGCAAAAGAATGCGGTGCACAGGGGTTCGGTTATTGCAGCACCCACGAGGTATACTGGCCTCAAACTTGGTCAGAGGACAGCTCAGGCCTTGAGGGCCTTAGAAAACTACCACCTGTGTTGTTGAACCTGTTGGAGTCTGCAGGAGCACGGTATCCAGTAGACTGGTCAGCAGTGTTGAGTTGCCTGCGAATGCAGGGAAGTGACTCCTTCACTTCAAAGGAGATTCCTTCAAGTGTCTTGGATGCTCCACAGGCCTTGGTTTGTTCCTGTATGAAGCACGGACAAAGGCGATGCAGCAGACAAGCAGGGAGATGAAGTCGGTCCCTAATGAAGTACCGCAAAGTCCAGAGTGTCCAGACGGCGAATTTGAAGTGGTATTGGAATTGAATCTTGGCCCACGACAAATCTAGGCACCTACACCCAGGTAAGCCCTTAAGTATCCTAGTGAAAGGGTTGGGACGATTCAGGGGACCCTCCCAGGGGAGGGTCTGGACAGGGGAGAGATTACTCCCATGTCCTTTGTCCAGTTTTGCACCAGAGTGGGAGCCAACGACTCCCAGGACTGGTTTGAACTGGACTATGCACAGGGACATCAAATGTGCCCCTCATGCAGACTTTCTGGCTCTGGCAAGTGCACCCACCCGGTCCCAATACACAAAATCCTGTCTGGGAGGTGGTCACGCCTATTGATCTGCCTGCCCCTGCTCAGCAGCAGGAGGGCAGAAATGTTTCTCTGGTCGGCAGCAACCATTTGTGCTGTACGGGGCTAGAGGTTGGCACTGGGAACACTGAGAGCATAACAAAGGGCTCTTTCAGTGCTTGGAATCATACCTCCCACACCATTTACGGTGTGGGGGTATGATTCCAACATGTTTGATACCAAACATGATAGGATTCGTTTCAGCCAATTTCGAGATGGTCATTGCATAATTATGCAGTGCCCCTCTATATAGTATATGGCTCCTTCACTGACAACCCAGGAGAATGGACTCCATAGGCTGTAGGTGTGTCCTGCAGGGCCACCCTCTCACTTAGGACCAAGCACTCTGCCTTCAGGATTGCAAAGGCCTGCTATAGGCGTGACTTATAGGTTTTAAGTGCAGTGACCCTTAGATATGGTAAACCTATATCTTTAGTAAGTGGTGCAAGCACCAACTTACACAGACTGCAATGGCAGGACTGTAGTTCCATTTTGAACAGTCTCTGAGAGACCTCTGGGGTACCTATGCCCTGGGTACCATCTACTAGGAACTGTATCCAGTATCCAATCTGGGAAGTACCTAAGTACTGAACACGACAATCTAGAGAGAAAGCAGATAGACTGGGGTAACCATACAATGCAGATCCTACTTTCCTACAATAAGGGGTGGATCCTTTTTCAGAATTGTGATGTCCTGCCAATCTTTGAAGGATAAATATATACATATATATTCACATCCAAACAGTCCTTGTTATAGAACCTCATTTTGCCCAACAACACATATACAGTCTTTATTGTGCATGTAATCCTTGAAACATATGAAACACGATCATCAATGGTGTTCTGGCATTTGTAGTCCTTAGAAAATATGTAATCTTTAGACCTTTATATTCTAATATCAACAATATGCTTCTCCTGCTTGTATCATAAAATCAAGCAAAAAATATTGTAGAGAAGAGATTCTTATGGATAACTGCATGATCATTATGAATTCCTCTTTTCCTTAAATCATATCTGACTAAATATTTCTGACACAGTGGGCTTCTATAATTCCACCTGGAAAATGCTTGTATTTACATCTCAAATATCAATCATCTTTTTATGCAAAAGTATTAGATACTAATTGTTAGATTTTATAGCTAGGGAGGTCTTCCCCCAAACGTTTACCTTCACACTCCTATGTTGCTGAATTCATTTTTGTTGGCTCTAGGACTCTTTGCATGTCACCACTGCAAATCAGTGCTAATGTGTTTGTGCTGTCTCCTTTAAACCTGGTAAAATTGGCTTACACCTGATTGGCATACTTTATTTACTTATAAGTCTCTAGCAAAGTGGTAAACCATATGCCCAGGGCCTGTAAATCAAATGCTACCAGTGGGCCTGCAGCACAATTTGCACCACATACCTAGGTAGCCCTGTTAGATCTGGGGGTCTCTAGTTGGCAATGGTTATCACCTTTGTCCAAATAGGGACCCTTACTTCTAAGTCAGGACAAGGGGATTACTCTCCTTAATAACCCCTGCTCACCCCCTTGGTAGCTTGGCACGAGCAGACAGGCTTATCTCAGAGGCAGTGTGTTAAGCATTTGTGAATATACACAGTAATACAGTGATAACACTACAGATGGACACAACACAGGTTTTATAAAAATAGGTATTCTTTATATAGACTTAAACACAAGACCACAAACGACAAACATCCACAATACTATACTAAAGGTTACTTAAAAGATGATAAAAGTCTCTTAATTCAAGTTGATGGTAAATGCGACAAAGTTCTCAACAAAGTTCTTGGATGCGGCACCCAAAGTAAACAAAAGGCTCGCAGAAGGGGAGATGCGTCGGTTCCGTGACCCGGGGAAACGGTTGCGTCCTTCCTCAATGCTTGGGCAGAGTAGGGGACTCGTCGTGAGCCTTACCGGTGCGGAGGTGATGCGTAGATTCTCGACCTGTTGCGGTGCGCAAGATGGCGCCTTGATGCGATGCGATGACGATGCGATGATCCAGTTGCGATGTGAGAAGATGGCGCCCTTGATGCGGCGATGCGATGATGATGCGATAACGCCCTGGCAGCCTTGCAACGACTCTGTACTTTGGAGCCGCGACAGGCCCTGCGATGCGCTTCTCCAGTGATGCGATGACAGCTCTCTCGATGCGTCGCGCTTCTCCGGTGATACGACAGCAGACAGCTTCGATGAACACACGCTTCCAGGGAGATGCGACAAACTCTCGCTTTGCGTTGCGATGATTTCAGCTGTGGCGGCGACACGCTTCTCTCGATGCGTCGCGCTTCCAGCTCCCAGCGGCACGCAAGTGACTGGAGTCAGAATTCCCAGCAAGGAAATTCACGAGGGAGCTGAGGGTGAAGTCTTTTGGCTCTGAGACTTCAGCAGGAGGCAAGCACAGTTCAAGCCCTTGGAGAATATTCTGTAGATGAAAGTCCTTACAAAGTTCCTTCTCCTTTCCCTTGGCAATGAAGCAACCACTGCAGGCCAACCCAGCAAACAGCACACTGGCAGAGGGGCAGTCCAAACTCCGGCAGCTTCCTTGGTTCTTCTCCTTGGCAGAAAGGTTTCTTGTTCCAGAAGTGATCTAAAGTCTGTGGGACTGGGTCCCAATATTTATACCAAAAAAATCCTTTGTTCTCTGAAGGCAGAGAGGCCTCTGCCCAGTTCAAACCAGTTCCTGAGCACTGTGTTTACATGACTCTTCTCTTCCTTTCACTGTGCAGGGCAGAAACATCAGACGGCCCACAGGAGGTGGAGCCAGCACAGGGGAGGGAAGATGCAGCTCTGGAGCACTCTGTTGACAGGATTCCCCTTCTCCTTTCACTGTGCAGGGCAGAGACATCAGACAAGCCACAGTGGGTGGAGCCAGCATTGTGGAGGGAAGGCCCAGCCCTATTCAGGTCCCAGGTGCACTCTCCTCCTTCCATCTGGAGGTAAATCTCCCTATTCACCACTGGGCTGTCCCAGACTGTCTCCTGGAATTTCCCCAGCCCTGTCACACACAAACCCAGACAAGGAATACACAAGTCAGCAGATGCGGGATCAAAGGGTTAGGCAAGCAAAGACCTACTTTCTAAAAGTGGCATTTGCAAACACAGAATATTGAAATAAACTTTACTAAAAGATGTATTATTATTATTCTGAGTTCAGGCATACTAAACTCGAATGTCTACCATGTTCCCTGAGTCAGTAAGGATTGTAGGGATGTAACAATCTTCACTGCCCATTCTAGTCTATGAGAACAGGTAGCCTTCAATAGTGAAAAAACTAAAATGGCCGTGATTCACTACTAGAACACTACTAGAACATGCTACACATATCAGAACATGTCCTACCTTATACTTACAATGCACCCTGCCCTTGGGCCTACCATAGGGGTGTCTAATAGGAAGCAAAGGGAAGGTTTAGGGTGTAGTGTAGTTCCTATATTCCCAATAGGCTCTGCGCATTGGAATAATATAAACAGCAGTGTAGACATAGGACTGAGGTCGACTAGGTCTCTACTGACTATATTAGACTTAATTAGTTTTGCCAGCTAGCTCAGAGGTCACTAGAAACTTTCTCGAATGTTCAAGAAGAAGTTAACTTTCCTGATTAGACAAGAAGGGATTAGTTTCTGACAACCATAAAACATGACAACTTTGCTCCCTCAGAATAAGAGTGTATCTCTAGAGTCGTGTAAAAACAATAGACAGCTATTTTACTCAGTCAATCGTGCATGCTTAGTTTCACCAGAGTGCAGAGAAAAGAGACGGCGTTTTCAATAAAAGGTGTTATTTATTGAGCAGTCTTCTTTCTCATGCAAGAGAAATGAATTGCCACAATTGCAATACTTAACATGAAGTAAAGTGCGTACAGTAAAAGGAGTATCATGAAATAATACTGTAAAAGCATTGATATAGTTTCTTAGCCATATGTTACTTTAAAATGGATAAAATATATACATACATATATACATTGACTAACGTACTGAACTGGTGCTTCTAAATACGCCTACCCCGGTGTACCTGACCTAAGCCTAATACGTGGGAAGGAGTAAGTAAGCAGCAGTTTAAGTTAAGTTGTTTTTTGCCAAGAATCTAGAATTCTCTTAAGGGTTTAGTCAGCTCCGTACCTTGGTAATAGAATGCAGGAGGTCTGGTATCTCTCTCTCAGGACTCGATATTCCAGCAACCCGCAAGGGTATCTGGAAACACCAGAGCTGGATTTTCTCGGCTGGAGAAAAAGACAGCGTCTTTCTCAGTGCGTCAAAAGGGAGGGGCGGCGTCCGTGGGCTCTCGCATCAGCTGGGCTCTCGGGCAAGTAGATAGCCGCTCTGCTCCAAACCACCGTGTGTTTGCTTAAGGCAACGTTGGTATATTTATACCTGAAAGGTGCCGGGTTTGACGTAAGGTTGGACATAAGACGTCAATAAAGATGTCACTAAGAACTGGCCGTTCTTACAGTGCTCACAGGAGTTCTAGGACAAATCAAAACAAAAGCATGGGGAATTCCCAGGTTGCTGGAGGTTTGGTTTGTTTAGAGAACTCGTTGTACTCTTTAGGAGCCTGGGGAAGTAGCCTTGCTTAATTTGGACTGGATGGGCTACGACTAAATATGGATATGATTCTTATGCCTTTATAAGGATATTATTTATTATAACCACATAAGGGCATAAATCAGGAATATCGAATTAGGGTCCTAGATAGAATTACAACACCCACTCCATGATCTAATGTCCCTCATTACTTAAAACTAAGCAATAGTAAGCATATAATGGTGCATGTGTTTTCCAACCCACCCCAAAATACATAATCCGCATTTGAAATGGTATATGGTAAATACACGAAAATGAGTATTGGTACTGTACGCTTTTCAAGCAGTGGTATCATTCAGTTAAAAATGCATATATATATCAGCTGAATGAATTGTGAAAATTTACACATGAAATGGCTCTTAATACAGAAGAGAAGGTCGAGACCATTCCATCACATAATAATACAAATGTTGTACATGTGCTAGAGGCTGAGGTAAAATATTGTCTCTAGAGTCCCTAAAATAGAAGCTCTGTTCTCTAAGAATAGTTCTACTTTAAGCAGAGTACTCTGTGCCAGAAAAAGGTAAATATTTTGGAAGTGGAAAAAAAATAATTTCGCTTTCAGGGGAAAAAATAATTCCAAATGTTTTTAGTAGCTTTTGTTTATCAAAGCTGAAGGCCGAATTCAGAGTTCAGGGAACGCTGTGTGCTTGTTGCTTAAAAACTATTCTTTCTGTTCAGGGGAGAACATCATTTCAGACAGACTCGCAAAAAATTGGTCTACAGCATCAGGTGAAAGTTCGACCAAGTTTGAAAATGCCGCAACCGTGCAGTCGTGAGAATGATTGCTATCATCGATGTCAGGATCAGAAATGCTCACTGAAGGTTGTACCTGGGTGATGCTGCTCTCATCTCGTACTCCACTGCCACATACTCGTAGTGGTGAAGTCTCAACAAATGCCGTCATCAGAATAGGTAGCCGCTGGGGACAACACGATGCATGAGCCATTACAGGACTTAGCAAAGTATCTGTATCCATTGGTACTGCTGATGGTAGTGTAAGACAGATGTCCAACACGCATTCTTCTCCGCATAGCATACATCGAAGCACAGGTAAGATGCAATTTTGCCAGATAGGTCTGAATGAAAGAAACCAGGTCATATTCAGATCTCTTAGCCGGGGTAATCCGAGGACTTTAGTTATGCGGTCCCGGTAGCGTATTGCTAGGATCGTTTCTTCCATCGTTGCTGGAGTCTTGTCTGCAGCGTGGCTTGCCATATCGGAGCAGAAGAATCAAAAATAAAATTCCTGCTACGAGTCCCAAAAGTAGAGGTAGGCCACCAAAGACAGAATGGACAAAATTGCGGAAGATGCCCAGAACTGTTTCAAAGGGTGTTAACAGTCCCGAAAAAATTGTCTTAAATATATGTGCGATGCCACTGGTATCTGACATATTTAGGATTTGGCTTAGCATTTCTGCGAAATGCACGGGGCAATTTGTTGATAAAAGGGTATGTATCTCTGCCGTTGTCCTTGCAACTTGTAGATCATACATTTCTCTGGACGAGGTCAAAGGCACTGTTGTCTGTAAAAGAATAGACTTCATTCTGCTTAAAGTATCAATTTGAATAGAAGAGATATTCAAACAAGGCCATATTGCCGCCTCCATATCTGGTGTGCTGTTTGGATACAATACTTGCATACAGCAAGTGACCATGGAACTAACACTGATGAGATAGGCTTTCCCTGGCACCATGCCACAACAGCTGTGGTCATTTATTAGAATATAGCTCCCGTTAGAAAGCTGTCTAAAGAATGGCTCTATCTGTGTTGCAGGAGTGCCGTGCAGGTGACATGAAAGGTTATTTGAAGACCCCTCGCAGGCCCCATGCAAGTTAATGCCTTGACACAGGAGTGTACCGCTTAGTGATCGTTTACAATTTTTACCACTAAGAAATACATTCTTTTTCTTTTCATTGTAATATGTGTGTGTATAAGGTAAATCCCATGTTGACTTGATGTACCCTTTACCCAACCTTTCATACTGGCCTGCTGGTATATTTTCTTGGCAGTATTTAAATTGGAAAGTTGTTATCGGAATTGTGATTATTTCGTGTATTATCCATTCAATGATAGGTCTCTCTGACGTTGTCAATGGTAATCTCTGAAGTTTTTCAATGCTCAGAATCGTATAGTCTGCTCCTTTTTGTGCCAAACTGATTTGTTTATCAGTAAGGTTAAAGATAGAAAATAATGACGTTACGTTGATTAAACGCCATGGCACGTAGCCTGAACGCAGATTTTGCAACGTCCAGCCAAGCTGTACAATAGAACATAATTGGGACTGACCATGTTGTAACATTAGTAAGTCTTGCTCTATTATATCAATAGCAGATGATACAATACTGTCCAGTGAATATATTCTGGAGGACAGAGTCGTTAACCCATTGTCCACAACAGAAAGTGATTTTTCCAAATTAATACGATCAATTTCTCGTATTTTTTCTGCTGTTTCAATTTGCATTACTTTCCAAGCTTCGTTGTACGCAGCGTATATACTGGCCGCTATGAAACGTTTTTGACGCTGTTTGCGTGGTCCCAGAATGAAATCACGCAAGTCAGCACCGTCTTTAAGTAAAGTCAAGTGTTGCTTAATTTCAGCCAGTGTGGATTTCTGTAACCATTCGAGGCATAGTTTCCCTACACTGTATGTTGTAACTATCCCTGGATGTTGTCTCTGGGAGTATCTTGGGTCTGGCCTGGTCATTTTGAACCCCTGTATTTTGTTCAGGAATCTATCTTGACAGTTATTTGTGTCTGTGGGCCAGATCAACCATTTTTTCCAATCAGGATGTGTTCTGTTTTGGTATAAAATATGGGATACGTCTATCTCCATATCAGTAGTGCTATTACTATCAGGTATGGGCTTTGGAATAGACGGTTTGTTTAAGTCTTTTATTTTGGCTAGGCCAAGACAGGTAGTCTGTTGAATGGTGTCATTCAAGAATGTTAATTGTTCTGGGATCATGCAGGCTCTAAATAATGCTTCTAGACCTTGGACCTGCCATTCTTTTGTACCCCAGATGGTTTTTGTTTCAATGTTGTTTTTCCAGAATTCAAAACCAAATGTAATCATTTTTTCATAAAATATTTCAGAATAGATCAATTTAGTATTTGTCAGCATTGTTTTCATTCCTGTCTTATTTAACATTTTAAAACAAAACGTTTTTGCATCACTTGTGTTAAACCCTGAGAAGTATGGGAATTTCTCATAGAATGTTTTTGGGCTGCTTTTAGGCGGAGTTGCACAATGTTCCCATTGGTTGTAATTAAAAACATTTCTAGGCTGTGCAGTTTTATGCAAATAGTGATGGCTTAAGTGATTATAACAGTATAATTCTTCATAATTTGATGTCATATTTGATTTCATATTCTAGATTTTCTAGTTTTTTCATTTTCGGATCAAAATAGTATTTCACGTCTTCTGCAGCAAGAGAATTCTCCCATTGTATCCATTTTGGATCTAATGCCACGGTAGTCAAATCGCGTGGGCTTGTTAATGCCTCAAGGGCTGATTCTGCTGTTAAAACAGTGATCCTTCTGCCTTGGGCTTGGGCTTTTTCTTTTGCTACAGCAGTTTGAACCGCTATTATAATTTTTTAAGTAGAACTGAATTTCATTTCAGCTTGTGTGTGCAAGTGTGATTTGTAAGCTATTGGTACCGTTTCTCCCTCATTAGAGGTTAGGTACGTGAATCCGCATCTTCCTGGGATGACTCGAATTACTAGGTTGCGTACGTTTTCGCGTGTTTGCAATTTTGTTTTAGCTAACATGTCTGTTTGCAATGATCTTAAAATTTCTGTATGTGTCTGAGTCCAATTGTTAGACCCGTCTGCTTCTGAGAGTCCCCTCACCACTATGATTTCTTTTGTTCCCCTGTACCTCCCAAAATTTGTCGCTTTTTATTTGTCTACCAGGACTTTTTATGTGTTGTTTCATGGGGTTAGATGTTCCTTGACGCCCAGTTGCTCACAAGGTTTGTGGCACCTATTTACAAGGCGCCTGGCCCAAACCTGTGGCATTACAAACTGGGGTTGTCAACCTGTGTAAATGAACCTAAAATGGTGGACACACTTTTTCCTCATGTGAAGTGACTCCCATTGGAGCCTTCGTGAACCCTGGCCTTTTGAGGTTTTGGCGCCCTTTGTTTGGCGCGCATTTCTGACAGGAATTCCTTTGTTTTCCTCAGGTACACAAAATGGCTGCTCTAGAACCCCAGTACGGTGGCTGTGAGTGTCCTAAATACCCCTCAAGAGTGCCTTGTCATTGTCACAGCCAGAGAAGGTTCTAGAACCTTCTGGCTTGTGCCAGTACCCCAGGGCACTGGCTATATAAGGCCCAGTCCCTGGCGGCCATTTTGGATTAGACGAGATGATGGAGATTAGTTCAGCCTAGAGAAGAGGAGATTAAGAGATTCCAGACTTGACACCAGATTGACACCTGCCCTGTTGACCCCTGAGGTGGCTGGTAGCGCAGGCAGTAGAGCAGCAAAGGGTTGCTGGCGTTGTGTCTGACTGGCGTTCCAGTCAGCTATGTGAGAAGTGATCTAGCGCCTACAGCGCCTGCCCAGCGAGTACCTTATTGCCCCCAAAGACTGTGGCCAGATTCGTGTGCCTCCCCGCCCCCCCGGTGGTGAACTGTGATCGATTTATCGAGTCGCGAGGCGAGAGCAAGTTCGCCGCAACCGCGATCGTCAGCTGTGCCCCCTTCGTGACAGGTGCCTCTAGAGGGGAGCTCGGACGTCTCCGAGCTCCACCAGCGTAGAGCGCTTCCTGCGCAGATTGAAGGTGAGGTGGTGCGCCGGGGCGGGGAAAGGCCAGGCTTCGTTGGGAGGGACTAGCGTCTCTGCCACTCCCCAGTGACCCGGGAGCTGTAGCTGTGGGCGGGAACCACCCTGTATGCGGAAGTCGGAGGGAGGTCCGTGGAGCTCCTGAGAGCCCCGTCGCTAACGAGAGAAGTGCTGTGCCCGACTGAATCGTATTTTGATTGCAGCCGATGTGAGGTGGGCCCGTTTCTTCATAGTGAATACAGCGTTGTGAAGGAACTGTGAACCGGCATTCATTTGACTGTGCGCGAAGGTTGTGTGACCTCTCCGGCAGCCCGTTCGTCAGTCTAAAGACTTTGAACTGGTGCCGCCTGTGCTCAAGTGGTGCTAAGGCCCGTAGGCGCGCATAGACTTCACCGGCAAAGCAGAGATCCTATCCCGGTGACCGCCGAGTGCAAATGATGTATTTACTGTGTTTCCTTGCCTTCTAGATATACGCGCATACGCCTTGAGTGAATATTAAAGAGTCCCAAACCTTATTTTGTGCTCAGAGAAGCCGTATACCCGGTCATTGAAAAAAGCATAAACTGTAAGAGTGATCTTTCCCATTTGAAACGTATTGCAGATGTAATGATTTGAAAGTATTTAATTGGTGGCAGCGATACCAGAAGAAACATGTGGTTGTTTATTTAAATGAACCAATATTTATTCTGATATTTATTCTGATATTTATTCTGATATTTATTCTGATATTTATTGTGATATTCATTCCTGAAGTTATTCTATTTATTAATACTATTTATTACCAGAACTGTATGACCAAAAGAAATGTATATGTGCTTTCCCAGTCAACCCTATTTACAACAAAGAACTTTTATATAAAGGAATCGTATTTTTCTACAGCAGTGGTGTGGTGTCCTTCTTTTTGGTGTGGATGTACAAGGAGTTATTATTGGGTCAGAGCCGGCTTAACACTACAGCCTTCACTTGCCTTGTCACTTGAGCCAAGCTACCCCCTTTGTGCTGGGCTTGCCCATCGCAGGTCCAACATAAAATTGGTGCTCAGCGGGTGGGATTGCGAGCCGTGCTTGTTTTGAACCCCATAATAATTCAGTGTGCACCACAGGTACACACCCGGAGTTTTCTCCTAGCGGCCCTCAAATTCAACGTTTTGCTTTTTCCAAATTCTTTCCTGGAGGTGGGTGGAAGTGACCCTCAAAGTTCTTATCCTGGTCACCTACTGCGGGGTGGTTGTCCACACTTTTCACTGACAAGATGGAATTCGAAATGTCAGAGCTGGAGACCTATACTGTGGCACACCTCAAGGATTTCTGTCAGGAGAGGGGAGTGTTTGTCAGGCGAGGGGCCAAAAGAGAGGAGCTCCGTACTAGTCTGCGAGCATGGGTGGAAGCACACACGGAGGGAACGGTGGAGGAGGAGGAATCGGACAGAGGTACTGTCATTGATAGGACTGCGGAATGTCCCCCGGGGGTGGGTGAGATGTCAATCAGCCCCAAGGCAACCTCACGGGAGGGCAGCAGTGTGTCATCGAGAGGGTTGTCAGAAACCGAGTTAGCTGACAGGAGAGAGGAAAGACTGTTAAGGTGGGAAATAGCAAAAATGGAGTTGGAAGAAAGGAGGGAGGGGAGGAGGTTGGAACATGAGTCCAAGCTGGAGATGGAAAGGAAAAGGATGGAACACGAGTTCAAGCTACGAGAACTCGAATTCCAGGTCCCTAACATCACTCCGAAGGGTGTCGAGTCAAAGGAATTTGCCAGGGAGCCCAGGCCCCATTTACCCAAGGACGTAGTCGCCAGTTATACCGCTGGAGACGACATAGCCAAGTGGCTGGCAGCCTATGAGGTCTCCTTAAGAGCCCATGGGATCCATGAGAAGCATTGGGGTGGTGGATTATACCGGTACATGCCTCCGACAGGTAGGGATGCCCTATTGGCCCTAGACCGGGAGGAACAGGTTAATTACCCCGCCATGAAGGTGGCGCTCATCAGGAAGTTTGGGTTGACCCCCGAGAAATACCGGCAAAGGTTTAGGGGCAGCCACAAGCTGAGCTCACAGAATTGGGTTGACTTCCTGGATTTTGCTAAGAAAGCCCTGGATGGGTGGGTCCAAGGTAATGAGGTGGAGGACTATCGAGGGTTGTACGACCTGATACTCAAGGAACATCTACTCGAGAAATGTCTTCCCGAGCTGAGGCAACACCTGGTAGTCAGCAAACTTACTTGCCCCCGTAAGCTTGCTGAGGAGGCGGACATTTGGGCAAGTACCCGAGTGTCCACGAAGGGGACGGGAGGAGATTCTCAGAAGTCTGGACAGGGCGCTCCCCAGAAGAAAGAGGGGGGAGATAACAAGAAGCAGGAGTTCTCCAAAGGCCCCCAAAATACCTTAAAGGGGAAAAGTTTCTTCTCCACTTCTAAGGCTAACCCGCAGAAGAACCCTAATCCTGGCCAGAGTCAGCAGCCAAGGGTTATCCATTGCTATGAGTGCGGTGGTATTGGACATTATAAGGGAGACGTGAAATACCCAAAGAGACCACCCCCTCCCACTGGAGGAAAGGCCCCGGGAGTCGCTAGTGTAGCGCTCAGGGAGGAGATGCCCTTAATTATGGGGGGGAGTGGGCGGGAGTCACCTTAGTGTCCCTGGGTGATCGGGAGATGGTTCCAAAGATCCAGGTGCCCTCAAATACTACCAAGTATTGGCAATGGGTCACCATCAATGGCCATAGAGGGAAAGCTCTGAGAGATACAGGACCCAGTATGACTATGGTAAGGAGTCATCTGGTGTCCTCAGAACAGGTGATTCCAGGCGTACTTCATCCAGCCGCGATGGCTGATGGCAGAATGGGCCACTATCCTGGGGCCGAGGTTCCCTTTGAGTGGGGAGGGGTTGCAGGTTCACTTCGAGTTTCCGTAAGCCCCGCCGTGCCAGTCGATTGTCTGCTGGGCAATGATATGGAGCACAATGCTTGGAAGGAGGTGGAATACCGGACTCATACTGAGATGCTGGGTACACCTGATTGGACCTGCGTGAGTACCAGGTCTGCGGCTGCTCGGGAGAAGAAGTCGCGTGGGTTGGAGCCTGGAACAATGGCCCACCCAGCTGCTGATGAGGGAACATTTCGAGGACAGGAGGAGCCTGCCTCGATGTCCATGCCCCGTGAGACGGATAGGCCACCTGTGGAGGTGGACCCGGAGTCCGCGGAGGAGGACATGGTTCCGTTGGCGGACTTGCCTATCCCCGCTGAGTGGCGAGTGGAAGGAGGACCATCCAGGGAGGAACTGAGCAAGGGACAAAGGGAATGTCCCACCTTTGAGGGTCTGAGGCAACAGGATAAAGCCCAGGCAGCAGGTAACGAGTCTGGGAACTATCGTGTTTACTGGGAGGATGGTCTCCTCTACAGTGAACCCAGGGCGCCAGTGCACAGATTGTCACGGGCCCTGGTAGTCCCACAGTGTTACCGAGCCTTCCTATTAGAGTTGGCTCATGAGATTCCCTTGGCAGGACACTTGGGTCAGGACAAGACCGTTGTCCGGCATGTCCCCCACTTTTATTGGCCTCGAATGAGGGTGGCGTCCGACACATACTGTCGGTCGTGCGTGTCATGCCAAGCCAGTGGGAAAACAGGGACGAAGCTGAAGGCTCCCCTGGAACCACTTCCCGTCGTTGGCACCCCCTTTGAAAGGGTGGGCATCGACATTGCTGGGCCCCTAGATCCACCTACATCATCCAGTCACAGGTTTATCCTGGTCCTGGTGGATCATGCCACAAGGTATCCAGAGGCAATTCCTCTGAGAACCATTACTGCACCAGTAGTGGCCAAGGCCCTGATGGGGATCTTTACCTGAGTGGGATTCCCCAAGGAAGTTGTGTCTGACAGGGGGACCAACTTCCTGTCAGCATATATGCGGGCCATGTGGAAGGAGTGTGGAGTGACTTACAGGTTCACCACTCCTTATCACCCACAGACCAATGGTCTTGTGGAAAGGTTCAACCAAACCTTGAAGGGTATGATCACGAGTCTACCCGAAAGCCTGCGGAGGAAATGGGACGTCCTCCTACCCTGTTTGCTCTTTTCCTACAGGGAAGTGCAGCAAAAGGGAGTGGGCTTCAGCCCCTTCGAGCTTTTGTACGGGCACCCTGTACGTGGACCTCTCAGCCTGGTGAGGGACTCCTGGGAAAAGTCTCCCCGGAAAGTTCCCCCGGATGTGGTGAGCTACATGCTGGCCTTCCAAAGCCAAATGGCTAAGTTGTGGAAGCAAGCTTCTGACAACTTGGAAGCCAGTCAGGCAGTTATGAAAGCGTGGTATGCCCACAACGCTCACCCGGTGGAGTTGGAGCCTGGCCAGAAGGTGTGGGTGATGGAGCCTGGAGAGCTGAGTGCCCTCCAGGACCGTTGGACAGGCCCCTATGAGGTATTGGAGAAGAAGGGCAAGTCTACCTATCTGGTGGACGTAAAGACCCCTCGGCATCCGCATCGGGTGTTACATGCCAATCGCCTCAAGCCCCACTACGAGAGGCCCGAAGTCATGTTGGTTATGGTGACTGACGGATCGGAGGAAGAGGACACGGAGCCTCTCCCTGACCTTTTTGCATCTCAAGAAAAGGATGGGTCAGTGGACGGAGTGAAACTCTCGCCAACCCTGACTCCTGAGCAGCAGGAGGAATGTCGCCAGGTCTTGGGGTCATTCGCGCCTCTGTTCTCCCTTGTCCCGGGTAAGACCCACTTGTGTACCCATGACGTGGACACAGGGGACAGCCCACCTGTGAAGTCAAAGTCTTACCGGCTGTCTGACAAGGTGAAGGCCAGTATCCAAAGCGAAGTAGCTAAGATGCTGGAGCTAGGAGTCATCGAACCTTCAAGTAGCCCTTGGTCTAGCCCGGTGGTGTTAGTTCCTAAAGCTGCCCCACCTGGCACCACACCAGAATTGAGATTCTGTGTGGACTACCGAGGACTAAATTCGGTAACCAAAACGGATGCTCATCCGATCCATCGGGCGGATGAATTGATTGACCGGTTGGGAGCTGCCCAATATCTCAGTACCATTGACCTAACTGCAGGGTACTGGCAGATTCCCATGTCTAATGGAGCCAAGGAAAGGTCAGCCTTCTCCACACCTGATGGACACTACCAGTTTTGCGTCATGCCCTTTGGGCTCAAGAACGCTCCTGCCACTTTTCAGCGGATGGTGAACACGATCCTCACCGGGATGGAGTCATTCTCTGCTGCTTACTTGGATGACATAGCTGTCTTCAGTAGCAGCTGGGAGGATCACTTGCAGCACTTGCAAACCGTTCTCCAGACCCTGGAACGGGCTGGCTTGATGATCAAGGCCAGCAAATGTCAGATTGGACAGGGGTCGGTAGTGTACTTAGGACACTTGGTGGGCCGGTGAACGGTGCAGCCCCTTCAGGCGAAGATTGAGGCAATCATGGCCTGGAAACCCCCCAAGACCCAGACTGAGGTCCGAGCCTTCCTGGGCCTCACAGGTTACTACAGACGATTCGTGAAGGGGTATGGCACTATCGTGGCACCCCTTACAGAACTCACGGCCAAAAGCAACCCAGGAGAGTCTTTTGGACGGAGGCTTGCCAGCGAGCCTTCGACACTCTGAAACAAGCATTGTGTAAACATTGGCATTGGGGCGGTGCTATCGCAACTCAATGAAGAGGATCTGGATCAGCCCGTGGTCTTTCTGTCACGAAGACTGCTTCCCCGGGAACAGAGGTGGAGTACCATCGAGCGGGAAGCCTTTGCGGTGGTCTGGGCACAGAAGAAGCTGCGACCATATTTGTTTGGTTCACACTTCCTTGTTCAGACAGACCACCAACCCCTTCGTTGGCTCATGCAAATGAAGGGGGAAAATCCCAAACTGTTGAGGTGGTCTATCTCCCTACAGGGAATGGACTTTCGGGTGGAACACCGGCCTGGAGTTGACCACGCCAATGCAGACGGTCTCTCCAGGTATTTCCGCCTTAGTGTTGAGGACTCCCAGGGGGTTGGGTAGCTCTCTCCACTTTCAGCTGGGGGGGACGCGTGTTAGACCCGTCTGCTTCTGAGAGTCCCCTCACCACTATGATTTCTTTTGTTCCCCTGTACCTCCCAAAATTTGTCGCTTTTTATTTGTCTACCAGGACTTTTTATGTGTTGTTTCATGGGGTTAGATGTTCCTTGACGCCCAGTTGCTCACAAGGTTTGTGGCACCTATTTACAAGGCGCCTGGCCCAAACCTGTGGCATTACAAACTGGGGTTGTCAACCTGTGTAAATGAACCTAAAATGGTGGACACCCTTTTTCCTCATGTGAAGTGACTCCCATTGGAGCCTTCATGAACCCTGGCCTTTTGAGGTTTTGGCGCCCTTTGTTTGGCGCGCATTTCTGACAGGAATTCCTTTGTTTTCCTCAGGTACACAAAATGGCTGCTCTAGAACCCCAGTACGGTGGCTGTGAGTGTCCTAAATACCCCTCAAGAGTGCCTTGTCATTGTCACAGCCAGAGAAGGTTCTAGAACCTTCTGGCTCGTGCCAGTACCCCAGGGCACCTGATATATAAGGCCCAGTCCCTGGCGGCCATTTTGGATTAGACGAGATGATGGAGATTAGTTCAGACTAGAGAAGAGGAGATTAAGAGATTCCAGACTTGACACCAGATTGACACCTGCCCTGTTGACCCCTGAGGTGGCTGGTAGCGCAGGCAGTAGAGCAGCAAAGGGTTGCTGGCGTTGTGTCTGACTGGCGTTCCAGTCAGCTACGTGAGAAGTGATCTAGCGCCTACAGCGCCTGCCCAGCAAGTACCTTATTGCCCCCAAAGACTGTGGCCAGATTCGTGTGCCTCCCCGCCCCCCCTGATGAGTTCAGGCCTCAGCAAGGCCCAAAGGTACCGAAAGGGTTCGCCCTTCTGTGTACAAAGTCCTTAGACTTACAAATGAAGTTGGCAAGGAAACTGGAAATACAAAAACATAGTTTAATAAACCTTTAAAGGTGGTGATACAACCTCCACAACACTTCTACAGTATTGTACAGAGTAGCACACTGAATACAAGCACATGGCCCCTTTTATACACAGTGGAAGGGGTTCAGCTTACAGCTTAGACAGAGGTTACAACCACGTAAGGACATTTCCAAATATATCAGTGGGTGGAGCTAACAGTATTTCTAGAACATGGGAGGGCTATGCTAATAAGGAACAACTGTTACTTCTGCTGAGCATGCGCTACACTCTCAAGAAGGACTAATAATAACTGTTGCTAGGTAGAATCCACAGTGTAACTGGCAGAGAGGTAGGACAATCAGAACATTGAGCACATGGCAATGTAGGGCATGAAAATGGTGGACTCGAAATACAAAATGAAATCCCTATACTAGATATTTGGACTGATGCATTATGGCTTCAGCTAATGCTTAATAATACCGCTGTTTTATTTACAACAGACGACCCTTTCAGCGTTAGCTGAAGCCATTCCATTTCATAGGGTAGTCATCAAACTCATCTTGAATGTCAATGCTCATAATGTTAGAAATCTCTTTAGTTAGACTCTTTTGATAAGCAGCTTCGGAAACAGCTTTCTTATTGGGTATACAAGAGGTAATGCAAAGAGAACATATCATAGGACCACATTGAATACACATACAGCAAGTAAAAAGAATTACTACTATTATACAAAGGCCAGTGAGGATCTTCCAACCCCATGTAGTAAATAAGGTCCAAAACCAACCAGAGAAGGTCCATGTACCATTATCTACATGTATGTCAGCAGCTATTTTATGCAGTTTATTTATGGCATTATAAACAGAAGGCGAGTTGTCTGGGATGAAGACACAACAGCTACTTCCAATAAGTCTACAAGCTCCTCCTTTTTCTGCTAATATGACATCTAACACCATTCTGTTTTGCAGGGCAACAATTCTAGTAATTTGCAACTCTTCAGTTACGTTTCCTAGTGCTGCAGCAGTTTGGTTGGTCACTGCCTCTACAACTCTAGTTAATCTTCGTATCTTTCTACTGTTTAGGGCAGCTCCAACAAAAAAGAATAACCCTAGGTTAAAATCTACATATTGCTGCAAACTAGTGTCGGTCTGGTCCACATCATCGATAGATAAAGTACGTTTGTATCTATTCACAGTGGCATTATTCAACAATTTCAAGTCTTTATGATAAGTGGCAGGTGCTAAAAACACTGGTGGTAATAAAAACGATACATAGCATACTCCTGACCAGCCAGCTGGTAATCGATAATATCCTCTATTACCGCATACAAAATATGTATTATGGGATGCTAAAAATGTGCTATTATTCAGACCATCTATATTTAAGACTTTAATACAATCACTAACACCTACAGGGATGTTCCCAACACTTTGTACGCATAAGTCCGCTTGTGCTTATGCAACTGAGATCACAAATTTTTCACTTTCGACAGTGTCTCTAGTGTTCGTAAAAATGTAGGGAGTAGACTCATTGTCCGGTCGATATTCTTCCCACTCCCATATTGTTCCATTGGCTTGTGGATAGCCTTCTTTATTCTGGTGACATTCTTTGTTTAGTCTAAAAAGTAATCTTCCAACAGCAGGCTTTCTTGTGGCAAATAGAAGAGTATACCAGGCACGACAAGAACCATTATGAGAGAAAGGGAGAGGTATAAACGGTGTTCCCCCCTTCTTCTGGTGCGCTGGCATCATACCACATATCCAGCAATTTGTTTCATTTGTAGCAGTGTGGGTATGATGTAGCATCTGAATGAAGGTGTTATTTACAAAGGACAAGCGGTGTTTTGATTCCTGATAGGGGAGCGTATAAAAGAAATGCTCCTCTGGCACCGGTGTAGAAACCACATATAGATCACGGGCAGGAATTACATCCTCAACAAACCACGTGATAATGGCAACAACTGCCACACTAGCAATAAATCCGAAGGCGCAGATCACTTTCTTTCTCTCCATGTTGAACAAATGTCTCGCAAATCTTCCTGAAACTAAAAAAAAAGGCTGTCAGAACTCTTCCCCCAAGGCGGCTGTTGTTTTCTTCACCAACGGGCCAAGACGGGTGTCACTACTCTAATGCAAGGCTGATCCCCCCCCTTGCCTCATCGGCTCTCCGTTGCACCAACCAAGAGGCCGTTCTGACAGCAGTCTAAACAGCAGAAAACTTCTTCCTGGGTCGAAGGTTGTATTTTCTTACTCCAGAAGTCGTCGGGTCCGGGAAGAACTCCTCTTGCTCATCAGGTACCACAGCAGGGCCTTTCTCTGTAGTCAGGATTTCTCGATGGTCAGTCAACACGGCAGGCTCCACCAATCCGGGTTGCACTCTGCGACAATGAAGGGAGTGAATCCAGTTCTTCCGGTTGGTCACTCGGACGGCCGTTCTTGTTGCGAGCAGAACCTGCTCGGGACTGCACCATCGGGGCTCCAGGCCACTCGTCCTCTCGAACGCCTTGATGAGGACGAAGTCACCGGGTCGGAGACTATGACCCTCACCTGTGGACCGGTCAGGGAGTGCTTCTCGAACCTGTTGATGAATAGAAACCAAGTTATCAGTTAATTGTGCCAGATAGTCATTCATCAATACACAAGGTACATCATATACGGAACTTGGTTTGGGCACTCCCCAAATATTCATGGGACGACCAAACACCACCTCATACGGTGCAAGGCCGGTTCGGGAGTGTGGTACTGATCTTATTGACAACAATGCCAAAGGCAAAGCGTCGGGCCAAGTCAGAGAAGTGGAAGCCTGGATCTTTGCTAGTTTAAGCTTCAGTGTTCCATTGTAGCGTTCCACCGAGCCAGCCGACTGTGGATGGAACACTGCATGAAACTTCTGTTTTATCCCCAGACCTCTCAGAACGTACTTGATAACGTCTGCTATAAAATGAGGCCCGTTATCACTCCATAATAGTCTACAAACACCATACCTAGGGAAGAACTCCTTAAGTAGCACCTTTGCTGTAGTCATTGCAGTATTGTCCTTAGTAGGGTAGGCTTCAATCCATTTACTGAAAGCACACACCACTACCAAGACGTACTTTAGATTATTACAGCGTTCAAGTTGGATATAGTCCATTTGCAGAACTTCAAAAGGTGCAGTAGGTATTTTAAATCCTCCTGCTGGAGTCCGTGTTCCTTTCCCTGGGTTGTATTTAAGACAGATCATACAGGTCTGTACCACTCTCTTGGCCGTGCTAGCAATCTCTGGATGCTCCCAAACTTGCGCAAGCAATTTCACAATCGCTGAAGCTCCAACATGTGCTAGCCCATGTGCCATTTGAACCATAGGTTGGACAAAAGCGGTGGGCAACTTCCACCTATCCATTTGTTTGTTGCGCCAACAACCTTCATCATCCAGTTCTCCATTTTCAGACCATTGCTCTCGTTCTTTATCAGAAGCAACTCTCTGTATTTCCCTCACTTCTTTCCTAGCATCATGCCATCGTTCTGCTTGTGACTTCACAACATACATTGAAGTGGAGTCAGGTCTCATTGCAGTTTCTCGTGCTACTTGGTCAGCGAAAGCATTTACTTGCCCTACTTTGTCAATAACTTTCTTATGTGCACTGCATTTCACTATAGCTATCTTCTTAGGAAATGTCAGGGCAGTCAAAAGATTGTGCACCAGTTCTCCATACATAATTTGTGTTCCGTGTGATGTCAGAAAACCTCTTTCCTTCCAGAGCAGGCCAAAGTCGTGCGCTACTCCGAAAGCATAGCGGCTATCTGTATAAATATTCACACACAACTCTGCACTAAGCTCACATGCTCGTGTCAATGCTATCAACTCCGCTGCCTGGGCTGATTTCTGTGGAATGCGTGCTGTTTCCACGATAGTATACAAAGTAGTGATGGCATATGCTGCCGAAGTCGTACCATCCGGTAGCTTCAGGCAGGAGCCATCCACCCATAATTCTCCATCTACATCTGAGAAAGGCGTATCCTGGAGATCGATACGACCCTTTGTCTGTTCCTCAGTCACAAAAATACAATCATGTGCTTCTTGTGCCTCAGGCTGAGTCGTCAGGAATGGTAACAATGTTGCTGGATTTAACGTAGCACATCTCCTCAATGTGATATGGGGAGCCAGCAACGTTAGTTCATATCCGGTCAGACGGGCACTTGTTAAATGCTGCGTCTTTGTTTGATTCAAAAGGGCGTCAACAGCATGGGGAACCAACACTAACAGCTTGTGAGATAACACTATTCCCTCACTCTGACGTATTGACACAGCTGTCGCTGCGACCGAACGAAAACACCCCGGCAATGCCCGAGCGACAGGATCGAGCAATGCCGAGAAATATGCACACGGACGCTGCCTGTCCCCGTGCATCTGTACTAACACAGATGACGCACATCCATCTCTCTCATGTACATATAATGTGAAAAGTTTCGTGTAATCAGGAGTGCCTAACACTGGTGCTGAACAAAGGGCCTGACGTAACTGTTGGAAAGCGTTTTCACATTCATCTGTCCAAGGAAGGGGAATTGGAGTGTCTTTTGTCAATAGCGCTAACAGTGGTTTGACTATATGTGAAAACCCCAGTATCCACTGCCTACAAAAGGACGTAAGACCCAAAAATGCTCGAACATCTTTCTGTGTAGAAGGTGTTGGTGTGTCCAGGATGGCTTGGATACGATCTGATGTAAGTGCACGCCCCTCCTTAGACAAAAGGTGGCCTAGGTAGGTCACCTTAGGTCTACAGAATTGCAATTTCTTCTTAGATACCTTATGATTGTGAGAAGCCAAAAAGGAAAGCAAGGACAACGTACAAGTCTCACATTGCTCAGGGGTGTCAGCAGCCAACAAAATGTCATCGACATATTGAATAAGCACTACCCCCTCAAGCAAGACAAAGGAATCCAACTGTCTTTTCAACGCCTGACTGTAGATACTAGGGCTCTCAGTATAGCCCTGTGGAATTCTACAAAATCTATACGATCGATTATTCAAAGTGAAGCCGAAAAGGTAACGGCTATCAGGGTGAATAGGGATCGAAAAGAAGGCGTTCTTCAGGTCGACAACCGAGAATGTTGTCGCTGTTGGTGGAACTAAGGTAAGGAGTGTCGTGATGTCAGAAACAACAGGGTATTGGGGCACCACTATCTTGTTCACCTCCCGCAAATCAATAATAAATCGATATACCCTAGTATCAGTGTCTTTCTTCAAGATTGGTAAAATAGGACTGTTACAAACATTGTATGGGACTTCTTCCACCACCCCCACTCGAATGAGATCCTGCACAATCTGTATGAGCGCCTCCTCACCCTCCTGTGAAATCCTATATTGAGGCAGGCGTGGCAACACAGCTCCCTCCTTTACACTAATGCGAACCGGGGGAATGACCATCTGTCCCACATCAGTGTCTGAAGTAGCCCACAACGTGTGAGGTAAAGAGGCTAATGCAGCACTTTCAGCGACCATACACACTCTCTCTTTTGCAGGGTAATTGTCATTTAAAATCACGCGTACTCCTTCAGGGGAGCAGCGGATTGTGGCTCTAAAATGTTTCAGCATGTCTAGACCCACAATGTTGTCAGGCGTGTTTGAGGAAAGCAAGAATGGACATGGTGCTGTAAATTTGTCGACATGAAATGCAAGGGGTTGGGATAATGGGCTAAGAGAAGGTGTTCCATCGAACCCTACAGATGTGATCGTTAAGCCAGACAGGGGAGCCCTCGGAACCAATTGTTTAGACAAAGCGCTACGAGTAGCCCCTGTATCAACCAGAAACTGATCAGTAGAACCCAAAACATGTGCTGTAACATAAGGACCCCTCTGATCTACTGGTACTTCAACTGATTCCTCCCCCCATCCTACGCAATCCTATGCATATTGGGAATCATGACTTTCGGGGTGCACATAGTCAGACATCTGATACTGATTTCGTCTATCAAAGGTATTAGACCCTCCTTGTTGTTGCTCCCTAGATTCGAATCTAGCCCTGTCATTTAGGTTACCTCGTGGTCCAGAAAAACCCCCACGATTTCTCCCAAAACCTCTACCCCGTCCCATAGCCCTGTGTTCTCGCGCTAAAGGACACTCATTGGCCCAGTGGCCTCGTTGCTTACAATATGCACATTGATCTTTAGCCAAGTCTGTGCGGTTATATGTAGAATCATAAAAACCCCGACCACCTCTATTATTTCCTCTCTGGGGTGGTCCATACACTTGTGCTAACATAACTTTTGTTTTCAAATCCTTAGATTTCTTATCTTCATTACTTTTTGCTTCTAGTTCCTGACGCTCGTAATACTGAGCCATTGTCAGGAGGGATGCTGGAGTCGAAGTCGTCCAGGAGCTTTCACTCGCTTTCAACCGAGCTGCTACTCCTGGTAATAAATTCGAAACATATTTGTCTACAAACAGATGTCGACCCGTGTCATCAGTCAGAGACTGACCACTGAAATCGTGAAAAGTTTCTTCAAATCGCGTAAAGAAGTCAGAAACTGATTCATCTATCTTTTGCTTGCAAGATGCTAACATAGTCCAGTCAATCTTTTTAGGGGGAATAATCGTCTTTAATTTAATCAAAATAGCAGCAGGGAGGTCTAGAATGAGCTGGGGTGGTTTCTGCGCAGGTTTCCTAGCTCTGTCCTCCTCCTCAATGTCTTCCCATTTAGCTTTAAACGTCACTAAATCATCAATTTTCCGTACTGATCTCCACATGTCAGGGGGTAATATAAGACCAAAGAATAAATCAATGTCAGCTAATGTCATAGTACAAGAATTCAAAGCCCCCTCAACTTCCTCATAAAAGGCAGCAGGATTTTTCCGTGGGTCAGGTAACGCTTTCTTTAAGGCCATAACATCCGCTCTATTCCAAGGAGTATATACCCAATTATAGATAAAATACCCTCGGGCATCAGCTGAATCTTTATCTGAACTAGTACCCGCTCCTTTAGGAGGAACATACAAAGGCGCTGCCTCTCGCATAGGTTTAACATGCACAATATCGACCTTATCTGAAGAAAAGATAGGTGATTGTTTCCCGTCGCCACTCAAACCCGTCTCTTTGTCGTCCACCGTCTTTTGTCGCTTTTCTTCTCGTAACCGAGACGCCTCATCCCGCAATACGAATAACCGTCGAACTGCATCAGCTGCCTGGGAAGGAGAAAAGAGACCTTTACGCAATTCTTTCTTATCTTGTATTATGTCATCAGGTTCAAGAACAGGAGAATATTTTCGAAAAGCCCCGACTACTTCATCAGAAAAGGTTTCAAGAAAATAAATTTTTTCCCTGTCCGGCCATTTTTCAAGAGACAACAATATTTCAGCAAGAGGAATTGTACCCTTAAGAATACGATAAGAAATTTGTCGGAGCTCCGCCATACGATCAGATGTTAGCTTAGACCGCGTGTCTACCTTATCTTTAAATGATCCAGAATCCTCATCTTCCCCTTTCGGAGCAGACGGGCCAGCATACGGAGGCGGAGAACGATCTAGTAATGAAAAATCATCATCAGCATTATTAAGGACAGGATAAAGAGGCCGACGAATGGGATATTGGCCAGATATCTGCAATCTACGTTCCTTTTCCCGTTTTTCTTCCGCATCTTTTTGTTCACGTTGTCTCATTTCTTGCGCCTTCTCACGCACATTCTTCTTCTGCTCTTTCTCAATCAGCGCATGTTCACGTTTCTCACGCTCACGTACTTCTTTCACCCACATTCGCACACTCTCAAACATATCTTGTCTCGCTCGGCGCTTACACAGGCACTGTTCCACATACTCAATTTTGCGCACATCAAACGAACCATACAAAGGCCATCTCAACTCAGGATCCTTCTTGGTATACTTCCTCCACAATGTGCTGTACATTATAGGGGAAAGACCAAACTTAATGTACATATCCCTATTCGGCGTCCCTTCTGGGGGAGCCGGCTGCGATTCTTCAAGACTTAACCGGTTTCCACAGCAGCACCACTTACGTAGTGCGCTAAAAGTAGACATGCTAGAAATAGTGCGAAATACGCAATATTATACAGAAAAATGGCACTTAATCGTTGCGCCGCTCACAACCATATGTTGGAGAAAAATCTCCACATTGCCTACCTATATGTGTTGCAACGCATATATACCCATATTCATAATCATAATATGATCGATCATCCAAACATCTCCATATCCATATCCATATCCATAAGCCACAGCAAGCGTATCCTAAAACTGCTTTGCTAATCACTGGCTGCCATAAACACTCACAGTAATTACCATACATTGGTCCTTACCAAGCACGAGCGTCCAGATTCCACTTGCCAAGTTCCACAATTTGCTCAAACAGCTTATCCACAGCAAACCGACAGAAGAGGTCTCAGTCGAAGACCGGCGCCACCCAGATGGTCAGATCGGAAGGAAGGAAGAAATACCTCAGGATGCCAGGACTAAAGACGCCGCTGGCAGTGATCACTTCCCCGGCAGAGTTCCACTCCTTCGTCACGACCAGTCCTTCGAGCCTCCGAGTCGCCGATGAGCCCCACGTGACGGGCGCCAATTGATGAGTTCAGGCCTCAGCAAGGCCCAAAGGTACCGAAAGGGTTCGCCCTTCTGTGTACAAAGTCCTTAGACTTACAAATGAAGTTGGCAAGGAAACTGGAAATACAAAAACATAGTTTAATAAACCTTTAAAGGTGGTGATACAACCTCCACAACACTTCTACAGTATTGTACAGAGTAGCACACTGAATACAAGCACATGGCCCCTTTTATACACAGTGGAAGGGGTTCAGCTTACAGCTTAGACAGAGGTTACAACCACGTAAGGACATTTCCAAATATATCAGTGGGTGGAGCTAACAGTATTTCTAGAACATGGGAGGGCTATGCTAATAAGGAACAACTGTTACTTCTGCTGAGCATGCGCTACACTCTCAAGAAGGACTAATAATAACTGTTGCTAGGTAGAATCCACAGTGTAACTGGCAGAGAGGTAGGACAATCAGAACATTGAGCACATGGCAATGTAGGGCATGAAAATGGTGGACTCGAAATACAAAATGAAATCCCTATACTAGATATTTGGACTGATGCATTATGGCTTCAGCTAATGCTTAATAATACCGCTGTTTTATTTACAACACCCCGGTGGTGAACTGTGATTGATTTATCGATTCGCGAGTCGAGAGCAAGTTTGCCGCACCGCGATCGTCAGCTGTGCCCCCTTCGCGACAGGTGCCTCTAGAGGGGAGCTCGGACGTCTCCGAGCCCCACCAGCGTAGAGCGCTTGCTGCGCAGATTGAAGGTGAGGTGGTGCGCCGGGGCGGGGAAAGGCCAGCCTTCGTTGGGCGGGACTAGCGTCTCTGCCACTCCCCAGTGACCCGGGAGCTGTAGCTGAGGGCGGGAACCACCCTGTATGCGGAAGTCGGAGGGAGGTCCGTGGAGCCCCTGAGAGCCCCATCGCTAACGAGAGAAGTGCTGTGCCCGACTGAATCGTATTTTGATTGCAGCCGATGTGAGGTGGGCCCGTTTCTTCATAGTGAATGCAGCGTTGTGAAGGAACTGTGAACCGGCATTCATTTGACTGTGCGCGAAGGTTGTGTGACTTCTCCGGCAGCCCGTTCGTCAGTCTAAAGACTTTGAACTGGTGCCGCCTGTGCTCAAGTGGTGCTAAGGCCCGTAGGCGCGCATAGACTTCACCGGCAAAGCAGAGATCCTATCCCGGTGACCGCCGAGTGCAAATGATGTATTTACTGTGTTTCCTTGCCTTCTAGATATACGCGCATACGCCTTGAGTGATTATTAAAGAGTCCCAAACTTTATTTTGTGCTCAGAGAAGCCGTATACCCGGTCATTGAAAACAGCATAAACTGTAAGAGTGATCTTTCCCATTTGAAACGTATTGCAGATGTAATGATTTGAAAGTATTTAATTGGTGGCAGCGATACCAGAAGAAACATGTGGTTGTTTATTTAAATGAACCAATATTTATTCTGATATTTATTCTGATATTTATTCTGATATTTATTCTGATATTTATTCTGATATTTATTCTGATATTCATTCCTGAAGTTATTCTATTTATTAATACTATTTATTACCAGAACTGTATGACCAAAAGAAATGTATATGTGCTTTCCCAGTCAACCCTATTTACAACAAAGAACTTTTATATAAAGGAATTGTATTTTTCTACAGCAGTGGTGTGGTGTCCTTCTTTTTGGTGTGGATGTACAAGGAGTTATTATTGGGTCAGAGCCGGCTTAACACTACAGCCTTCACTTGCCTTGTCACTTGAGCCAAGCTACCCCCTTTGTGCTGGGCTTGCCCATCGCAGGTCCAACACCAATGTATTGGTTTGAAATCAGGTTTTATTAATTCATAGAGAGGTTTAACCCTCTCTGCATAATTTAGAATGTATGTTCTTCCGAAATTCAGGAAACCTAGTATTGATTGTAAGTTCTTCACCGTTTTAGGTGCTTGGAGTACAGCACACTTCTTAAGAAGTTGTCTGCTAGGCTTTTGCCTTCACTTGATAATTCATATCCTAAAAACAGGACAGTTAGATGGGCAATTCTTGACTTTTTAAAGTTGAATTTGTAACCCTCAGCTGCGAAACCAAGTATTATGGTGTTCACTCTTTTCAAGTGAGTCTCCAGGTCATCATCTGTTAGATAGATGTCATCGACATAAGACAATGCTTCATCATCATATATTTGTAGTAACTCTGTTACTCTTGCTGAGAATAATCCTGGGCTATTCTTGAATCCCTGTGGGAGTCGACAGAAGTTTTTTTGTGACCCCATTATTGAGAACGCGGTCAAATACCTGCTTTCAGGTGCAATGTTTTGACAAAAGAATCCATTAGAGATGTCTAATGTCGTTTTGTATATTTTATGCGCACTATGTTATTCATTAGTGCTGCACTGTGTGAGTTTTGTACTGCAAATGTTTTGCAACAGGAGTTTAAGTGTCTGTAGTCCAAAACTAGACGATATGAATCGTCTGGCTTGGAGACAGGAAACAAAGGATTGTTCCTTTGTGAGGTGCATGTTTCAATCACCCCCTGGTATTCAAGTTGATCTAAGATCTCCCTGACTTGCCTTTGTGCAGTGGGTTGACATTTTAACTGGATTTTGTGAGGAGGAGAGTCCTCATCCCATCCTACATGATTTTTATATAATGCAGGAGCTTGGGCCACTGCCCATTTTCTTGCTAATGTATATTTTTTATGAATTGGAATATGATTCGAGAAGGCAGGCATAATCATTTCTTCGCCATGAGGGCACTCCCTGACAAACTCTAGTGGCCAGTCTTTCTCAGCTAAAAGGATGTCATAGCCTTTCGAAAGGTTATCCCAAAAGAGACCCCTTACTTTCCTAGTCTTGTCCCCCTCTATACGCAGTGGTATTTCGTATATTTTATGAGGTTTGCTAACTCTGGTATCTGCAGTTTCCACCTGAATGTATTCATTCGTGTCCACTGTCTCCAGAAGATTCATCAGGATCTTGCGAGCTATGGTCACTTCTGCTGCGCTGTCTAGCATTGTCTGAGCCCACTCTCCGTTTTTCAGTTGTGTCCTCAGTATCCTCGGCATGTTTAATTATTTTAATACTGGCTACCTTCTTTCTTGGAAATTGTAATTTTTTACTTTGATGAGCAGGTTCTTTGTCTTTGGACTTGACATGCTCTTCTTTGTGTTCTGACGGTCCTCTTCTTTCCGATTTCTGTGAGGAAGTCTGAAAAGATCAAGAGGGACGTGTATCAAAATCTTGATATCTATCAGGTTGTTTCAGATTATCCCTATTTCTAAGGTTGTATCTTTTCTCAGAGGGCTCCCTCTGGGGAGACTTGTGTCCTTGGTCCGGAGATCTTTCTCTCCGTTGAGGAGACCTTCCTCTGGACTGGAATCGTTTTTCTTTGGGAGTGGATTGTTTATTACCATCCCGACTCTTTTTTGGAGTGTTTAGATTATTTTTAATAAAGGTTTTTTCAGGATTTTCAGTTAGTTGGGGTTTTACTGGTTTCCCACCCAAACTATCTCTACCTAGTTCTTCATAGGATTTTTCTTTGATTCTGGCAAGTTCAAAAGGTTGTTCTGCTATATCTGTTTCTTTCAGTTTCTGTCGGATCGCCACAGATGCTGCTTCTCCTTTTATGTTGGCTAATAATATAGCCGAGACCTGCTTGAAGTCTTTTAGTAATTTCATACCCAGAGTTAAAGCAGGTTCTGGACCGTATTCATTTTGAATCTGTCTTAGCACATCCGCTATTACCGCCATAGACGGAACACCATGTGTTTTTGTGTAGATGGAAGCAAAGACTGTGCCCCAAGTGTCACAGTCCTCCACATGTGGTGCGATCCCCATTGGAAGACAGATAGTCAGAATTCTGTGTTTCTCAGTAGGTGTAGTATCAGGAAATACTGCCTCTATTTGAGTGATTTTTTGTGCTAACCAGAATGGAATTTGTTCCCGTTTTGCGGGTGTTTTACCAAGACATGATTGTATGTTCTGTGGTGTAATTTTGTTTGTGTTCCCCTGATGAGGGGTCAGCTGTGGAATGTTAATTGCTGGTTGGACTGTTGAAGTCCGCATTACATATTGGACCAATTGTCTATGTATTTTAAGTAGTATTTTTAGCTGAGCTAAAAGTTCCTGGCCTGACATTTTATCAATGTCTGGGTGAGGCGTGTAGCTGGCTAGAACCGGCCACGTTGCTCCTGGTCTACCTAGTGGACCGAGCCTGGTGATGTGATTTTTATGTTTTAGGGCGCCTTTAAACCCGAGCAGGGGCTCTTGGTAATTTAATGGGATTTCAACCTCCTTGAAAGGGGTGTATTTATCCGGAGGTTCCTCTATTTTGTAATAGTGGAAGTCGTGTGTCACAGCATTTGCTGCTGGAAAGTGTATCCATGAGTAGAATACCTCTGTCTGCCGATATTCATGGGCCTCTACCACGAATATGACTGTACCACCTCGTGATGTCAGTCCATTTTCTATAAGTTTAATAGTTATAGTTCTTCTTATGTTTGCCGGAATGTAAATAGCATTCGGGTCATTCTGTTGGATATTCGTGTTATCCAACAACTGTTGAGACACTGTAGCATCTCTTTCTTCGTCTCCGTCAGGCATTTTACTGACAGAAAGTTTTTTGTTGCAGATCAAGTTTCAAGGAAACAAAAATTAGGTGCACAATATTTTGGAACACTGGATCCTTCAACGTTGACTAAACCAAAACTATACACAGGAATATCTTCCTACTAAGTTCTGGCGGATTTTAACCGTTTACCCACTCCAGACGTCTTTTGGAGTATTTACGGGAAAAAAGGGGTTCTGTGAAAAAGCACGACTGAGTTACTCTAGTGTCTTGCGTTAGATTATCGCCTTACCAAACGTTGGGCGCCATGTAGTATAGTTCCTATATTCCCAATAGGCTCTGCGCATTGGAATAATATAAACAGCAGTGAAGACGTAGGACTGAGGTCGACTAGGTCTCTACTGACTATATTAGACATAATTAGTTTTGCCAGCTAGCTCAGAGGTCACTAGAAACTTTCTCGAATGTTCACGAAGGAGTTAACTTTCCTGATTAGACAAGAAGGGATTAGTTTCTGACAACCATAAAACATGACAACTTTGCTCCCTCAGAATAAGAGTGTATCTCTAGAGTTGTGTGAAAACAATAGACAGCTATTTTACTCAGTCAATCGTGCATACTTAGTTTCACCAGAGTGCAGAGAAAAGAGAGACGGGCGTTTTCAATAAAAGGTGTTATTTATTGAGCAGTCTTCTTTCTCATGCAAGAGAAATGAATTGCCACAATTGCAATACTTAACATGAAGTAAAGTGCGTACAGTAAAAGGAGTATTATGAAATAATACTGTAAAAGCATTGATATGGTTTCTTAGCCATATGATACTTTAAAATGGATAAAATATATACATACATAAATACATTGACTAACGTACTCAACTGGTGCTTCTCAATACGCCTACCCCGGTGTACCTGACCTAAGCCTAATACGTGGGAAGGAGTAAGTAAGTAGCAGTTTAAGTTAAGTTGGTTTTTGCCAAGAATCTGAGTCAAGAATTCTCTTAAGGGTTTAGTCAGCTCCGTACCTTGGTAATAGAATGCAGGAGGTCTGGTATCTCTCTCTCAGGACTCGATATCCCAGCAACCCGCAAGGGTATCTGGAAACACCGGAGCTCGATTTTCTCGGCTGGAGAAAAAGACAGCGTCTTTCTCAGTGCGTCAAAAGGGAGGGGCGGCGTCCGTGGGCTCTCGCATCAGCTGGGCTCTCGGGCAAGTAGATAGCCGCTCTGCTCCAAACCACCGTGTGTTTGCTTAAGGCAACGTTGGTATATTTATACCTGAAAGGTGCCGGGTTTGACGTAAGGTTGGACATAAGACGTCAATAAAGATGTCACTAAGAACTGGCTGTTCTTAAAGTGCTCACAGGAGTTCTAGGACAAATCAAAACAAAAGCATGGGGAATTCCCAGGTTGCTGGAGGTTTGGTTTGTTTAGAGAACTCGTTGTACTCTCTAGGAGCCTGGGGAAGTAGCCTTGCTTAATTTGTACTGCATGGGCTACGACTAAATATGGATATGATTCTTATGCCTTTATAAGGATATTATTTATTATAACCACATAAGGGCATAAATCAGGAATATCGAATTAGGGTCCTAGATAGAATTACAACAAGGGACTGGCAAGTGGGTGCACTTGGCCAAGTCGACATGGTAGTCACAGACTACACACAGGCCTTGCAATGGCAGGCCTGAGACACACTTTACAAGCTGCTTCTATGGGTGGCACAACCGGTGCTGCAAGCCCACCAGCAGCATTTGCTCTACAAGCCCTGGGCACACATGGTGCACTGTACTAGGGACTGACAGTAGATCAAATAAGCCAATCATGGAATAACCAATTAGTATATCAATTTAACATAGGGAGCACTTGCACTCTGGCACTGATTAGCAGTAGCACAGGGCCCAAAACATACAAGCAGCAAAAATATGTCAAAACAGAGGAGGCAATCCGTCAAAAATGCAAGGGAGACTCACGCCAATGATGTCAGGTCTAACAAGCCCCTTAACACATGCCCACGGTCTGCCATTACCATTGCAAGCTCCCCTTTTAGTGCATATATCACCCCTAAGGTAGGCCCTAGGTACCCCATAGGGCAGGGTGCATTCCAATTAAAAGGTTGGGCATAAACTTTTAAGTTTTACATGTCCTAGAGTGAAAAACTCCTAAATGTGTTTATCATGCAGTGAAGCCTACCTCTCCCATAGGATAACATTGGGTTGCCTAATTACATTTAATAAGTGCTAACTTTTGAATGGGAACAGGTAAGCATTTCGTTTTTGGGGTCTGAGAAATTGTACTTAAAGATCCTCTTTAATGGTAAAGTCAGTTGTATGACGTTACAACGCATACTTTTACAACGCACACCTTTACAACGCATTTTTTACAACGCAACATCCATTACAACGCATTCCATTACAACGCATGCCATTACAACAAATTTTTAAAAACTACCTTTACAACGCATTCCATTACAACGCATACTACCTTTACAACGCATACCATTACAACGCATAACATTACATTGCATGTATGGTAAGTATTGGATAGTGTAGGGGTAAAAATTACTATTGTAACTCCAGGGGGTGCAACAGTAGGGTAAGTGTTGGATAGTGTAGGGGTAAAAATTACTATTTTAACTCCAGGGGGTGCAACAGTAGGGTAAGTGTTGGATGGTAATGGTATGCGTTGTAATGGTATGCGTTGTAATGTCTGCGTTGTAATGACATGCGTTGTAATGGTATCCGTTGTAGTGTCATGCGTTGTAATGGTTGCGTTGTAATGGCATGCTATGTAATGGATGTTGCGTTGTAAAAGTCTCCTTGTAATGGTAGTGCGTTGTAAAAGTTGCGTATTAAAACTCCAGGGGGTGCAACAGTAGGGTAAGTGTTGGATAGTGTAGGGGTACAAATTACTATTCTAACTCCAGGGGGTGCAACAGTAGGGTAAGTGTTGGATGGTAATGGTATGCGTTGTAATGGTATACGTTGTAATGACTGCGTTGTAATGACATGCGTTGTAATGGTATGCGTTGTAGTGTCATGCATTGTAATGGTTGCTTTGTAATGGCATGCTATGTAATGGATGTTGCATTGTAAAAGTTTTGTTGTAAAAGTTGCGTTGTAAAGGTTGTTTCCTGGTAAAGTCAGATTCTGAGAGACAATTTTCAAAGTACCAAGCAAATGAGTGGTCCTTTTAGGACTACCCCTCATACACCCAGGGGTCAAAGGAAATCTCTTTTCCCAATTGTAGTTCTTCTCAATTCTTTTTACAGGACTCAAGGAATGAGCCCTGTGTCCTTTGATAGTGGCTGAATCTTAAACATTTCTATTGCAGACAGCCAATCAGAGCCTTTGGGTCTGCTGACTTATCTTTGCATACACTGATCCAAAATGAAGAAAGGAGGAAAAATCACTGTTGACTGTCTGCAGAAAGCTCTAAATAACAACTCTCTCAGGCTCACCCAACATAATTTTATAATGCTAATTTCTGAAAAACTTCGAATGGGTTTACACCAAACCAAGCAAAGGCACTTCCCTAAGTAAAGTTCTATTTTGGTGCTAAGCTTGGTGTATTATGGTCAGTGTATTTTTGTGTGTAGTGGAGAGCTAACATTTCTTTGGGAGTGAATATGGGAACTCTCCCCCCCCCCTTTAACTGTGCCTCTCCTTGGTATGTTTAACATACTCATAATAGTTTTAAGATGCGTCAAGGATTAGTAGTTATATTTATGTATCCAGTGCCAGGATCCCATTTCCCCTGGAGTCCATCCTTCCTCCTTCATATGTGCCTCAATACCCCTTTCTGTGCTTTCTCAAAGACCACTCGTCATGTTATGTTATGTTATGTTATGTTAAATAATTTATACCGCGCACGTACACCGAAACGGTTTCTTGGCGCTCATAACAGACATAACAAGCCAGGGCCAGGGTATCATACTGCTCCAACTTTGAAGAGAAAAGTTTTTAAGGTTCTCCTAAATGACTCATAGGTAGGGCAGTGGCGGAAAGAAGAGGGGAGGGAATTCCAAAAGATGGGGCCGAGAGAAGAAAAACGCAGGCCACCATGCTTTTTCCGACGGATGGATGGGATGCAGAGGAGATTGTCAGCAGATGATCTTAAATTACGGGTGGGAAAGTATCTCTTTAGTTTAGAAGACACAAATTCAGGGGCGCGGTCGTGAAGAGATTTGAAGACGGTGCATCCGAGTTTGAAGGAGCACCGTTGGGCCACTGGGAGCCAATGAAGGCTCCTCAGAAGGGGGGAAACATGCTGGTGTTTAGGTTGGTGGAACACCAGACGGGCCGCCTGATTCTGGATTAACTGGAGTTTATGAAGCTGATAAGCAGGAATCCCCACATACAAAAGATTAGCAAAGTCAACCCTGGAGATGACCAAAGCCAGTAAAACTAAAATGAGTGCCTCTCTGGTAAGAAAACGACAGATCTTACGGATCCTGCGCAGTTGAAAAAAACAGGATGATGTCACAGCCGAGATCTGGGGTTTCATGGATAGGTCCTCAGAGATGACCACTCCAAGGCTTTTCACAGTGCTGACCGGGCAAGGAGGGGTACCAAGGGAAGGAGGCCAATACTTGTCATCCCAAGGATTAGTAGGGCCACCCATCAGGACAAGTTCTGTTTTTGACGGGTTCAACTTGAGCTGGCTGTGAGCCATCCAGTCGGAGATCAACATCATTGTGGTTTGAAAATTAGAACGGAAAGAGGGTAAAGTGTCCAAAGGAAAGACCAACTGAAGGTCATCAGCATAATTATAGATAGTGGCAGGGGAGTGACGAAGGGAAACCATAAGTGGTTGCATATATAAATTAAAAAGAAGGGGGGAAAGGGCAGAACCTTGAGGGACACCACAAGTGAGAGGGGAGAAGGGAGCAGCGAAAGTAGACAGGTGGACTGCCTGCGAGCGGCCTTGCAAGAAGGACCGCACCCAGTCCAGAGCGATGCCCTGGATGCCGGCGTTTCTGACACGGTCAATCAGAATAGTATGATCGACCGTGTCAAATGCAGCCGAGAGATCCAACAAAACCAGGGCTTGGGAAAGGTTGTTATCAGCACCCGCTCTGAGGGTGTCCATGACAGCCGCAATCACCATCTCGGTGGAGTGGAGAGGGCGAAAGCCAGCCTGCTGGGGATCCAGGAAAAGAGAAGTCTCCACGAACGAGCTCAGGCATCTGGTGACATAGGTCTCTAAGATCTTTCCCAAAAAAGGGAGAAGAGAGATGGGCCTGTAATTACTCAGCACAAGTGGATCTGCGCCGGGTTTCTTTAAAATGGGTAATACCACGGCCTGCTTAAAGGCCTCTGGAACAACTCCAGATGTTAAAGAGGAGTTGAGGAGGGCCAAGGCTGGACCGGGACAGGCCATGAAAATTTCCTTCAGGATGTGAGGGGGGCAACAATCCCTAGGAGAGCCGGAACAGACCTTATGAAGAAGGCTGTGAAAATCAGAAATAGAAATAAGAGGAAAAGTGGAGAATTCCTGAGGGTTTGCAGGAGGAAGGGGAAAGGATTTGGAAGGGGAAGGTGGAGAAATGTTAGTTTTAATGATGGAAATTTTGTCTTGGAAGAAGGCATTGAGCTCATCACACAAAGCCTGGGTAGGTACCAATGGAAGAGTAATACGGTCAGGGAGGGAGAGCTCATTGACAATTGAGAAGATGTCTTTGGTTTTAGAGGCCGACTCCAAGATTTTTGTGGAGAAATAGAAAGTCTTTGCCTCAAGTATCGAAGATTTATATTTAGTCAGTAGAGTGGTGAACTCTTTCTTGAGTAAAGGATCGTACTTGTGGCGCCAGCGACGTTCAGCTTGGCGAAGGGCGAGTTTGTCAGATTTAAGCTGGTCATTGAACCAGCGCTGGGCATCGTGGGGGCGCTGGACTTTTATGGTCTTTAGGGGAGCTACAGAATCAGCTGCGTCCTTCAGCCAGTGCTCAAGAGAGGAGGCTTGGTGGGATACTGAATCAGAATCTAAAGGGGCTGAAGCGGCCAAGAGAGAGAGAAGTTTTGGCAGGTTGGCATTTTTCCAATTGCGGGCCCTAATGTTCACTGGACCAGAAGGGCGGTGAAAACTGGGAAGGTCAACTGAGAAAGAAATAATATAGTGATCTGACCAGGTACATGGAGTAATCAAAGGAGGGTCGATGTCAAGATTAGCCGACCAAACCTGATCAAGTGTGTGTCCCTTACAGTGGGTAGGACTAGAGATCAATTGCTGGCAGTTCAGGCTGCTGAGGGTTTCAGTGAACCGTTCAGACAGTCGACTTTCTTGAGGGTCATTGGGCCAGTAATTAAAATCACCCAGGATAAGAATCCTAGAGTGATTAATGAGAAGCTGGGAAACCATCTCCCCAACTGACTGGGAGAAAGAAGGCATGTAGGAGGGGGGTCTGAACATAAGCACACAGGTAAGGGAAGTGGTAACAGAGCGAAGCTGTATAACAAGAGTCTGGGTATCAGGAATAGAAGTGCAATCTAAGATTGAAAAGACATATTCCTTACGAATAATAGCTGCAACTCCGCCACCGGTTTGCCCTCTGGGACGGTCAACATGTAATATATAGTCATGGCTCAAAAAAGTCCTTTTTGCGTTTTCTCAAACAGCCATCACTACACTTCACAACAAGGAATGTGAAGAGCTTAGAAAGTATGTGTAAAAGAATGCCCAATCCTGTATTCAACGGTTTGGGATACACATGCAGCATGTCTCACATCCAGAGTGCAGCCTTGGCCACGGGCAGCATGGGAGGATATCTGGACGACACCAAAAAGCATGGACATCTGCTGTGGGCATACTTGCTGGGGTTCGTTTTCTTTTCCCACAGCTGCATCCTCCATATCCGGGTCAGGGGCGGGTCAGGGGGGTAGCTCGGTCAATAACATTGGGAAGGTGGTGAGCTTCAGATTTCCCGACAATCACACCAGGTTATCTTGCTAAAACACATTATGTGAGAAGTAGGACATGAGAGGGGTTAATGGGCATTGGAAAGAGAGAGATGGGTGGATTATTAGAAACACTTAAAACACCACATTTTTCAGACTAATGAAAAACAGGGATGAGGAGTGTGCGTGTGTGAGTTTTTGTCAGTGTGGGTGTGTAAAAATCACCGGTGAAATCCAAAAGATACTTAACCATACCCTACTGAAAGCACTTGTACCCAACAATTTACTATAGAATAAAATAACACCCCAAATACCCCTACCCCCGAAACTATGTCCCTGCTCAGGGTATCATCTTGAGTTTGCTATGTCTCCAGTTAAGCTGCGGCCAGACATTTATTAAATTCCGTCCCCACCCTACATCCAGGCCCCTCCGAATACTGCACCACTTCGGACAGACCCGGTGTCATCCACTGGTATGTCTCCACCAGGCCTGCCCCTACCCCTCAAATGCAGGTTGTGTGCTTTGCACACCTTATGGGGGGCTGAGCTGTGGGTGAGGGGGAATACCTCCGCTGGTTCCTGGTGAAGCGGAAGCCTGTTATAGATACCAAGAATATTCCCCGCATCTTCTGGGCCATACTGTGCTTCGGAGGGCTCCAGGTGGTCCGGGGTGGGAGTAGTTATTATTCTTTTATAGGTTTCAGTCACATACACATGAGAGGTACCCAATCAGGAACAGCACAGCCTCTCTGCTCTGTGGGCCAACTGCAAAACCTGTCCCTATTCCACCCAACACTGTATTTCAGAATAAGCAGGGAAGGTACACACACATTTTTGTAGATGTTAGCATATACTTTAGATACTCACCAACCAGAGCACTTTGTTTACCCATTGGTCTTCAGCTCTGAATTCCAAGGTTCTAAGGTAGACTATTGCAGCTGTAGGATAAGGGGAAATACTCATGCCCACAAAGTTACAGCTACAAGGCATTCTTGCCACGTTTTCATTGCCTAAGCCTATCGCTCTAACACAAGAAAGAGTAAATGCACTGCCTCCCAGGTGACCCAGACTTTGGAATTTCTGACAGGCTTTCAGAGGCACTGGGTCCCATTTCTATTTCCATACCTCTCTCACAAACTACTTCATGGATGTATGGCCCCTTCATTTCTACTCCTTCCTTTGTCCTCGCCTTTTCTCTTCCATGTAGCTAAGGTTTGACACTGCTTGTGTACCACAGCACTACCGCAGATGTGGTTGCTCTGTTTCTGGGAAAACGTTTGTCCTTTCAAGGCTTATCTTTTATTCCCCATCCCCTTAACTCTCTTTTCCCCGATCCTGCTAGCTATAAGGTAGCATTAGAGCTTCATTAAGCTCCTCATGTACAACTTACATAATAATAAATAATGCATCTTTGACACACTTAGGGGCATATTTAAGGGAATGTGGTACAGTGCAGCAAGTCATCTTGCTGCACTTTGTCACAGGGAAAGGGCAGGAATGTGCCATATTTAAAAGAATAGGAAGCATTCCTGCCCTTGTCCCTACTCCGTTTTGGCTGCCACGTGCCAATGCAGGCACCCTTAAACCATAATGCAAGGGTGCCTTTGTTGCATGCCGGATTGTTTTTATGCACAAAAACAAACTTGAGAGGCAAATTCCTCTTTCTATGTGTGCTGCAAAATGCAACACCCATTGAACGCCTCCTTGGTGCAGAGTAAGGCAACGCAGCAATTTGCGCTTTGTTGCTTGAGTAGAGATTTATGTAGCCACTCAGGGCCACGTGGCATTCATAAATCCCATTTTTTATGGTGCAAGAGCGAGACAACTAGGGTTGCAAATATGCCCCTAAGACTGCAGATAAATTCAGCCATCTGGTGCATTTTCTGTAACAATCTGTAGTTTCTGCATGAACTTAGCACCAGATTCTGATTTTGCGAATCAGGAACTACAAATTCTGCACAGAGGCTCCAAATTTTGCCAAGGTAAAAGTACCCTTGGATGTGCAAAATCATCCCTTCCTGCAGTGCCTACTTTGCAGAGCGACCCCAAGCCCTGTGGGGGCATTTATCCCAACACCAATGAAAACTTGTGAGATAAGTAGCCCATCTTCACTTTCTGCAGGGGGCCCATGATTTTGTGTTGTGGTTCTGCGATATCAACCACAGAAAGGGACCCCTCACCAACCACCTCAGCATCCACCAGCTCCTCAATCTCACGCAGTCCAGATTTAGGCCCAGCCACAGTACAGAAAAAGCATTTATTGCTGCCGCAGATGACATCTACATGATTCTTGACAGAAGAGACATGGCAGCCCTCATTCCCCTGGACTTCTCTGCAGCATTTGACACAGTCTCACACCCCATCATCAGGTGCCTGCATGAGATTGCCATCCAAGGACCTTCTCTCAGTTGGATCTTCTCCTTTTTGACAGATAGATAACAAGCTGTCTGCCTGGTACTGTACTCATCGGAAGCCCGTAAACACATCTGCGTAGTGCCTCTAGGTTCATTGCTCAGCCACACAATCTTCAACGCATACATGGTCCCTCTGTCATCTGCGCACACAACATCAACATTGTATCCTACTCCAACGACACACAACTCATACTTTTCCTTTCGGACAAGAGCCACATTCCAAGAAACAAGTTAATTGCCTGCATGACCGAAGTCGCTAACTGGACAAGACAGAAGTAGTGGTCTATGGCAAAAACACTTCACCATAGGACTGGTGGCCGGCTAAACTCAGACCCACATGCAGCACCCACTGCAGGAATTTCAGAACAATCAACAACAGCAAACTTGACATGACCACCCAAGTCAACGTCAGCACTGCATCCCGCATCCATACACTGAAGATGCCGATGAAGATCTTCAAGGGCTAGCAAGTAACAGTAGAAACTTTGTCACTTGCGCCTTAGTCACCAGTAAGTTGGAGTACGGCAACACCCTCTATACCGGGATCACCAAGCAACTCATTAGAAGACTACAAACCATCCAGACTCATCCTCAACTTCCACCACAGAACTCACATCAGACCACACCACACCACACCTCAGGGAACTCCACTGGCACCCGCTACACAAGCACGATTATTTCAAACTCCTCACTCACACATTCAGGTCACTACACAACTTAGACCCCTAATTCCTGAACAGCCACATCTCTTTCCGCGAATCAGCCAGACACTTCTGCTCCTCAAGACTCCTATGTACACACATCCCAGTCATGCACAGAACCAGGTCAGCAGTACAGGCTTTCTCTTACATCACCCCTAACCAGTCCTCCTCCTTTCTTCTTGAATTCCGGGGAATCTGATGACCAGGCTTTTCAAATAACCAACAGCAGGGCTTAGCCCGCGCACCTGCTCAGTGCGGGTGATACTGTAACATAACTGAACATAACATAACATAACTGAATCACTGTCATGAAACCAACAGAATGCACTTGATTGTTTCACAGACTGAGTATTTTTCAGACTAATTCTGATTTTGTGTTTAATTGAAAGTTTAATTCTATGCAAAATAATGTGTTCCCTAGCCACAAATTGCATCCCCAGGACGCTACAAACTTTCTTTAGTCCCCCAAAAAACCCACTAGAATGGTAGCACATGTTAATTAAGGACAGTTGCTCATCACTCGTCAGTGTGAAATCACTTCCTATGCTCTTACCAGGCATTCAAAAGGTGTATGATGTCACTTCCTTTCCCCATATGATTTTGGAGAAACGAAGTCACGGGATATTTTCCATTAAGGCAGGGACTGAGAGATGCATGAGGACCACGCGCATCTGTTCAGGGGGCAGGAGGACACAGAAACGACACGTGCCACTGACCATGTCCGAAACCTCCCTCACCTGCTTGTCAATAAGAAGGAGGTTTGTTCTTCTGAACGGTGCAGTAACCTCATGCCGGACAGTCCCTAATCACCCCCAGGACCGAGAAAGAATTTACAGGACATATGACAGTGGCCCATTCTCAGTGTAAAAGAGCCTTGTTGGTTTCTTTACCTCAGCGTCTTCTAGACTCGCCCATTTCCCTCTGATTTTCTCAGACTGTAGAATTTTCCCATAGTACACCTCATACCTGCCAACTTACAAATGAATGCCACCGTGTCAGGAAGGGACGGGACCTTGGCGGGGGAGGGGCCTCATGCCGAGATATACCTGAGGAGGGGGGCTGTCACCAACCCCCCTCCCCCAACCTAGAAACACAGGGTAATTGTGGCTGTCACCAATGTCCTGGGGTGTTCCTCTTAATGGACATCAGCTTGCCTCCAAAAAGGAGCTGAAAATCTAGGGGCAGATTTATGAGGCCCTTGCGCCTCTTTGCGCCGCAATTGCGTCACTTAATGTGACGCAACGGCGGCGCAAACAATGCGCCCTATTTACAACGTGACGCATCTAGGAGATGCGTCACGTTGGAAAGCGCTGCGCCATAAGGAGGCGTTCCTGCGCAGGGGGGGGGGCGTTCCTGCGCAGGAACGCCTCCTAAAAGTGGCTGAGTGAAATCTATGAGATTTCACTCAGTCACTTTCTACGTCAATTCCTTACGCCTGCTTAAAGCAGGCGTAAGGGTGACACACCATGCATTGAAGAGGTGGCCCCTGTGCATTGCAGGAGTCATGTCGCACTTGCGACATGACTCCTGCAATGCGCAGCCCGTACGCCGAGAGATGCGTCACGCATCTTCACTGCCTTGCACCATGGGTGGCGGAGCAGTGGCGCACTGTGGCGCACATTAACTGGCGCATCACTGGGGATGCGCCAGTTAACATAAATCTGCCCCCTACTGTTTACAGAGGTTTTCAGCTCGTTTTTCCTGCAACCGTGTGATTTTGGCGGGTGACCGTGTGAAGGGAGCCGAAATCGTGTGACACACTGTGTCACCGTGGCAGCTATGACACCTACAGGCACAGGGAGCTCTAGGATGTGCCTGCACAAAGTTCCTCCCCGATTGGCTCAACTGCTTCACAACCCTGACTGGTATCTTAGTGCTGTGAGAACCTGGCTTCTGCAGATTCCCTTTACACACAGACTGACCCCAGTAGATTATCTCCCAGGTGACATCCTGTGCCTCAGCTATCGCTGTTGCACCATCCTGAATCAGATAGCATTGTCTCAATGGACAACATGCAAAGCATGCCAACAGGAAACGGAAGTCAGACGCATCCCAGCCATGAGTAAAATGGAGCCACAGTGGAAGCAGGGGCGTGTCTCTCCGCAGCCCACGTGGAAGCCTTTCCTGTTAAGGTGCAGCGTCAAGCCTTCTTTACAGAATTCTTGTCTCCTGGCACCCTGCGAACCATGGCTCTCCGCCGGGTCCCGGGGCTCATATATGGAGAGGCATCCTTAGCACAATCCCAGCAGGAGGAATGTTTATTGGGTACAAATGAGCTTTCCGTTTTCGATAAAACTTACAGTCTCAGCCAGTTTCCATACTTTCACTCCCCGTAGTTTATATTTGAATGACTGATGCCTTGAAACATGCTTTTTGGCTCAAATAAAAGGCTGGCTTCAGATTAAACCGCGATGGAAGCTTCCATTTATTAAGAAAATAAAGATGTGCCTGGTTCCTCATCTGACATGCTTGGCTGAGATACTCTGGAGTGGCAAGGGTCCCATGAGCTGGAATGCAAGCAAGAATAATAGGGCGAACCTCCCCCAGGTTGGAAGCCCAAAACTACTATAATTTGGTTGCAGTAACCCTATATATTTTATTTCCGGTGTTACTGCACCTGCTCTTGAGATCTACCTCCTTGTGCACAAACGAGAGGGTCAGCTTCACGTACAGTCCGCTAAAAGTCACATCTAACTCATGTGAACAAGCTATAACTTTCGGCCTATTTCCAAACGTGTACCTTTATGTCAACACTGCATGCATATTTTATGCGTACTTAAAAATGACAAAGTCAGAGCCTATTTGTCTAACCCTAATCATGTGCAATTTCTGCTTGATGTGACTTAACCAGTACATTTTTTCCCCTTTCTTGTTTTTTTCTTCTGGTAAAGTACATTTCCAGTGCACAGCACCCTTTCCTACACACAAAGTGAATTTTCTCCTGCTTGTTGCGCATTATCATAATTTTCACCTGATGCACACTAAGTCCATTTTTGTGAATGTTAGGTGTTTCCAAAACTGTTGCAAGAACACATCAAAAGTTATTAAATGTTGGTAAGACAGAGATGAGTGCTCATGTGCTACCGTCAAGAATGGTTTTACGCCTGTGTGCGTGCAAACACACACAGACACCCACGCACACATACTCACACAGACACACAAATGTTGATACAAACGCAGTCACACGTGTTTACTGACCACTTTGCCCTCATGCTACATGTTCATCTGGTAGTGTGGTATTTCCTTATCTGTACTTGCTTCCCACAGGGTGCATGTCAGTCTCTGAAGGGGCATAATGAAGGCAAAGGGTAGGGTCAGATGTTACAACAGACCAGCACTGAAGAATAAAGAAACCATTATGTGAGCCATTAACCCACTTGTGGTGGACACAGGTTATTCAATGTCCCTTGTCATTATCAAGGCAGCCACGAACAGGAGTAGTTAGAATAGAGTAAAACCAACATCTCCTGCCAGATGACATGTAGGTTTCTGAGTCTAATATATATCTTAGCCGTAAAAGAGACATCAACAAATGCTGGCTCTTGGCAGAAGAAACAAATATGCTAAACTTAAATCAAGTGCTCCACAGCAATGACTATCAGATGTTGACTTACCGCCAAATTCCCGTAGTTGTTTCATAGTATAAAATAGACAAACAAGTTTTATCCTTTTGTAATTTTTTACCTGTTTGCAGATATGACCATTTTGTGCAGGAGGAAAATAGATTGGTCTATTGTTCCTCAGTTTATTCCACTGATCACAGGGGGGAACATCCATTACAACGCAACTTTTACAACGCACTACCATTACGACGCAACTTTTACAACGCAAGTTATTACAACGCATTGCGCTGGGGGCGCTCTAGGATAGGCAATAGTTTAATTACTATCCAACACCTTCCCTACTATCCACGGGGACTGGATTTGGAATAGTAAATTAAACTATTCACTATCCAGCGCCCCCCAACGCAAGTCGCTGTAACGACTTGCGTTGTAAAACCTGCGTCGTAATGGCATGCGTTGTAAAAGGATGCGTTGAAACGTCATACATCCATCACAGGGCCTCGTTTCTGTATGATACAATAGATCCTGCAAAATATTATGTGTAATGTTGAGTGAAAGAAGAAAGTTGACCGTTAGCATTGAAAAATTATAGGGTGAAATTGAAAACTAATACCTGCACCAAATCTGCCTAATGGGTATTCTGGGGAATGCTGTTTCTGATTTTCGAACAATTAAAAAAGCTGTTTCTCAAAATACCACAACCTAAAATTCAAAATCAATTAGTGTTTGTATAGCGCTGCTAAGGGTATCCAGGCGCTAGGTGGCAGGGCTCAGTTGATAAGCTAGGTCCTGAATTCCTCCAGTGAGGACGATGTCTGGAGAGGGAGGGGAAGGTCTTTCCAGGACTTGGTGGCAAGGTATGAGGAGGAATAGCCTCGCTGTGGTTTCGGCAGATGCGCAGTGTCAGTGTGAGGGAGGCGGAGCAAAGGTCTCTGGACTGTTGGTGGAAGTTCAGACAGTGGTTTATGTATTCTGGTCCTAGGTCGTAGAGGACTTTGTAGGCGTGTGCCAATATTTTGAATTGGCATCTTTTCTGGAGAGGGAGCCAGTGGAGGCTCCTGAGGTGTGAGGTGATGTGGGTCCATTTGGGTAGTTTGAGGAAGAGTCTGGCTGCTGAGTTCTGTATTGCTTGTAGCCTTTTAATGAGTTTGGTGGTGTACAGTGCGCTGCCGTAGTCCAGCCAGCCGGTGACTAGGACCTGAGTGACAGTTTTCATCATGCCGATGGTGAGCCATTTGAAGATTCTTCAGAGCATGCAGAGTGTGTGGAAGCAGGAGGAGGAGACTGCATTGATCCGTCACTTCATGGCGAGCTTGCGGACCAGGATGATGCTGAGTTTGCGGGCATTGTCTGTTGGTGTGGGAGTGGGTCCGAGTTTGGCAAGCCACCAGGTGTCATTCCAAGGAGAGGCTTTGTTGTCTTAGATCACTTCGGTCTTGTCAGTGTTGAGCTTCAGACAGTTGGTCTTCATCCAGTCGATGTCATTCTTCATGCACGTGTGGAAGATGGTCTATGTGGTCTGCTGAGAGTGAGAAGATGAGCTAGGTGTCATTGGCATAGAATATAATGTTAAGACTGTGGGTTCCGACGATGTCGGCTAGCAGTGTCATGTAGATGTTGTAGAGGGTGCGGCTGAGGGATAAACCTTGTGGGACTCCGCAGATTGTGCTCTTGGGTTCAGAGGCAAAGGTAGGTAAGCAAATTCTCTGAGTTCGTCCAGTGAGGAATGATGCGCTCCATCTGAGGCCTTCTTCCTTGTTCCCAATGTGTTGCGGTCTCTTGATAAGTGTGTGGTGGGATGCGGTGTTGAATGCTACGAAGAGGTAGAGGAGGATTAGGGCCAATGATTTTCTTTTGATGAGGAGGGTGCTGATGTCTTGAGTGCCAGCGATTAGGGTGGTCTTGGTGCTATGGTTGGCACAGAAACTGGATTGGGAGGCATCGAGGAGGTTGTTTCTCTCCAAGTATTTGGTGAGCTGTTGGTTGATGGCCTTCTTGAAGACTTTAGCGGGGAATGGGAACAGTGAGATGGGGCGGTAGTTCTGGAGTTCTCTGACCTCAGTGGAGGGTTTCTTGAGGAGAGGTCTAACTTCTGCATGTTTCCATGCATCGTGAAAAGTGGCTGTGGTGATGGATGCATTGAGGATGGTGGTGAGTTAGCAGTTGATGTCCTTGCCCTGAGGTTGAAGAGGTGGTGGGGGCATGGGTCCGTGGGTGCTCCAGAGTAAATGAAGTTCATGATGGCTGTGGTGTTCTGTGTTGTGACCTGTTACCATGCTGTGAGTGGCTGATTTGGGGAGGATTCCGTTGAAGTGAGGAGGATGTTGGGGTAAGTGGGTTGGGGCTTGAAGTTCTTGTAGATGGTGGATATCTTGTTGTGGAAGTGGTCTGCTAAAGTGTTGCAGAGCTCCTGTGAGGGATGGGCTAAAATAAATGCACCAGAGTAAAAATCAACTTTCTCTTCCACTCCCTTATAAAACCATCATATGACATGGGAGCCAGCACTATGTCTTCTAAGAGAGAAGTGTATGTTCATTGGGCTGGGGCATTCTGTGATTTTGTCAGTCGAAATTCCGATAAAAGTCCACTGGGATTTTAGGCAAATTTGTCTAAAGAAAATATTAGTGACTGAGGTCTGATTCACAAATGGCCTCTGCACTCGTGGCAGAGGCCCCGCAGTCGAGGGGGAGTCTCCGCACTCAGGTGGAATGTCCGCAATTCTCATTGCAGAGATTCTGACCCAGAATTTCAAAAGATACTATACAGTTATTAGCAAGAAGCCCTATACTGTCAAATCTTGAACCACAGTATTTAATAAGTGTTTGAGACCTATTTGAGGTTCCATTCCTTGGAAGATAAATGCTGACTGAGCCCTGATGATACTGGCTCCTGCTCCTGACCATTAATCTCTGCAATCCAGCTCTCTTTGCTTGCTTTCTCTGTATCTAGGATGAAAACTGGGAGCATCAAGCAAGCTCACTGAATGCCGCTTGCTTTGTGCAACTTGCAGCAGAGGAAGGTGTACCTTTGCTTGTTATGCTGTGTTTCCTGTCTTTTTTTGGTGATCTGTATCAGTCACTAAGAACCTAGACACTTTGCTACCCGTTCATTTGTATTTACTCATATTTGCAGTACTGTGGCTGCAAAATAGCATTTCTGTGAAGGTGCCCTAATTTTGAGTGTGGAATCCAATAGGAGAAATGCACTCTTCCATCTCTCACCACCACCACCAAGGACCACATAAACAGAAATATGATGGGCAGTGGTAGACAGGGAATGGGCATTGGGACAGCAGAAGAAACAGAGACACTCTGACTCTTCACTGCTGTTGATTAAAGATGCCTGTATGGATGTAATGGATATCAATGAAGCAAAGAGACATCTTAAGTAACTTGATGTGGAAGGTTATTATGCTAAACTGTATCGATATACTTTATCAGTATCTCTGTGTAACTGTCTGTCTGAGCTTTGCTCGTGGCACTTGTAAGTACTGAAACTAAACACACACATGAATGAGTACCTCAAGGATATGTTTACTAGCACTCCTCACTGTGGCTAGACTAACCACCTCAAGTATTGTCACTGTGCATTCTTTGAGGTAGAGGAGTTATAGTTTCTACTGGACTATTGTAGAATTGCAAGCTTACCAACAAAGGTAATATTCTGTTTTCTTGACAATTTGTAATTTGTACATTCATACTAGAATTATAATACTTTAGGCTTGACAATAACACATAACATGAGCAACATAGTCCACTCTAAGAATTCTTTCTGGTCCATAAGAGGATTACATCTACCAAGTATACCTCCCCTCTTCATCTCAAAAGAGTTTATGTAAATGTTCAGAAAATAGTTCAAAGTTTGTTTCCTTCAACAATATAGCTTTCTGGGCACCTTTCCATCTTTCTAATCTCTTTCAAAACAAATCCGTAGGGAAGCAATGAGTCTTGGCAAGGAAATCTGAGATCCATGTAGCAAGTCCCTCCTTGCTCCATGGACCATGACGGACGTTGTGCCCAGACATGGAAGATGGTCACTATCTCCCAAGAATATGCAAGAATTCATGGCCTACTGGGAATTGTAACTCATTGTCAGAAGGCTTCCACATAGCATGCACTCTCTGTGTTCACACAGCATCAGCCAGACAGTTCTGACACTCCGTGATGACAGCCAACTTTTCCTCCTGTGAACGAAACTCTGCATAAGAGGCTTTCCAGTAACCCTCCTTGCACTTGGCCAGCAATAAGCAATAAACAAGACTTTGAGACCTGCATCCTTATAGTTTCTCCGAAGGCCACCATCTTGGTGGTGGGGTTTCTGGTTTGTCAGGATGCCTTGCATAAAATGTGCACAGCAAACATGGAGCATGAAGATTGGACACAGATTGCCATGATTGTTCTTCAGAACCAAACCCCTTCCATTCTACTAAACTTTGCAGCATTTTTCTTACAATTCATTCTTGCATCCAAAATCCTCATATTTATTTATTCAATTCAACTGAACCGTACTTTCTGTTTTTTCTTGCCACAACTTTTTCCATTTACACCCATCAATCCTGTTCTTTAGTTGTGCATCAGAATACATTTTTGACTGCTTTAGAGTGTGCCGTCCAAGTCCATAATCCTAGCACAGAGCTTATGGTGGGTTCTTTTGCCGACTCCAACTAATCACTGGCAAATCTTCCTTTTCTGTCAGGAATGTCATTGACATAAAAAGATAAAAATTACGTTGAAGAAATGAATAAAGAGCGTATGTGTCTCCTTTCATGATTCAGAATCGTTGGCCCTACAGATCATACATAGTGATGCTTCATTGCTTGAGCTCCCAGTGCATATTTGTCTTTGTCATGGTGTGGTTGCCTCTGTTCTTTGCCTCTTTCAGTTTACAGGTTGCTCCTGGGCCCATAACATTCATAACAGCGACTGGTGCCTTGTTCTTTGGAGTTCTAGATCGAGATTCTGCAACTTGACCCTGAAATGGCCACTAAACCATGACAACCCTGACTCACTACACCCTGAAGATGCAAACCAATCAGAGGGAAACAAGTCTAATTTGGAGTAAAGGCACAAGGTACAGATACAGAAAGTGGGCTAGACTTATCAAACATGGAGACTTTAGTAAGGCAACTCACAGCCACACACTCCACAAACGTTTTTTCAACATAGTTCTACGTTTTGGTAATCCAGACCCAAATGAAACGAGACTAAGACTCCAGAAATAACCTAGAACAAGGAGGGAGAAATAATGTTATGTGTGTTTGGGGTTGAATGTAATTTCCTATTGGCAATCAGTCAAAAAGGCACTTCATGTTGTCAGGGTGAGTAAGAGCACCCAGCTTGGTTTTGTATCTCTGGGGAATGTGCCATTATTGATTCATGAGAAAGATGATATTTTGAATTGGCACTGTGCACATTCTATGCAGCACAGGACAATGTTAACATTTCCCTTTTCTTGCTGCCTGGGTCTCCATTCCTGGAGTGCTATGTGCTGTTGTACAACAGGACCTAATCTGCATGTCATAGCTAGAAATCTCTGTTCCGCCACTTGCGCTGAAATGACTGGGATGGTGACTGGTAATGTAAACCTTATTCATAAGAGCTAAAATCCCTCTACTAAATTAAGGCACATCTGCAATGACTTCTTTTAGGTAAGGCAGGGCAGTGGGATGGGCACAACAATGAGTGACTGAGACCTACCACATCCAGACATTTAGCCAGATGGTGTCCACTGCTTGTGTTCCTCACTGTTAGCATCTACATAAGAGCCCTTGAAACAGACAAGAAGCCACTGCCATGAAGAAGAAATGATATTAGATCTTCTGGTGCCCATGTCAGAATAAAATATCCTTGTAGTCAGGGTCTGAGCACCCCAGTCTCACATATGGGCTGTTTGGTAGTGGTTGCAGACCACCACCTAGAGCATTCCATCATGAACACCACAATACAATATCTTACTTCCTGGCTATCCTGCTACTGTTATTGATGCAAGCTTCTGTCCCTAGTAATGCTCCACACCAGACTATTGCTCAGAGAGCTGACTGTGGTGACAAAGTTGTAGCTACACGGTGATCTGTTGTGTGCTCTTGAGAGTGTCGTTGGTGCCGACATTCCAATGGCAAGTCTGGCACTCAGTCACCCCCTATTAACAGACACCCTGAATATGTTGCTAATGAGAATATTTGCTTTCTTCGCTGTCACTTATGCTGGCTGGCTGAAGTATCTCCATGTTCCCATCTCCTTTGGCTGGTCCATTTGTGTTGTCTATTTTGCTGCTGATGCTGCTTCAGCTGATGCTAGTGCTCATGCCACTTGTTTCATTGATGCCACTGGCGAATCTGATGTAGCTGGTATCGCTAAATGTACTTTCTTAGCTTTGAAGACAAGCACAGCTCTCGACAGCTGGCAGCGCCCTCAGTATGCATCCCCCACTGTGTCTTGTGGTGTGAGATGTGGGAGTGTAGCTGTTCTCTGGGATTGCACAAAATTCCTTATCACTTTTGTAAAATAGTGGCAGGTCACGCTCTATGATATTGAGAGGATGTGCTGCATCTGAGTAGTGAATGTGCCTTCTTCCATGAAGCTGCTTTTAGCTCTTCCTCTTGTGGAGCCAGGTGAGTGCCTGACTCCTGCAAGATGTCCATGTTGTAGTGTAGTTCCTATATTCCCAATAGGCTCTGCGCATTGGAATAATATCTTCAATAGTATAGACGTAGGACAGAGGTTAACTAGGTCTTCTACTGTCGATATTAGACTTAAGTTTTGTGTGCCAGCTAGCTCAGAGTTCACTAGAAACTTTCTCTAATAGGCGAGGAGGGTTTTAACCTCCCTGGATAGACAAGAAGGGATTTAGTTTCTGACAACCATAGAACATGACAACTTTGCTCTCCCTGATCAAGAGTAAATCTCTAGAGTCGTGTGAAAACAAAAGACAGCTATTTTACTCAGTCAATACGTGCATACTTAGTTTCACCAGATTGTAGAGAAAAGAAGAGACGGGCGTTTTCAATAAAAGGTGTTATTTATTGATCAGTCTCTTTTCTCATACAAGAGAAATGAATCGCTACAATTGCAATACTTATAGTTAAGTAAAGTGCATACAGTAAAAGCAGGATTATAAAATAATACTGTAAAAGCATTGATATGGTTTCTTAGCCATATGATACTTTAAAATGGATAAAAGATATACATACATATATACATTGACTAATCGTACTCAACTGGTGCTTCTAACTACGCCTACCCCGGTGTACCTGACCTAAGCCTAATACATGGGAGGGAGTAAGTAAGTAGCAGTTTAAGTTAAGTTTGTTTTGCCAAGAATCTGACTCAAGAATTCTCTATAAGGGTTTAGTCAGTTCAGTACCTGGGATTTAGAAGGCTGGAGGGCTGGTATCTCTTTCTCAGGACTCGGTATCCCAGTCACCCGCGAAGGTGGGCTGGAAACGCAGGAGGCTGGATTTCTCGGTAAGAGAAAAGACAGCGTCTTCCTCATCGCGTCAAAAGAGGAGGGGCAGCGTCCGGGGGCTCTCGCATCAGCTGGGCTCTCTGGCAAGTTGTCACTGCTCCAGGTTCATCACCACCGTGTCTCTGCTTAGGGCAGCTTTGGTATATTTATACCTGAGAGGTGCTGGGTTTGACGTAAGGATGGACATAAGACGTCAATAAGGATGTCACTAGGAACTGATCGTTCCTGCAGTGCTTTACAGGAGTTCTTGGACTAAATCAAAACATAGCAGGCGGGGATTTCCCAGGTTTGCTCGAGGCTTGGATTTGTTTAAGAACTCGGTGTGCTTTCTAGGGGGCTGGAGGAATAGTGCTTGCTTAATGGGACAGCATGCGCTATGACTAATTTATGAAACGGGTTTCTGTGCCGTTGTGTAGATATTAGTGAATTATAACCGGGCAAGGGTCAGAAATAGGAGTATCGATACAGGTCCCTAGATAAACATACTACACCCACTCCACGAATTCATGTCCATATTTACTAACCTAAGCAATAGTAAACATAACTAATAGTGCATGTGCATACCGAACCACCCCAAAATACATTTTATTGCATTTGAAAAATGGCACATTCGAAATACACGAAAATGAGTATAGGTACTGTATGCATTCAAGCAGTGTAATCATTCAAAAAGGATGCACATTTTATATCAGCATGAATGATTTGCGAATTTACACATGAAATGGCTCTTAATACAGAAAAAAAAAATTGCGAGACCACTTCATCACATATAAATACAGTTATCGGTAAATATGCTAGAGGCTGAGGTAATGTATTGTCTCTAGAGTTCCTAAAAATAGAAGCTCTGTTCTCTAAGAATAGTTCTACTTTAAGCAGAGGATGAGTGCCAAAAAAAAGTCAATATTTTTGAATTCGAAAAAAGTTTTCTTTTTCAGGGGACGGAAAGAAAAAATAGTTCTCAGTAGCTTTGTTTTTTAAAGCTGAAGGCCAAATTCAGAGTTCAGGGAACGCTGTGTGCTCGTTTGCTTAAAGTTATTCTTTTTGTTCTGGGCAAAACATCATTTCAGACAGACTTTCAAAAAAACAGTTTACCGCCTCAGGTGAAAGTTCGACCAAGTTGGAGAATGTCGCTACCATGCAGTCGTGCGCATGATCGCTTTCAATGATGTTTCGATCAGTATTGCTTACAGAAGGTCGTACCTGGTTGATGCTGCTCTCATTTTGTACTTCACTACCCTTCAATCGTAGTGGTGAAGTCTCCACGAATGCCGTCATCAGGATAGGTAGCCGCTCGGGACAGCACAATGCATGAGCCGTTACTGGACCCAACAAAGTATCTGTATCCAATGGTGCTTCTGATTGTAGTGTAAGACAGGTGTCCAACACGCATTCTTCGCCGCATAGCATACATCTTAACACAGGTAAGACACAATTCTGCCATATGGGTCTGAACGAAAGAAACCAGGTCATATTCAGATCTCTTAGCCGGGCTAATCCAAGGACTTTAGTTATGCGGTCCCGATAGCGTATAGCTAGGATCGTTTCTTCCATTGTTGCTGGAGTCTTGTCTGTGATATGGCTTGCCATAACGAAGCAGGATTAGCAAAAATAAGATGCCTGCTACGAGTCCCAACAGGAGTGGAAGTCCGCCAAAGACAGAATGGACAAAATTAGGAAAAATACCCAGGACTGCTTTGAACGGTGTCAGTAGTCCCGAAAAAACTGCCTTAAATACACTCGCGATACCATTCGTATCAGAAATGTTTAAGATTTCGTTCAGCATTTCTGCGAAGTGTAGGGGGCAATTTGTTGATAATAATGCATGTATCTCTCCCGTTGTCCTTGCAACTTGGAGATCATACGTTTCTTTTGATGACGTCAAGTGAACTGGCGTCTGTAGGAGCACAGTCTTCATTCTGCTTAAAGTATCAATTCGAATAGAAGAGATTTTCAAATTGGGCCAAATTTTTCCCTCCCTGTCTGGAGTGTCGTTTGGATACAATACTCGCTCACAGCAAGTGACCATGGAGCTCACGCTTACTAGATAAGGTTTTCCTGGCAGCAAGCCACAACATCTGTGATCCACAATTAGAATGTAGCTCCCGTTAGAAAGCCGTCTAAAGAATGGCTCTATTCGCGTTGCGGGTGTGCCAAGCTGGTGACATGAAAGGTTATTTGAAGTCCCCTCACAGGCCCCATGTAATCTTATACCCTGACACAGAAGTATACCACTTAGTGATTTTTCACAATTATTACCACTAAGAAATACACTCTGTCCTTTTTCACTATAACATGTGTGTGTATAAGGTAGGTTCCATGTTGACTTAATGTATCCTTTACCCAACCTTTCATACTGGCCTGCCTGTATATACTTTTGGCAGTATCGAAATTGGAAAGTCGTTATCGGAATAGTTATGATTCCGTGTATTATCCATTCAATGACAGGTCGTTCTGACATTGTCAATGGTAATCTCTCAAGTTTTTCAATGCTCAGAATTGTATATTCTGCACCCTTTTGTGCCAAGCTGATTTGTGTATCAGTAAGGTTAAAGATAGTGAATAATGACGTTGTGTTGATTAAACGCCATGGCACGTAGCCTGAACGCAGATTTTGTAACGTCCAGCCAAGTTGTACAATAGAACGTAATTGAGACTGACCATGTTGTAACATTAGTAAGTCCTGCTCTATTATATCGATTGCAGAGGATACAATACTGTCCAGTGAATATATTCTGGAAGACAGAGTCATCAACCCATTGTCCATAACAGAAAGTTGTTTTTACCAAATTAATACGGTCAATTTCCTGTATTTTCTCTGCTGTTTCAATTTGAGTTACTTTCCAAGCTTCGTTGTAAGCTGCATATATAGAGGCCGCTATGAAACGTTTTTGACGCTGTTTGCGTGGTCCCATAATGAAATCACGCAAGTCAGCACCTTCTTTAAGTAAAGTCAAGTGTTGCTTAATTTCTGCCAGTGTGGATGTTCGTAGCCATTCGAGGCAGAGTTTTCCTACACTGTATGTAGTTACAATCCCTGGATGTTGTCTCTGGGAGTATCTAGGGTCTGGCCTGGTCAATTTGAACCCCTGTATTTTATTCAGGAATCTATCTTGACAGTTATTTGTGTCTGTGGGCCAGATCAACCATTTTTTCCAATCAGGATGTGTTCTGTTTTGGTTTAAAATATGGGATACGTCTATGTTAATGTTAATGGCATTTGTAATGCGCGCAGCTGCTCCAGCGAAGGAGCGTCCCGGCGCCCGACAAGGCAGCCACACAACATAACTAGGAACAGAAAGTGATGTTAAAAGGATTAAAAAATTTAACAGTGCTGGAGAAACAAGAAAGTTTTAACGGCCTTGCGAAAGGAAAGCAAGTCCCCAAGGGTCCGGATATTCAAAGGGAGAACGTTCCAGAGTACGGCTGCCCGTACCCTAAAGGAGCGACCCCCAGCCCGACTGAGTTTAAATCGTGGGGCTACTGCTAATTCCTGGTCCTAAGAACGCAGGGAGCGGCCTGGAATGTAGGGGCGCAAAAGTTGGTGCAGGAGCGGGGGCGATAAGTCCTTTATAATCTTAAAGGACATACACAGCGCTTTAAAATGGATCCGCTGCCTAATAGGTAACCAATGCAGTGCTCACAGGGTGTGGGTAACCGAGCAGAACCTTGGCAGGCCTACAATTGCTCTGGCCGCTGCATTCTGCACTCTTTGGAGACGGGTGAGCTCGGCCTGATTTAACCCTATGAAAAGGGAGCTAGCGTAGTCTAGCCGAGTCAGAACCGTCGCCTGAACCACCAGTTGACGGGTTGCGGCATCAAAGTACTTAAGTGCGGGTCTCAAATTGCGCAAGATGCCGAAATAGCAAGCCGCCGTCCTTTTAGTGTGGCCAACAAAATTGAGTGAAGGGTCCAGCCAGACCCCCAGACTTTTGATCTCCGAAACCGGAGTGGGGGTGGGGCCCAGCTCAGGAGGCCACCAGGTGTCTCCCCATAGTTCCGTCCGCTTACCAAAGACCATAACCTCAGTTTTTTTGGCATTCAGTTGGAGACAGTTGGACATCATCCAACTGGCCACCGCCCGAAGTCCTTCTCTGAATCTTGGGGCATCCACCCCGGAGTCCCCGCTATCTCAACATCTATAGTGCTATTACTGTCAGGTGTAGGTTTTGGAATAGACGGTTTGTTTAAGTCTTTAATTTTGGCTAGGCCAAGACAGGTAGTCTGTTGAATTGTGTCATCCAATAATATAATTTGTTCTGGGATCATGCAGGCTCTAAATAATGATTCTATACCTTTGACCTGCCAATCTCTTGTACCCCAGATTGTTTTCGTTTCAATGTTATTGTTCCAGAAATCAAAACCGAATGTATTCATTTTGTCAAAAAATTATTCTGAATAGATTAATTTTGTATTTGTAAGCATGGTTTTCATTCCTGTCTTATTTAACAGTTTGAAATAAAACGTTTCTGCATCACTTGTGTTAAACCCTGAGAAATATGAACATTTTTCATAAAATGTTTCTGAACTGCCTTTCGGTGGAGTTGCACAATATTCCCATTGATTATAATTAAAAACATTTCTAGGTTGAGCAGATTTATGCAGATAATGGTTACCATAGTGGTTGTAACAGTACATCTGGTCATAATTAGATGAACCCTGTAAATAATCATGTTCGGTAAATTTAGCTGACATCACTAGATCCAACATCATATCATTAATACTTTCAAAGTCCCAATCATCAGCGAATGTGCTCGGTTTTACAAAGTCACTTAATGAAACCTTAAATTGATGAGGATACTTCAAGAGCTCGACCGGGCCATAGATTTCGTAATCAGTTCTGTCCCATGCTACCCCACCAGGTATAGGATTGGCTGTGAAGTTTACTGAAGAAAGTTCTCTTTTCTCGATGTGTGAAGACTTGTGTGGTTTTAGGACCAAGTTGATATTCTGACTTGCTGTGTCCATTGTAACATATTTTCCCTCAATGAAATGTCCCAAGCATAGTACCATGATGAGCCAAAGTATGAGGACAAATACACCTAGTGCCACCCAAAATTCAATCCATGGAGAAATCAGATAGGTTTCTTTTAGTTGATGAAAGAGTTCCTTTGCTTTGTCTTTAAAAGTCTTTGATTTTGTCGGCTGTTCCTCAGGTTCGCTCGGATCCTCGGAAAAATCATCGAAGTTGATGAAGTAGCCTGATGCTGTTCTGTCAATTGTTTCAATTGCTTCTGGATTCCTCTTTGTTTTTGGAATTTTCTTTGTTTCATTAGCATAGTCTGTGGTTACATCATTGTAGATTGGTGTTTCTTGATGTAAGATTTTGATTTGGGGTTCAAGAGGTTTAAGTTCCAAGGCGTTGTTGCATAGTCCTTGTTGATTCACTGTAGGTTTATCAAATTTGATTAGTCTCTCAGTTTGAACCTCTATGTTTGTAGCAAACTTTGGTGTTCTGCTACTTCTTGGGAGTCCACTTGGCCTACTACTTGTTATTGGCCACATGATTGTGGTTTAACCAGGTAGATGGATACAACTCGGTTTTCCTTTTTACCAGCAAGGGGCGGTAGTACAACTGATCTTGTTCCGTTGATAGCAAAGACAGGTTCTGCTTTTCTGTAAGAAGGCCCAAATTCCTTCTTCACCGCGATTTTCTCTCTGACCAGATCCCCGATTTTTGGAATCCAGACAGGCCTTGCTGGGACAGGTGGTTTCTCTTCAGTGGTTGTTGGCTGTAGTTTCAACTTTATGTTGCTCAGGTCTTTTCTTGTTTCATTTAAGTCCTGTAAAATAGCCAAACGATCTTTGATATCAAAGCATTTTTCTTTAACCACTGAAGTTTGACTATCGAGGTCCTGGATTAACATTCTAGTCCCAAACAATAGTTCGTACGTACTGAGACCTCTTAGAGAATTTCTTGGCAGATTATTAAGACTACGTTGGACACTTATTACATGTTTGACCCACCCAGCTCCCGAACCTATTACCTTTGCCGTTATAGATTGCTTTATGTCACGGTTTTTTCTTTCCACAATTCCGTTTCCCTCAGGTTGAAAGGGACAAGAGTACCGCAATGCAATGCCCATGCTGGCCATGGCCTCCTTATAAGCTCGAGAGCTAAAAGCAGGACCCTGATCAGAATGTAGCATGCCAATTGCGTATGTGCCGATAAAGACTCGCAAATCTTTTATAACAGTTCTGGCGTCAGCCGAGAGCTGGGGTCTACATTTTAAGTGAAGCTAGTCTCTATATGTTAATATGACGCATTTATTTATACTGGGTATTTTTATATTTTATTGCTTGATTCCAATTTTGAGCGAAACGCCATGGCAATACACCGTCTCGGTCGCCACTGCGATCTCTGTTGCAGTCTGGGCAGTTTTTTGCAAAACTGTGATGTTGCAGGCTCATTCCTGGCCACCAGTATATTGATTGTAATTCTTCTAGAGAATCTTTAAGCTTGAGGTGTCTAAGACCCTCACCCATATGTGCGTCTGCTATTAACAAGACTCTCCTGTTCGTGTTTGGAATTACTCTATCCCCCACTCCAGGGATTTGAGCAAAAGGAACAGAGTTTGCATTGATTATGTATGTATAATTGAGTGGATAGTTGATGGGTAACGCTGAGCAGTCGCCTTTTGATGACGTTTTTACCGCCAGCATTGTTTCCCCGTCAATGTATTTTTCCGAACGCTTTTTTGTAGCTACGGAAGCCGATTTAGTTACTTCCGCTGTGGCTGTCTCAGCCAATGAATTCCCTGCAACGTGAACGCCATCACGCTGATGACTCAGTGAGTGTATCACGTGAGTCTTTGGTAGTTCTTTCTGTAAAAGAACTACTAGTTCCCAAAGCGATTTTTGCTTGATTGTGGCACCTGTGTCATCTTTGTAACCGTTTTGAATCCATTTCTGTAAATCGTTATTGTATGATTTGACGCAGTAATTCGAATCGCACACTATTAGTGTCGGGAATTCACGATCGGCATTATCCAGCGCCATTTTTAACGCTATTATTTCAGTTTGTTGTTCTGAATTATTTTCCACTGAGTGTGTTTTTGTAAACAGAGGTTTCAATTTACCTCCGCGCCACACGTCTTTTACAATCTCGCATGTGGCGTTGTAGGCTTGCTTTCCCTAAACTGAGGGTTGTGCATGTCCGTCTGTATGTATTACACAGGCGTACTGTCGTATGGGCCGAATGTCGATTGGCAGAGGATATTCTCTTTCATATTCTAGATTTTTAATTTTTTTCATTTCCGGGTCAAAATAGTATTTCACTTTGTCTGTAGCAAGAGAATTTTCCCATTGTATCCATTTTGGATTTAGTGCCACAGTAGGTAAATTACATGGGCTTGTTAATGCCTCAAAGGCTGATTCTGCTGTTGACACAGTAATCCGTCTGCCTTGGGCCTGGGCTCTTTCTTTTGCTATAACTGTTTGAACCGCATGAACAATGTTTTCCTTAATGCAGAATGTTTTTTCAGCTTCTGTGTACAAATGTGATTTGTATGCTATTGGTACCTTTTCTCCCTCATTAGAGATCAGGTATGTGAATCCGCATCTTCCTGGGATGACCCGAATCACACGGTTGCGTGTGTTATCGCGTGTTTGCAATTTTGTTTTAGCTAACATGTCTGTTTGCAATGATCTCAAAATTTCTGTGTGTTTTTGAGTCCAATTGATTATTTTAAAATCTGGTTTTATTAATTCATAGAGAGGTTTAACCCTCTCTGCATAATTTAGAATGTAAGTTCTTCCGAAATTCAGGAAACCTAGAATTGATTGTAAGTTTTTCAGCGTTCTTGGTGCTTGGATTACAGTGCATTTCTCTAAGGAATTGTCAGCCAGGCTTTTGCCTTCACTTGATAATTCATATCCTAAAAACAGGACAGTTAGATGGGCAATTCTTGACTTTTTGAAGTTGAATTTGTAACCCTCTGCTGCGAACCCAAGTATTATGGTGTTCACTCTTTTCAAGTGAGTATCCAAGTCATCATCTGTTAGATAGATGTCATCGACATAAGATAATGCCTCATCATCATACATTTGTAGTAACTCTGTTACTCTCGCTGAGAATAATCCTGGGCTGTTCTTGAACCCCTGTGGCAAACGACAGAAATTTTTCTGCGAGCCATTTATTGAGAAAGCGGTCAAATATCTGCTTTCAGGTGCTATATTTTGACAAAAGAATCCATTAGAGATGTCTAATGTTGTTTTGTATTTTTTGCGCACTATGCTATTCATTAGTGCTGCACTGTGTGAGTTTTGTACTGCAAAAGTTTTGCAACATGAGTTAAGGTGTCTGTAGTCCAAAACTAGACGATATGAATCATCTGGCTTGGAGACAGGAAACAAAGGATTGTTCATTTGTGAGCTGCAAGTTTCAATCACCCCCTGGTATTCAAGTTGATCTAAGATCTCCCTGACCTGTTTTTTAGCTTCTTGCTTAATTGGGTACTGCCTCTGTGCAGTTGGTTGAGATTTTAACTGGATTTTGTGAGGAAAAGAGTCCTCATCCCATCCCACATGGTTTTTATATAATGCAGGAGCCTGGGCTACTGCCCACTTTCTTGCAAGTGTATATTTTTTATGTATTGGAATATGATTTGAGAAGGCAGGCATAATCATTTCTTCGCCATGAGGGCACTCCCTGACAAACTCCGGTGGCCAGTCTTTTTCAGCTAAAAGGATGTCATAGCCTTTGGAGAGATTATCCCAAAATAGACCCCTTATTTTCCTAGTCTTATCTCCCTCTATACGTAATGTTATTTCATATATTTTATGAGGTTTGCTAAATCTGGTATCTGCAGTTTCCACCTGAATGTATTCATTCGTGTCCACTGTCTCCAGATGATTCATCAGGATCTTGCGAGCTATGCTCACTTCTGCTGCGCTGTCTAGCATTGTCTGAGCCCACTCTCCGTTTTTCAGCTGTGTCCTCAGGATCCTCGGCATGTTTAACTATTTTAATACTGGCTACCTTCTTTTTTGGAAATTGTAATTTTTTACTTAGATGAGCAGGTTCCTTGTCTTTGGACTTGACGTGCTCTTCCCTGTGTTCTGACCGTCCTCTTCTTCCGATTTCTGCGAGGAAGTCTGAAAAGATCGAGAGGGACGTGTATCAATATCTTGATATCTATCAGGTTTCTTCAAATTATCCCTATTTCTAAGGTTGTATCTTTTCTCAGAGGACTCCCTCTGGGTAGACTTGTGTCCTTGGTCCGGAGATCTTTCTTTCCGCCGAGGAGACCTTCTTCTGGACTGGAATCTTTTTTCTTTGGGAGTGGATTGTTTATTTCCATCCCAGCTCTTTTTAGGAGTGTTTAGATTATTTTTAATAAATACCTTTTCAGGATTTTCAGTTAGTTGGGGTTTTACCGGTTTCCCACCCAAACTATCTCTTCCTAGCACTTTATAGGATTTTTCTATGATTCTGGCAAGTTCAAATGGTTGTTCTGCTATATCTGTTTCTTGCAACTTCTAGCGGATCGCTACAGATGCTGCTTCCCCTTTTATGTTGGCTAGTAATATAGCCGAGACCTGCTTGAAGTCTTTCAGTAATTTCATACCCAGAGTTAAAGCTGGTTCTGGACCGTATTCATTTTGAATCTGTCTTAATACATCTGGTATTACCGCCATGGACGGAACACCATGTGTTTTTGTGTAAATGGAAGCAAAGACTGTGCCCCAAGTGTCACAGTCCTCCACATGTGGTGCGATCCCCATTGGAAGACAGATAGTCAGAATTCTGTGTTTCTCAGTAGGGGTAGTATCCGGAAATACTGCCTCTATTTGAGTGATTTTTTGTGCTAACCAGAATGGAATTTGTTCCCGTTTTGCGGGTACTTTACCTAGACAGGACTGTATGTTCTGTGGTGTGATTTTATTTGTGTTTCCCTGATGAGGGGTCAGCTGTGGAACATTAATAGTTGGTTGGACTGTTGAAGTCCGCATTACATATTGGACTAATTGTCTGTGGATTTTAATCAGTTGTTTTAGCTGTGCTAAAAGTTCCGGTATTGACATTTTTTCAATGTCTGGATGTGGTGTGTAGCCGGCTAGAACCGGCCACGTTGCTCCTGGTCTACCTAGTGGACCGAGCCTGGTGATGTGATCATTATGTTTTTGGGCGCCTTTAAACCAGAGCAGGTGCTTTTGGTATTTTAATGGTATTTCCACCTCCTCGAAAGGGGTGTAGATATCCTATGGTTCCTCTATTTTGTAATAGTGGAACTCCTTTGTTACAGCGTTTGCTGCTGGAAAGTTTATCCATGAATAGAATACCTCTGTCTGCCGATATTCGTGTGCCTCAATTACGAATATGACTGTACCACCTCTCGATGTCAGTCCATTTTCTATAAGTTTTAAGGTTATAGTTTTCCTTATGTTGACCGGGATGAGTATTGCACCTGGGTCAGTTTGCAGGAGACTTGTGTCATCTGCTAGGAGTTGAGCTGCTATTCTAGCCGCCTCCCTTTCTCCTTCGCTGTCTGACATTTTACTGACAGGAAGGTTTTTTTGTTACAGATCAAGTTTCAAGGAAACAAAGATTAGGTGCACAATATTTTGGAACGCTGTATCCTTCAACGTTGAATAAACCAAAAACCATACATAGGAGTCTCCTCCTACTAAGTTTGGCCGATTTTAACCTTTGACCCACTCCAGACGTCTTTGGAGTATTTACGCTAGAAAGGGTCTGTGTGAAAAAGCACGACTGAGTTACTCTAATGTCTTGCGTTAGATTTATCGCCTTACCAAACCGTTGGGCGCCATGTAGTGTAGTTCCTATATTCCCAATAGGCTCTGCGCATTGGAATAATATCTTCAATAGTATAGACGTAGGACAGAGGTTAACTAGGTCTTCTACTGTCGATATTAGACTTAAGTTTTGTGTGCCAGCTAGCTCACAGTTCACTAGAAACTTTCTCGAATAGGCGAGGAGGGTTTTAACCTCCCTGGATAGACAAGAAGGGATTTAGTTTCTGACAACCATAGAACATGACAACTTTGCTCTCCCTGATCAAGAGTAAATCTCTAGAGTCGTGTGAAAACAAAAGACAGCTATTTTACTCAGTCAATACGTGCATACTTAGTTTCACCAGATTGTAGAGAAAAGAAGAGACGGGCGTTTTCAATAAAAGGTGTTATTTATTGATCAGTCTCTTTTCTCATACAAGAGAAATGAATCGCTACGATTGCAATACTTATAGTGAAGTAAAGTGCATACAGTAAAAGCAGGATTATAAAATAATACTGTAAAAGCATTGATATGGTTTCTTAGCCATATGATACTTTAAAATGGATAAAAGATATACATACATATATACAAAGACTAATCGTACTCAACTGGTGCTTCTAACTACGCCTACCCCGGTGTACCTGACCTAAGCCTAATACATGGGAGGGAGTAAGTAAGTAGCAGTTTAAGTTAAGTTTGTTTTGCCAAGAATCTGACTCAAGAATTCTCTATAAGGGTTTAGTCAGTTCAGTACCTGGGATTTAGAAGGCTGGAGGGCTGGTATCTCTTTCTCAGGACTCGGTATCCCAGTCACCCGCGAAGGTGGGCTGGAAACGCTGGAGGCTGGATTTCTCGGCAAGAGAAAAGACAGCGTCTTCCTCAGCGCGTCAAAAGGGGAGGGGCAGCGTCCGTGGGCTCTCGCATCAGCTGGGCTCTCCGGCAAGTAGTCACTGCTCCAGGTTCATCACCACCGTGTCTCTGCTTAGGGCAGCGTTGGTATATTTATACCTGAGAGGTGCTGGGTTTGACGTAAGGATGGACATAAGACGTCAATAAGGATGTCACTAGGAACTGATCGTTCCTGCAGTGCTTTACAGGAGTTCTTGGACTAAATCAAAACATAGCAGGTGGGGATTTCCCAGGTTTGCTCGAGGCTTGGATTTGTTTAAGAACTCGGTGTGCTTTCTAGGGGGCTGGAGCAATAGTGCTTGCTTAATGGGACAGCATGCGCTATGACTAATTTATGAAACGGGTTTCTGTGCCATTGTGTAGATATTAGTGAATTATAACCGGGCAAGGGTCAGAAATAGGAGTATCGATACAGGTCCCTAGATAAACATACTACAATGTCATTAGTAGAATAAGACTGCTGTCAAATTCCAGGAGCAGCGCTGCTGCTAGAGGCTAATCAAGGTATATGCCCTGACCCTTATTTCATTAGGTCTTCTAGCCTAAAAGAAATAAAAATAAATAAAACTATTTAAAACAACAAAGAGATTCCACAAACTCACAAATAAAAAGCTAACAAAAACAAGACACCATATATAATGGGGAAAAAAGGCAGTTCCCCTTGAAAGAATTAGGAAAATTGGTTTACAAAGAACGTATGAAAGAAAGGAAAGATACAAAATAGGGGGAAATGAATAGAAAGCGTGTAGGCAAAAGAAAGAAACAGGGAAGAGGATTGAAAAACAAAAAACAAAAGTAAAGAATACCACACCAAGGGCAACATGTAAACATAGAATATCAAACAAAACATCAGTGTTGAGGGAAAATCATCAGATTTTTTCGGAATGTCCTAATTCTTGAGAGAAATCCAGCAGTATAATTTCCACCACTGCAATAGCTCTATAGTGGAGGAAATTCTATACGCAGGTTCACCACTGGGTTTAAGATGTCATCCAGAAATCAGAGATATTTCCCTAACTCAGAGCATGAATTAAAGAAAGTATCTTGTAAAAGATAAGAGAGTTAAGAGAGACTAGTATCTAGGATGTAATAAGAAGGTGAGAAGGAAAGTGTTCAAAGATAAATGGAATGAGGAAGGAAAAGGAAAAGAAAGAAAAGTAAGATGGGAAAAAGAAAGATGATGCTTATGCACAGAGGGATGAGAAATCATAAGCAAATTAAAGGATAGACTGGTATAGATGCAGGCAAGGTGGCCTCTGTTCTGGGTCTTTTGTCTACTGATGACCTGTTCTGGTTCTTTTTTACCATCTATTTATTTTGACAAGGAAAATACAGGGATAATGAAACTATGTACTCTCCAGCCTGTAGAATAGTTAGGCGCTCTAGTGTGTTGGAATGGATGGAGCGTTTTGAAGAGGAGCAATTGGTCAATGATTTATCATCTTTTAGCAAAATGTTTTATGACACAATGTTTTATGACACAAGCTTGGCCAAAAGCAATAAACAAGTCCTCATAATGCAACAGTAAACATTTTATCCCTATCAGTGAGATTCTCCTTCTGTTTCATTAGGCTCCAATTCCAGCTCACTTTATTTATGTCTACTAGAGACACAACTTTCAGTCCATTCAACATTCAGTTGTCCATCTTGACACCAATATTAGAAACTAAGGGCCTGATATATGTAGGGTTTGCAACTCATAAATTAGTTGCTAATAGGTTTGCAACTGCGAATAGTAAAGTATTAAATGCACCAAAATGATTTTTGTTTCGATTCTCAAAAATGGCGATGCAAACAAGGTCTAACATACACCATAATGCATTTTTGTGATTGGAAATAGTGGTTAGCAATTCATGAATCTCTAATTGTGTTTCCTAAAAGGGATGCATTAAACGTTTGCTATTTGTGAATAGTTGCAAAAACAGGTTTTTACATTTGCCAATTAGCATCAAGGGGAGCAGGACATAATCAGTTGCAATTTCTAACACAAGAGGAAACCCCTTTTTAGGTCGAGCCTAGGCAGTGCATGCGCTGCTCTGCGAGGCATGCTGTATTGAAGCTCCATCCATTCTCTACCCACATTTTTCATTGGCTTGTGTCATTGTCCACTGTAAACTGTGGCTGTTCATTAGTCAAAAGGCTTAGTAGTCCCTCCTTAGTACAGCCTTGTCTCATTTTGTAACCTCCTATGGGGACACCCCCTGTTATGTGTGTTGTTGCTCGGTAGGCTTTAATTTTAGCCTCCGAGCACTATTTTGTCGAATAGCTTTGTCCTGCCTGCAGTTGCAGGACATGACACACTCTCTCCTAATGCTTTTTAAAACATTTATAGCATGCATTTGCAATGCAATAGGTCTCGCATTTGCAAGAGCTTAAGCTACTGACATTGTAAATGACAATACCTTTTATTTATCTGCTTTAAAAACAAAACATAAATAAAAGGCATGTCATTTACTATGCTAATAGCTCAAACTCTCATAAACGCGAGACCTATTGCATTGAAAATGCTTGTTTTCCTCAAAGGCAGCTCTGTATGCTATTATGGGGAGTATGAGACAAATGCTGAGCAGCAATGTTATGTTAGATCTCATAGAGGAATTAAACTAGTGTTGTCCAGGATACACACAGGAGTCTCTCAATCCCCACCCTTGCTGCCTTCACCATAAAGACTCACAGAGCTATGACTGTTTGGTAGCCTTAGAAGGAGACGTTTCACAAAGCTCACTTGCTGTTTTTTCACCGGTTTTTGGATGTATTGCAGATTAACATCTACAGACATATTTTCCTTATACTCCACAAGATTTGCAGCAGATAAAATCTGATGTTTTCTATATGGCTGTGTGGATGGCACACATGTTTTAATTTGTCTGCCAGGTGCCACAGAATATTTATATTAAAATATGAATAGCCAGGACTCTTTAAACATACAAATTATAGGCAATGTAGGCTGTTTAATCTCCTGGATCAACATATGATTAATGCATCTTCAGGCACGGTGCCTACACGAACACTTCAAAAGGAGACTTTGAGAATGACTTTCTTTAAGGTTTTTATTTTAATTGTTTTTCACATATACATGTGCATTGCTCTAAACTGTACTATTATGTGTGTATTAGGTGATAGTGCATATGCTCTCTGTACTTGGATCATGACCCCATACCTGAATGCTACAAAACGTATTCAAAATCACATAATCGTGTGCACAGACGAACCAGGGCAGTTATAGAGAGCATTTTAGACTTCTTAAGTTTACATGTAGCTGCCTACACCAAAAGTGGTGATGCTCTGCATGAAGTTTCTTGCAAAATAGTAGCAGCTTGTGCAAATAAAACAGCACTTCCTATCCAGCCTGACTTAGGCAGCTCAGATGAGGAGGAAAAACTACAGCCAAAAAGCACACTTCATGATGCCTCAAGGATTGCTGATGGAAGGGATCACAGAACATGAATAACAAACAGGTGCATTATAAGTGTTGTGTAATAATTAACACACATAGTCAAAATCTAGTATTTTTTTCCTTACATGTTTATTCACAAGAAAGTGGAGGACTTATAAATACAGAAAGATACAGGATTTCTTATAGAAATTCACATTCTTCACTTCAAAATGTGAGACAAAAAATTGATTTATGTTTTGATTTTCACAGACTTCTTTTAATGCCTCTTTTTGACTTGCTTAGAGTTGACCTATCAATAGTTGTCTTCGGCACCTCTCGTTTCTTTCAGCAGCCTAACCACGAGTATGCCAAGTTCAAGTTCAAGTTCAGGAATTTGTATAGCGCACTACTCACCCAGAGGGTCTCAAGGTGCTTTAGGGAGGGTGGGTGCATTACTTATCGAATAGCCAGGTTTTTAGTTGCTTTCTGAAGGAGAGGTGGTTCTGTGTAAGTCGGAGGTGAGTGGGGAGAGAATTCCAGGTTTTGGCCGCTGAGTAGGAGAAGGATCTTCCTCCCATGGTGGATCTGTGGATGCGCGGGATTGCGGCGAGGGCTTGATTGGATGATCGTAGTTGGCGGGTGGGTGTGTAGAAGGACAGTCGTGTGTTGAGGCATTCGGGTCCTAGGTCGTAGAGGGCCTTGTGTGCGTGGGTGAGGAGACGGAACGTTATTCTCTTGTTGACGGGGAGCCAGTGGAGATCCTTCACGTGACCGGAAATGTGAGCATGACGGGGAATGTCCAGTATGAGTCTAGCTGAGGCGTTTTGGATGCGTTGGAGTTTTTTCTGTAGTTTGGCTGTGGTCTCGGCGTAAAGGGTATTTCCATAATCCAATCGGCTGGTGACCAGTGCGTGGGTGACTGTCTTTCTTGTTTCGGTGGGGATCCAGCTGAAGATTTTTTTGAGCATGCGTAGGATGTTGAAGCATGAAGATGAGACGGCGTTGACTTGTCTGGTCATCGAGAGGGAGGAGTCTAGGATGAAGCCCAGGTTACGTGCGTGATCTGTAGGTATGGGTGCTGTACCCAGGGCCGGTGGCCACCATGAGTCGTCCCAGGCAGAGGGGGATGATCCTAAGATGAGGACTTCCGTTTTGTCCGAGTTAAGTTTTAAACGGCTGTTCTTCATCCATTCGGCTACTTCTTTTATTCCTTCGTGTAGATTGGTTTTGACGGTGTTTGGGTCTTTGGTGAGGGAGAGGATCAGCTGGGTGTCATCTGCGTAGGAGATGATGTTGAGGTTGTGTTGGCGCGCGATGGATGCGAGGGGACTCATGTATACGTTGAAGAGGGTGGGGCTGAGTGAAGATCCTTGTGGTACACCACAGATGACTTCGGTGGCCTCTGATTTGAATGGGGGGAGGTGGACTCTCTGGGTTCTTCCGGTGAGGAACGAGATGATCCAATCCAAAGCTTTTCCTTGTATTCCGACGTTGTTGAGGCGTTGTATGAGTGTGCTATGACATACTGTGTCGAAGGCGGCGGAGAGGTCGAGTAGGATGAGGGCCACTGTTTCTCCGTTGTCCAGTAGTGTTCGGATGTCGTCTGTTGCTGCGATGAGGGCGGTTTCGGTGCTGTGTTTGGCTCGAAAGCCGGACTGTGAGGGATCGAGGGAGTTGTTGGATTCGAGGCGGCGAGTTGGCTATTGACGGCTTTCTCGATGACTTTGACCGGGAATGGGAGGAGGGATATGGGGCGGTAGTTTTTAAGTTCAGATGGGTCTGCTTTGGGTTTCTTCAGGAGGGCGCTGACTTCGGCATGTTTCCAGCTTTCTGGGAAGGTGGCAGAGATGAAGGAGCAGTTGATGATATCACGGAGATGGGGTGCGATGATGGAGTCTGCTTTATTGAAGATGTGGTGGGGACATGGGTCGGTTTGCGATCCAGAGTGGATAGAGTTCATGAGGCGGATGGTGTCTTCAGTAGTCATTGGGTTCCAGGCGCTGAGGTAGTTAGAGGTTGGTTTAGGTTCTGAGGGGGGTGGAGAGGGTTGTCTGTTGGAGCTGTTTTCGAAGCTGTTGTGTATGTCAGCAATTTTGTTGTAGAAGAAGGAGGATAACGAATCGCAGAGGTCTTGGGAGGGAGTGATGTCGTTTGAGGCTGCAGTGGGGTTGGTGAATTCTTTGACGATGTTGAATAGTTCCTTGCTGTTATGGGCGTTGTTGTCAAGTCGGTTCTTGAATGCTGATTTCTTCGTGGATCGGATCAGCTGGTGGTGTTTGCGGGTGGCTGCCTTGAGGGTGGTCATGTTGTCGGAGGTTCGGTTTTTTCTCCATGTCTTCTCAAGCGTGCGGCATAGCTTTTTGGATTTCTTAAGGTCATCATTGAACCATGGGGCCTTTTTATTGTTTTGATTGGTGAGATGGTTTTTCAAGGGTGCTAGTTCGTCAGCGCTGTGAGTGATCCATTGTTTGAATTTGATGGCAGCTTGGTTTGGGTCCGATGAAAGGGCGGGTGGGTTTTGGTTGAGCGATGTGAGGAGTTGGTCGGTGGTGATTTTGTTCCATTTTCTTCGGGGGATAGGTTGTGGGCGGTTGTGGGTCGAGGTTGTTTTGTAGCTGAAGTGAACACAGCTGTGGTCTGTCCAGTGGAGAGCTGTGGTGCGGTCAAAGGAGATGTGTTTGCTGGAGGTGAATATTGGGTCGAGCGTGTGTCCGGCTACATGGGTGGGGGTGTCAACAAGTTGTTTGAGGCCGAGATTGGTCAGGTTGTCAAGAAGGGTGGTGGTGTTGTAGTCGCTTTTCTTGTCCAGGTGGAAGTTGAGGTCTCCTAATAGGATGTAGTTCTCGGATGCGAGGGCATGTGGACTGATGAAGTCGGGGTGATGTCTTCGCTGAATTGTTTACGGGTTCCTGGAGGCCTGTAGATGAGGGTGCCTCTAAGTGTGGTTCTAGGGTCGGTGTGGACCTGGAAGTGGAGGTGTTCGGCGGTTGTAAGGTTATCGTCGGAGCGGGTCGTGATTTTGATGGTGTTCTTATGGACAATGGCGATGCCTCCTCCCGTTTGGACGGCGCGGTCTTTCCGGATAATCTTGTAATTGTTTGGGATGGCTACGGCGATGTCGGGTGCTGATGATACGTTCATGCCAACATGATATCATGTCAGACACACTGTGACTGGAAGCATTCTCACCTTCTAGAGTAGGGGGTGCCTCATCACTAGAACATCTTTGCATGCTTTTCAGCAATAGCCTTAGCTACATCCTTGTAACAGTGTGCCATTTCTTGGTGAATATGTATGGTTGTTCTGCTAAACACTCCCATGACAGTAGCACATTTCTCAACAGTCTAACCATAGTTTTGCATTCTAAAAACTACATGGTGATATCTTAAATTCTGTAGTTGAGTCTCCTCATGAATTGCTCCATATAATGATGTTATAGCTTTGTTTAAACTATTAGTGCTGTTAATAATGTAAGTACAATCCTTCATCCATGTTTCTATCAATCATATTTACAGTGTCTAATTGCCTATTTTGTACATCCCGCATTGATTTTTAAATCTGCACAAATTCGTCACTTAAAAGTGTTGCATCTGCCTTTTAGGGTGTTTGAGAGGAATGACCTCTACCGTCTAAGTCTTTGGATGTAGAAATGTGCTCTAGCCATGTAGGTGGACGCACATGTGTAGGTGGTCTGGTTGTTTGTCTTCTGGGAGCAACTTTTCTTTCGCCTTCTCCAGTGGGACTTGTAATGTTCGTTGGTGGAGGAAGATCAATAATGTTGAATTCTGATCCTTCACCTCCTCCTGATTATCTTCCTTATGCCCCTCTGATATTTTTTCTCAATATTAGTAGTGAAAGAATGTAGGAATAATGTAAATAATATTGAATGGTCTTTATTTGCCAAATGTATATCCCCAAAAATATTTCTATGTGCTAAGTCCGGCAGTAGTATTTGATTTCATAGTTTTTATATGCTGTGGAATTCTTTTGGGTGGTATGTTTTTTAATTGAAAAACAGTTTTTTGGATGAAATTATATATTATTATACAGAGGAAATTATCTATGTTAGTGAATCACAGTCATTTTACTCTTTTTGACTGATCCACAATAGACGCCATTTTTGGGTGGAACCTGATAACTTCAAGGCCCATTTAGTGCCTGCAAAGACGTGGATGCACAGCTAAGTGAGGCACTGGCTTTTGATTTTAAAGCTTTTACACGCTGAGGAATTCTGTTGGGGTATGTTTTTTAAGTGAAAAACTGTATTTTGGATGAAATTGGTGGCATCTATTTTAGTGAACTACAGCCATTGTTACTCTTTTACACGGATCCATAATAGATATAATTGTTGGGTGTGAGCGTCTTAGTATGCTGGCACTTTTGGGCAGGACCCTATAACTCCCTGGTCCATATAGTGCATGCAGTGACGGAGATGCACAGCTAAGGCATGTAGTGGTGTTTGATTTTCAAGTTTTTACACACTAGACTAGGGAATTCTGTTGGGGGTATGTTTTTTAACTGAAGCACTGCATTTTGGATGAATTTGGTGGCATTGTGGGGGCCATAATCTATTTTGGTGAATCACTGCAATTTTTACTATTTTAAACTGATCCACACTAGACGTAATTTTTGGTGTGAGCGTTGTAGTGTGCAGGCTTTTTTGGGCACACTTAATAATACCCAGGCCAGTTTAACGCTGCATTGCCACCGTCGTGCAGCGGGCATGTCCCTGCTGCGCAAAAGGCAAGCCAGTCTGCGCCCATCGACATCCAGCGACAGCCATGCTGTTCCACTCCCTGAAGATGAAAAGGTGAGTCGTCTATTCCAGAAAGAGGGTTTAATGGCCTGGAAAGGAAATCCCTGCTGTAACTCTTCTTTTAACGTAGTAGAGGAGGTTAATATTTTTAGATGCTCCACTTGCCAATTTTTCACTTCAACCAGGTTACGACTCCCTCCCTTGTACTAAGGATGCTGATTATGTCCACTTGCTAGTAGTTAAGGAAACCAAGTCTAGGGAGAATAAGGAGCCTGTCTTACCAACGTCAGATCTCTCTCCAAACATAAGTCAGATTTCTGGGCACTGTTGAGTGATAATTCCTGGGATCTAACGGAAACCTGTTTAAAAGCCAGTTGGATCCAGATTTGGCAGTAGCCAATCCAGAAAGCTGTTCAATTCTGTGCATTGATCATGAATCAGGAAAAGGTGGAGGAGGGGCAGTGATTTACCGCTCTTTCTTTTCACTGCTCCAGCAAACATCTGGATCTGTTGAATCTTTGGGGCAAGCTGAAAAACTTATCTTCTGGGCTAAAGTATCTGACAATGTTTCTGATCAATCGACCTATTTACACACTTCCCTTCTTTTGGATATCTCCTAGCCAAGGTAGTGGCACTATACTATTTGCAATATCCAAACTTTGAAATCCTTGGCAACTTTAATTTGCATGTAGATGTTTCTGACTGTAAGGAAGGGTTAATGCTAGTCAACATGGTGACAGGGCTTAATCTGGTGTTAGAAGGTACAGATTCTACTCATACACCTGGCCATCAACTAGATCTTATTTTTTCTAATATCCCTTCATAAAGAACTAAAAAGCGTACCTCCCCAACTTGGTCCAACCATTACTTTGTTCCTTTTTCCTTGGTAATTCATAGAGAGCTTAAGACGACGAGTAGGTCAATAAAAGTATCCCACATGTGGCATACTATCTCTGATTCCAGTTTCACTGAAATGTGTGAGCAAATTCACACGAAGGGCCTAATTTAGATGTTGGCAGACAGCCTACACCGCCACTACAGTGACGGATATACCGTCCGCCAAAATATAAATCCCATTATTTCCTATGGGATTTATATTTCGGTGCATGGCATATATGTCACTGTTGTGATGGAGTAACCCGTCCGGCAACATCTAATTCAGGCACTAAGATGACAGAGGTGGTAGATGAAGTGGTTAATACTTTCAATTGAGACCTTGTTCAAGGCCTGGATGAACTGTCCGCTTCAAAAAGTGTATAGAAAAAAGGAATTTACCTTCTGTGGCCTGTTTACCTCATCACTACAAGCTGAAAAGAGTAAAAGTATACAGCTGGCAAGGTGCTGGAAAGGGGCTTATCTGGAAGCTGACAAGCTAATATATAAGGAAGCTCTCAAGACCTTGTGGAAAAATATTGATAAGGCCAAGGTGGAGGTTTCTGCCAAAGACATTAGATGGCCAACATTACTCCAGGGACAATTGTTTGCATAGTGGACCAACAAGCCATCCCAGTATCTCCAAGCCTATGTGAAAATCTCTTACTATTTTTCCAGGAAAACGTAGACCAAATTTATGCCAATTTAAAAAAAAAAGAGGCATATGTGAGTCCTTCTACGGAGTGTCCAGAGGATGCCTCCTCTATTGGAACCAAACTGGTTCCTTTTAAAAATATCACCTTGCAGGACTCCGAAGTAATCATTGGCACAGCAAGATCAGGATCACCTCTAGATCCATGCCATACTAAGGGCCCCATTAGGATGGCAGGTGGTAGCCACCGCCGGGCCAGCGGTGGTGATCCGCCCGCCATCCTTGCAGCAAAGACCCCCGCCATATTACTATGGCTGGGGGGCCCGTTGTGGGCCTCTAGGGACTCCGGGGGTGGGAGGTGCACATGGGGGTACCAGTTCCATGCCCAACATAGCAGGCACCGCGCGGTGCCTGCCATGTTGTGCATGGAAGTGCACAACATGCCTTCCCGGCATTGTGGTGGGCGGTGCTGAGTGCACCGCCCGCTGCAATGTCAGGAATGCAGGATGCGCCCGCCAGTGTGGCGGGTGCATCGAAATGTATGCAACGGGACCCCCTCACCAATGGCCGGCGGTCCTATTCCACCTAATGACCCCCTAAGTGTTTAGCATGGATAGGTCCCTCAATTAAGACAGTGGTAAACACTCTATTTAATCTATCATTAGAAGAGGGAATAGTACCGTCAGCAGGGAAAAAGGCCTTAGTCCTGCCTCTATTGAAAAAAACGAATGCTGACTCCCAGCAGCTTAAGCAACTGTAGACCAATCCCTTTATTGCCAGTTATGGGAAAGATGCTGAAGAAGCTGGTGAATAACCAGATATAGGGGCCCATTATGATGTCGGGCGGATTGCCTCCGCCAGGCTGGCAGTAGCCACCGCCGGCCTGGCGGAGGCAATGCGCCCGACACCTATACCCGGATTCCCCCCGTCGTATTAGGATGGCAGCGGGGAGCGCGGCAGACGGAAAGACCGTCCGCCGCTTTACCGCCGCGGTCGATTGGAATAATATGGTGGCGGTGTTTAATGGACACCGCCAGCCATATTATATACAATGTCCACTTAGAGGTGCCTTTCCGTGGCAGCAATGCCGCCAAGGAAAGGCAGGCGGTGTTTGCTGCGAGGGGCCCCCTACGGGCCCCCAGGTGATGCCAGTGTAGGGGGAGGACAGGGGGTACCTATGGTACCCCCCCACATTTGCATATGCAAAGCGGTAGGCACCGCTCGGTGCCTGCCGCTTTGCACATGCAAATGCGTGCACAATTGTTTTGCATTGTGGTGGGTGGTGCAGAGTGCACCGCCCGCCACAATGCAAAACATGGAGGACGTGCCCGCCATAGTGGCGGGCACATCCTAATTCCCCCTACGGGACCCCCGCCCTTATGGCGGGCGGTCCCATTCTCCGCTAGGGTGGCGGGCGGACAAAGTCCGCCCGCCATCCTAATGAGCCCCAAAGAGTTTATTGAAAATAATGATGTACTCCACCCATCTCAATCAGGGTTCTGAATGGGGTTCAGTACTGAAGTTGCTTTACTAGAGGTCACAGAATTTGTTTAGGCCAAGCTTGATCAGGGAAAGAAAGCAATTCTTATCTTGCTTGATCTATCAGCCACGTTTGAAATGGTCTCCCACATGGTCCTCTTGGAAAGACCCAATGAGGGAGACATCATAGAAAATGCATAGCTCTGGTTTCAATCATTCCTGCCAGATATAGAACTATCGGTCTATTTGCCTCCCTCTAACTCAAACTAACATAAACTAAGCTGTGGAGTGCCACAGTGCTCAGCTCTGAGGCCTACACCATTTAATATTTATGTGGCTCATTTGGCCAGCGTAGTAGGCTTTAATATCTTGTTGTATGCAGATGACACGCAATTGATGATTGCCTTCCATGAATTGAATTATTCTGTAGTTGTTAACTTTCAGGGGTATTTAGACATAATATCGAGTTATAAATACTGAGCTACACAAAAATCAAGTTTTTAATATCATGTCACAGAAATATAGGGCATCATTACGATGGCGGGCGAACACCGCAACTGTATGCGGGACCGTCTGCCAGGGTTGCAGCTGTCCCGCACATGTAATTATGATGCCACCACCACTGTGGCGTGGCATCCCCTATTCCCAGCATTATGGCGGGCAGTGCTCACAGCACCGCCCGCCACAATGCTGGGAATTCACGTTGTGCATTGGCATGCACAAGGTGACAGGCACCGCTCAGTGCCTGCCACCTTGTTTATGGCAATGTAGGGAGGTACCCCAGGTACCCCCCAAGTGCATCCCCCCAACACCCTGGGGGCCCGCAACGCCTGCCTGCCAAAGACCGCATGCCTTTTTTTGGCGACTGATCCCCGACATCATCCTAATATGGATGGCGGTGTCTTGCAGACACCGCCACTATATTAAACATGTTTTCCGCCCTGTCGACGAGTCGACTGGCGGAAAAGTGGCAGACGGTCTTTTCGTCCTCTGCAGACCCCCCTAGCCATTCTAATATGGTGTGGGGTCTTTTTGGTATGGATGCCGGGCGGATCGCCTAATAGGGCCCATAGTGATGCAAAAATATTGTTAACAAAAATATCAATTTGTCAAGATAAGCAATATTGTTTTCATACATATCTTTGTTGTTAATATCATTTCCAATATTATAGTTTTTTTATCTTTATGTGTTTTAAATAATATTTAAATTCTTTATGTTATATATTGTTTGTAAAATTGGTATTTTTTTTAATATAGTTTGTAATTTTAAGTTATTTATTATTTTTATTTAATTTTTAGTAGTAATTTATATTGTCGTAGTGGGTTGTGAGGTTTGCAGGGGTACAGGATGGGAAGTTAATTAAGTATAATTAAATAATAATTATTTTTAAATAATAAATATTTAATTGAAATTGTGTAATTATAACTTTTTAAAGTTATATTTTAGGTGCAGGTTTGTAGGAGTATATGATGGGAAGTTAATTAAGTAATAATTGGTTAATAATTAAGTACAACATATTATTAATCATTTAGTTGATAATTAATTATGTAAATTGGGGAATTATTAAGTTATATTTTAGGTGTGGGTTGTTGGGTTTGTAGGGGTATAGGGTGGGAAACTAATTAAGCAATACTTGAATAATAATTATTGCTTTATTATTAATTAATTAATTATGTAACTTTGAACATTATTATATTTTTAAGTTATATTTTAGGTGCTAGTTGCTGGGTTTGTAGGGGTGTAGGGTGGGAAGCTAATTATTCAATAATTGATTCATAATTATTAATTTATTATTATTTAATTATTATGTAAATTGTGTAATTATTTTATTTTAAATTATATTTTAGGTTCAAGGTGCTGGGTTTGTAGGGGTGTAGCGTGGGAAGTTAAGTAAGTAAATATTAAATGTATATTAATTATACATATTATTTAAAATATATAGTTTATTTATAAATATGTAATTTGTTTTATAAATATTTTTTTGTTATAAAAAACATGTTTTTAGAGGGATAAGTTGGGAAGTTATTTAAACATAATTAGTTAACAATTAAGTATTTTTTTATTATTATTTTATATATTGATTAATGTGTTAATTGTGTTATGATATTTTATTTTAATTATATTTTAAATCTAGGTTGCTACGTATGTGAGAGTATAGTGTGGGAATTAATTTAAATATGTAACAACAACATAAGAGTTACTAGTGGTGCAAACAAATGAAAAATTCCAAATTTGCAACCATAGGTACAATAACAGAAAACACAGGAAAGGTGTGAATTAGGTGAAAAGAAAAAAACTTTTTTCTTAAAAGAACCCTCATTCCCCACTAGTTGGTGACATGCTTCATCATTGGGTTCCCACTGGGGAGACCGAATGTCCCCCCAGTGTTCCTCAACGCCTGATTTACAGCGGAGCTGTTTTTTTTCGTGATAGTGTGGTGAGGTGGTGCTCAAAGTGTAGTGTAAGTGATTTAAAAGATGACCAACTGTACCCCGTACTGACTTTAATAGAGGGCCAGCCGGCATAAAAAAAAACTAGTGAAACGGACACTTAAGATTATCCTCCGGTGGTGTACGCACACTAAGGTGCACCCTATCCGGGCCGCTTAATGTGCTATGAACTAGGTAGCCTGTGGGGAGTCGCCGTCTTTAAACATAAGCACGGCGTGAAGGCTATAGAGGGCTATCTACATCCTCATTTCAAAAGTTTTTGTTTATTGAATGATTTTCAATGTTGACTCGCTGTATATGTACTTATAAGAATGCACTGTAGTTGTTGAACACAACTTCAACCACAATGAAAGTAAAGAATAAATTGCATATTTGAGTACTACAAAAAACTTGTTTAATTTGTATAACGTTGTTATAATCTAATAAGTAGTGCACATCTAAGACTAAGCTAGTGTTTCTGCTAGCTAGCTATTTTCGTGAGTATTTCCATTGAGTAGTTATGTGGAAAATGACAACGTATATGTACATAAGCGGTGTTCATTTATGTTCACCCTCGCCACTGTTGAAAGTAAAGCGAAAGTCACGAAACAGTGGCCACGCCATCTTGTCCCCTTTTTAGGCCCCATCACGAACATAGATAGCAGCCATTTTGTGTGTCATGACCTCTCTGCCCACTGCCAATAGCCTGCGCGTCTCTCCCCCTCACTCCCCAGCCTCGCAAGTATTCCCCCGCGCCCTGACAGCCCCCGGTCTCTCCTGTTTGGGTCATAAACGCACCTCTAAACACGACCCTGTCTCAGAGCCACATCCCGTGCTGAAACCCCTGCCCCCTCGCTCTTTCATCCCACCCTTAGAACAGGCCCTTTGATAACCCCTTCCTCCTTGCCCGATTGTCCGGCCTGATCCCAGGCCATCACTTAGCCCAACAGATGCAGTTTATTGCCCCCACAGTAGGACCTCGCCTCACTTCAAAGGAGCGGGGATTAATCAATGCCCTCACACCCTTAGATCCGACCGATCACCCGCATTTCTGTTCCCAGCGGAATGTCCAGCTGCGCGATAGCCATCATGCTGAGATTAGGGGTGGGGACTCCTACTGTAGATATGTGTGGGAACGGGCCTGAACCGGGGATTCCAAAGATGCCTTTTCCGTACTTCAAAGCAATACCACGGATGTCACAAATGTAATAAAGCCATAAAACTGTGTATAAGAGGCCAGGCCTCAGAGATGCGGTTAGAGCACCTCGAGAAGATACCCTGTTGTCTGATTTGACGTGTTCTGCTCCGTCGGAATAAACTCCTGTTTCCTGTCTTCCAGTCTCCAGCGCCTGCCTCTTTATTTGGTAACAGTAAGTTGGGTGAGAGGCGGCTAACGCCGGGCAAATCTTGAAAAGGGGTAATCGACCTGATCTGCCTGACCCTTTTTCATCAGTTAGGTATACTCAATTAGGTGCAGCACACAGATCGACATATTATATTAAAAAATAGATTAATAATTAGTTAACCAGGTGTGCTCAGAACACGCTCATTACTTTTAGAAGGTTGACATTTTATTTCCTAATGATGGTACCAGTTTCCTGGGTAATATGATTGTGAATGACTTAGCTGTTGGGCTTTGTGTATTCCTCCCAGAAAGTGAAACATAGGGGGCTAGGTGCTGGCAGGATGGGCCACAGCACCTGTACACTGTCCCACTTCCACCTCAAAGGGCTACCTCTAGCACATACACAAACAGTTGTGGCTGGCATTATTCGCGGGTGGGGGGGCAGGGGACTGCGTGGGAAGGGGAGGGTGGTAAATGTAATAATACATTTTAAAACCGTACCTGTCTGCATGCCGGGCGGGTCCCGTGTTTTTTCTGCTCCTGCTCCCTTGCCTCCGGCAGGAACAGGAAGCAGGCTGCCAACCTCCCCTCCCCTAAGCCAATCACAACACTGCAATGGCAGCGTTTTCATTGGTCGGGACGGCACCCAGTCAGGAGCCTAAGGGGAGGCCATTTTCTCCATGTAGGCGGCATGGAGAAAGGACAGAGTGCGCATGCCTGGTTTGGAGAGCCCCAGAGGGCCGACCAAACCAGTCATGCTCACTCAGGAGTGGGCACACCACTCCTCCCCTGCCCAGCCCTGCTCGTAGAGCAGCCCCGCCTATTCACCCGCCGGCAACCAAACACTTCTGCTTTCTCACAGTGCAAGAAGCAGAAACATAAAATGGTAGTTTTACCATTTTATATTTCTGCTTCTCACATTGCGAGAAAGCAGTGGGGCAACTCTCCTCCGTCCTAGTGGAGGATCCCCCCCTGCACATAAATGAACCTGACACTAGCCTTTTGCCACCACAGACTTCTTGGTGCCCTGGCAGGGTAAGCAGAGGACTTTCCTACACCAGATGTGAGGGTAACCTAGAAGGTTTCCCCACTTCAAAGGTTGACACCAGGTATAAATATTGAACTGCTAGTACACTCCTGGACCTGTGGAAGACTTTAGAAGTTCTGTCAGGACCCTCAGATGATTGCCCTGCTGCTTGAGGCTTGCCTTGCTCCCCAGAGGACTGCCTTGCTGCCTGAAACCAGGACTACCAGAAGTGACTACAAGGACTAGTTGGCTGGAATGTGTGAGCTACAGATAGATAACAAGGTCCAGAGCCTCTGCTGGAGTAAGTCCTAACCCCCCAATGGTGCTCCCCAGGTTTTGGATCCTTGGAAGTGGTGTTGGAGGTGCTGCTCCTGCCTAGCCCTAAAAGTTGGGACTTGGAAAAATGTTCATCAAAAAGTGCAAGAAGAACCAACAGAAGACTGGAACCTATCTGCTTGCCAATCCTCCCAAGGTTCACAGCGCCGGTTAGCTTAACTTCTTGATAGCTCCCACTACATTCTTCTCTGCAGCAGAGAGTCCTGTTCAGCAGGACCTCTGAGCGACAGCATCTGACCTCGTGTAGCCCTCTTCAGCTACAGCTTGCAGCTTCATCCCACTGGAGGTTTTTGACTCCTAAAAATTGTCTTAGTCCAAAGGTAAATCTTCACCTGGCTCCAGGGCGACATGCTTCCCCACGATGACAATGACCTCCTGGCCTGATAATCCAGCATCTTCTGCTCCGAGATTTTTCATCATTGATGGCTATATTGAGACCTCATCCAGTGCTCCCTGGCGACGACGACTCCTCCTCGGCCACAGCCCGCTGCCTTGCCCCACTGAACTCCTTCTCCTGGACCTTTCTTCAAAATGTTTCCCAATTCCGAAGGTGAGCCGAGACCCGGATCAGTCCTCCACGTGTATCTGACTTGCTCTCGATCGCAGTCAGTCTTACCTTTTGACTTTTACTTTGCCCCAATCTCGCTACTAGCTACCCTTAGTTGTCCAATTGATCTTTTAGGCTCTAGATTTCACTAAAACCTTTAATAATTAATAGCTTTGGTACTATTAATAAGATTTAATTTGTGTTGGTGTCATTTTATTTAATAAATCTTTCTCTATTTTTCTAAATTCGTGTGGGATTTTCCTTGTGTTGTGTTTGTGTGCTGCAAAAATAATTTGTAGGCCACAAACTTAAGCCTGACTTCTTTTATGCCAGGCTACGAGAGGGTTAATTTAGTGACTTTTATGGTTCCCCCTGACAAGGTTTGTGGTTGTTGTCATGAGAATGGTTCTCACCTCCCTCCCATGGCTAATCAAATTTCTTACAACAACATATTGGACTGTATGTATTTTTTCAGTAACTAACCTGAGGGTGGCTGAGGAGGTGGAGACGTCCATTTGAAGCTTGTCCTGAACAACCTCAGATGTCATCTGACGGTGTGGGTGGTGAATTTCTGAATGGGCCACCTCCAGTTAGGTCTGGTGCTCAGGTGCTACCACATTTTTCTAATTTCTTACACAATGGCTGTTGTTACTCCCAATGACTTAATGCACTGTTGCATTGCACTTTACATTCTTTTTGTGGCTTCTGGAACATTTAAAGTAGCTTTTTCCAAAAACGCTACTCATTGTTTACTCCACAAGTATCTCAATTTCTTCACCTGAGAATTTCTGCTATCTTTCCCTTCCTGAGCCCTTTTGCTGACTTTCCTGACTTGCTAATATTTAAGATTTCAGGTGAATGTATGACCATCATTTGCTTCCTGGCAGCCCCTATGCTTTTCATTTTGATTTTAACAATGTAGTCCCTGATTGTGATATCATACCTCGGTGTCTATACGTCAATTTGGGAACGCAAACAAATCGTTTTTTGTGATTCAGAATTTTTGGAAACTGAATCTTAAGAAATCACAATTTAAAGCTTGTACTCAATAGTACATTCGATTTACCTTATTGCAAATTGCAATTTCTTAATATTAGCAATTTACAATTTGGTAAAAACACATTACATCTTCTCACCCCATGAGCATATATCACTGAAAAAAGAGGATTTTCTTGGATCCCAGTTTAAGCATGGATATATTTAAGACATCTTTTCTGGTGCGTAAATGTGTCCATCATCTAATATCTCTCAAACTCATTGTCTGTTGACGTTGTGCCGAGGTTAGGTTTCATCACATTAAAAGGGTTTACAAAGTAATGAGGCAGCTTTTTGTTCAGGAGCTACCTATGTGAACCTATCTTCCCTCAAACTCTGTCTGAACCACTTTGCTCTAAGTGCTGAGAAGAATTATTTCACTTTAGCCAACTTTCTGAGGTTTTTTGGCTCTCTTGTCTGAAGCAATTTATTCATATTTTAGTTGACGAAAAAGAAGGAGGTGTGTGGTTATTATTTCACATTCAATGACTGTAGCTGCCCAAGTGATCACCAATCAGGACTAATTTATCCACATCATCATCACTGTCACAGACTGAAGAGCTCCACCTACAAGTCTCTTTGAAGGTCAAGTTTTATTACATAAAGAAAAAGATTATCAATTCAAATAAAACAGATAACTTCAAAGATGAACTCCACATCTTCTGCGGCCTGTGGGGCAACCTTGGAATGGGATGCAAGTTGAATGTAGGCGGCTGTCTGTAGTTTAGAAAGGTTTTAGTGTTCCTTTTTTTAGATACGTAGGATTCTGGGAGAGGAGTAGTCTTAATTGGGCCTTACAAGGGCTGTTTTACATGTGGGAGAGGTGAGTTGGTGGTGCATAGCTCAGTCTGATTGAATGTCTGGCTCAATGAGAGGAGAGGCATTTCGAATGGCGGTCACTATGTAGGAATTTCTATGAACAATGGGGTGCGACAAGAGCCAGTGTTAAAACCCATCCTTTACACGTGACATAGCAGTCGGAATGTAAGGTACCCACCTTCTGTGAAGAAAACACTGCCCAATGTGAAACTTTTGAAACCAAAGAGGGAGGTAAAAAATAGTGTGAATCAGGACACGTGAAACTGTGGTAAGAAAAGTAGAAACTACGAATAAAAGGAATCGAAAGCCATGTTATGTTTTTGTAACTGAGAATCACCATGGAGCAGTTAATTATGTAGGTAAGCATAGTCAAGAAATTCTCAGCCAAAACTTATAGAGACTGCACCAAAAAAAACACTCTGCCAACCATACATTTCCCTCATGGCGTAGCGTGTTTCTGGACCTAACAACGGGGTATAAAGCACTGTAAAGTTGCTACAGAACAATAGAACATGATAAAAAATAAAAGCTGAAACTCTCTCATCTTGGCTTCATCATGAGTTGGTAAAGTCTAAGGGTAATCAATGTACTGATTACTATTTTTTGGCAAGGATTGGCATAAGACCTCAGATGCAATTGATAATCTTGTGGATTTAGTAGGGACTATAGGGGCATATTACCAACAACTAGCGATAATTTTTGTCTCTAACTTGTTTAGAGACAAAAATTATCGCCGCACATCGGCGATTTTTATCGCAGATAAACCTTGCTATTAGCAAGGTTTATCGCAAATGCGATAAAAAACGGCCGCAATGCATGAATATCGCTGAAAAGTCAGCGATATTCATGCATTATCGAGCAAATGCTCTTAGCCATGTTATCCACCTCCCATTGGATAACATGGTGAAGAACTGCTCAGGGCAGGTGTTAGCTTTTGGAGATATTCGCGCTTAGCGCGAATATCTCCAAAAGTTGGTAATAGGAGATAGCGATGTTAGCGACTGTTTCCAGTCGCTAACATCTTGGCACGCCCACTTTGCATGTCATTAGTGATAAATATCACTGACATGCAAAGCGGGGCCCAAGATGGTCGCTATCTCCTATTAGCTGTCACTAACTGGTGTTAGCGACAGCTTGGTAATAGGGAGATAATTTTATCTCCGCTTTCTTGGCTTATAAAGCCAAAAAAGCGGAGATAAACCCCCTTGATAATATGCCCCCATGTTCGACAGAACTCTAAATTTATTCATTATGGTTTTATTTTTATTGAATTCAGCTCGGAAAAACAAGGGGACCACTCCATTTACATTCTAGTCGTGAGCTTTCGATAGCAAAACATACAATCAAATAAAGGCCAGTTTAGGCACGCTTCAGTGTACAAAGTACAATCATGTAAGTGCTGGTACATGGTATGAAGGAATGAAAATAAAAACGAAACTTAGAAACCTCCCTCCCCCTCTTCCCAACGTCCCCCCCTCCTCCCGCCCGTCCAGTGCTCCCATTCTGCCCCGTTCTCTCCCCGCTCCTCCCTCCAACCATGCCTCAGTAACTATGCCCGCCTTAAGAGTCTGCCTTCTTTGGTTCCGTAAGCCTCAGCAACCTCAGATACCTTGGACATGTGATTTCTCTAAATTCGGTGGTCAAGAGTGACATAAATGGTTGCCAGAGATCCTCATATTTGTCTCCTTCCCCCACCATAGTGAGTGATAATTTCTCCATTCCGAGGACATGCCACTAACTGTGCAGCCAGCCTGTAAGAGAAGGTATGGTGCCGGTACGCCAATGTGTAAGTATGTTTTGCACCGCGGAGCCCAGTGCGATAGCCATTTGTCTGCCTCTGCGGGAGAGCAGGGGATAGGTCAGTGGGTTAGAAAGCCCTAATAGAATATAAGCTGGAAAGCGCGGGAGATCTGCCTCAAAGTGTTTATCCACCTCATCTGACACTTGCGTCCAATAAGGTTGAATCTGCTCACAATCCCACAGCAGGTGTACTAGATTACCAACCCGGCCACAGCCCCGCCAACAGGAGCCTCTCGGCTGTGGTCCATCTCATGTAACCGTTCTGGAGTGTAGTACCAGTATGTTGCTACTTTCGTGAGCGTCTCCGTGAGCCCCATGTGGTATACAGAGTGGCGGGCCCTATAGTAAATCTGCTCCCATTCCTTATGACTAAGGGTCCTACCTAGCTCCCTTTCCCATCGCTCCCTGTCTGGTTTGTGTATGTGGGTCTGTGTAACCTGCAGCATCTTATAGAGTGCAGAAATGAGTTTAGCATCTGACATGCGGGAGATGAGCCATCGCTCATACAGGAGGACCCGTCTATCTGCGCTTGCACGTACTTGTGGTTGTAGTGCCCAGTGCCTCACTTGTAGGTAGCGTAACCGTTCTGGCTCTGGGAAACCATACTCCTGTTTAAATTGTAGGAAGGGGACGGCCCCGTCAGCTCCATAAATGTGATATAAGAATCGGCATCCTGCAGACCTCCAATGGGCAAAAGTCGTCCCCGCTGTGCCTGGGGCAAAGTCGGGATTATCAACCAACGTGGTGAGTGGGGAAGGGAAGGTCGTAAGGTCGTGTGCAATGTTAGTGGTGTCCCACACTTCCAGGGGGACCCGTGCTATGTACAAGGCTTACAGGTTAGGGGGCCGGTGGGACTTGCGGAGAAAAGGGATTTCTTGCAGTGGGCGGCCAGCCACCGCCTGATCTTGAAATAGCCAGTGTTTCTCTGACTCCCATTTGCTCCATTCAACCAGGTATCGCAATTGTGACGCTTGGTAGTATTCGTGTAGATCGGGTATCCCCAAACCTCCCATCTCTGGGGCAAGCGTGACCAACGTTCTCCGCATTCTGGGCATCCGGCCCTGCCAGATAAATTGGGCTAGCTCGGATTGTGTCTGATGGATCCATCCGATGGGCGGTCATAGCGGGAGAGCACGAAAAAGATAGAGGATCTGAGGTAAAATAGTCATCTTGACCTCCGCAATCCTAACCAGCCAGGAGAGTGGATAATGTCTCCACTGGTTTATCTCTCCCCGAATTTTCCCGCGGAGTGTGGTGTAATTGGCCGCGACCATGGTGGGGAGTGAGGAGGCCAATTGGATCCCTAGATATGGGATTGTGTCCGTTGCCCATTGAATGGGAAAGAGGCCCTGCAGGTAGGATCTTGTGGGGAGAGACAGTGAGAGATCCAAGGCTATCAATTTGTCCGTGTTCATTTTGAACCCAGCCACCCCAGCGAAGGTGTCTAGATCGGCTATACACGCTGGTAAGGCAGTCCTTGGGGTGTCTAGTGAGATCAATATGTTGTCTGCAATAAGACTGATTGTGTGGATATAGCCGCCAAATTTGATCCCTGTGACTGCCTGATTTTGTCATATTTTCTGCACTAGCGGTTCCATATATAAGGCGAAAAGAAGGGGCGAAAGTGGGCACCCTTGCTTGTGCCCCTCTCGATGGTAAAACTGGCAGAGCTATAGCCATTCACCCTAACTACCGCCATGGGAAATTTGTAGCAGTTAAAAATAAAGGTACGAAATTTCTCCCCAATCCCCACTCTCTCCATGACCTGCTCTAGGTAGGGCAAATGAACGTGGTCAAAAGCCTTTTCGGCATCTATCGCCAACATCATACATTCCCCAGGCACTCGAGTAGCTTTCTCTATTAGATGAATAATTCGTTTGGTGTTACCTATTGTCTGGCGTTCGGGGATAAAACCTGCCTGGTCCGGGTCTATGATTCCGGGCAGGTGAGGGGCCAATCGGGCCACCAGGTATCCAGTATACAATTTAAGATCCACATTCAATAGAGATATCGGCCGGTAAGCCCCGCATTTAGTCTTGTCTTTCCCGGGTTTCGGGGTGACTGCAATCGAAGCCCGTAGAGGGTCAGGCAGTATTGCTCCGTGTTCCGCAAACATATTAAACAGTCGGGTAAGGATCGGGACGAGTACAGCACAAAATTTCGTATAGAAGATTGCGGGGAAGCCGTCCGGCCCCGGGGATTTCCCTAATTTAAGCCTGGAAATAGCGGCAATGACCTCTTCCGTTTGGTTGTCCCTCGTAAGATATTCAGTTTGCAGAGCAGTCAAGGAGGGTAGCGTAACTGAGTCTAAGAAAGAAGCGGCCTCAGCTATTCAACTGGCTGCCAGCATAGAGGGTGGCATAAAAAGCGCGGAAGGCCTCCGCAATCTCAGCGTCCTCCGAGACACAAGTCCCATCCGACCGGACAATCTCCTTAACCCTTTGTTGCTGACGTGCTTCCCGTAACCTGTTGGCCAACAGACGGCCACACCGGTCACCCCCAGTATAGTAGGGATGTTGCAGCCTTAGAGCCCCAAATTCAGCGCGGTCTTGATCAAGTGCTGTAAATTGGTGTTGCATGGCTTTAAGTTGCCACTACACTCTTGGGGCCCCCGTTCTCTATTGTATTTGTTCTAATTTGCAAACACGTTGCGTGAGTTCATCGAGTTTACGCTGGGTCTCCCTATTATCCACTGTTGAGAGGGCTTTAAACTCCCCCCAAACTACCGCCTTCAGGGCCGCCCACTGCGTCGCAGGGGTCGTTTCTGAGTCGGCGTTATGAGAAAGGTAGTCACTAACAGTGTCCTGAACGCGCTTCACGACATCCGCCCTTTGTAATAGCGTGTCTCTAAGGCGCCAGACTCTGGGGGGTATGAAGCAGGTGGGAGGGTGAGTGTGGCAGTGACTGGTGCGTGATCTGAAAACGATGCAACTCCTATCTCAGTTGTGGTCGTGAGCGTGCACACCGGGCCTGAGGCAAGGATATGGTCTAATCTAGCGTATGTTTTGTGTGCGTTAGAGTAGTAGGAATATTCTTTATCCTGGGGATGGAGCCTGCGCCAAAGGTCATGTAGGTCTAAGTCCCGCAATCGCTCTAGGCTGTCAGCTCAAAGTGCGCCTGCTTGGTGGGTGGGCTGACTGGATCGATCTAAGAAATTATTAAACACCAGCTTTAAATCGCCCCCAAGATAATGTGTCGGTCTGGCGTGGCCGTGGCCTCAGTAAGGGCAGACTGCAAGAACTTTTCTTGACCTTCGTTCGGGGCATAAAGGGACCCAATGGTAAACGTGAGGCCTCCCAGGGCAAAACCGTATGTCAGAAGCCTCCCCTTAAGTTCTGCACTTTTATGCAATACCTCCCCCTTGAGGTGCTGCGCCACCAAAATCGCTACACTCGCTGTCGTGATAGGGCTTGAGGAGAAGAACTGCGCGGGAAATTTACGAGAGCGCAGCCGATAGCAATCAAGCCTCAATAAATGGGTCTCCTGGTGTAAGCATATGTCAGCTTGTGTATTTTCCAGACAGGATAAAATCGCTCGTCGCTTAACAGGGTTATTGAGACCCCTCACGTTGAGGGTCAAGATCTTAAGGGTGGTGGGAGGCATAACTGTTGAAGAACCATGTCAGGCTGGTGTTTGAGGCCCGGTGAGTAGTGTCATTGGTGTAAGCATATGCATGGTGTAGAGGGGGCTATCGGCCACGTGTGAGCATGCTATCCGGAAGCTGAAGTCGGACACGGAGCACTGGACACCCTTCCCCCCCTCCCCAACTCCACCAAAAACTCCCCCCCTCTCCCTCCCCTCTTACCCTCAGAAAACCAAAAGTTCAAAAGTCCATAGTCCATCACCTTTATAGGCAATCAGGAACCTGTTAACACGGGGTAATACGATCAGTTCGGAACATTCCCCCTCCCGCCGATGGCCTGGCAAGAAAAATGAACAGCCTACAACTGCAAATGACGAAACCATTAAAGTCAACTGGAGTCGAGGCCAGATCCGAAGCGACTGCCTCCACTGCAGCTCGCTGGCCATCCTTGATCTCGGTCGCAGGGGGCTTCCTGACACGGCGTCTCCTGCCTTGCTGGTGCCACTGCGTTCCCGGGGCCGTAGCTCCCCCAGAGTGGACCGGCGGTCCATCCTCCTCCGTGGGTGGATCTATCCCCAGTAGGCGAGAGGCTTCCTGCAATGAGCGGAGCTGATACAGCTTGTTGTCGAGTTTAAACACTATGCGAAATGGGTGGCCCCAGTTGTAAGGAATTTGGAGCTGTTGGAGGTGTGCTGTGACAGGCTTGAAGGTCCGTCTCTTCTGAAAAGTAAGTGCTGAAAGATCCTGGAACAAGACCGGTGTTTGATTCCTGAAGGATATGGGGTGCAGCTTCCGGGCTTTCTGTAGAATGTCCTCCTTTGTGCGGTAGTCCTGCACACATTCCAAGATATCCTGCGTGGGTGCCGACATGGCCCTCGGGGGTCCCACTCTATGTACTCTTTCCAGTCGAAGTTCTGACTCTAGCGGGCGTCCCAAGATGTGGTTAAAAAGTTCTCTGGTAAATCCAAACAGATCCATGGTATCTTCGGCCAACGTTACTCCCCGGATTCGCTCGTTATGGCGATGAGACCGGTTTTCTAAGTCCTCCATAAATGATTGCAGGTCTACCTGCTGGTCATGGAGCCGCAGTATCTCTTGCTGTAGGGCCTCGATGTTAGTGTCGTGTCCGTCATTCTTGGTCTTTAGTGCCATCATGCGCTCCCCTATCCCGTCGACATCCCTGCGAACCTCCTTGATCTCTTCTGAGAATTCCTTTTT